>NC_137543.1:143552537-144187287 GCF_963082525.1 Nesoenas mayeri | reverse complement strand
TTTTCCTGTAGCTTTTTCTTAAATGCTAATTTATTGCTATGAAAGATGCCAAAGTGACAGTTCTGAAGAATGAAGCCCTTTATTTATCTTCTGAATGGACGGAGCACGAGTAGCAGTGAAGCTTTTCTCATGCTCTTTTGCCAGCGCGCCACAATCTTTTTACCATGTCCTGAGCATATTTTTACCAGTGAGAGGTGCTTATTCATTCCATAGTTTCCCTAATGGACTACCAAGGGTATCAATTAGTGACAAGTGAACAGTAGCTTTACAGCTTGGATACCTGCCCAGTAGGAACAGAAACTACCAACTCTTTCACATAGGCCAAAGGACAACTGTCAAGTAGTGAATTAGTGTCACCACAGATAGGAGCTATTTGCAGCTGAGCAAAGGGAGGACAGGAAGACCCTGTTTTTAAGACCAAACATTTTAACATGTAGAAAGGGATTCCAGTTTAACTCACTGGTCTTTACACTGTGGATTTTTTTACCTATGACACTAAAGTTGTGGTACTACAGATGCTGCCATAGAGGAATGAGTAAATAATAGGTGGAATATTTTTGTGTATATGTTTTCTCAGTTCCCTTTTGTCTACTCTATATGAGCTTGGTATGAGTGGTATGAGTGCTTTTAAAAACCTAGGACTAGAAAATAGGATTATTTTGGCTTAGAACTAGCATTTATATTCCACTTTTATTTGCAGTGTTGTGCTTTGTTTGTTTATGAGTACTGAATTTAATTCCTCAGGCCTGCAAACATTAAAATAGAAACAAGAAAAAAAAAACTAGCAGAAAAGAGCACGATACATTGGAATCTTGTATTAAACATGCATGAAATAAAAGTGATGTTTGTTTAGATAAGCCTTCTTGAGCATTCAGGTAATATAGCTTTCCATGTTCTTAACAATTGTTCCTGTGCCTAATGCTGTATTACATCAGTTATTCTACAGCAGATTTGTTCTTGTGACTCTTGTCCAGGCTTGTCCAGAATCCACATTGAGTTTGAAACTCTCCTAATACCCTTCAGCTTCCAGCTCCCCTGCTGTCAGGTTTGTGCTCCAAAGGCAGGCACAGTTCTGCACCCCACCCCTGGTCCTGGTTTACACAAAACTGAGTGCATAGATAGCTTGAGAGATAAGCTTGCAGGACCTATGTTTCACAGCCTCTTTGTAGGTTACTATTGGGCATGCTCGGGAAAGTGAATTTTAATTAACAAGAGAGTGAATTTGTAACATGTTAATTAAATCAGATTAAACTAGGCCACTTTACTTATGAATGAAACTGTCCACATGGGGGTTTAATGTGTTTTAAGTAATGCATTTTGAACTCACGCTTGAAGTCAATTTGGCTCAGTGTTCACAATTTTCCCTGCGCAGGTATACCCACAGAATTTAAATAAGACAAAGATCTGATGAAATTTCTAATAAAGATTCCCCCTCCCCCTCAGGAAATAGATCTGTAAGCTTTATCGAACAGTGAACAAAAATAACAGAAGGGGTGGAAGCTAGATACTGAACGGTGTTGATGCGGTGCTCTTTTCTCATGCTCCCAGCAGTTTACATTACTTAGGACGAGGATTTTGGGAACCAGGTTCCTGGTCCAAATTAGGCTGAACTCCCCTATTTCTGCACTCATGCACTCTAGGTATCAGTAAGGGAGGATCTGGGATGCCACAGTCCCACACTTAAGTACTGTGGCACTGTGGTTTGTTGTTTTGTGCTACCTCACAAGTAAGTGTCTAAAACATCCCACTGTAGACTCATTCTGACTGTGCTGACTTCTGGCTCAATGAATACTGAAATACTTCATGAAATCTTAGATATCTCCGAGGAAAGAAAGATTAAAGGACACCACTCCAGAGTACTTAGTGATGCAGCGATTAATGCAAGATAGTGTCTAATAATATTTTTTTTTTTTTTTTAAGAAAACTACAGAGATAAGGGGAGGTAGTGTTTCTTAAAAGAAAAATATTTACGTTCAATTTTCTCAGAAATGATATTTTAAAAAATTGGCTCTTTTGTTGAAATGAAAAAACAATTTTTGCAGCCTTCAGTTTTGGTGAAGGAAGTTAATCAATTGGAAATGGAAATAACATTACTCATAAGACACTGACTGTAATCCTAAAAGACCTTTTTTGTTGTTTTGAAAGTGACAGAGGGGACAATTCACTGATTTGTTTTTTTTTTTTTTAAATTTTTTTGCTTGTAAGCATGTAAATCTGGAATAATTGTTACATTGTTGTATGATATCTGATACCTGAATGAGAGTGACATTGGAGATCTTGACTAATACTACTGATTTCTTATTTAATACAAGTAACTAATAAAACACTTTCATGTGGCTTGTCTGTAGCAAGTAAACTTATAATCTTTTTAAAAAGATAATGAAATATGGCTAAATTGTGTGAAGCTTTTGAATATCAGTTTTTTAAAAAATGTGTTTGTTCTAGTTATCAAGTTATGCCTTTTTCATAGTCACAAGTAGCCATTTTTCTCTCTTTTACAATGCCAGAAATGTAAAAATTCTCATTCTGTTGTCTTCACCAGCTCTTCCTTCATTTCACTGTTCTCGAAAGGCAAAGAAAACATTTTTGGGGACTGAATTTCCCATTACTTACATTCGCATGAAGGAGGACAACTTCATTTTAGCAAACTCTGTTCTATCAACCTTCTGATTCACCTCATCTCTTGGTTCAAAGGGAAAGAACTACATCTCTTATTGTTTAACTGTGTAGCTTCTGTTTTTCCACATGTAATTACATGGAAGTTGAGCTATAATAATGGGCTATCCAAACAACATCAACTTTTGTTCATATCAAATGCCACAGACCATAAGCGTCTGTTAACAGTAATTCCCAGCCAGTATCTTTAGACTATTTAGGGGTGAGCTGTCTTGTTTTTCACAATTATCTTCTAGATACAAAGACTGAAGTTTATAAAAATTGCTATGCATACACACATTCTAAAAGTTTTTACTGTATGAAATTGGAATTTTCAGCTGAATGTTGTTTGTAGTCCTGGCGTTAGTTTGGGTGTTGCTTTGTGACCAGCTTAAGCTGAGCTTGGACTGGACTGCCATTGAAAGCTTCAGTTCTGCACTCCCCCCTGCTGCTCCTGTCACTCTTTCACCCTCTTGGGATCAGTACTAGTGCTTGAGGGTGGTGGGTAGTGGTGAAACTCAAGGGACTTCAGATTTACATAGCAAGGTGGTAGGGGAGAGGTGGTGATGGATCCCGTCTTCTGACAGTAACGTGGTGTTAGCTTCTTGCATTGACTTAAGCTGATTAAGAAAATGGCCTATTTAAATTATTTGTAATTTCAGCTGAGATGAGTGTGTGGCTTGTAGTTCCTGCCACACATTCAAGTGGGATAGTGGTCCAGATAACTTCAGTACATGTGAAGATGCCTCAGTCAAATCAGTAGCAAATAAAAATTCATCTGATTACCCTGTGATCTTTTTGGCCTTCCTGATTTTCATTTCAATATGCCTCTGAATTATTTTCTGCTCACAGAAAGCATGTGCTGTGTTAACAGTGAGTAACTTATTTTTTAATATGTGTGTTGGACAACCCACCACCTGGTGACCAGGTTTTGAACTACCATGTTGCTTCTGGTTCTTTCTGAATAGTTTCCATGTTTGGAGATACTGTGTGGAGTGAGCAGATGGAGAGGACTTTCTGGACTACCTCAAGAGCAGCTTTGGTGAAGTACACACTGACTATAAAGGACTATCATCTGTCCAGATCATGGGCTCTAACTACCCTGTGTTCTGTTACTGATGATTCTGTGGCTTGGCCTGACCAGATGTGCATACCATAATAACTGTGATTATAATGGAAAACACTGAGATGATGGTACTGCTTTGAGCTGTCAAGTTAGACACAATCCTCCTTTCTCCTCCTCCAAATCCAATTAATTCCATCTGCAGATTCTTCTAATTCCCAGTGGTATTTATGAAATAAAATCTTAGGTTTCTAATCTAAGAACTAATTGTAAATTAATAGCACTAGTATGTAACAAAGAGAAGGATTAATGCAGGCCCACACAGTCACTTTTCCTTTTTGATTGCATTTCTGTATGGCATGGCTCTCTCAGGACTGCTACTAAGCTGTAACATAGTCAGGAAAGTGTGTGTGCGGTAATGAGAGAGGTGTGGGGTTTTTTCTTTTTCATACTCATAGCTTGGCTAGATTTCTGAATTTTTTTTTAAAGTTCTGTGTTACTGTCCTGTGAACAGTCTTTCAGTGGTTTTGATGAATTGCTGTATTTATTATTGAGGGCATGGGAATGATTTAGAGTAACTATAGATGGTTTTGCAAGAAAATCAATGAGATTAGTGTTTTCTGTTGTTCGTTTGCTTTTGTGTTGAAGCACTGCCAGAATTACTTGTAAAATGGAAGGCCTAAAATTTACTGTCCTTTTACTATTGAAACAATATTCCTGAGCTGTATTTTGAATGTCTTGAATTTATTGCCTACTATCATTTCTTGTGTCCTTTATATTTGTATAATTGAAGACATTTCTCTTATTAGCTTTCTAAATGTTAAAGTGCATTTGCTTGCGATACGTGAATTTGCATTCATCTCAGAAAGGTAATGTTTTCAACTTGAAGAGTGCTGATAGCCTGATGATGATTAATGTCTTTTCTTATTAATCAGACTGTGCTGCTTTTCTCTTTGTGTATCTCTGCTTTTCATTAGCGTAAATGTTTAGTACTCTATTCAAGCTCTGTATGATGCTGGAGGAAATATCTGCAGCTTGGCTCTTATTTCCCCTTAAGTCTTTTGCTCTGCTATTACTTTGGTCTTGTAGGGACTGTCCTTTATAATTTCCTGTATTGTCTATATGTGTGTGACCATCCTTGATATTAATAACAGGTTAGACCTTCACTGTCTGCCATGAGATCTTCTAAACACTTCCTCTGGGCTTAACATCTTACCAAAGGAAGAAAGAGAAGAGGGGGACAAGGCTATTTGGAGAGCTGAAAAGACAACAAACCAAGATTGCTCCTTTGGGTCTGTCTCTGTGAGGTGTCTAGTTCAGTACCTCTTTTCACATAGCAGACTTTTCTGGACAGATATGCTTTATCTCTTCAGGATCAAGCATTTCATTGGCTTGCAGCATAATAGTGCAGAGGCACTACTGCAGCTAAAAAAAATCTTGTATGAAATTATTTAGGCTGAAGAAAAAGAAATGCTTTCTTTAACTGGAGTATTTAGGATTCAGTTAACTTTCTAAACCTTCTCTGTCATTGTGCTAGTTTGAGAGCCATGCAAATAATTTTTTCAGAGAAAACCTGTTAAGCTTAATGACAAATATTGTTAAATTTTCTCAGCATCTGTATCGTGGTTTCTTAAAGAAGTTGTAAAAGTAGATGTAAACACTGAAACACATGCAGTCATCCGGGGGCTCGATTCTGACTCGGTCAGTTAATTTTTCATCACTCCTCTGGAGGAAATAGGTCTCAACCAGCCTGAACTGGCATCTGTTGGGTTTTTCTGCTGTGGAGTGGAGCTCCTGAGCACTGGAGCATAGAGTTATCTGTGTTGCCTCTTCTGGGCTTGGGTGGCCAAGCGGTGCCCAGAGGGAGGAAGGATGTGATTTAGGATTAATCATTTCCAATTAATTTCCAGCTGCAAGACTGGCTTTTGGAGTGTCTATGCCCTTGATTTTTAAATAGTATCATCACGAAGGTCTGTTAGAATAGTTAGGAGGAGTAAGCCAGCATTCTTTGAGGCTTCTTAAGCTGGAAGTGAGCAGTCTGCCTTTATTAAATAGTCAACTGCCTTGTTCAGTTGGAGATGCTGGCTGTTCTGAAAGAGGCTCTTGGAAAGGGTTATGAAGCCTTTCCTGAGTGGAGGGAGTGCAACTTTGCCAAATTTAAAACCAGATTATTTTCTAGTTTATTAGCAAACCTTTCCTTTCTGAGCAGACTGATGGAATAATCAGTCAAATGACTCTCCTCAGACTCATCAAATTGAAGCCAGTATCCTTGGTTCTTCTGAATTTCAGTTCAGACCCAGACTTGGGATAAAAAGGCATTAGTAGCATCAAGCAATGCTGCCAATAAATAGTGGACAAATGTATAAATACCTTTCTCTGACTTTTTTAAAGAATTTGATAGATTGAGATACCGATGGCTCTTGTTAATGGCACGAGCAAGGGCTTTATTTTTCTTGCAGTAGGGAAGGAGAGGTTGTTCATTAAAATAGGAAGGTTCATTTTTTACTGCTAAATAACCAGACGAACAACTACTGCAGCCCCAAGGATTCAGATCACTCCTCTCCCTGGAACAGTTTTCACATGATGTTGAGGATGGGAAAGTATGCAGTTAAAATCAAAGTTTTGAGAAAAGGAAAAGTTATGCTGCTGTTTTTTAAGTGCATAACAGACAAATGCTGCCTAAAAAAAAAAAAAAAAGATAAAGAGCCCTGACATTGAATTGGTATTCACTCCATACAGCCTGTTTAATGTATAGTAGTTGGAAGGAATGGCTTGGCACTGCAGCAGGATGCATTAGAAGTGAATGCTTTTGCTGAAATAGACTAAACTGTGTTAGTTAATTGGATTGGCTTATGTTGTAACTGATATTATTCTCAAACATATCTAGCTGGGATATTTTCCATAATACAAAGCAAGCAATAAATGGCTTTGTTTATAAAGATGAGACATTAAGTAACTGTATAACTGGTAGTACTAAATGTATATATATACACCAGGCAGTTATGAGGAATTTTCATTTACGTTGATGTGTTAATTAGATACACAAAACCGTTTGTCCAATTTAAGGTTTGGATTAACTTCCAGTCTACTATGTCAAATTCAGTTTCACTGTAGAAGGTCAGTGTCCTCTTCTGTCTAATGTATCTCTGTACTTTGACTGCAGTTGTTTTCAATATTTTATACTGGATTATTGTTAGTGACTTTGCATGTGCAGGTGTAAATCTCTGGCATGTGCCCCAGCATGCTGTTAATTGGAGATTATCAAAATGTTGCACAAAATGCCTTTGAACAGAAAGTGTGATTAAATTTCCAAAGGAGAAAATATATTGCTTGATCAACTATGCTGTTAATATTGACGCTTGGATCCTTGTATGCCTTCCTTCTGTGATTAATGAATCCTTATGATCCTCATACACATTCATAGTGACACCCGAAAGGACTGTCTCAACATGGAAATTAGCCTCTCTATTGTCTCTTCTCTGCTTGCTGTTCCATTGTCAGGTCACAGGGATTTTGGAATTGAGTTTCTTAGCGGTGGATTTGTGTGGTTTTGTTAGTTGCCATTTTTAGCTTTCAGTACTCCTCTAACAGAGCTTGCAGTGCCATTCAGGGTCTTTTGAATCCATTTCTCCTCCTTCATACATCTTGCTGATAAGGAGGCTGGAATTCCACCCCTGTAATTTGGCCCCTCATTGCAGTTGGCATCTTCCAGGAGTGAGCCCTACAACAGCTGTTGAGAGGTTGTATTTTGCTTTAATAATATTTTATTTCCAGATATTTTTCAGCTTGTAGGGATTAGATATACTCCCATTGCAAACATACATGCTGATTTTAGAGACTGCGTTCTGTTTGCTTGGGGCAGCCGTGCATGTCACTTCATAATTTAATGAAGAGTTTCATTTTGACAGTTAAAATAAGCTGGCTGCTGATTGAAGTTGCCATTCCTTTAAGAGCTTTATTCCCATGCTTCAGTTTCAGATCGGGTAATACTAGTGGTGAGCCCTGTTTGTAGGGAGTAGGAAGGAAATTGCATCGTTCAGGAGAGACACAATTGTGCAAAAGGTGCAAATTACAGCTGGCTTTGGTGCTGCAAGTAATTGCTTTGATTTGTTGACTTAAAATTGCAGAGGGAAAGCACTGCTGGTGTTTCTTCATGAAACCTCCACTGGAAGCTCTTGGTGGCACGTTGTGTGTGTGTAAATTGACACTGTTCACTGCTGTTATTGTAAACAAGCAAACTCAAACCAGCTGAAGCTCTGCCCCTATATTTTTTGTGTACAATATTACTTTGTCTCATGCTAAGAAAACAACTGTTTTCCTACTTGGCTTTGCACAACAGTGAAAGATTTATAGCTTCATTCCATCTGAATGAAGATTACCCCTTGTGCTCTTTCCAGAAAGGAACCGGAACAAAGTTCAAGTTGCTGTATGCCAAAGGAGTTATATAAGTGAGCCACACTCTTGAAATTAAGAACATCCATGAGAAATGGTTTGTAAAAACATCTATTACATGTATTTGAATAATTTATAGAAACTGAAGGCTATATTGGAACAGCAAGCTGTATGTGAGGCTGAGATATTAACCCACACCAGTGCTTTCAGCTCTCCGTTAGTAAAATAGAAGCTGCGTGTAATTCCTAGCCATATTCATTTTCTTCTGTTCACAAAGACTATTCATACTGTGTATCCTTTCCACATGGATGAATTTATAAATGGGAAGAATGCCTTTAAACCATTGTTCCTCAGCTCCTGTATTTCACCAAGCTCTGCTTTAAAGAGTTGAAGATTATAGTCTTGCAGGGAGTAAAGAGGGGCTTGTGTTGTTAC
The DNA here is from genome assembly GCF_963082525.1 of Nesoenas mayeri. Classification (NCBI taxonomy): domain Eukaryota; kingdom Metazoa; phylum Chordata; class Aves; order Columbiformes; family Columbidae; genus Nesoenas; species Nesoenas mayeri. The sequence goes on along the minus strand of NC_137543.1, from coordinate 144,178,742 downwards.
CTGGGATTCCTCTTTCTCTGGCAGCCAGAACTAAAATGTTGAGTAAATATCATAGAAACAGCCATACGAGATCAACCAAAGCTCCATGTAGTGCATATCCTACTTGTAACAGTGGCCAGTGACAGATGCTTCAGAAAAGAATGTCTGAGATGTCAAGAACATGGGAGATTTCTGTCATATATTCTTAGTTTCCAGCACTCTATGACATGGTGCTTCCTTGGTTAAAGTTCTCTCTTTGTGTTGAACTGTTCTGGATGGATTTTTTTCCCCTAATTTGTTTAATAACTTATTGAATCCAACATCTGGCTTTATTCATGTTCTGTTGCAGATTTACTGCTATGTTGCACTATATAGAAGCTGAGTAAGGATTCCAATGATAGGAAGAACACCTAGTGAAGATTTTATTGTTTCTTTAGCCTTTCCAACACCAACCCTGTATTAATAATGTGGAGTTAGGGGTCTGCATGAAATATTTGAGAATTCGCTCCCAGATTGTCTTTATACTTGCTTCTTGGATTCAGTGGTTGTGTATTAGGCCAGCTCTTCTCTGGAGGTTTCCTCACTCTAGTTTCTCATCTGTTCTTTTATAGTTACATAGACCTGACTATCTTATTTGTGAGCAGTCTTTAAAATACTGTGTTTTTGAAATATATGAATTTCAATTTTTGAACCCCCTTTTCGACAAGATAGCAGTGTGAAAAATAATAATTGGATGTAATGAAATTTTGTGTTAGAAGCTAGATTGCTTTTACTTGACAAGCAAGTAGAAAAAAATATCTGTCATTCAGAGTGGATATGAAACTTGTATCTTGGTCACTTGTAGTCAGTAAAGAATGTGTAGCAATTCTGGGAATATTAGAGGCATCTGTTTCTATAATGCCTGAATTCTGGATTTACTTATGGTGTTTTGTATTTCTGTTTTTTAAACTGAAATTTCATTATAAATAATGATTCTTTTCCCTCCTAAACAGGTATCTTAATATGCCTGTAAACAGTTCCTTTTTTGCTAGAAAAGTGAGTGAAGTAAGCTAACACAGACAGTAGTTTAAATCACAGAATCAGAGAGCAGCTGAGGTTGCAGGGATCTCTGGAGATCATCTAGTCCATTCCCCTCCTCAAAGCACGGTCAACTACAGCAGGTTGCACATGAGCATGCCCAGTCCTCTCCTGAATGTCTCCAAGGATGGACACTCCACAACCTGCCTGGGCACCCTGTGCCAGTGTTCAACACTCTCACACTTGGATAAGGTTTTACCTACGTTTAAATGGATTTTTCTGTGTATCAGTTTACACCCGTCATCTCTTGTGCTTTCACAGGGAACTGCTGAGCAGAATCTGTTTCTGTCTTCTCTACCTCCTTCCAGACCCTCAGGTATTCATACACATGCATAAGATTTCCCCTGAGCCTTCCCAGGGACCTGTGGTTGGCCTCTATCTCCCTGGATCATCCTCCTTGACTTTCCTGAAGACAGGATTGACATTTGCATTCTTCCAGCCCTCTCTAGCCTTGCCCAAACACCATGACCTTTTAAAGATGATCACGAGCCTCCTCACAATGACAGCAAGCAGCTCCTTCAGCATTTGTGAGTGCGTCCCATCAAGTCCCATGGACTTCTGTATGTCCAGTTTGTTTAAATGTTCCCTAACTGATCCTGTTCCACCAAGGGTAAACCTGCCTTGTTTCAGGCTTAGTTACTGGCCTCAGGGCCTGTCAAGGGTGGTCAGGGCAAAGGTGGTATTGAATATCTCAGTCTTTACTATCTTCTTTGTTACCGGATTCCCTGCCCCATTCAGCTGAGGGCCTAGGCATGTTGTTTTTTTCCCTAAATATTTTTCTAGTGCCTTGGAATGAGGGTTGGTGTCCACCTGCCTGTTTTTGTTTGCTGTTTTTCTCCACACATGGCGATGTTAGTAACTAAACTTACAGGAGCGTCATAAATAAATTTCTGTTAGAGACAAAATGTGAATTCTCTGTTTTCTATCCTTGTTCCATGAAAACCTACCATGATAAAAGCTGCTCTTCTTGAAAAGTTACTTTTCTTCCTAGACCTGCTAGTTGAACTGGTGTTGTTCTTCTACCTTGCACAACTCTGGCATTGGGGTGAGTGTTTTCTGGGTGATGTTCAGGAAGGTCTGACATCCCACACTAGGAGGTACTTGCTTAGGTTAGGAGGGCATAGTCAAACAATTTTACTCTGTTAGCCCGGTCTTCTCTGTGTTGAAGGAGATCTCTGGGTAGTATGTATTTTTATTCAGTATTCGATGTTGTGATATGGTGTTAGAATATCACTGCTGCCAACTCCACCAAATAGTAAATTTGACTCCTGCCACAGGAGCTTTCATAAAAAAATCATAAAAATATGTAAAGATTGTATTTCCACAGATATAAAGGAACATGGCATTTCTATACTTGGTACCTTGTAACTTAAGAGGACAAACACAGAGATAGCTGTGAGACCATGAGTCCAGAATTTCTGTTTTCACTGATGTTTTCACACAACTCTGTTATTAACTACAGCCTTCTACCTCAAACTTAGAGGATGTAACAGTGATTATTTCACTTCCAGCTTTTTGGGGCTGGGTGCATCCTGTGCAGGTGATATAAACCATTGGTATGAATTTTTGGACTAAATTGTGCTCTGAGATTCAAGAAACAAAATCAAGAGTCCTCATTCTGTGGATACTGGTGGATTTGAAGAATGTAGATTCAGATCTTAGTGATGTATGTTAGGTGGAGTAAAATACAGATTGTCTAAGACAAAGGAGGGACAGTTAATAATTGCAGTGTTCCACTATATTTGGTCTTCTATTTATTTATTTATTTATTTATTTATTTATTTATTTATTAAAAAATTGACTGTAACCTATTATTGATAAACAGAATGGGATATCCTGAAAGACAGAACATTTACCTGTGATGCTGGTGATGTCCTTAAGAATCTAGATAGGACCTATACCATTTGGGTAACTGGCCTGGTGTCTAGATAGTCAACTGAAGTCCTCACAAGAGCTCTTTGTGATATATCTAGAAGACGGCAGGAACAACTTGCATAGACTCACTGGCCAATTATTTACACAAAAGTTTTCTAAGTAGTATCATCATAAAAATTACACTCAGGTGGTATCTTGAGAATGTTATATTTTTACCATGAGATGACAAGAAATTACCAATTTAGCAACAACCTGTGTATGCATATGTGTCTGTAAAATGAGAATTTTATTGCCTTTTTGGAGCTGTCCTTTATAATAGAGCAATTGCAGTTGACAATTCTTAAGTTCACTCAAGGATTTACCACCCTACTGAAGGAAGAACCATTACTATCACTATTCTTTTGGATAAAACAAAGCTGAGAGTAGGTGTTTCAGAAGTGCGTAGAGGATGGATATAGGCATCCAGCTCTCATTTGGGGGGTTGGTGCACAACTTCAAGGTGCTTATAAGAATGCAGCTTTCAGGATATGTCCCTGAGGCACAGTACAGTGCTACGCAGAGATGCACTCAAGAGGCTCTGAACAAGCTTGTTCAAGTACTAAAAGCAATAGTGCTGTGTTAGCACAGAGATCTGCCTGGGGAAATTAACCCTGCAGAGGAAGTAGGTAAAATAAGTGTGGTAGAGAGCTATACTTACACTGCAGAGCAGGGTTAGTGGAAAAGAGCAGGTTATTTGGTCATTTTTGTGACATTACATTAATGTATGCCACAGAGTTATGCAGTAATATAAAAGGAAAATCATATTTCTAGGAATTTTATGAGGGAAAGTCACAGGTAGTATCTGTTCAAGGACCATAGGTCACCCATCTTTCTTCTAGACCCACCAGGCATGTTTTCACTCATGAAGGGTAATGCAATTTTAGCATGGCACCATGCTGTGTGTGACAATCAAGTCATATGACATTATTGGTATAGTTTTGCTGGACCTCTTCTATCCTTTTCTTCTTATCTTCTTTTCCCCACTGTGGTTTTAATGAGACCCGGACATACCTTAACTGCTTACTTTAGGACATATTTGCTCTGTATGCAAGCAGAGTGACTCACAGTTGATAACCGGTGGCCTAACACCTACCGTATCTCTTCAGCTCTGCTGTCAGATAAGAGTGAAATAGCAACGGAAGAAGTTTTGAGTCTGTATATGCTAGCAACCAAACCATGTTCACACAAAAACGGTGATGTGTGATTGAAGTAATCGACAATTTTTGGTTTTTTTGTCTGTTCCTCGCAGAGATGGAAATAGAATTACACAGTCCAGATGTTGATATACAGGAAGCAGCAGCAGCAGCAAAAAAAATAGTGGTGTTTGGAATCAGTGGCACTCTGCTTGCAATTAAGTGCTGCCTTGAAGTAGAGCCTCAGAGCTGTGTTTCATGGCTTTCACAGCAGCTCCGCTGCCCTGTGTTCTGCTCAAAGTGCCAGGGATTCTCTGGCAGGAAGGGCTGGGGCTGGGAGTGGCTGGACAGGACAAGACAGGCTGCTGTCGGTGGACACAGCTGCCCTGGGAAGCCAGGGGCATCTGTTTGTGGAGGGTCTGAAAGCTGTGGGGAGAAGGCAGAAGGGAAAAGCTCTGATAAGAAACAGGGAGCAGCAGAATGAAATAAAAAATCTGATTCATTACTGCAATATTTGAATGAATTTATCGATATTGTGAGTCACTGTCTGCATGTTACTGAAGTACTAAGTCTAGATAGAATGGTCAATACCAGAACAAGAAATGGAACAGAGTTGTATAATCTGCCTTTCAGTGAGTAGGAAACCTGAAAAAGGATAATGGTCACAAAAAAAAAAATCCTGAATTTTTTTCCTAGGGTTTACAAATAGAATAAGGTGTATTTGAATTAGTAAGTCTTTAAAAATAAATTACTGCTGCATTGAGCTGATGCCATTATAGTGACAGATGACCTGGATTGTTTTGCTGGGAAGGAAGAACCCTTCCCTTGAGAAAAAGTTACAGCTGCTTATCTTGGCTATGCAAAACCAACACCTAAAATATTTATTTATTTATGCATTTTACATGGAGAGTTCAGAGGGGAAACAGAATTTCTTTTGTCTACAATAACAGTGAAATAATTCAGATTTGATTTTGCTTTGAGGACATGTTATGGATATGAAAAATACCTGTGGTGAGTTTGCACTGATCATTGACAGGCCTCTTCCTAACAAAAGGTGTAGTGGCATGCAGATGGTAACTTTCTGCAAATCACTAATATTATATCAAAACAGAAATAACAAAGCGATTATAATTTCTGAGCTTTGCTTCAAGGGGCTTGATTGTTTCTCCTAACCTAACTAATGGAAAATCAGTCATGTCTGGCTAATTTGTCTAGTGGCTAATTTTAAAATCTTTGTTCTTGTGCTTTAATTAATGACATTCAGAAAGACTGGTGTGAAAAAGTGTCATTGGATGAGGGGCAATGGGCACAGACTGAAGCACAGGAGGTTCCATCTGAATATGAGGAAAAACTTCTTTACTTTGAGGGTGATGGAGCACTGGGATAGGCTGTCCAGAGAGGTTGTGGAGTCTCCTTCTCTGGGGACATTCAAAATCTGCCTGGACACATTCCTGTGCGATCTGCTCTGGTGAACCTGCCTTAGAACTAGATGATCTCCAAAGGTCCCTTCCAACCCTAAACATTCTGTGATTCTGTGATTTGTTTTGAGATCATGGGAAGCAGACAGGGAGAGAGCCTACGCCTCCCTGTTCTTGGTCATTTCTCCATGGGCAAGACTGCCTTCCATGGATGCTAAAAGGTGTTTTCCTTCTTACACAGCAGACAGCAGTTGAGGAAATCACTAGAGAAGTGGGATTTACTATTTCCCCCCCTTCAATTTAAATTTAGATACATAACATTGTGTCTTTTGAGATATTACTTGAAACTTTTTTGCTACTAAAAGTGGCATATAGGCTTACATATAGGCTTGAGAAATTTTATTTTAAATTGTGAAAATCTGTAATCTTAAATACAGAACAGTGTATCTCTAAATTGCTAAGTCCTATCACTGTAATGTCACTTTTTGATGACATGTAATCAAGCATGTATTAATCAAAGCAGAACTGAAACGTCAGCAACTTAAAACAAAAGCAAAATATTTTTGACTGCGCACATGCAGTGATGCCATGTGAATACAACAGTTTGCTGAAAGCATGCAAGTTGTCATGTTGGCACGGTTTTAAACAAGCAAGGCTGAATGAGGCACAATATGGCATTTAGGAGTTCATGTTGGGAGTAAACATGCCACAACAATCAACTATCTTGTCAAAGAGCTACAAAAATAATTTATTTCCCCTCTTAGGGAAAGACTAGAGTATTAGCTGTCTGGGAGAAAATTAATATGGAGATATGAGAGGGGAGAATGCTTGGGTCATATGGAAAAGAAACATCAAAAAGAGCTGTAGTTTGTTGAATCTATTTTTTTTTGAGCCCCAAAGTGAACAGCATACCATAATTTCCATTTACAAGTATATCCCACCAGCAGGATGTATAGATAAAACTGCTCTTTGAATATAAAACACATTCTTGACTGTTTGGCAAATTCTTCCAGTATTTTCTTTGATCTCTGATTTATTCTAAAGCTAGTAAATATATGTAAGTGTATATCAAATATCGCTATATATAACAGCAGATTTTTTTTTAATGGTAGTTTTCTGTGCAGTTGTCGAAAGGTGTTTAAAATAGGAAGTTATATTTCTATATATTTTGCATTTGCATTATAATAAATACAGTGATTTTAGTTTCTTCCTTGAGTTATCACCTGAAACCAGCAACAAGACCTACTTAGGGGAACTTACCCATCAGAAATGTTTGAGAAGGAAGCAGAATGCTGTCAGGAAAGGACATTTCTGTAAATCAGAGTGGCTCTGGCAGACAGGACGTTAAGACGACTGCCCTCTTTGGCCAGTGACAGAAGCTGAGGGTCTGAATCCTTCCTGTAGCGCTCCACCATCATGCCATTTCGTTCAAGGTTTTATTGTGAATCATAAAAATGCTTCTGTTTAATAAAAAATCCAGCTCATGAATTTGAGGAATTAAAGATAATCTGTAAACCCCATTAAAAGAAGTTTTTTGCAAAATTTTACCTCATGCCAGTAAAGACTATGATTTGGGCATTGACATGGAGACTTCTTTTTTTACAAAGCTTTTGGGGGTCACTGAGATAATAGGCCACCTAATGTAAGGACTGACTTTGTGATGACATTGGACTGTAAATATATACCATGTTCATAAGCAGACTTGTGAGGATGCTATGTTTGGTTAGAAGATTTTGCCACTTTTTTGACTTAACTGTACCATTGTGCTCTCTTTGTCCAGACAAACCTGATGGCGGTCTGCTTTCTTCCTTATGCTGAGCACATGCCGTGTGTTTATCTGATCATTCCTTAGCAACTTCTTAGCCTTTTGCTCAGTTTCAACTGAATTTGAGGGAAGGTCAAGTGAAGCTGATGGTTTGTGTGAGTTTCTCAGAAAGGCACCCAAAGAGAAGAGGGAGAGAATGGGTAAAAGCCTACTCAGATAAAAGTTCTTGATAAAGTAAGGTCATGAATTCCCTGCATCTGGGATATTAGGGTACCTGTGTGCAGTATTATCTTCCAAATTTAATTCCAGCTTTTCTTGTAACTACTTGTTTTCTGCAATGTTTCATTGTTGCTTTTCTATCAAACTCTGTTTGTCAGCAACTTTTCCCACTGAAAAACTGCATCTCAGAATTGCCTTCTAAAATATCCATTCTTCTCCTTAATTGCTGATGAAGTCCTTGGTAAAATTCAGGCTATAATAGGAGATATTCTAACCTTGTTTCTGAGATTTCAAGAGAGCTTTTTTGGGTAATTTATTGGTAATTTATTCTCTTTTTTGGGGGAGAGAGTGGCGGTGTATCTTTTCTAGCAAATATTACCAAGGGACAATGTAGAGTATGTATGTGGTACTGTTTGGGTTGGGGGAAGGGAGGTGCATATTAATGTGATGACGTGCAGGATGAAAGATGGTGAGGTATTTAAACTGGTTCTGGCTTTAGACCCAAGTGAAAAATTAATGGGCAGTAATGTAGTTGGCTTTGTTTGATGAAGTGCTCAGTGAATATTATTCAAGTGAAGAATAAATATTCTTGATAGAGTTGTTGAGAGGAAAGAAAAAACATTACAGCACCTTGTAACTTGGTAGCATTAAGCATTCATTTAATCAGCATGTTAATCATTAGCTTTTGGTTTTGGTTTTTAGGTTTTGGTGTGAGGGAAAAGGCTTTTTGCAAAAGAATATTTAAGAATGTGAGGTAGCCAAATCATAAAGACTTAATTACTGACCAGCTTTTATTTCAAAAACTATGTGGTATATTGCAAAAGACTGAGACTATGAAGCTTTGCCTGACTTTCCTAAATTTAGACCTAAGTACTGTATTTCATTGCAATGTGTGCAACTTTCTGTTGCCTTCTCATCAGTGGGATCCATCTACACACTAAGGTCATTATGGGCGGCTGTTATGGCCAGTAAGTGCCAGATAAGTGAATAAAGAGACCTAACAAGGATAGGTGCATTTAGAATATCAGTGGATGAGTAAATAGTTGAATAAACTTTTTATGAAGAAGTTTGTGGTAAACACAAATTACATAGTACAAGGAAATATTTTTTTTTAGCTATTTATACACCACTCTTCTAGGTATATTAGTGGTAATCATCCTAACTGAATAGCACTTTGCAGGGAAGGGTATGATGGTGTGGGGGATGTTTGTTTGCCCTTTGACATATTATTCTTCTGTGCATGTAATGTGATTTTTTTGTGAGTGAGAAACAAGTTGTGATCGAAATCTGTGATAAAATATCTGGTGGATTCTTAAGCGAAAGGCATTTTAACTGCAGAATGAGGGGAAAAAGCTTTGAAAAAGTGGCACATGTCTAAATGTGGGATGTTGTCTTGTTGGGTAAAATGTTGAATCATACAAGCTGTTGGGTTTTCTTGATAGTTCGAAGCTTCAGCTATTGCACAATGTGTAATTCATATTTAGGGAGGATTACTAAATTATTTTTCTGTTCTTTGTTATGTTTTGTAGGAGACTTAGTGTTGGTGAGGTTGGTAGACATCTCTCAACTACAGTACCCTATATTATCTTTCCAATGTTGAATTACTGGGCAACGTATGCTGTATTATGTTCTTTGGGTTTACCTTGCAACCAAAATAATATTGTGCAGCAGCATTCCTTGATAAAAAAGCAAGGATAAGTGATAAGATCCAATGATTATTGCTTAGGAAGGAGTGTCAGGACTGATTAGTATCTCATTCAGGTTCAGTAGCTGATGGACTTCCCAGGGCCGCTTGCGCTGGATTGCTTCGACTTGAGTTTCTTCTCCTGTGAGAGGGGAAGCTCAGTAATAGCTGGTTGCGCTTGGTTTTTCTCCTTGATATAGATACCCGAGCAGAGACTCTCAGTTTTTTATCACCTTGCCAATATTTATATTATTTACATACGAACTTCAAATTCCTTCCTTTAGCAGTATAGTTACTTACACTGCACTTAACGCTTACGAAGATTATCTCATTCAATAAACATCCATTTCTGTCCACGACATAATGATTTTCCTAGTACTCATAGTATCTCAGAGCATCTTCAATGCTCTTAATGCCAGACTTCAAAGAAGTACATGCAGAGAGGTTGGGTAGGATAAACAATGGCTTGATGACGGCGGAAGAGGAAACTGAATGGTCCTTGCAGTCAATTGATGTTTGGAGGCAGCCTTGGTGGTTACTTAAATGAGATTGCTGATTTAAATTCCACCCTCACTGACAAATTGATTGCAATCAGTTAGTTCCTTTTTGGAGGAAAGCCTGATTTATGTCACCTTACAACTAACCTACTCATTACTGTTTTAGTCCACTGGTACAACTGATTGTACCATTATTGGTGTTCAAGTTACTGTTCAGGAAATACATGTGGGCCTTGAAAGCTCTTGCAAGAAGGGTACATAGGCCATGTTACCAGAAAATTGTTCAGCTCTTCAGCTGAAACTTGGTGCGGTGTCAGATTTTTGGATAGAGATCACAAAGAAAGAAACAAAACATAAAAAAATAGAATAACATATACCTGTGTCCTTTAGAGATCAGGAACTTCACTGAGCAAAGAAAATTCTAGGTTAACTTTAATTTTCTCAGCACTTGTTGCACCTTTGCCAAATTTGACAGTGACACTGGTAAGGAGTTTAAGAAATCCACAAGTGTTTTTGGTTGGAGCATAGCTACATTCTTGAGGCTGTATTGCAGAGCAAGTAGGGAACTGTCTCCAAACCCAAAAATGTATATTGGTGGCATTTTAGTAACACAGACAGACCTGTACATTTTTATTGAGGTGTTTGTGTAATTTGTTCCAGTTTCTTCATTTTAGCTAATGCCCAATTGGAATTTTTACTGTGTTTCACATAGCAGGAGGCAACAGGCTGGCTGGAACACTGTATTTTTGAGTGAGGGCTGCCGATCATCCCTTGAATGGATTGATTTATCACAGGTCCCATCCGCAAAACCTGTTAAGTCTTCACTGAAGAAAGTGTAAGCAAAGCATGTACTTTTGGGTGGTCCTTATTCAAACATACAGGTATTGGTGATTGTTTTAGATATCAGCATTGGGCATCTGTTGGCAAAATGTTACTTTATATAGCTGTTGGCTGTCTGCTATGGCAATGTAAATTGTTGGGTTATTTTCATTGACCTTAAAAACTGTTAGTGATTTATTCCATATAGTGATGTCGGAGCAGCTAACTAAGAACCCATTATGTGATACCTTCTCTGGGAAGGAGAGAGAGCCCATGCTTGGCAACAGACTGACAGTTACTATTTACTGCAGTGGCTGAACATTGTTGTATTTCTGATTGGATTCACAACTTTTAAAGAGAAAAATCAGTTATCAGCAAAGTAATAGTCTAAAAGTAAAAAAAACCCCACCAAACCAAACAAAAACCCCACCTCTGTATATTAATTTGCTGTCTTTCTGTGTATCTGCTGTCCAGTGAATTATTAGTCGATAACAGTTTTCTGTATTCTGACTCCCATTATGTGATTGTCTGAAGATCAGCTTTTAACAGTGTTTTCTTATTACAGTTCTCTCTTGTTTTTTCTTTTTGTGCTCAGCCAACAGTCATGTGCTGCCAATGACACACTTTCTTCTAGCTACAGCTTCAGCACTGGCGTTTATTAGAGATGATGATAGTACCCTCCTCTGTATTTCCTTCCCTGAAAATCTTTCTGATTGCAGTCGTGAGGGAGTAATTTTCCCTGCTATGCAGCTGCCGTAGTTGTGATTTCTAACCTAATCAATATCTCCAGAGATTTTTAAAGTTTAGCAGGCTCTGGATGGTAGGCCTACAGAATGCTGAGTCATTTTCCCTGAACCATAATAAAGTGTCACTTTTTGTTGCTTCTGCCTTTTTTTTTCCCCTCAATAATTTGCTCTTTTCTTTTTTCCTTTGTCACTTCATATTTACAAAACTCCATGTATGTGTATCTGTGTGTATATATTTTATTTCATTGGGTTGTCTGCCTCTGCCTCCTTTATTTTCTTTCCTATTTTATTTTTCTTTGTTGTTATAGAGTTCTACAGTGGCACTGTTTGTGTGCTGCTGGTAACGTTGCCTTTCCCTTTTGTTGGCTTTTGTGAGTTTGCTGTCACCCACTAGCAGAAGTTGGGCTCTTTACTCAGAGCTGTGAACTGAGCTTAAAAATAAACAAACAAAACCCCCAAACAATTAAAAATGGTAGTAAAGCCTTTACAGAACAGTGAATGGTCACCTTGCTCAGGATATGTGTCACTAAAAAACTCAGATAGAGCTGGTTTGCAATTCCAAGCGGGATTCTTCTGATAATCTTTCAATAAAATGGCATCTTATGTTTATGTTATCTTCTAAGTAGGAAGTTCTTTAGATCTGATTTAGTGCACTTGAATTGTAAAGGACACTCTGCATTCCTGAGGCTCAGCTGAGAAGGCGTCAGTGGGGAACCCTCCAATTGCACATGAACGTCTTGGGTCTGGTTTTGTTTGTTTTAAATATATTTTAGCTAAATCAAAGACAAAATGTAACACTTGGGCACCATGTGGTTTCATGATGTTTATGAGAAGTATTATGAGGGATATGAGATTCATAAATCAGGGAGTGGCTCCCATTGATCTGTAAGTGTGTTCTCTTTCCCAGTGACAGAGACAGATAGCCATGTTCAGCTTTCTAGACATTTCAGGGCAGCTCATATGATAGAAAGCACAAGAGACTTACTTGCAATTTGCTTGCATTTCACATTATGTGTTTCTAAAAGACCATCCTGGCCTCTTTTCTTCTAGACAGAGACAGCAATGTGGAGCTTCTGTTCTAGCTTTGTTGACCCATTTTCCATCTATTTCTATCAGTATGTCATTTAATAGCATGTTAGCACAATAGAAAATAGTTTATGCCCTATTCTTCAGCTGCTCTCCTCCACTTCCTTCAGTTATGAAACACTATTGTTTTGAGACCCTCCTTTTCCTCAGCCTCTCCCTTTTTTTCTTTTCCTGAGATACAACTGCATATTCTATCATAGCACTGACCTTTTTCTCCCTCTGTATTTCCTTGCATGCTCTCAATTCAGATGGTTCGGCCTCTCAGTGAAAGGTTAGTTTTCTAATCTATATGAAATCTGTTTTTTAAAAACAGACAAAGGTCAAATTGAACTGATCAACTTAAATGAAGGAAATGGAAAACACAAAACTGCTTTAACTCAAAACTTGTAGCTAAGGCTAATATGGATTAGGTCACATTTGACAAGAGTGTGCATCTCTGAATTGCATCCATTAACTGGGTCCATGCTCTCAGACTCACTGGAAAAATAAATAGAAAGTAAGCAGTGGAACTTGAAGTTACAACATTGACCAAAAGCCAGGAGATAATTTTGCATTTTCTGTTCTGGCTGCATATACAGGTTTTACATTTGAAAGCGGTGCTTTGTTTTAATTTCTGCTACATCACTTTTTTTCTGTCTCAGCAGAGGTCAATAAATAAAGTTATGAAAATTTTCTCTTTTAATTATAAGAGGTCTGTGGTCTACATTCAAAGCAGGGTATAGCTGAAGAAGTCTTTCAGTTAAGTAGCTAGATATTTTGACTCCTCACCATCTTGGTCTTTGAATTATTGCTTATTTCTAATATTTTGCCCTTTGCTGGCACCTTGAGTGTGTGTCCTGAGGAATAAATAAGGTGCTTTGCAGATATGTAATGGTTTAGTCTGTCAGACTTCGGCACCACGAGGTCTTTCCTCTGGCAGTAGTCTACAAAGGGGACTGCAGTGAGAAGTCTTAACAGGCCTTCCCTTCCTTAAGCCAAGTTCAGTTGTTAGTGGGATGCAAAGCCACGGGAAGCCACACTGTGATCCCATTGCAGTGTTTCTTGGAGTTACTTGGGACTGTGCTGCTGTCGTATACAGCAGACAGTCCACTTTCATCTGCTGACCCAGTTGTTCACTTTCTTTCTGTTCCAGTGACAGTCCCTGCTCCTTGTGTGCATCAGGACCATCTTAGCCTGGGTTGCCTTTGCTTCTTTCAAGGGCAGTTGCAGCCTGAGCACCTTTGGACTGGCGGGGATCTCAGTGCAGTGTGTTGTAGTAGATGTGCATGCATGTGTACAACACAGCAATGGTGTAAGAAAGGAATGTGCTACAAACAAGGACAGGGTAGGTTATTCAGTATGGGGGTAACCATGACATGTGGGAATATTTGCGGTAGCCTGGGAAAACAGGAAAAAAATGGTCATTGCTTTGTAAAGGACCTTGCAATTTTTTTTTTCTATATGCCCTGTTCTGCACTCAGTCCAATTTTTTACCAGCCCGTCTCTGTGCACTGACAAGATTCTTGCTGAGGTCTAGAGAGCTGCCACATGAACACACTACTTTTCTGTAGCACATTTACTGAACTTGTTTTTCATTGCAAAAAGTCTGTTTTGTTCAACTTTTAGTTCAACTTCACTCTATTTGGGAGGGTTGAAGCACATGCTTACACATGTGCTTCATGTATTAATATAAATACATACATGGATAAATTCTCATGTCACAAGTGAAGTCACAAGACAGCTGAGATTTTGGCACCTCCTAACTTCTGCACCCTGTTCTTTGTGCTCAGTCTCGTTGTTGCATGTCCATCTTTGATGAAACTCAGGGAAAACCCTGCTGTGGGCTACTGCACAGACATAGTACATTTCCTATTCTGATATATATTTTCCTTTCCAGTGTGCTGGAGTACAGTGCAAGCAGGTGCACTTTCTTCACTTAGTTCAAAAAGGAAGTAAGACTCAGATTTTACCAAGGGTGTAAAGTTCTGCTGGGTATGGACCCCACTATCCACAACATAAGAGCCACCCCAGTTCAAAGATAACTGTACAGAGCCTTACAAATATGAATGGAAGCTATCACAGGATTATATGATAATTCAGACTGAAGGGACCTCAGGAGGTCCTGCTCAGAGTAAGCTGTAACCAGTCAAGTCTTGAAAACATCTCAGGATGTGTAACCCCTTTGGGTAGTCTCTTCCACTGCTTGACTGTCGTGCTGGAAGCGTTTCTTCTTATATCCAGTCTGAACCTCTGTTATTTCAACTTATGCCCATTGTGTTCCCCAAGGCACCACTGTGAAGAGCCTGTCTCCCTCTTCCTGATACTCCTTGCAGGAGTTCTCCAACTCCTTGCAAGTGTTGGAAGGCTGCTGTTAGGTCCCTTCAGAGCCATTTCTTTCTCAGGCCGAACAAGCTCTGTTGCCTTAGCCTGTTCTCACAGAGCACATGCTACAGCCACCTGACCATCTTGGTAGCCCTTGTTGATCTCACTCCAGTTTATTGATCTTTCTGGTATTGGAAGCTCATGGCTGGATGCAGTATTGTAGATGTGGTCTAGTGAGTGCCAGGCAGAGACGGGTAATTGCATCCCTCAGTCTGCTAGCTGTGCTCCCCTTAATACAGCCCCAGGTGCACCCCTGTGTAAAGAGAATCCATGTTGCCCCATGCAGGGTGTGAGCAGAGGGCTAAGGCTATCTGACAAAACAAGGGTGTTTTAAACTGCAGCTTCCATTGTTGTGCAAGTAGTGGGAGGCAGATGGTTGAGCCTTCTTCTCTAGTAGCGATCAGTATGCCGCCGTGGTATGTCTCTTTCTGCTTCCATCTGTTGTCAGGCTGGTGGTGGAGTAACCTATGGTGGGACATATGCAAGGCTATCGTTGTATGCAGCACTGCACAGAGAGAATTGTACATATGCTTAGCTGTACTGCTGGCCCTTTTTTTGCAAGAATTATTGTTGGAAACAGAACCTCTTTCTGGCATGGCAGAGTCCTTGTTCATTTGTTGCTGTCTTCTCAACGCTTTCAGCCAAGAAGCAATAGGCGGAATTTTAAGGGCAGAGTTTTTGGCCAATAACAGAAGAAAGGGACAAGAAGTGAGAGGCACTGAGAGAGTTTGAGTTGTTTTTCCCTGGTCAGCTTCGATACTGGTCACTGTGAAGATTTCACCTTCATTTCTTCACTGGTTTTACTTTGATTATGAGTATTTGCAGCTGTGTTTTCCTCATTTACCTTAGTTGGCAATTGCTGGCTTTGAGGAGAAAAAGAACTACATGATTTGTTTATGAGAGTTCTCAATAGTGTGAAATTTACCATCAAGGCATAGTACTGACAAGAAACTAGCAACCATAACAAAATTTGCCCATTCAAATGTTAAATATATGTGTCTTTTTCATTCTCACTTAGACCACTAATAGAGTTTTGAACCAATATTCAATTTTTATCCTGGAATCAGAGAAGAAACATGACAGCATCTCAGAAAGTCCAGGAGTTGTGAATAGGAGGGTAGGTACCTACAGCTGTGTCTGAAAAGCACATCATTATTATTGTAATCTCTGCCATTTTGTGTGTTGTTTATATGAGTAAATTGTATAGTCTGTCAGCTCTTAAGTATATTATCATTATCATGCACATGAAATCAAACTGTAAACATTTGTACAAGCAGATGGAAACTGAGTCATTCTGTCCATCAAATTGAGTTCTGGATTATCGGGGCTTTTCAGTAAGTTCCAGTGGACAATGAAATGGGAATTATACAGAAGGGAATTATTGATTTATTCTTAACTTTAGGCTAAGAAGAAAGAGGAATTTGTCTACCATTCCCATAAGAGTATGCCACTCAATGAGGTTTAGAAAATAAAAACATTCCCTTCTGTGGTTCTTGGAAAAGTTAGCCACTAAAAAAAGGCGGGGGTGGGAGGGCGTTATTTGGAAATCTTGATGTAAAGCATTTCAGTGTTAATGGATGAGTTGAGATTTCAGTGAGATGGAATGAGAACTGCCTGGATGGCAGAGCTCAGAGGGCTGTAATCAATAGAGCAGAGTCTGGTTGGAGGTCTGTAGTTAGTGGGGTTCCCCAGGGGTCAGTACTGGGTCAGTCCTGTTCAACCTGCTCATCAGTGACCTGGATGAAGAGGCCGAGTGCACCCCCAGCAAGTTTGCAGTTGATACCAAACTGGGAGGAAGGGCTGATACACCAGAAGGCTGTGCTGCCATTCAGCAAGGTCTGGACAGGCTGTAGATCTGGGCAGAGAAGAACCTGATGAAATTCAACAAAGGCAAGTGTAGGGTCCTGCACCTCATGCACCAGTAGAGGTTAGGGGCTGACCTGCTGGAAAGCAGCACTGCAGGGAAGGACTTGGGAGTCCTGGTGGACAACAGGTTGGCCGTGAGCCAGCAATGCACCTTTGTGGCCAAGAAGGCCAATGGTATTCTGGGGTGCATTAAGAAGGGTGTGACCAGCAAGTCCAGGGACATTGTCCTCACCCTCTACTCTGCCTTGATAAGGCTGCATCTGGAGTACTGAGTCCAGTTCCTGGGCTTCCCAGTTTCAGAAGGACAAGGAACTACTGGAGGGAGTCCAGTGGTGGGCTATGAAGATGATTATGGATCTAGAGCATCCTTCTGTGAAGAAAGACTGAGAGAGCTGGGTCTGTTCAGCCTGGAGAAGAGAAGGCTGAGAGGGGGTCTTATAAATGCTTATAAATATCTCAAGGGTGGATGTCAAGAGGAGGAGATCAGACTCTTCTCAGTGGTGCCCAATGATAGGGTGAGGGGAAACAGGTACAGACTGAAACATAGGAGGTTCCATTTGAATGTGAGGAGAAACTTCTTTACATTGAGGGTGACAGAACACCAGAACACGCTGCCAGGGAGATTGTGGAGTCTATTTCTGTGGAGACATTCAAAACCCACCTGGATGCATTTCTGTGCAATCTGATCTGGTGACCCTACTTTAGCAGGTGGTTTGGACTAGATGGATCACCCTGGCAACTGCAGGCCTGTCAGCCTCACTTTGGTGCCTGGCAAAATTATTCTGGGAGTTATTGAAAAATAGCTGAATAACAATGCAGTCATTGGTCCCAGCCAGCGCAGGTTCATGAGGGGGAAGTCGTGCTTGACCAACTTAATTTCTTTCTATGACAAGGTTACCCAACTGGTTGACCAACTTGGTCTATCGTGCAGAGGTTTAACCTTTGCTTTTCTTGGCCATGGCTCTGCTTCACAGATGCCTCAGCTTTCTCAAATGTGGTCTTCCTCACCTCGAGTTCAGTAGAAGTGATGATGCTAAATGCTTTTCCAATCTTTGTCTGTGGATTTTGATGAAAATGCAAACAGAGATCCATCAGCCAAAGGCTTATGTGTGCTAGTGCAGGAGGACAGACAGAGGAAGGACACATGGCACAACTGATCTCTTCTGCAGACTTGAGCGATGTGTTTTAAGTTTTAAATGTGTTCTCAGTTTTTGTGGTTTTAAGAGATGCTTGGAGCACTTAGAAATGCTCTAGTTTGAATATTGAAGCTGTTTTTATTTGGTGCATTTGTTCTTGTGCTAAAACCTGTTTGTGGAAGGAGCTCTATGCTCTGGTCTGGTAGTAGACTTCTTTCATTGTAAACATTCACATAAGGTCCCCAGCAGTATTATTCTCAGTACAAGTAAGGAAATAGAATTATATATCCAAGAGACATTTGCAGTGCAGTTCAGGTTTGGCAGAAGGCTTATGGCTAGTTAAGCTTTAAAATAGTATTTTTGTTTCTGAAATATACAGGAAATACAGAGTTTTTTGAATCTAAAAGATTTTTTTTAGCGTGAATTACAAAGGGCTTCTAGAGGGAGCCATGTGCTTTACCAGTAATTTGATGCCAGTTGGCTGGCATTTGGGTGATTTTAGTCACTGAGCTGCTTCAGAGGCTTCAGGCTTCTTCACTCAGTTGCAAGAAATTGGTGAAAACGTACTGCTTACTTCTGTGAACAGACATGGTTGGCTGGCTCACTGTGTGCACAGATTATCAGTAAATCTGTAGGACAAAAAATAATCTAACTCCCAATAGAAAAGTTAGTGAATCTGTCTAAATTGAGTTAAAGTTGCTTATAAACGATGAAATTATTTCCTGATTGCTTTTTCCTTAATTTTTATAAAATAAGTATTTTATTGTTGCTTTTTGTGAATGGTTTTGTTAGTAATAATCTGTATGTAATTAGAATAAAATATTGTGAAAAAATAAATAGCGCTATAGTAAAATAGCAGAAGAACAAAAAACATTTTTGTATAAAAGAAATTTACCACCTGAAATGTACTCTGTCATTTTAAAGGAATCTCTGTGGTTTTTCAGCTTTGATTGATTAACTTCTTAAGATGATAATTTAATGATTTAGCTTTCTTTTATGCTAGCAGGGAAAAGAGGTGGTACTGATCATACAAATAATGTTTTTTCAATCACGTGACTGGTTTTAGGTGTTCATGTGCAAGCTTCAGCTGTGAACGTATTTCCTGAAAGTCATTGTGAACTTCAATACAGCAGCTACAAATAGTTTGCTTTGCATTTCCTATCATCTCTCTCTTTATCTCTTACTCAAAGACACATATTCAGTTTCATTCCAAATTCAGTTGCCCTCTGAGGGCTCTGGCCATGGAGGATCTAGAAGCTGATGGGTT
Organism: Nesoenas mayeri; assembly: GCF_963082525.1. Lineage (NCBI taxonomy): Eukaryota > Metazoa > Chordata > Aves > Columbiformes > Columbidae > Nesoenas > Nesoenas mayeri. Next base: position 144,159,775 of record NC_137543.1, on the reverse strand, counting down.
TGCAGGAAGGTAGTTATAGGTGTAGCAGGGACTCAGACAGTGACATCTGACAGATTTGTGGCCTGCAGCATTTAGAATAAAGAGGAGAGTTATGAGGTATTTCACTTTTTTTTCATGATGATGAATACCCTCCCAGGTCTTCTGTGTTCCTGTGGTGTAAATGCTATTTAATGGCTAAGCTGTGTGATTTGAAGCATGAGCTTTTCGTTTCATCTTGCATATATCATGCCTTTTCACGATTAGTTCAGTAATTTCCTTTCTTCTCCATCTATCCCACAATTCACCTCTTTTGCACTTGATCTAACAGTGTGACAAAGCAGCTGCTCTTACAGGCTGAATTTTTATGTAACTCATGGAAATTATTCTTTTTCCTGTATTTTGTTGTAGTTAGAATACTTGGTGTATGCTTTGGGAAGTCTGTCTGTAAACTGACTTTGGAATGGTTTGCATTCCTCTTATATGTTATTCAACTAGCATAGTTTTGTTTGCGAATATTTTCCATCTTACAGCATTAATTTGTTAGGATATCAGCAGCCATTCAATAGCTGCACTCCTCTGTCCAAGGGGGGAGATGGAAAATGTTTCTTTACCTTTTTGATCTGAAGTTGCTTGCAGTGGCAGATCAACAGTGAGGTCTTCAGGCTAAAGGAGTGAAAAGTTCAGGAGATGTTATCAAGTTCTGCTTGCTTGAGTAACTTTCTCTGTGGAAACTTGCTCCATCTTGAGACCAACTCTTACATCCCCTCGGATGATATCCAGTGTAGTTGCTTTGGTCTCTGAAACAGTATTTGGGTGGAGTTTAGGGTCTGTGTCCAAGAACATGATGAGAAAGCCCATGCTCTATCAATTACATAAAGGTCATTCATTTGCCTGAATCTTTATTGAAAATACTAAGAGCTGTGACACCAACCCTGAACTTTAATGGGGAGATACATGGTGGTATGCTTTCAAGCAGGGGGAAAAGAGAGCAAGCAAAGAGGAGAGAGTACAGTCTGTGTGGCAGTACAGATGGAGGATTTTGTTAACAATGGCAGCTGCACCTGATCCTAGTCAAAATAATTAATAGTCCACAAGGAACAGAGAGCATCATGTATTCAGAAGTTCTGAAGGTGTTTGCAGGGTATTAGTGAAAATGTTACCTGGTTGTTGCTTTTTCAAGGTAAATAAATAAATAAAAAGAAAAGAAGTGGTTTGGTTTGATTACATGAGCTTTAGAATTTGGTACGTATAGATCGGATCCTCTGTGAATTATGACAACCTTTGCAACAACTGTTGGTCATCGTGAGGGGCCTATGAAGTGTTACATAGAACTGTAATAAATTAATTTAATGATACATTGACTTTTGCCAAAGTTTTACATTAAAAATTACGGTGTTTGGTTCTACATTCTCTTTCCCTTTCAGAAACATCAGCCAAAGCAGGCTTTATTGAATGTATTATTCATTTGCAAGCAAAAGTGGGATGTATAATGCAAAAACTTTGCATAGGTAAATGTACTGTAATATGAAATCTTATATGCTATACTAGCATAAGCTATATTTTATAAGATGCTTATGTGATATAATGTTTTTTTTTCTTATTCTACTAATATCAGTTTTGTACAAGTAGATACATTAGAGAAAATTCATAGAAATGTACAGACAACATAGCTGCTTAAAATTTACAATGTGTGAACAATCAACTAGTAAAATTTTGAAATTATTAGAAATATCGTATGTAATTCAAAAATACAAATCCACGCTTTCTCAAGGTACTTCTTTGTAGTATTAAGTGATTTAAAACTTGTACTGTATTAAAAAACCTGGAAACCCTTCCAAAGAGATAATAATTTCTAAAGAAATAAAATAAAAAACATTAGTAATAACAAGTCAAGTTCTTTATTTTTGGGGCTGAAAAAAAGGAAATACTGAATATTTTTATCAACTGTGAATTTGTATACGTTAATGTTTGCCAAACCTGTTAGAAATGTAAAAGCAGAATGGAATCTTTGCGCTACTGGTTCTGTCATTTTACACGTGGCAAAAACTCAGGTTGTTTTTTTTTTTTTTTTTTTGCCTCTATCACACATGTAAACATAATTCTGTTTAATTTACTTTTTTTGCTCCTAGCTTGGAATTGCTGATGTTGGCACAGTTTTAGAGGACAAATACGTAACATACTGCAATTACAGTTAAAGATGTGACAATATTAAGACATTGGATACAAGTTGTTTCCATCTCCCTTCTGGTCTCCTCCCCCAGTTATTTAATAGTGTCTGAATTACTTAAGTTGCAAAATACGAGCTGTGCTTCTGTAGTTAGTTGCAGGAACAGTCCCTCTGAAGGGAGCAGTGCATCACAGAGATGGCTCAGCTCTCTAGAGTCACCTCTGTTGCTCCCGCGGAGGTTGGTCAGTTACGACTGAAGCTCAGTTAGACTGTCTGATGACTTGGCAAATGCCTTGTATCTTTTAGGGGTCTTAGATTTCCTACCATCTTGATAACCATCTAAATAGTGTTTTCTTGTGAGGTCCAAAAAACCTATGATGTCTTCTTAGCACTTATTTATCTTCTGACTTCCAGGTACCTTTTTAGTGTCCCCTTTGTCCTTGAATGTCTTTGAATGATAACTTTGGAATTCAGAAGCACCAAGGAATTGTCTAGTATAGCTTGGTTTTATAGTTTTGCAAAAGAAAGAAAGAAAAGGATAAAGATTAAAAGCCAATAAGATTACAAAGGAGAAGAGTTAAGAATTAGAAAACATGGAAGCTGGGAGCTAGAGAAAATCTAGTCCATATTCAGTTTTCTGGGTTTTGGGCTTATAACTACTTTTCTCCATTTAGTTTTAGGAAAGTGTAAAAACTGCACTCCAGTTTAATTACAGACATGATCTACCAGTATGTGACCTAAGAGTTTTTCAGTGCATGAATGAGAATTTCAGTTTTTACTGTCAAATATTCTTTCAGTTGGTAATGTCTTTGAAGACTAAGTTTAATACAAACTGTAAGCAGTAGATAAACACTGTTTCTGGATCCCTGATGTTATTGTCATAGATTTTTGACGTTAAAAATTTTAGAATGAAAGTTCTATTGTATTTGTTGCATTTGAAAAGCTGGTAGAGAAAAAGACATTATTAAAATTGATTCAATTTTACTTCTCTTCTGCTTGTGGATGGACTTAGTATCAGAAGACCTTACATTTAGATGCCTGTGTAGATGTTGCCTTTGAATCTCCATGCTGAGTGCTTCCACAGAATCACAGAATGGTTGGGGTTGGAAGGGACTTCTGAAGATCATCTAGTCCAACCTACCTGCTAAAGAAGAAGCTACACCTAGAGCAGATCACACAGGAATGTGTCCAAGTGGGTTTTAAATGTCTTCAGAGAAGGAGACTCCACAATTTCTCTGGGCAGCTTGTTACAGGGTTCTGTCACCATCAATGTAAAGAAGTTTCTCCTCATATTCAAATGGAATAGGCCCCTCATAATCTTTGCAGCCCGCCACTGGACTCCCTCAGGTAATTCCTTGTCCTTCTGAAACTGGGAAGCCCAGAACTGGACTCAGTACTCCAGATGCAGCCTCACCAGGGCAGAGTAGAGGGGGAGAAGGACCTCCTTTGACCTGCTGTTCACACTCTCCTTAATGCACCCCAGGATACCATTGGCCTTTTTGGCCACAAAGGCACGTTGTTGACTCATGGTCAACCTGTTGTCCACTAGAACTCCCAAGTCCTTCTCTGCAATGCTGCTTTCCAGCAGGTCCACCCCTAACCTGTACTAGTGCATGGGATTATTGCTCCCTAGGTGCAGGACCCTACCCCTTGTGAAACTTTACAAGGTTCCTCTCTGCCCAGCCCTCCCACCTGTCCAGACCTTACTGAATGGCAGCACAGCCTTCAGGTGTATCAGCTCTTCCTCCCAGTTTGGTACCATCAGCAAACTTGGTGAGGGTGCACTCAGCCTCTTCATCCAGGTCATTGATGAACAGGTTGAACAGGACTGGACCCAGTACTGACCCCTGGGGAACCCCACTAACCAGACTTTGCACTGTTGATAGCAGCCCTCTGAGCTCTGCCATCCAGCCAGTTCATGATCCATCTCACCATACGTTCATCCAGCCTGCACTTCCTGAGCTTACCTATGAAGCTGTTGGAGCTTCCTGCTCTGGTCTTAAGTATGTGTTCATAAAATGTGGTTACTGGCAAGATTTCCTCAATGTGACAAAATGAACAGCTGAAATTGGAGTGTTTCTTGAGTACAGTGTTTTGACTTTGTCTTGAATGGCAAGCATTGGTGTGCTGCAGAGAACATCAATAACATTAACAAAAGTGCATAGAAAAAATAATAATTCAGGGGTGAAACAGTTTTCTTTAGGCATATCAGTTGAATGGAACTCTTAATTCCAGGCAAGAATGCAGTGACGGTTGGATATTCATAAAGTAGCTTTAGGTTCTCCTAGTAGGAGTTTAGACACTGTTACCCAACTGGATAGATGTTTCACTACAGAGAAGAAGCGAATTAGATGTAGAGCCTGTAACTGAGCTTGATTTATGATCTATTTGTCAGGATATGCAGTCATACAGGGCTGTATAAAATCCTACACCAAATGGGTTGTGGTGTTTACTGTCCTTACAACTTTCCTTTGTAAATACACTGTCGTAGTACTGAAACAGTATTTTTCCAATATTCATATGATGAACATAGTTTTTATCTTATGTCATTTCTTTGTTATGCTGTGATATTTAATGTTAATAAATCTTTTGAAATCCTTCTTGATTAATGTTTAAGGGAGGTCAGCTTAGCCTATCTTGAACTGCTGCTTGGATGGGCCTTTCGTGTCTTCATTAGTCATGAGAAAGTTCAAGTTGCTATACAAACACAGAAGGAGTAATTCTTTGCAGATTTGGCAGGCCGGGGTATAACGTTGCTCTGATGTAATGGCGACTTTCTATTAAAAGTGTCTTACCATGTATGAAAGTTAGGAAAAGTCTAGATGTGCTATTGGAACTTCAGGGAAATAATGCTGGTTAAGCTCTATTACTTGTAAAGATGCACTTTAATATAACATGTTGTTCCATTTGGAAAAGAAGTTATTAAATAAATTACCTATTCTATTGGGTTTGCATGGCAAGGTTTTGGTAGTGAGGGGGCTACAGGGGTGGCTTCTGAGAGAAGCTGTGAGAAGCTTCCCCCATGTTCAGAGCCAATGCCATCCGGCTCCAGGAGACACCCACCACTGGCCAAGGTTGAGCCCATTAGTGACGGTGGTAGCGCTTCTGGGTTAATGTTGTTAAGAAAGGGAAAAAGAAAATACACACAGCACAACAACAATTCCAGCCTCAAAGAGGGAGAACATGTGAGAGCAACAACTCTGCAGACACCAAGGACAGTGAAGGAGGGGAGGATATTCTCCAGGCACTGGAGCAGAGATTCCCCTGCAGCCCATGGTGCAGACCATGGTGAGGCCTCTGCAGCCCATGGAAGTTCATGATGGAGCAGAGATCCACCTGGAGCCTGGGGAGGACCACACAGCAGCACAGGTGGATGTGCCTGAAGGAGGCTGTGACCCCATGGGTCCCACACTGGAACAGGCTCCTGGCAGGACCTCTGGTCCCATGGAGTGAGAAGCCCACACTGGAGCAGGTTTGCTTGCAGGACGTGTGACCCTATGGGGGACACAGGCTGCAGCAGTCTGTTCCTGAGGGACTGCAGCCCGTGGAAGGGACCCACACTGGAGCAGTTTGTGAAGAACTGCAGCCCATGGGAAGGACCCATGTTGGAGAGGTTCATGGAGAATTGTGCCCTGTGGGAGGGACCCCATGGTGGAGCAAGGGGAGAGTGTGAGGAGTCCTCCCCTGAGGAGGAAGGAGCAGCAGAGGCAATGTATGATGAACTGACCACAATCGCCATTCCCCATCCCCCTGTGCCATTTGGGATGGGGAAGACGTGGAGAAAATTGGGAGTGAAGTTAAGCCCAGGAAGAAGGGAGGGGTGGGGGAAAGATATGTTAAAGATTTGGTTTTAATTCTCATTGTCCTACTCTGATTTGATTTGCAATAAATTAAATTAATTTCCCCAAATTGAGTCTGTTTTGCTCCTGACGACAATTGCTGAGTGATCTCCTCATCTTTTTCTTGACTCAAGAGCCTTTCAATATATTTTATCTCCCCTGTCCAATTGAGGAAGGGAGTGACAGAGCAGCTTTGGTGGGCATATGGTGTCCATCCAGGATCAACCCACCACACCTATATAGTGTTTGACAGATTTACTTGAATAAAAATAGATTTTGTGGGGGACACTTACATAAATTATTTTAATATACATATCTGTGATTACAAATGAGATGATGAAATTACAATATTTGGAAGAAAGGAAACTACAAAACCTTCGAATGTAAACCTGGTAACATCTGGTAGTCTTGATATGTAAGATGGGAAGCCCTACAGTTAGTCATGTACAGCTAAGTTTTCTTAAACATCTATGGGGTTTTCTGTATATAGGTGACATATAAACCCAGATGAACTCTGGATGAACTCACTGGGTGATATCCTGTGAGCAGTCTAGTAGTGGCAAATGGTAAAATATGTATGCGTCTTCTCCCTTCTTGATTGATTTCCTGTGCTCTTTGACAGATTTTGCTGTTGGAGTCAGAGTTTTGTATTAATATATCAATTTGTGTTGCAACCGTTGCCTCTACTTTCCAAGTTTCCCTGAAGTTTCTGTGCATCTTTCGTGGATCATCCTCCAGCACTGGCTCTCGCATCTTGATTTGCTGTCAATGCCAATCACTGTGCTGCTGATGGGCCCCTGCACAGCTCCAGGCTGCCCTGTAGTTCTCAGTGTGCTACAGTTCATTTTCTCTCCTCATCATTGGCAACCCTTAGCCAAGGAACAGGTAAATTATTGAAAGGACGAGCGCCTGGCTCCACTGAAAATTGTCAGTTCTACTTTTGATATTCATGCTGCTTGGCTTTTACTCTTTTTGATCTTTCTGCTAAATCCAGATGCCACTTGGCTGATGTCTGTATTATAGCAATTCTTTTTAGTATATGATAAGTTTCTTAAATGTGAACTGTGTCCCATCTGCTGTATTTTTTCAGATCTTTTTAAAAAGAAAAGGTTTTGACCTGAAGTTGTCATGAAGCAAGACTATCTGTCCCCTTAACAATGTATCTTTATAGGTATAATAAATATGAAATTGAGAGAGTTAAAAGAAAAGTATAAGAAATGAGAAAAATATACGAGTATCACCTAAGAGCTTGAGGATTTTTTAATTCTGAAGCAATTTTGGGAAAGAAGCTGGAAGACAGCAGTCCTCGGTCTTTGTGCCAGCGTGTGCCCAGCAGCCTGGGTGACACAGTGCCGGTAGCCTGGTGGCACTTGTCCTGTCTTCACTGACCCTGCTCAGAGCAGTTTTCAGAGGAGCTGGTTGGAAGAAAAGTCTCAGTGTGGGAACATTGTGAATGCAGATGACCCATTTATCTGCTGACCAAGATCTGAAAATGTATTTGGAGTAAGTTTCTTGGTCATATTTGATATTGTAAGTGCAAAATATTTAATGTTGTTACCTCAGCACTTTTTTCCTAGAACTTGGCCAATACTGGCCACTTGAGGAATGTTAATGCTTTTGGATACAGGCTGTGAAAATGTTGGAAATTTACAAGAATTTACTTATTTTTCAAAATAAATTGTCTTTTTAAATTCTAAAATAAGCTAGTGTAGTTTCCAGATCTTCTATCTTGATGTGTTTTCCCCAGCTGCCCCTTCTGCCAGTGATTATAAGATAAGAATGTAGTCCGCTTCTCTGTGGTTTCTGATGTTCTATTTTATATGACATAGACTTGCAGAGATAACCACTCCACTATTTTGACTCAGTAGAATTTCTGTATAGAGTTTCAAATGGTAAGAGTAATTAAATTTGATATTAGCACTGACTACTCATTTTTTAGTCTTTTCTCTGAAATGATAACAGCATTTTCTGCCTTGCTATTTTTCAGTAAATGGCTCAGTTTTTCAGCCTCTAGCAGAGGACACTGAGGCACTAACTTGTGTCTTGTGGCCAGATAACAGTCAGAATATTTAATGTGGTCCCTAACCTTTGCTTTTGAAGGGAGCCCCAGGTATGGATCTCTGTAGACAGGTATCAAGTGCAAGTTTGATGGCACAATGATGTGCAACATGTGTCCGGTTGTATGGCAGTGTGATATGTGGCCTTTAATTTGCTCCAGGAGGAAGGATTTTATGGCAGGTGGAATATCCTTGCCTGTTACTTTGTTTTTTTTTTTCATGGATCTTACTGTTTGCTAAATCTCCTGCAAACCAATACAAACTCATCTCTCTATGGGAATTTTTTCATAAATAGGAACTTGTATGTAGCCAGCATACCGGAGTGACTTTCTCTTTTAGTTCAAATAAGAAGTACAGATGCACAAATAAAATACCTGAAAAAATAAGTCCCTTGAACAATACAAGACAAAGATAGGAAAAGGTTTTCCAGAGCAAATTAATTACAACGAGAATATCTGTTCTTCATACAGTGAGGTAGACACCAGCAGCCAAAGAGAATGCCATATTCAGAGCTGCTTATGAGGAATTGTGAAATCTTCCTTGTCCACTTCATTGCCTGAGTTCTGCCATACTGCCATATCCACTAGTTACATTATTCTTCCTCTAAAAGCCTTTATGATCACATGAAAATGTGAAATATTGTACAGAAAGTTAAAAACAGAATGGAAAACCCAGCAAAAACCCTTCTGGAGCTTCAGAGCAGAAAGGGCAACTGAGTTAGAATTTCAAAGCAAGAAATCGGCTGTGGGCAACATTTCCCCCCTACTGCTTCTTTCTCTACTGTTGTGCATCTTGCATGACTTTCTGTGAGCGGCAGAGTTTCAAGGCAAGGGGTGAAAAGCAGTCCACTCTGTATTACTACAACTGTAAATAATTATATTCTCGTGTATTTTTTTAAACTGCTTTATCTTCTAGAGGTGGCTTTACTTAGAAGAATAGTTATTACAAACAAAAATTAGGAGAGGACAGATACAGCCTAATGTGGCAACCAGTGATGGTAATCGGTATTATGAAAAGATTTGAGGGACCTGACTCTCTGCTTAGGAGAAGGGAAATAATTTTGTGGCCGTTCTCTTTTTAAAAGATAGCACAACTTGCATGTTGTGGGCAATTTGTGGAATAACTATTCTAGGTAGAGATAACCTGACAGAAATCTAGTAATTCTGACAAGGGTTGTAATTCTGAAACTATAAAGAGTTAGTGTTACAGTTAGAAAAATAATTTTTTAAAAAATCTATTAATCATATCTGGAGTGTTGGACAAGTCAGAATGAACAAGAACCCGGTATGAACAAGTTAATTTCAGTACAAGCTTGAATTTATCTCAGGCTTTGAATCTGGCCTTTTTCAAAACGGGGAAGACTGAAAGTTCATCCCATTATCTATCAGAACATGTTCTTTATTCCTTTTGTTGGTTTGAAAGCATGGAAAATTTGATGAAACCTTACAACGAAATGAGTACTTGGCATATTTCTGTTCTTAATAATTGGAAAAGCTAGAAAACTTTCAGGTACTTTCCTGAATTCTTGGAGGTTTTACTGTTATTGTTTCCAAGCATCAAAAGTGAAGGAGTGTCCTCAAAAGAATCAGAGATTGAGTTGTGATTTAATTTATTAATCAAGCTGTGCAGCTGAAGCAGGCAATACAGTAACCCACAGCAGAGACACCATACTGTGTATTCTGGTTTGTTCTGGAGCTTCTTGTATAGGTCTTTATACAGGATTAATCCTAATAGCATTAGCGTAGTAAGACATATTGCTAAGTAGACTTAGACTACTAATAAAGACTTAAAACAAACAAAAAAATCCTTTGAACATTGCTATTAAATAGCTGACATGACATGAACCTCTTTAACCAGTTCCCTGCTTTTTCTCAGACATCATCTTGGACAAAAGGGAAACTGAGCAATGGATTATCAGGGCCCATGATAGGATTGTCAGCCTTTTGAATTAAAGGCTGTTGCCATCCAGTTACCCATCCTCATTCAGAACATTCTAACAAACGTGGTATAGCCTTAAAAAGCAGATTTGATAATTTTAACGCTTGTGTTTAACAAACCTTCTTTTTCAGTCAAAAGTATCCAGTGGTACAATGCTGCTTGGATAGTTTTTAGATAGTGTCTTAAATACCAATATTTTTAATGATCCTGAAAACATACAATAAGTAAGCCTAAACAAAATGTGAAGGCTGAAGATAGGATTTAAATTTAACATTTGTCTTTTAAATGGTTTTGAGCCAAGAATTTCCATAAATTAGAAGGGATGTATCTAAACCCATGTCTTTCTGGTTTCATGTACTGTGTGGGTGGTTTCATAAATCAGCTACAGTTAAAATGACAAGCCATAGTAGAATGCTCTGCTAATTTAATTTTGCTAAATTATTATTATTTTTTAATCACTGTAATACATTGTCATAAGTGGTTAATATGATCAGTTTAAAGGCAGATTTGCATTTCAGCAGGGTTTTTCACTTCTGTCACATGTGTTGTTTGCTTCCATGGTCAAGTGCAAATACTTTTCATTGATATAAGCAGTTTACATAGTAATTTCAAGCATAATGAAGCACTGCTTGTTCAAGGCTAAGCATATCTTTTTTTTTTTTTTTTTACTCGAAGCACAGAGCTATATATGCTTCTAAAATAAGTAGTGATCTTAGATATGTTAGTTCTTAAGCAGCTTGCTCTGACTGCTGAAATACCTGTGAACTTCTGAATATTAATTGTAGAAGAAACTATTTCTTTTGCAAATGTTCAGAAGTAAATGCTGGTGTATGAAAGGGACAAGGTATACAGTCCAATGCTTCAAAATAGAGAGGAGGTTTAATTTGGGAGCCTGGGTTTACAGGCTACTGCTATCAGGGTCCCTGAAGGCTGTGACCGCGACACCTGCCTCAGTGTTGTCCACACGTTTCACAAGGGGACTAGGCCAAAGAACCCATCTGGGCTGAGTCCCACACTGTGCTCTCCATGTTAGAAGGGATGAGTACAGGTGGTTGCTGTGATCACAGTACCAATGTATGTAACCACAATGCAAAGCAGGGCTATGGAAGTTTGTGGGAATGCTTTTGGCATTCAAAACATGCATGACATAGTTTTTTAATTGCCTGTGTGACAGTTGATTTTTTTTTAAGGGCAGGGATTCTGTCACCTACGTAAGTTATTAATGGATATCGAAAAGGCTACTATTCTTTAAGGTGTGCATTGTGCACTGTTCATTGCTACAATCTTCCTTGGATATCAGCAAGCCCTGACTGTGAGGTGGCTTGTTGCCTTCCCCATCTGTCCATTGCTGCTTTCCAAACAGGGCTTATGGCCTTCCTTGTGACCAGTCTGGCATTTGTTTTTTCCTCTATACAGAAGAGGGGTGAGAGAGAAGAGGTGAAATAAAGAAAAAAAAAAAGTAAAAAAAAAAAAAAAAAAAGCAGCAGCCCTTCTGGAAGTATCTTGCTTGTCCCAAGGTATTAAAACTGCTGGTACCATCTACTTCATGCAAGAGCTGGTTCCAGTTGATGTCCTCTAAGCAAAGCCTAGGTCTGTGTCCCTGTGTGTTGCTGGAGTCGTCTGGCTGTAAGTGGGATAGTGATGGAGGACCCCCTAGTTTGAAAAGGCAGCGTGTGCACTCCCAATGGGTTCTTTGGCCAAAGCTACAGCTTAGGTGGGACATGGGAGGACTTGGCTGTAACTACAAAAGAATAGGCTGGATGGTGTCATGCCTAGAAATTTTGTTTTTTAGTTTTCAGTGAGCTATCAGAGACAAGTGGCTAACATAATGGGTGGGAATGTATTTCACCATGAACTTTTAAACTTAGAGAGGCATTATTTGTCAGTCTGTCAGTATCCAACCTGGGCTGGCTCTTACATTTCTGCCAGGAAAAGCTTCCTTCTATCAAAGTGTTGCATCTTTGCTCTTTTTTGTGCAGTTATTAGTCCCTGGGAGCCCCAAATCCCCTGGTTGTATCATATTTTCTCTGTTTTCCTTGTGTAGGGACATCATAAATGAGGGGCTGTTCCAGAGCCTCTTGATGCATCAGTCTGCTCCACTGTGCTATGGTGTAGAAGTCTGACAGTGCGGGTGGTTGTTTGATGGGAAGGATCAGGCCCATAGCAGAGTGGACTGTATGAAATCCAGGCAGCATTTCTCATCAGCTATTGCTTTTGCATTTCTGAGCAGCAAACATTCAGCTTTTGGCTAAGAACTGAAATCCTCCTTAATTTTTCATGGGTGTTTTATTTTTTTCAGATAAAAATGTTTTGTTTTGTTTAGTGTTTTTTTTTTTTTTCTTTTTTTTTTTTACTGAAACCTTGCACCTCATGGGAGTAAAACTTGTAAATGGGAAAGAAAACTTTCTATCAAAATACAGTTTTGAGTGAAAATAAGTATTATTTTTACAAGGCACAGAAATTTTGTCATGGAACTATAGTTACTGAACTAGTTGCTGAAAGAACACATTAGAGGTAGCCTGGAGTTTGAACATGGAGATGTTTAGTACTGCAGAGCCTCAGTCTTCAGACACTGCTTACTCCCTCTGTAGGAATTATGCTGCAAATGTTATATTGTGCCTAAAATGCTCTGCCTGTCATTTTGTATCTCTGAAATGTTAGAAGCACAAATGGGGCAGCTGGCAGACGTGGGAAGCTGTAAGTGGTAACTGAGGGCATGAGTGCCTCATGTGGTTGCGAGGTGAATATTTTGGTTTGAGACTGAAGATGCTGAGAAGTAATTAGTAAAATCTGTTTCCACATAGTGCTGCTGACTCATGATATTATACCTATTTTGAGATAGGCTGTTTAGTTTTGTTATTTCCCTCTCGTTTTTTGTGGTCTTTCCTATAACAGAACTTTTTGTTTGGCTGTAAGGTTGCAGGGTAAATACATGAAAACGAATAAATCATGGTTCTGTAAATGAGGAAAATTTGACTATTAAAGTTCTCTATAAAATGCCAAAGCAAATAGTAGGAACATATTATAAAGGTGTAAAGTTTCAAATGCAAAGAGGGATGCCTGATAGATTGGAGTTCTGAGCCACTACAGCCTTTGGTAGTGAATAGTACAGCACTATATTGACACATTTACTATTAAAGCATTTGACCTTTCAGTACCCTACTGTGATCTTATGGGTTCTGCACTAATGGATTTAAGATACCATGGTACACCAGCTGGACTCATTGATGCAACTTTGCAGTTTCCCTAAAACGCTTGTATTTTAAGGCCTTTTAGTTTAGTCTTTCTTCAGCACACAACTATACAAAGACACTGCAGCTAAACATAGTTTTGTTCACTCTATTGAAAACAAATTTTGGATGGTTGGCCTCTGCAGTCAGTGGGCAGGATGAATGGGTAGGATTTAGATTCATTACAGGAACCAGTTCATGTTGTTTCAGCAAGGCATGACTGACATTATATTTTTAGAGTAAATACTTATAACACAAACCCAATAAACTATGAAAGAGTTTGGTACAATGTAGGAAAGAGTGCTGGGATGCATTTGACTTTCTAGCATGTGTAAATATTTACCGTTCGCCTTTGTGCTTCTTTTTCTAGACATTACCCAAAGCAGTCCTTCACTACAGTGGCTGATACACCAGAAAATCTTCGCCTGAAGCAACAAAGTGAATTGCAGAGTCAGGTAAATTAAATAAGTCTTTTGTCTTATTAATATTAAACTGTCAGTCCCCTTCTCTATAGTTTTTCTAAGTTGTATTAGTATTTCTTTGTACTGATACGTAGTAGCACACTAATTTAATTCTAAAAAAAAAAAAAAATTACAAGTTGGTATAACACTGCAAAACTCAGGGTTTTATTTCTGATCTCACTTATACTAGTTACCATGCTATTGTAAGTCCATTGACATCACTGAAATCCTTCATTTTTTAACAGTGTACAAAATATCTAGGTAGTTTTTAATGTTTGAAATGTTATAGCTCAGTCCAAAGGGTTCTGTTGCCTTAGACAAACTGTCATTGCTACCTTGCATCAGACTTCATAATAAAATAGCTGTGTGATTAGCAAACAATTACTTTGTCGTTAACAAATATTTATAAGCCTTTAATACTTGTCAACACTGAACTGACTGAATGATCAGCTTATGGATCTGTTATGTCCTTTGTGAACTCATATATGGAGCAGTCTGTAAGCCAGTTGTGATAAATATGTTATCAATCAAAACTTATGTAGGTTAGTAAGATATATATTAGAATTAAAATGTAAAAAGAAAAGTGAGGGGGAAAGAAGAAGAAAATGGCAATGAAGACATATGTGACGCAGACATGATGTTTGGTTACCATTGTTTCTCGGTAGTCTATAACACGCGGTTGTTATTAGTATTAATTCCTTACTATTTGGACAACTTCTCTCTCCCACCCTCCCCCCAGCCCCCCAATCAATTTCCTACTGTTTGATTTTATGCAACACTGGAATCTGGCCTATCTGTGTGAGAAACTGATAATATTCGATTGCATTTTATTTTGTGAAAGCTGTTGTTTTATTTTATAATTTTTTATTAATTTCATTTTTTATTCATTGTTTTAGTTTTTACTATTGTGGTTTTAGTCTGGATTTAGTTGCAATCTCATATTATAAATTGTTTAATTTAAATTGTTTAAATTGTATAAATCTTTGTCAATCAATGTAATTAAAACCTGTAGCAGAAAATAGAAACAAAATCAAAGGAGTGCCAGAGAAATGCTAGCACAGATATTTAGCATGATATACATGTTTAAAAATTCTTTACCTTTTGACATTACACTTATTGATCACAAAACTTCGATAAATTCTTTCGTGCTGAGATTCTTCTGTCTGGAAAGAAGAGAGTTTGTGGAACATATATTTCCTCTTGACTTCAGGGTGGAGTTTCTTCATTTTCTTGTAGTTCAGTAGTCCTGTGTACCATAGTTACCATTCTGTCAAGGAACTTGTAAACTATACTTTTTACACATCTGTTGAAAGGAATTAGCTTTGTGCCCACTATTCATTCATTTTTTTTGACAGAAAATTTTGGGGTTCAGGAGAATAATAAAATTTTACTCCTCTTTCTGTCAGTTTTTTACTGAATTGTCTTGTGTATTTGCATATGCAGCCACACACACATGGATATATATGAATCTCAGACTAAAACTTAAAGCAATCAGATATATGCTTTGCCCATGGCTGCCTCTGTCTACTTGTCCCCAGGATATGTTACACCATGGGTGAGTTTGCCTGCTGGTACTTTATAAAGATTCAGCTACACAAGTCCAATTTGGTGACAACTTTCTGGTGATGGGCAGAATGGAAGAGAAGCTGCTGACTTTGTCATGGCTACGTCACCTGCCTCAGGAGCCTGTGGCTAGAAAAGCTGAGGCAAAGATTTCAACCCTTGTGCTCACAATTCTGTTCTTTAACTCTTGTGAATTGTGAGCCTTCATGTAAAAGGTCCTCAGGGAAGCCTCCAAAGCCATATTTTTAAAAGCACTGGCAACAGACAGATTTTAATGAGACTAATTTCTGTAGGCAGGTGGATTTTAACTGGAGAAATTGTTTGAAGTTGGTTAAGGAAAGTATGGATGGGAGAAATCCTTTTTGGGTGTTTAGAGAGCACAGCTTTCCTGTATGAAGTACAGACAGATCAGAATCACATTTAGGAAATGTACCTTGTCTTAAAGTAGTCTACTTTCTCCATGGTTATTAGGATAACACTTCTGAGTGACTAGGGGATGTTGAGAATTGTCTGGGGGTGTAGAGGACATCTGGTAGGCATCAGTTTGAAAGGACTGGAGTAAGTTCTGATTTATGACTGTGTCCTATCCCAATACATGATGGGCTTAGTACATCTCTATCACAGTATCACAGTATCACAGTATGTTCTGGATTGGAAGGGACCTCAAAAGATCATCTAGTCCAATCCCCCTGCTGGAGCAGGAACGCCTAAGTGAGGTTGCACAGGAACATGTCCAGGTGGGTCTTGAATGTCTCCAGAGAAGGAGACTCCACAACCCCCCTGGGCAGCCTGTTCCAGTGCTCTGTCACCCTTACTGAGAAGTAAGTAGTTTAGCTCACACATTCCAAACTCACCTGTATCAATTGTCTGTCTTGTCTAAATGTTGAATAGCCCAAGGAGTGTGATCTCTTTCTAGAGCCTCTAAGAGAAATGTCTTTCCCTCTCTTATTTAGAAACATGGTGATGTGGCACTTTGGAAGTGGAGGGAGACTTGGTCTGCTATTGTTCACTATTTGTACGCAGAGGACTTAGTATTTTAGGATGGGATAAGCAATATCAATGAGAAACTTTGAATTTTCTTATGTGTAAACTTGCTGCAACTGTTAGTGCACTGGCATAAAATGCTAGATGAGGAACTACGTAAAACATGGAAATGGACAGAAACCCTTAATTTGTACAATGTAGCTTTTTTCAAGGTTATTAGACCTTAAAAGATTTGCACTTGATGCAAATACAGTACTAAATTATAAGGGCACAAATTTACCTACTTGGAGGAAAGTTTGTAATGTTTCTGGTCATTATTTGCTTCCTTAGTGTTGATTCACATCAAGAATGCTTAAAGTAGACTAGCCTGTACATGATTTTAATGCTGAAATATAGATTCCAGGGACTTTTCATAATCCAATTTAAATTTCATCATAAAACTGTAAATTCTGAACAATTTCTGTAATATTTTGAAGAGTATAAGGACAGCGAAATTGCCATCCCGAATCTGCCCCATTGGCCATCTAATCCATTGTCCTTTTCAGAGAGAGTTGCAAGACTCCCACCTGAAACAAATACATGATACATAATTTGCCGTTGTTCAGGTCTCATCCTGTTTCAGTGCTGTGCAGGAGAAAAAAGTGTGTACATGGTTCAAGAAAAGCGTTTCCCATGAAATCAGACTTGGCTGAATAGCATCACATTATTATTACCTTCCAGTATTCATCAGAGCTGCTTTAGCCTTCTGCCAATGCAGTGACAACATGATATTGAACAAATTCTGTGTTAATTAATGTAAAAAAATTACATTAATTTCTGAGTAAGGAGAAATGCTTTTTTACATTAATTACATTTCTAAGTAAACATCTTTAATGCATTTAGTTCTGAAGAGGCACAACTTTATGTTTAACTGCATGACTCCAAGTGTCTTTTCCAAATCTGTAGCTTTAGAAATATTATTTGTCTTACTCAGAGAAGCCAGGGGAGTTGATAAAGGAAACACCATTAAATAAAGGAAACACCATTAAGCTAAAAAGACACGTTTTTGTAAATTTGTTGTTTTGATTTTCATTTAAGCAGCAATTGACAGCATTTTAAGTTGAAGTGTGGGGTCCTCTATCAAGAGTCCATTAAGGTCAGCATCAGGTGCCAGGCTGTCATGTTGACTTAACATAACAAGAGGAAAACAAACAAAACCAAAACAGTGTTTTCTGGAGGAGTCAATAGGAAATGGATTGCTCTTTAGAACACTCAAAAAATTAGTCGAAGGGCAACTATTAAAAGCCTTCCAGAGAACATTCTCCTTCTATACAATATAATTTCAGAGCTTTCCCCTCCTTTAGCTTTTTGCTTCCATGGGCTTTCATTCAACTCTGTAGTTTGAAGGAGACACAAATGCGTTTTAGGAGAGGCTGTAAGTTTGATTTCCCATTTTGTAAAACTCCTCAGTTTAGTGTTCCTCCTGACTGAGAGAAAATGAATTTTAAGGTCTTTCATCCTCTAAATAAAGAATAGAGACAGGGATCCAGTGTCTTGAACAAGGTTTTTGTTTATGCACCTGTCACGGTCCATTCGGTGATGGACTCGTGATGGTTCGTTTACCTTGATCTCGAAGTGCAAAATTAAGGCAACCAAAATGCCAAGTTATAGTTCAATCAAACAGTGTTACTTTATTATTTTGCCCGTATAGCGGCACTTGATAGAGAAAGTAGAGAAAAAGGGAAAAAGAAAAGGGGAAAAGAGGGTTGGTTGCCACCACGGGTCCAAAGGCATCCCTATGGTCCCAGCTCCCGAACAGCATCCTGCTGGTCCTCTGTTGTGATCCGCGAAC
Organism: Nesoenas mayeri; assembly: GCF_963082525.1. Lineage (NCBI taxonomy): Eukaryota > Metazoa > Chordata > Aves > Columbiformes > Columbidae > Nesoenas > Nesoenas mayeri. Next base: position 144,141,726 of record NC_137543.1, on the reverse strand, counting down.
CATTGGTGGGGAGATCTCAATGATGTCCAGTCAGGAACCATCTTTATGCTTCTTCATCCCGCTTCACTCCCATGGGTTGAGGCCAATCTCCGCCTTTGTTTTGCAATCCAGGCTTAACTGCGCAGGCTCGAAGAATCTCCGCTTCACCTGCCAGAACCCGTCTGCACCTGTGTGGCCTCACGTTCAGGGGTCTCTTAGTTGTCTGTTGGGTGACCTCAAGACCCCCGGCAAGCCTCTGTGCATGTTCTTCTTCATTTGCCTCAGTAAGAGGGAGGAGGTGGTGGGCAAGTTTGGCTGAAGCAGCAGGTGAAAATCCATCTTCTGGACAGCAGCTATTGTCCCCAGGTCAGAGAGACCTGTATGACACAATTCCTTCTCCTCAGGCCTCTCTCTAAGTCATTGTCCATCTGTTCTTGATGGTGATGTTCAGGCAGATACTGTTCTTTGGACTGACTCCTACAACATCTCTCATGAAAGACCCCTGTCTTTACTTCATTGAAGGTTAGTGCATTCTCCTACTCCCTAGCATACAATGGATACTTTCTATATGCACTTGTGTCTCCTAGAGGAACTGAATTACAGAACTTACCGATATGTTCATCTAAGCTATGATTACTTGGAAATTGCCTTCATGTAGCTTAACTACTGATCTCTCTAACTTTATAACAGTGTAAATTGCTCTGTGGCCTTTAATTCTTGTCTGTGGCAATGTTGTGTAGATCAAAACCAGCAACTCCAGTTGAACTTGGAGAAACTAACAGTGATATTCTGCAGCAGTTCTTGGCAGGATGGATATGAAAGTGTTGGATCAAAGGGAGGGCTGATGTTTAAGGCAGGTTCTTGTACTCCAACACTTTCTGAGGAAATCTACTTTCTGGTAAATCTTGGTGAACTTGATATAAAGTCACAGCTATCATTCTACTACCTTCTTGTCCTAATCTCTGGTGACACAGCCTAAGGCTGCTATCCTTGGAAACTCCCAGTGCTCCTTGTCATATTGCAGAAAATACTTTCCTTGTGCTTCTCTTACAGCAGCTTGGATAACTGAAAGTGTAGGGGGTGCTTTTCTGTAGGAAGATACACACTTGCAGTTCTTCTTGTTAAATAGAGTTCTTAAGTGTTGACTTTCAAGAAGTACTATCTTTCCTTAGGACCTACCCAACTCAGTCAGGCTTTTGTCCTAGTAGTCTAATATTTTAGGAGTCCTTACTTTCTCAAAAATTGCCTGTGTTTATATCTTTATCTGCCGACTGCCACCAGGATAATCATGCTAATATTGAGCATTTGGAACAGAGTGCACCTCAGAAAAGGGCATAAAAAAATCCTTATGGTCAGATGTTTGCTTCGAAGATGGCCATACTCCATTCAGGTTGAAGAAGAGACAAACTCTGCCTAGTGGTTTCCTGTGAAAGCACAAGAGATGATGAGTGTAAACTGAAATACAGAAAACTCCATTTACATGTAAGGAGAAACTTTTCCAGTGTGAGGGTGACTGGACAATGAGACAGGATGCCTGTAGAGGTTGTGGAGTGTCCATCCCTGGAGACACTCAGAAGAAGACCAGACACAGTCCTGAGCAACCTGCTGTAGCTGGCTGTCCTTTGAGTAGAGTGATGCACTAGGTGATCTCCAGGGTTCCCCTCTAACTTCAGCTGTTCTCAGATTCTATGATTCCTTTCTGTCCTGTCCTTCCTCATATTCCTCTTGAACATTTCTGTTTTCTTTCTTGCCTTCTTCTCTTTGCCTCTCTGTTCCAAGAGTATATGTTAGCAAACTTCCAGGCACATTCTTTTTATTAGCTGTTTTTCTTGATTTGTTAAAAAGCTTTTTAAGTTTATATGCTCTGCTTTTTGAAGTCTTTGGGAAGAACTGCCACAGTGAATGCAATATGGGAACAAAATGCTAGATGGATTACTAGAGCAGATATTTAATGGATTTCCTGGGGTACCCTGAGTGAGCTCATTGGAGAAGTCATGGAGAAAACAGACCTTGGAGCTGGAGGCAAAGATAAAAATATCCTCCTTCAGCTGAGGAAAGGAGGAAGAAATATGAGATAGCAAGCAGAGCTGCCTGGTTATAGCTTTATGGGTGATTTTCTAAGTTGTGCCAGAGGATCCTGGAACAAAATTTAAAGATGGGATTTTTCCAAACAGTCGTCAGGCACTGATTATTTATCTACTTCTCTCTCCAGTTGTCCAAGGGCCTGAACCCAATCCACCATATGTATATGAGAGAGGTGAGAGAATGAAAAAAGTGCAAGCTTCTCAGTTGTCTTCTTGCTATTATTTGTGAGTAAGAAATACAGGAGTAGTTGATTTGGTTTGTACATTAAAATAAACCCAGACCGCCTATGGTGAGTTCTCCCCTGCTCCCCTGTGAGCCCCTGCACAGTACTATTTTGTAAATTGTGCTCACCTACTAAATGTAATTTTTTTTTCAACTCATGGTTTGTTCCTTCTTCCCCTCTGAAGACTATTTGAACAACTTTTTTTATCTGCATGAGTCAAGGGCATAAAAATCATTCTTGATGTGAATAATACAAAGCTCGAGAGGAGTGCAGGAGGCAGAATGGATTTCAGTCTTCTGGAATAATGATTGTCACCTCTTCTGATTGTTATTTTGCCATGTACGTGAGGGATTCTGTCCACGTCTTGTCTGCACTGGACTAGCTCCTGTTACTGTGCTACCATCTATCTACGTAGTTTTTTTTTTCTCTTTTTCCTCTTTTTTTCTCCTTCCTGCGACTACTAGACAGGCTGTAAGATCCAGGATATGACAGTAGTGCTTCCTCTCCTTTCCTGTTTACTTCTCACTGCCACAGTGGTTGGACCAACATGTGGAGATAAACAAGTTTTAACTTGTCTGGAGACACTAGAACATGAAGCAAAGACACCAAACAGTGTGTAGTGCTGTAATGGTTGATAAACAGATTTGCAGGCAGAGAGGAAGTTTCTCTGTGGAATACACTGACTTACTTTGTGTTACTGACACATTCTTAGCATCCTGAAATGCTTTGATTTCACAGGTGGAGATACAAATCTTCTGCTGGGACACAGGATATGATTATGGACTACTTTTTGAAATAGAAAAGAAGAATGGTTTGCTAAGTTGTTAAGACTTAGGTCTTAAATTTGGTACTGGCTGCATATCCTACACTGTTTTAAATTATTTTTTAATCTAATATCATTGGCCTGTAAAATCATACAGTATTTTAAACTTACTTCCAATGGTGATGCACTGATCAGTGTAATAAAGTTACTTGTCTAAAGAGGCTGGGATAGTAGGTTTTTTTTTTTTTGTTTGTTTGTTTCTACTTGTTTACAAAAATAGCTTTTTTCTTATGATGTTGACTGTTCTTTCCCTTATTTTCTTTTTGGGCCAGATCATGCCTTGAAAGTCAGTAGGTTAAGCTGTGCAGATAAAAGCAGCACATTCTCTTCCTTTTTTTTCTGAACCTATGCTATTATCTATATATGCATTTATTATTGAAGGGCATAATTACAAGTTTAAGTGCCTGAGCAAAACAACTGTTTCAGACCATTCTTTTTGTACTATTTCTTATTTCTTTGCAAGAAAATCTGAAAAGATGATGATGTAAGGAGCACATTGCAACATGAAGATGAATACTTGCCCAATATTCAGAAGAAAATTTAGACAGACTTGCACGTGAGCATCTATGGAAAATGTTGACCTGTCTGACCTTTCAGCTTTTCACTGTTGATTTGATGACAGAAAAGTAAAAGTGCCAGAATTTTTTTGCATTAGTGCTTGACCTGTTGTTAATATCCGTAGTGATTTGGAAACCTGATGTGATTTGGAAGGGGAGAACCAGAAATGAGCTACATTTAAGGAAGCACAATAGCGTCTGCAGAGACTCAGAAGCAAGCAGTGCAAACTGTTCCTTCTGGCCAAAAAAATATGAAGTGTATAACATACACAGTCGCAGGAGAAAAATCACCTCTCCAAGTGCCAAGGGTCAGAAGTAGGATGCAAAATATAGGAATATAATGAGATCAACTTTTCTAGCACATGTTGTTGAGGAAAAAAAAAAGTATGTTTTATCTTTCACATGGCAGTTTCAGATGCACATGATGTTTAACTGTAAAAAGTGAAGGGATCATACATTTACATGATATATAGGTAATTTTTGTGGTAGAATGAGGGCAGAGTGGTCTTGATTATTAAATAGAGTACTTATTGAGCAAAACCTTTTTTATAGACTCTCTTATGACATCGGATCAATGTACAGCAAGTAGGACATCCTTAATAGAAAATCTGGGGATCAATAAAATCGAAAGTGATTCAGACCACCTTTACTTGTACAACCAGCAGTAATAGAAAGGGGACAAAAGAGAGGCATAGAATTCATAGCTGTTATTTGTAAGTTGAGTTGTGGAATTCTTAACTGCATTGACACTAGTATTGAAGTGTCTATAACTTCTTAGAGGAACAATTAATAAAATACTAACTTAAAAATGAAAATGTTATCAGAATTTCTACAATTTAAAAACAATTGCTCACTTAATCTCTTATACTCTATTTTTTTTTTTTTTCTGGATGGGGAACGCATGGGGAACATTCACTGAGCTTCAACCATGCTAATATGTATGCTCTTTTTCATGTCTTGTCAAGTTCATCTTCTGATTCTCTTGAGCTTCTTTCTGTTGTTTATTTTTGGAACTAGATTTTTTTAATGTTTGCTCTGTGCCACTCTGTTGCAGGAAGTTTGATGCTGTGCTTCTTGTTAGTTATGTTTTTGTTGCATTACTGCACGGCACGTAAACCCACATGAAGGAAAAATGCGTTCAGTTGTGGAGAATTTAAGATGAAGAACAAGAACAGAACACTTGTTATAGGAAATGAGATATCCAGCGACTACAGACCAGATGCTGGGGACAAATCTGTACTGATAAGTACAAGAGAGACAAGAAGGAATTCCTGATCCCAAAGACAAGTAGTGTGTACTGGCAATGTCCACACCATATATGGCTACTCCCCTTACACTGGATATATATTTTTTTCCAGTTAATAGTGTTTGAGATACTGCAAGGACTGCATACAAGCCCATCAGAGTGACATCTGTGAAGTATGAAACGGGGTTTCTGTGAAACCTGATGGCACTTGGGCACTTCGTGGGGTCAGTGTCCTCTTGGTTGTGTGGGATGGCTGTTCAGGTGAGAGGAGCAGAGCTGGTGCAGATGTGTTCGTGCTGCTTTCTTGGAGTGCTCCCGCCGCTGGAGCCGGTGCTGAGCTGCGCATGGTTTTGCATTGGGGATGGCATGACAGTGGAGCTGGGGACACGCTCAGCAGTGTGGGGTACCCAAGTGCTGGTGCTGAGTTGGTTCCCTTGCCCTCTCCTATGTAGCAGAGTATTTGTACTGAGGATGTCTGTCAAAACTAGAAAATGAGATCACATCACTCTTTCTTTCCATTCTGGCCTTCATGACTGTATCTTTTGGAGACTGCCAGGTTTAATCAAAAGGGGTCCATGTAGTCTCGCTTCCTATTGCTGACACGGCTTTTTTTTTCCTGAAACACTTCGTGCTTACTGTGGTCGGCAAGAGGAAACTTGACTTGATGGGTGCCTTGTCTGATCCTGTGTGGAGTGTTGGTAATGCCAGCATTAAAAGGAAGGAAGCTAAGAAGTGTGCCTTCACTTATTCACCCTAGGATGTGATAAAGGAATTTTCAGGAATATGTTTTTAGTGAATGCACTGGAGAACTTGTTGTATTTTCTTGATGTTTCCAGTGTCTTCCTCCAGAAAGTTCTTAGTTTTTGGCCTAGGCTTCCATTTGTGTAATGGTGGGGACAAATGATATCTCTATTTTTTTTTTTTTTCCTACATCAAACTGTACTGGCTGGCATATTTAGTAATTTGAAAGTGGTACATGAATATTTTTTTTAATATCCTTTCATCGAGAGTAAAAGCTCAAGATTTTATTTTCCAATGTGAGATTATAACAATGAATTCTTCATACATCAAAGCATTGGATTAATTCATTTGGCATTTCACATTGTGACAATTAATGGCTTCCATTTAGTTCCTCGTTTTAAGCTCATATCTTTTCAGAAGTACTGACCTGTTTCTTACCAAGGAACAAAGCTGGTCATCCATCTTGCTATAATGAAACCAATTTTTATGTTCATCTCTGGCAATTTCTTAACAAACTTCAGAGGTTCTGGACTGAGAATTTCTAGAGGCAAGGTTAATTTTTGTCTTCATTTTTTCTTGTCCTTATTCTCATGGCCTTACATTAACATGTTGAAAGAATATGATAAATGATTGTATTTCTCCTAATTGTATTGGTTCTTTGAAAATGTTTTGAATCTGATCCTTAACCCTTTGTAAAGTTTTATTTAACAAGGATGAGCACTTTTACTCTTTAGACATTATTGTGTGGTGTGTTGTTATTTTTTTTTCCTGCTGATGCCAGGAGTTCAACCACTTGGTTTTTCTAGTTCAGAGGATTCTTGAGAGTGTTCATTGCTTGCAGTGTTGTGCTGATTTGCAGACACCCATGGCTCCATTTCAAAGCAGAAAGCAAACTGAAAGTTTTAACATATATTTGAGTTTACCAATAGATTGAGAAATCAAATCCTACACAAATGTACCTCTGGAAATTGCCTCAAGTCCATAGTTAGTTTGTCCCATAGATTAATATTTTTCCTGGCATGCAATAAACTCATTGCATATTTCTGTTGTGATGGCAGTGTAGAAATTAGAGAACAGAATTTCTATAAGCCTGATTATATTTCTTTTTATTTGATGCAATTACTTTTTTCATAGAATGCATGCTCTCTTTAGATCTATATTGAAAAAAGAAAAATATTGATTTACCTGCAGCCTTCTCCCATGCGATTAACTGTGATGTAAGTCTGCTTTTGAAGAGCCTTTGTAAGTGTGCATTTTGTTCAGCCGTTACTTGTATCTGCTAAAGTATTTTGAATTGTTAAAGATTTCTATATATGATAGTTGTGAGTAGCTTGATTTCTTTACCCTTTTGGCTTTTTACAAGTGCAAAAAAAAAAAAAGTCTTAACCCAATGTGTATCTTTGCTTTGTGTAAGACAGCTGTCCGCATTCTGTGCAGTAGCACCTGAGTAGTGCCATTTAAATACATTATTAATTCTGGTTTTGGTCAGCATTTGTTCTGGAGGTGGCTTTAACAAAATGACCAGCAAAGCTGCTTAATAGGAAAAATCCAACCCTGGTTTTCTTAATTGGAATTTTCTTAATTGGAAGTCTTACAAAATAGAAGTCTTAAGCAAATGAAAAGAGAAAGAGAGAGCTTTAGGCTTAGTGAAGAATTAAAAAATGAATAAACAAGACCTCTCTCATCCCAACAAAATGTAGTACCCTGGCTTCTGGATTTTGCAAAGCTGCAGAAGGGCTTTGTCTACTCCAAGAGATACTTTTTGCATTTTGAATCTTTGTGGATGTTTCTCTTTGCCCGTCTCTCTCTTTGACTTTGTTTTTCAGTTCTTGATAATTGCTGACGATCCATAGTCTGAGCTGTCTGCTTGTGGTGCAAAAAGCTCTTATAATACGCTGAGTGTGACTGTGAGAAAAGAGAGACCAGCCTTGGCTTGCCTGGTGGTGCAAGGCCAAAACAACACATGCATCAGAAATCGCGTGGTATTAGGCCTTTTAGAGTATTTGGAAGAAGAAGAAAGGCAGGAGGGTTCCTGGGCAGTCCTACCCCTTGACCCCAATAAAAGGCCATGAGCGTTCGTCAGCATTTTAGTTGGTCATTTTCCTGATGCTTGGGTTACTTATTGATGGGGCTGTTTTAGATCCAAGAAATATATTGTCCTCCTGATTTATTCTCAGATGGTGCAGGGACCATTCAGAGTTCAATGATTTCTTGTAACTGCTGCCTAGCAGGATGGATTGAGGTCTATTCGGGGTGATAGTTTGTCAGGTAGTGCTATGCTTGCAGAAGATTATGTTGATGGGCTTTCAAGTGAAAGGGTCAGGAAAGAAAGAAAAAGGAAAAAGAGTAGGATTAGTATAATGTTTAACCTTGCCCAAAACAAAGTGAGTGGAAGAAAATACTAAATGCTTTCATTGCACCACATGTTAGAGCTTTGAAGATATTATGTGAAAACACCTTTTTTTTTGTTTTTCCTAAAGATTTAATGTTAGTATCTGCCTGGAGCACCATTTTGTTTTTTTATTTTTTCCAGTAGCTTACCGACAGAAGGGCAAAATACATAAGCTGTTTTACTGAAAAACAAAAGGGAAAAATAAAGGGCTCTTGCCTACTGGCTTGTCTGGTCCTTTGGTACTGAGTAATCAAATCAAAAAGCCAAATTAAAATTCTAATTTGATATCAATAAGAAAAATTTAAATATTTTGTATTTATATAAACTTAAAATTCAGTTGTTTTATTTAAAATTTAAACATTTCCATATAAAGACATCTACATTTATTATATTAATTTTTAATCTCTTGTGAATTAAAAATAGTTGGATTTCTCTTGAAAGACAATGACTTTAGTGGGCAAAATTAAGTATACATTTCTTGTTTTAAAATATTTTTCAGGAAGTGTAGATAAATTGCTTTAAAGCTTTAGAAGAAAAGATGCAGATATAATTGTCAGTAAATGCAATGTTGATATAAACTTAAATGTGCAAACAAGGTCAGAAGAATGGTCCAAGTTACTCAGTCCTGTGGAGAGGGGAGTGGGAGAGGTAAGTGTGTTGAGGACGGGATGCTCCAGTTCCCAGGTGATAAGGCTGGAATGCGAGCACCCGCGGCAGAGGCAGGTTGAGCACAAGCTACAGCACTGTTTGAGACAAACGAGAAGTGGGATATGTGGCTTGTTTTGATCAAAGGAAAATGTTTTGATCACTGTATAAGAGGAGAATAAAAAAATCAAATAATGGTGTATTTGATTTCAGTAATGGTTTTCTGCTACACCGTTGGCCTGTATACCCTTATGATGTCAGTACTGTGCCTTGTGAACATGGTGGCCTTTGCCACCTGACTGAGCCTGAGGTCACCCTTCATGGAATAAAATGAGCACTGGAGTCTCATGATACTGCTGCCCATGTCCCCACCAGCTACTGCAACAGAAGCTGCACTTTCTTTTCCATCCTTTTAAATTTAACTCCTTCAGTTAAGTTAAATTCCATCCTTTGCCAATCTCATCCCATTTTATAGCCTTAAGCTCAGCTCTTGCTTTTGGCCTTTGCTTTTACTTTGGTTTAATTCTACTTTGCAATCTGGGCTGCCAGATTCTCACAATAATGCTTGAATTGAGCATGCAGGAATTGGAATATTTTCAAATTAGTGATACCAATGAAAAATGGAGCTGCTGCTGGAAGGTTGTCAGCAGGGCACAGCATCAGAGATGGCAGAGCTCAATGGGTCAGCAGCTCCTGAGGGGAGAAGAGGAAGGGGTGTGGAGAGCAGGCAAAAAGGGAGGACTGATGGTAAAATACTGTGCTTAAGGTAGAGCCTGAGTTCAGGTGGAGTCAGACGTTAGGGAAGCTTTCAGCGCATGGAGAGCTGTGCTAAACAGAGCACCCAGCTGTGCTGAGACCTATATCTCCAGACTGCATCTCCATCACTCCTGTGCTCTGAATGAGTTATAGTTACAAATACACATGCACTGATGATGAATGAAGTTAATAGGTGAAAATTCACTCTTTTTATAGATGCTGAAGCCATAGGGCAGTATTCTTCTGCCATCTTGGATGTAATGTGACCTGGATGGATCTGAACATCTAAAATATGTTGTATGAACAGTGCCTCTAAAAATGCCTTTGTCTGCCCGTTAACTATGTATAAAGCATCCCATGGTTGTCTCAGATAAAGATTTCTAAAATCTGGTCCCTTATTAGATAGTAGGCAGTGTTTGAATACTGAATGACATGAAAACCAGACCAAATTTGACTTTACAGGAGACTGGAGTCAAATATAAGAAAAAAAGACTGGAGAGGGGTAGGGCACATCAAAAGTCTAGTGAGGGGCACATCTGCTACCCTGAACCAGCAAGTTGTGGAAAGTTATGCTGGTCATTTTACAGAATGTTCTTGTTCCCAGAAACATGGTGAGGAGGGGCACCAAAAACTCTTTCGGTTAATGTTTTACCTCTGCTGCTTCCTTCTGTTCAGAAAGGATGGGAACAAACTTCCTGGGGAACATAAGTATTGAAAGTATTTATTTTAAATAGAAGCATAAGATGTGCAGAAATATGCGATTCGGCCTCTCCGTCTTTCCAAGGGAAGCCCCACATGCTTCTGGTGAGTTGAGGAATGGATGTTTGTAAATGTTCCTAACAGGCTCTCTGATTTTTCATTTGACTTTGTTTAATGGCAAGTGATTTCACGTAAACATCAATTCCTGTAGCATTTAAGTGTTTCTGATTCATTACTTCTGTCTACTTTCAAGAAAATTGTGTTTTACTAGTTAAGAGTTTAGGTACGTTGGGGACTTCTTCATTAATTTTGTTACTGAGCTCTCTGGAGCCATTTGGGTTTTATATCTCCCTGATGAAAGAAGGACCTCTACATCTGATGTACAAAGAACATAGGAATATGATTTGTTTTTTTTTTGTCAATAGTGAACAATTCTAGTGGTTAAGTTTTTCATTTTATTACTCTTCTGAGAAACCATTTTGTTTAATTTTCTGATTATGACTCTAAATGGATTTTTGTCTGCTCTTATGAGCTTTAAATGAGCAGAAGTATTTCAGATCTGTGACAGCAGTGTTACAGAGGCCAATATTACTCAAAAACAAAGAATGTATTTGACTACCCATATAATCAGGAAGAATATGTAGGCTAAGATAAAGAAAATACTAGGTATATTTTCAGATATATTGAGAAACTGACAACTAATCCCTGGGTTTACACTTATTCCAGATTTGTCTGATTGGTTGAAAGGCTGATTTTTGAATAAGTATTTTTTTTTTATGTGCTAGAAATGACAAATTCAAAACATTTTTATCTTCCAAAATGTTGGCCCAAAAGTTGAGAGCAGCAGAAGTTCAAAACTTGGAAAAAATGATTTTAGAATATGAGTACTTAACTTTTTAAAAAACAAATGGGAAAAAATGTCAAGTGAAAAAATGTTAAGAATTAAAGTTGACACATAAAATGTTTCTGAGTTTTCAGATACCTCCCCCCATTCCTTTTAAAATTTTGTTAGAAAATATTTACAGAAACATTTAACTCAACTCTGTTCAAGAGACCAGGAAGGCTTAGTTATCTGTTATCTGTATACTATTATCTGTATACTGTTGTCTGTATACTAACAGCTTCCAGCTACCTTCTCTTTTCTCACTCTTTATGTCCAATAGAAATAAAGAAACATAAATAAAACATAGAAATAAAGAAAAATATATATTCAGACAGTTAAGTTCTTTCTTCTCGTGAACAAATCTCAAAGCAAGAGCATTAAAAGTTCCTCATTAAACACACTGAAACCAGTCCTCAACTTGTGCAAAATGATTTTATCTCGTTGATTTCCTTTGTCTCCCAATTTAGTTAAAAATGGGTTTTGGAATTGGAGAGTGACAGCTTTTGCTATCAATGGGAACTGCAGTGTTTTCAGCATAGAAATTAAATTTATTTAATAAATGTATTCATTTAATTTTAAGGTCATCCACATGCTTTGTTATGGAAAATTTAGTTTTGAGACAAAGCACTAGCAATGGGAGAAATAATAGTCTGGCAAATAGAATACTCAGTCAAGCGTATTAAATGAAAGTTAGTTTTCTCCACTTTTAATAATTAGAATATAAAATAAATAAGATCATTTAGCACATTCTTAGTGAATGTTTCTTTGATTCCATAAATCATGTAAGCCTGAAAGATGTTAGTCCAGTGAGTTATTAACTCTTTTAGTATCTAAAATATAATCTTGCTTCTGATGCAGTTAGAACAGCGTTTTTTGGCTAGAATGTTTCAGTAATAGTCAGATTCGTTTCTAACATATGATGAAGGAAAAGAACATTTAATTTAAAAATAATGTGGTTTTAATTTTTCATTCATTTCCCCCTTCTTCAAAAGTTTGGGTACATCACTGATGATGGGAATTAGAACTTGGAATTTTGCTGAAATCAAAGGCAAATATTCCTCAACTGAAATGAGTTGACAGTGTAAAGTTGCAGCAGGAGCTTCCTCTGCACGGTGCAGTCATCCCTTGCTGCCGGGGAACTGGCTGCAGTGGAGCTGCTGCTGTAGCCTGGGTCCTCCCTAAGCCCGTTTATTCAGCTGAGTGCTTTATATTGCAAAGGCAGTTAAACAGCAGTATTTCAATATCTTGGATATGTTTCTATTAGGCTCTGTGAAGCAATGCAGACATTGGGTCTGTAAATAAATGGCCTGCAAAAGCCTTCACTTGGAATCATAGTTAAGTGGCCAAAATCGGAATATTGAATAGGAACTTATTCATGTGATTGGATATCTGGTTTATTAGAGATTTTTTTTCCAGTTGTATGCTGGCATTATTACAATACTCTCAGAAATATAGTACCAAAGAAGTCAAGTAAATAGTCTTTGTTATGCCAGTTGGCTATTAATGGTAAATACTAGTATTGTAAGGAAAAAAAGTAGCCTTACACTGGAATAGTACTTTGAGGGGAAAAAAGTTAGCAAATATAATCCCAAGGTTAAACTGGACATTTATCAGTAATGTTGCTTTACAAAAAAAACCAGACCATTTCCTTTTTGTAATCACTGGGATGACAGCAGTAAATTATTAATCTGCAAAGTCTGTTTCTGTATTGAAGTGAAGGCTGAGGTTCATTGTGCTCACCAGGCTGATTCATGTTCTCTATGTAAATGGCTGAATAGCTGGCTGTTGTTACTGCCTTGGTAATGAGCTACAACAGTGATGTGGAGATGTTGTCTGTCTAAGGGGAAAGACCAATATTTCACCTAGGAAAGGAAAGGCTGGGAAAATGTATTTCCTGTATGAAATGTTATTTGAAAGAGCAGATCAGAAAGAAACATGTGACTTACAATTGGTTTATTATCAGCCCTATCTTCCTTCACTTACCATGTTTTTCTTCTTTGAGGCATGTGTTCTTTGCAGCAGAAATGAAACAAATATTAACAATTGTCCTATGCTGATTTGGAAATAAGTTGCTGAAGCGTATTATGTCTTAAGGGTGTTTGCTTTGTGTATATTTCAATTATCATAGGAATGTGTGCTGTTGAAAAACAGAGGTTATTGCCCTAGTTCTTTCTTCCCTCGCTTTCAATTAAATCTGATTTCTGTTACCATAGCATTGCCTGCTCCTATGCTGTTCAGTCCAGTGCTGGTCATTTGTGCATATTTTCTGTCTGACTGTGTGGCTGTTCTTACTCTTTCTGAACTAACAGCCCCTGTCCAGTATTTTGGTCTGTGTAGGGGGTGGTCAGGCAGCTGTTTTTCACAACTGATGCAATTGCTAATATGTTTCCTATGCATGAAGGCAGACTTCTATGCAGTACCCCTGGGGACTGTAAACATCATTTTTATCATGTTGGAACTACAGGCTCTGTCAGCCCAGTGAAGTTGTTCTCAATTAGTATGAGGCAGTACAATTCAGAAGGGAATAGCTGCTCCTGTTCCAGCCCATTTTTCTTTGAGCGTTGCCTACACTGATTTCCAGCTGTTACTGTGCAGCTTTGGGGAGCTAATGGGGTTCATTGGGAACATCTATCTCAAAAGGAAATGCCACAGTCAGTGTCTAGCTGAATGACTGGAGATTTTTACACACAAAACCCAGTTAAAACCCACTTAGCTAATTATCTCTCAATGTACATGATCATCCTTTCCAGTCCAGTAATTAAAGAAAATTAAGTGGAACCTTGCTAATTTGCACTGATGTTGGGAACAACCTATTGCCAATTACTGAATTTTGTGAATTAGTGCAAATGAAAAGAAGCACTTTTTGCAAACTATAGAGTAACATGTGCTGAAGTTTATCCAGTAATGCTATGTTATTATTACACTGCCAATAATTCACCTGTACATTCAGGGGAAGATAATATGTTATAAATTGAAGATAAAATCTTTTTTTATGCTGAAGTTTGCCCTTTGTTAACTGTGTAAAAATTGCTATAGTGAGGTCTAAAGGTACATAATGCTTCTTGAATATGATTCTCCTGTTGTCTAATAGAGTCAATGAGACCTTTAGAGATCTCCTTACATTCTAATACAACTTAAGTTTCTCCTCTTTTGAAGCAGCTGCTTCGCTAACTGTTTTGTTTTCAAAATACCCCTGTTACCTTTTCCTCCATGAAAGCAATTTTGCTGACAGTTCCCTTGTGTGTCTGCATTACAAGCCCAGTCCTCATCTCCCTTTCAGAAGGATCCACCTTCAATCCTGTTTATTGTGCCAGAGCTAGCCTCGTGTCCCAGACATCCAGCTTTCCCTTAGCCTTGGTTGGGCAGCCCCTGGAAAGCAGGATGACTTCTTGCCCACACCCTTTCTACTAGCTTTGCCCATTGCTTTTGGCATGATCACTGTCCAGATTTCAATAAAATTCTAAAGCCCCTGGTGAGGATATGCTGAACAACCCCTGGCTTTTGCTGAAACGTAGGTGTCACTTGCACACCTGATCATTAAGAGGCAAAAGGCTATTCTGGCACATTTTGAAGTTTCTGGACCATTCCCATCCAACTCAGCTGAACACCAGATAATGGAAATTTTTCATGTTCAGTTATAGTTTATCCTCATGTTTTCACACCTGATCTGAGACTTGATGAGAAATAATTGTGACCACCTTGCACCAGAGTTTATTAGATGTAAGTTCCCTAGTTTCAGGCACCATCTTTTCATTGTTTTTTATTACTTTTGAAGATAGCAACAGCAAATTGGAAGCAGGACCCCTTCTTCCCCTCCATGTTCTCACCCTCTGCCTGTCTGTGTGAAACTTCTACTTCTGAAATAAGTTAAATTTATTTCCAAAGCCAAAATGGTTCCTTTGCAACTTCAGCTTTGCAGTGATCCTCTTTGATAGCTGTGCATCTTTCCAAGGCCTCTCTCCATCCAGTCTTCACTGGAATCTCTTCAATCTTAGTAACACAAACTGATTAAAGCCTGGATGCCTATAACTTTCCAGAGCTCCAGCTTACAGATAGGAAAGTGAAAAGCTGTATGTATAGCAGCCAAATATGCAGTCTATGACCTAATGGCAATACTATGACAACCTATTTAGATGACCTGCTTTTCAGCTTAGGCTACCTTTTACTTTTCTGTCAAAACACCTAGTTATAGGAAACTGTCTGTAAGCTGCAGGAGCCAAATGCCTTAAGGTATTAATTTTGTATGATGTAAATTTAGGAAAATGGAGAGTGAGAAACTAATAAAGATTGTGTTTCTTTGTATTGTACCAGCTGTCCTTTTTTGGTGGTGGAAGAATTACTGGAATAAAAATTATGTTTGGTAACCTTAAAGTTATGTTGAATGAAACATAAGATAAGGTTTTGTTTTATTCCCACTCCTTTACATCCTGACTTCCAAACCAAAGATTCAGTTCCCCCAGGTGCTTAAGAGAAATTTATTTTCATTACGACTGGAACACCTGAATATTTAAATCAATCCTAGGGACTCAAATTATTAGGTTGCTTTTTGAGACTTAGTCTTCTAAATCATGTGATAGCTTTTTGAAAAGCATATTCTGGCCTAAGGTTGTCATTCAAAAATAAAAAAATCCAAACCAATTTCATTAAGAACTCTGTTTTAATGGTCTCATTTTTGAATTTTGATACAAGTTGCCCCTTGGATTTGGTTAGTTAGAAGTAAAGAACAGTACTAAGATAACTCGTACATAAAAGCCGGTGTAGTTTTTTTTTTTTTTTCTTAAAATCAGGTATTATGCTTGGGATGGGTGATGTCTTTAAAATGAATACTCTGCCCTCACTGCTTTTGCTCTCTGCAATCCTCCCAGCCATCTCTCTATAGAATAATGAGTTATACCTAATTCATAATGCATTTTTTTGATAAAAAAGCAAAGAATTGAAGCTGAAGAAGAATTTATGCAATTCTACTGAATATGATATTTTTTCTTCTGATCTGGCAGATATGAAGCCTACATAGTCATATCAGGATAAGCAAGATTGAGAATAAACATTGCTTATATAGCAATTAAAATTTGCTTTGGTTGAACACCTAGAAATGGCTTAGGAAAAATTCTGTGATGTATCTTATGACATGACTAGTATGTTCTCTGCAGAGAACATATACTGTTTATATACTGGTCAACACATTTTTAAAAAAGGCCTGTGTAGGGGCACAGTTGTGCTCGGGAAAGTCAATGGCTGAATCCAAATGCTGTGCGCGTGCTCAGGAAGAAATGTGATGAACAATTTCCCTGTAAAAGTATTGCAACTGTATAGCTTGGGATGCAAATTTAGTTGCAGCCATACAGCATGGGCTATGCTGACTCTGGTTCTGGCAATATGGATAAGATCATATGGCTAAGTAAGAAAACTTGGCCCTTAATATGCTAATATGCTATATGGCAGACTGTTGTTTCAAAAGCAGCTTAGAAAATCGGAAAATTGCTTTAATGTGACATTATATGTGATTGTCTTCTGTGTGTTTGCACAGTTTTGTAATACCAGAGCTAATGCAGAAGGCCTTTGGTTTGTGCAGAGGTGGCATAAAGCATTCCCTGCAAAATTTGAGCTTGTTGGTGAGTGCTGGAAGACAGTTGGTCTGTTTCTTGGAGGGGGTTCAGTGGAAAGCCATGGTTGTGGGTTAACTTCACTATGCAGCTAAGCAGCACACAGCGTCAGTTTTCCCCTGGGCCCCATTCCCAGTAGGATGAGGGAAGAGAAAAGGAAGAGTATAAGGGAGAAATCTTGTTGGTTGAGATGAAAATAGTTTAAGAAATGAATGAGAAATCAGAGAAGGAAGGAAGAAAGAAACTAAAACAGAACAAGTGATACAAAAGCAATCTACTCACCACCTTCATGGGTAGATGATGCTCAGACAGTTCCCAGAAAAAAAGATGGCTAACCTACCCAAATAGCCCTCCTCTTCATTTTATTGTTGGCATGTAATCTCTCTTTGGTTAGCTCGGGTCATCTGCTTGGGTGTGTCCCATCCCAACCTCTTGTGCACCCCCAGTCTATTCACTGGGGGTGCAGAATGAGACACAGAGAAGACCTTGATGCTGTGCAAATTCTGTTCAGCAACAGCTGAGACATAAATGTGTTATCAGTGTTGGTTTTGTCACAAATCTAAGACACAGCACCATACCAGCTCTTATGAAGAAAAAGAACTCCATCGCAGCCAGATCCCAATACAGCCAGAAAGACAATAAAAAGGCTGGAGAATTGAACATCTGAAGTAGGACTGAAGGAACTGAGTTTTATCAGCCTGGAGAAGGCTAAGGGGAAATCTGACCACAGTCTTCCAATAACTAAAAAGCTACAGGTAAGGTAGAGGTTCTCTCTTTACAAGGTTTCATGGTGGTAGGAGAAGAGGCAATGGGAATAGTTGCTTCAGGAGAAATTCTGTATTGGATATAAGAAAAAATGTCCTCACCATGTGAACAACCAATCACTAGAATAAGATGCCCAGAGAAGTGGTGAAATTTCCCTTGCTGGAAAACATCAAGATTTGGCTTGACAAGACCCTGGATAACCTGATCCATTCAACAGAATGTTGGACCACATGATCTCCAATGTGCTTTGCAATGCTGCTTTATGGAAACAAGGACTGTTGGTATGGATTTTTTTTTAAGTACTTTTCTGAACATAACTGAATTGTAATTAATATATAAGATACCACTACATAGATTCCAGGGAGTTTTGAAACAAATTACATTCTCATAAGTGAAAAGGAAATATAATTCAGTAAACAGTGTACTTAATGTGAATCAGTGTCTTTTAAGGTCTGCTCCTCACTGCTCTGGTAACTGGGGTGCTTCACTTCTCATGTGTTACTTCTATGATGTCTAAAATGAGGACAATTGTCTTATTTTTAATGCAGTAGAAGAATAATATCAAATAAGCACTATCTAACAATGAAAGTTCTGTTTGTGATGCTGTTCAGTCACTTTTAGCCAAGCGTTTCATGTATTTAGCAGATATTCCTCAGGGACAGGGCCATTTTGGGTTGAAATACATTGGTGTTTAAGCAGTAGTGAGATTTCTTTCTGCCTTGTGAAACAGTCTAATTTAAAAGCTTAAACAGAATACAAGCTCTCCTAGGACTTATGTTGTAGGTGTATATTTTTCTGTTACAGTTTATGTAAGATTTTTGGAGCTCCTTATTTTTAGTTTGAAGGGAGATTGCTCAAATTATGCTTTAAAAGATTTATTTTTGAATTTTTGAAAGAGGCAATAAAAATATGTTCCTGATATTGATAGATATGTATTGATTCTTGTATCGCAGTTCCTGATGGCATTGTTCAAGGGGTACAGATTGTAAATGCAACAAAACCCATCAGACAGCTACTGACAGGAGTGGGAGGAGGAGTTCACTGGAGTTCATTTAGAGTGTCATGTGAAAAAATTCCCTTGTGTTGACCTTTTCCTTCGAAATATGATGAGCATTTATTGTAGCACATATGTAAAAATGTTGCTTTATGTGGGTTTATAGGAGAAACTAAAGGCAAGAATTGTGGTGAAATGATTAGATAACAAGTGCATGTTTGCTTAAGCAATATATGTTATAAACGTTTGTCTTGTCATTTTCAAATATAAACTGAAGTGGGACAATAGATCAGATTCTGTCCTTCATCAAAAGAAATGTGGATTAAAGCATCTGAATTATGTGGATACAGCACAATAATTGTACAGGGACTCTTAAAAACTGTAAGGCTCACAGATGTAATGTTTCAAAAAGGAAGAAAAGAAAAAAATCCTCCACATTAAAGCAAATTCTTTTAAAAAAATTGTTTTAGTCATAAAATAGGAATAAAGAACAAGGAAGAGGGTTAACTGTTGCCTTCTTCCCTCCTGGGAAATATATCAGACCACATGTTTGAAAATAAGAAAACTTTCTTTCAATTCTATGGCAGCTGATGTTAGAAAACTCTTAAGATAGTGCAGTGCTGACCTCCTGTGTTTCAGGATATAACAAAATAAATGTGTGAGAAAATGTCTTGCAGATATGAAGGAACACATTGATGGCTTTTTGCTGACATGTGGGAAGAAAAGAGAAACCAGTAATGCTGTCTTCTACTTCAGCATTATAAACACACTCATTTGTGACTTCAGATTTATCCTGCTGGTATCACACCAGTATATGGATAGTAGCTTTTGCCAGGAAAATACTATCGCTTGTATTTTCATAAGAATAGGTGAATTCATGGTTTTTGGGTCTTTCTTCTTTAAAACATTTACCATCTTGGTGTTCCCCCTATCGTTCTTTTACAGTCTGGGGAGGTGGTGGGGAAATCACGTTGAATCACCAAATAAAAGTCCAAGTTGTGAATTAGACAAGGAAAAAAGTACTGTGAAGGTCTTGAGTGTAGTTCATCTGTTCTTTATTTCCTATTAAATGTTTTGTCTTGCCACTCTTCCTGCTCCTGCCCCCCACCCCCCCCCCCCCCCCCCCCCCCCCCCATTTTCCTTTTGTTCCTAGTCTTCTATTAATAATCTGTCCTTCATTTTTCACATTTCCCTCTTGTCATACTTTTTGGTCTCTTAACTTTTTCTCTGATCTCTTTTAAAAAGAATTTTGGATATACTCAAATGACATAGTTATCGGTCAAACTCACAGCTATTTCATTCCTAAAATTTTGTTCAAAAGTTCATGTTTGCTTTTGTAAAACAAATAAGGAAAGCTTTATGTTGCACTCTTTTTCTCTGGAAACCCTTGGTTGTGGAAAGTAATTGATTGTTATGTCAAGATGCAGTGGAATCCAGCTCGAGGAGGATTGATTATGAGCGTAAAGAAAAGGCTCCATCTCTGCTGGTGGAGGGGGGGAAGGGAGATGAAAAAGAGAAGAAAAAGCAGGAGAGCGCAGGAGAAAGAAGCGGTTAAGATGACAAAACGTTAAACATTTAGACCTCTTGAAAATAGGCTTTGAAGGATTGTGGCAAACAGACCTTTTCAGAACATGTTCTGTGTTCTTGTTAACTATTGTGCGATACTTGTACGCTAATGTGATAGGGGCCAGAGAAACAACTACAATGGAGGTAAATCCACCTAGTGTTATTTACTCAGTTTCTCAAGTGTCTGTGGTGTAATTTGTGTTAAAAAGTGGTCAATACTGTTTCTGTCTTGTTTTGGAGGGTTTTGAACCATTTGCAGTGTTACAAAATCTGGTTTTGGGTGGTGAGTATCTTTTATAGTTGTAATTATTTAATGCCACGATCAGTGCTCTCTGCCTCCTGATAAGGGAAGACTGAGTGCATTTCTAACCTGTACATTTAGGACTTAGAAATGGATAAGTAAATAAGAAGAAATTCTCTCATTCTTAAGTGTAGGTTTTACACTGTCTGTATTGTTTTCAGCAAAATAAAAATAATAAAGGAGGTAGTATTTCAGAATGTGTTGCAAACAAGTGTCCATAAGCAAACTCTGCTCCTCTGCTCTGTTTTCTCCACGTTGAGGCTCAGCCAGTAATGTGAGTGATGGCTCAGCAGGGGCCTGAAGAGCCTTTCACAACCTCATCTAGAGTCCCCGTGCATCCCAGTATGGATGGAGATAGCACATCTGGCAGTATTTGCTGTGAAGCAGGAAGCGTGAGTTTGGGATTGTGGCACCGGCTCTGTTGTGCTGGCTGGCAGAGCAGTTTAGGCACGTGAAAAGCATACACTGCATCCATTCAAAATGCGGTCGAGCATCTGTAGCCGTGTACACTCCCTTGAATTCCTGGCAGAAATTCTAGCTGAATCAGCTAGAATTGCACCTGGCGCTCCCATCGCGCTATGGTAAAAGGAATGGGTTGACCTAAACTCCAGATTTATGTGGATTTAGTTATGGAACTTTCAGTAAAATCAGTGTTAGCCTTAAGGGCTGTATATCACTTTGGAGTAGATAATATATACTGTACTTGGGTAATTTTTGCATTTTTCTTACGGAGAAAGAATAGTGTCCTGTTTTGCTTCCTGAGTAGTTCTTGGTTTTGAGATACATATGTAATTACTGGAGTCATGGAATTGCTTTAGTGTAGCTGATGGAATCATAAAAAAGTTTCATGGGAAAGGTGGTGTTTCTCTGGACTCTGCTGAAACTTTTTCTGATGTTTAAAGAAGCAAGATGTAGTATGGAGTTCACAGCGGATTTCAGGCTGTAGTTAAAAGTAAGTTGGAATTTGTTTGACCTTTTTCCCTGTACATTCTTTTCAGAGCATTAGGTGGTTGAGGTCAAGCTGAAAAGTGTCACTGGTCAGTGTCTGAATTTAATTAGTAGGCAAGGACTTGGAGAACTCTAAAGTACAAGATGCTTGATTACCACCTACCCATTTGAAATAAAAACAGAACATGATCTGTTTGTGTTTTCCTTCCACCAGCTGGTACAGTTTTCTTGAATTTGTTTGTTTCTAAATTAGAGGTTTAAATGTGGGAAATGTTACAGAAAACTGTTGTGCTACCAGGCTGGTTACTCAGCCTGGTTCGACATCTGCAATGGTTTATGTGGACAGTCACTACTATATATTACACTTAATGACAGACATTATGAACAGTTGCCATATTTGCTGATTTCCTTACTTCCTAGTCAAAATTTCAATCTTTGTGTTGATTTGTAGATAAATCTAAGAAAAAATAAATTAATACATTTTACTCTTAAAGAGACAGACACTGTTGTAGATGATTATGATGAGCTGTGATGTAAATACCCACTGACACTTTAAAAACCCCAAAAATTTCAGCTACACAAGGATGGATTTCCTGAGCCAAAACACAGTAGTAACACTCTGCATGTTGGTAACAAATATGTTTGCAATAACTCAAATGTTTTTGTTGCTGCAGCTCAGCCTGCCTAATTTATTTATGTATTGCTCTCAGCATATAAAATACTCACAGGCTTGCATATCCTTGAGAGAATGATGTGCCCCCAGTCAGAAAACACCATGCAAAGACTTGAACTTTTTTACACATAGCCTCTTAGTAGTTACCACATCAAAGAGACCAGAAGCAAGACATTTTAGGAGACGAATTGTGCATGATAGGGAGTTTTAGTAAAATAATCCACCCTTGATATGTATCGATCATTTCCATACTACCAAACGACTCTCTATAAATCCTTGCCAAAATACAATTTAAATATGGCCTTTAATTCTAGGTCCTCAGGCATTTGCTAAAAAATCATAGCAGCACAGATGTATGTCTATTTTCCCCCCATAAGACTGGAAAATACTTTGTATTGAATATTAAAGAGTAATTGAAAGGAAAATGAAATTTAACAGGTTAGTTTGAAGTGCAGGACTTACACCAAGAGTGCTTTCTCAGCTCATTTTCAGTTCTTTCTCTGAAAACTTTCTACATCATCACTTAGTCATGTATTTTCTATGCTTTAAATTTTAAATTCATGACTCAGCAAAGTGATGTGTGGCTGAGAAGAGACAGGGTCATTGGTCTCCTGTTACCCAGTGTTTCCACAGTTTGGTTATTTTTGTATTAGTGAGTAGATGGGGTATTGGGGCTATGGTGCTCCAATTAACACTGTATTGTGAATTCAATAAAAGATGCCAGTGCAGAGCCCTTGATACAAGGTTTGAACTGGATTTCCCTTGGATGCCACAGGATGCAGCCTTGTGGCAGTGCTGCTGTATTTTCAGGGTTTCTGATGTCTGGTTGAGGCTCTTTCTCACTCTGTGCCTGGTGTGTCCTTCAATCCATTCAGCAGAACTCCTCTTATTAGCTTGAGCTAATAACAGCCTCAGTTGGCATTTACTGGTAATTAATAATTTCAGAGGATAAAGTATTTGTCAGGAGTTTAGCTGGCAGGTGGAAATGGTTGAAGCAAGTTTGCCTAATACAGTACTGGTGAAAAGAAGAACTTAATCAAAATAAATAAATAAATTAAAAAAAAAAAAAAATCAAGTTACCAGTCAAGTTATCTCACAGCAGAGTTGTGTTTAATCCTAGTGCACAATATATTGTGATGACAAGTTTCCGCATGTATACCATGATAAATGGGTGCTATTCTTTTATGGCAATGATTACATTATACATGTTGGCATTTATGTGACATTGTTGCATTTTTTTAGAATATTCAATCTTCTTGCCATGTTTTCATCTATTGTTTTCTCTGACAGCTGGAATAAGACCATGAAGTCAAGTGGCAGAGGGCGTAAGGCTGTGGCTGCTGAACTGCTTCTCTGCTTCAATTTTCAAGTTAGATTTGCTTGCTATAGTTACTATTTTTCTGTTTCTATTTGGTGGTTTATTTCATCTCTAAAATAAAGAAGCAAACTCTTTGCACCAAAGTCTTTAAACTCTGCCTGCAAAATTGTAATTAGATATGTTGTGGGTGTAGATTAGCAATGTGCAAATCAACATGTCATATAATTGCCTGCTGCATATGTGCAAACGAGGTTTTTCACAGAGCCAAATGAACCTGCAGATTGTCTTTGCTCTTCTCCATCTGAAAAATTAGCCTTGCATGCACTTCATGTTTTAAAGTAATAAATGATCTTAGTTTGGGATGGAAATAACCATCTTGAAACAGTGAGACTTCAGAGAAGTCTTTAGTGCTTTGTGCAGTTTATTATCTTAGACCAAAAAAAATCCACGTGAAAATCTTTTTAATTTAATTTTAAATGACAGATCAATACATGTGAGTATTTGGTTTGATCCTTCGTACTCACTTATAGCTCTGGCCTTGCTGCTGTTTTCCTTCCTCCTCTAGTTTTTCTCTTCTGTGTTGAGTTGACTTCTTTGTAATCTGAACACTTCTGGCTCTTTGTGCAGCTCTTTTACTACATGGTGTGTGGAGGACCTGGAGGGGAGAACAATGGTAAACCATTAGCAAAAATTTCATAATTCATATGTAATATTACAACCACTAAATTAACTGCTACTTAGTTATAATTCAGGGTGGCCTTGCCTTTATTTATTTATTTTTTAAAATGAGTTGCCACGTGCTTAACACTACCATCCATTTACTGGTTTCCCTTTGCTTCATGGTATCTTTTATTTGTCTAATTGTGTATATTTTAATAGCTAACATTTCCTATTTCTGTCTCATTTGATGCTGGTGCTACTAACAAAGAGAAAACTGAGACCAGATGGTTGCCAAACAGTGAAGCCACCTGGTATTCTAGCAATGCCAAATATATTTTCCCCTCAATTTTTCTTTAAAAAATTACTCTGACAGGTCTACGATTTTTTAAGGATCCCAAGAATGTTTGCACGCAGCCAGACAAATATCCTCTTAAGTTTATCTCTGCAATTCTCTTGCCTGCTGTTCTTCTCTCTCTCAGGTGACTCCATCTCAGTCTCTCTTTCTATTGTCCCCCATTTGAGCTCTCAGGTTTGGAGATCTTCCTCCACTGAGCTGTGGCCGACGCTGCAGGTGAAGATATGACTGTGCCCATTGCTCCACTTGCTCCATCACCTCTGCAGCCACCAGTGCTGCTGGGGTGGGACAAGGAGCTCTCACTGCAAGCAAAATCCAACAGGGTCAACCTGCCAGGAGTCTTCCAGAAGCTTCTCCCCACCCCTTGGGCTATTACTAGTGTGTAGCAAACAAATAAAAAAACACGTTGAAGAACAGGGTGTTTTGGATGCAGCAGCCTGTGGCTTCCCTTCTGATGCCTTGTTGATTTGAGGGCCGAGTCTGAACCAAAACTGTTGTCAGGGGTGTGACAGTGTGAGTTGGGAATGACATGATCACAGACTGAGGATGCAATAGTGCACACACAGGGTACAATTTGCTCTGCGTGGCAGGAGCTAACCAAAACCATTTTTTCTCCAGTATGAGCTGCATCTACGCTCTGCTCCCCGTGCCAGTGCCGTATGCTGATATGAGCTGCACCATGTGCATGGTGACAGACGAGCTGTTCGAATGTGTGCTTTTCACACATTGCAAAAGTCTGGTGTAGGCAGTGCCTGTGTCACTATTGATACATCTTTGAGACAAGCAGTGCTAACACACCATATTGACACAGGTCTGGGTCAGGGAATGAAGTGAAACTCCTCACTTAGCCGCTGCCGTTCCTTCTCTGCCTCTTCTCCTTCCTTCCTCTGCCTTTGTAGCTGATTTCCTGGATCCTGCTGGTTTGTAGACCCCAAATAGATTGAATGACACTGACATGAACCCCTGGGCACTGTGGCTCGGTAAGTGTAGGTGTTTCTCTGAACACCTGAGTTGAATCCTGGCAGAGAGAACGGCTGCCCCGATGTCAGCTCTCAGCAAATACCCAGATGACTGTGGTATCTAGTGGCTCTAGTGCTAGCACACTGTGTTAGAATCTGTTCAAATTAAGCACAAAACCCCCAATATCTGCCTGAAAAGAGCTTATACTCTGTCTGTAAGAGCCAGGAGAAGAGTGCAAACAGATGAGGAAAGAAAAGAAATATTAAGTTTAGTATTCAGCAGTGTAACAGCTGTCTGTAATGCTCTGTATGTGATGGACCTGTATCTACTAATTTCTTATGATTCCTTTATTGTGCTGGGCTGCGACAGTGGTTGTGGCAGCACTGAACTTTCTTCTCAGAGCCTTCTGTCTTGTGCTGGGTGTATCATGTCTCTCTTTCTTTGTCCTCTTACAATATGTACCTTTGTTCCAGCATGTTCTGCAAGTGTCAGAAGAGGCAGTCATCCTTCATTTGGCAGGTTTTGGGCTTCACTGTCACTCTACCAATAATTACCTCACTGCTAGCATGGTCTCCCTAGATGGTCATGCAGGACAGTCCCCCTCAAGCACTGTCTCTAGTTGAAGCTGGGTATCTAGAGGTCCATGTTCCTCCTGGTTACAGCAGGTTGGGCACCGTCCCATTACAGGACACACAGACCAGTTCAGTAGCAAGAGATCTTCCAGGGAAAAGACATCAGGATGGCTTCCCTTCAAAACTTCCCATCCTTTGGAAAATGGAAAATACTCCTTCATATCTTTCCAGCAGGCAGGACTTATAATGTGCATTTAATCTTTGCAATGGGAAAATAACATAAAAACCATGTTTTGATGGAAATAATGCCCATGAAGTGCATGCCCAGACTTACTCCTGGTTGGCCTGTTTAAGCAACAAGGCATAATGATTCAAATGTGCTTTACAGAGGCAGTTGCATGGAGTGACAAGGATGTAGCTTCTTGGGGCTTTTATGTTGTAGAGACACAGTTTTGGTCTTCAAACTTATTTTCTGTATTATATTAGAACTAATTTTGCAATATTTATAATTTCTCAAAATACGTGAATGTGCATTGAAGCTGACAGGAGACCTGAGGATCAAATTAGTGCTGTAACTGCATTTCCCTGCAGCAGAAAATATTAAAAATTGTCAAGGAAAAGAACAATAATTGTTTAGAATCTGGGAGGTTTCTATCTGATCTCTGTAATTCAAACAACTATGTTGGAAAGCACCTTGGGTAATTGCCAGAAGTTGTGCCTTTTCCTATTATGCCAGCGCAAGGGTCCTGTGGGCTTTAGACTAAGTTCTCTCCAATTAATGAGCATTTCAGTGCATTTAAATGCATCCTTTTTCAGCCTATTTGATTTGTGCAAGATGGCTGTGTTACTTGCAGAAGCTGTATTTGCCTTCTGTGGAATATATGTTCCTGCACATGTGAATTGAACAGAGCAGACCAAAATCCCTGTTGCATCTTACCTGTAGGATTTGATGTTTCCTGAGATATTAAAAAGGGGACAGCATGCTGGCTGAATGTAGGCTGAGCCCTTCTCCCTTCCAGATAAGCAAATCACTGAAAAATATGCAAACTGTTTAATAGCTAAGAAAATTACCATCTTTCAGAATTTTTTAAACATTGTGTGCCTATCCTATTTCATTGCATACAAATAAAACATACAGTTTGTATCATTAGTGTCAGACTATCCCTATCATTACTCTCCCTCCCCTAAAATAAAAGATGGCCTTGGGATGGATAAGTTCCTGCTCATTAGAGGTGAGAAAGAAAAATAAACAGTATTTAAAATTATGACAAAGTTATTTTCATCAGTTTTGCCAGTAAAAGGCTTCAGAGTAATGATAAAGCTCATCTGTGTAGATGTTTTCAAAACCTAAAAGCAGTCAAAAGGTAGGATGTATACAGATAGGGATGTCATTCCTCTCTTTTATATGAGGCAATGACCAAACCAAATCCCAAGCCTGTAGCCTTTACTTCTTGGAAATAAAAAATAATTGATTATACATTTTTAAAGGAAGTTTTGAAAAAGCAGTACAGGATAGCATTTAAATAACAAGGATCTGTCTTTAAATTCCCACCTTTTCTCTACTAACTGCTGTTTAACAAAGGCAGCAGTTTTTACAACTGAGGTGATTTGTAACTGTTCTCTTCTTTCTCTTCCCTCTCACACCTCCTGCTCATTGTTATTAGTTAACATTTCTGATAAGAAATGCAACGTACAGCTGATATGTTTTGGTGGGGTTTTTTTTGTTTTTTTTTTTGTTTTTTTTTTTTTAAGTTTTTGGTTCATTTCTGGAATAATATCTTTAACTTGTGGACTCCTTTCCAATTTTTTTTCTGTGTATAAGCAGGCTGTGCTGCTACACCCCACTTTTTGCTTTGATCCTGGCCCAGCCAACTGTCACTTTTTAGCCTGCAGGGAACCTTCTGGTACTAACATTCCTGCCTTGTTTTTATTAGAAGGGCATCTCTCACAACATATCCCTTGCTGTTTGAAGCAGAAATTGTGTATTCAGGAGGAATGAATAATGAATATATTTAAAGGGTACCTTGCCCTTCTCATTCCTTTGCACATCATAAATAACCACTCTTTTAGTTTAGTTTTACATATTGCTCTACAGACACAGTCTGAAAAAATCTGGTGATTCAGCTTTCAGTTTAACAAACGCTGTGCTATACGCAGCTGATGGTTTCTGTGTCTGACAACTGATCCTGCACCAAACACGATCCTGACATCCATGTGTCACTCTAGAATTCTGCAGATTTAGAAAACTACGCACGAATATACTTTGAAGCAGCTTGTGAAAATACAGTATTACAGGAAATGTATAGACACCATGATGGGGAATATTTGGGCTCTGGATAGAGTTCATTTCACCTGGTTTTAGATGTCTTTTTAAGATATCTAGAGGTATTTTAAGTATTTTAAAAATGTATTTTTACATCTCAGGATTTTGTTAGATGTTTTAAATGAGCTGAGTTGTTCCCTGAAAATGTCACTTTCTCTGCCCTCACCGTAAAAGCACGTTGGTTGATGAGGTTGTGTGTACGTGTCTGTAGTAGAGACATCTGCTTTTTGTCCAATGAGGCTGCTGTTTCTGGCCAGTTACCACCCTCTGAAGAGTTTGCTGGATTAATGGCTGTATTCAGGAATAAACTGAAATTATGCAAAATTTCCTATCCTAAAACTAATCTGCGGGTGCCAAACTGCAGGCGTTAACTGGAAGATGGTTTTATGGACTTTCATGTTTTTTGCCCTTTTTACTTCCAGCTTTTAAAAAGGAAGTTCCTTCTGAAGTACTGAGAAGTAACCAAAAAATGGCAGACTAAGCAGTTGTAAGGAACTTCTTTAAAAGCACCTAAATGCAAATGATCCATTAACTCTGTGGAATAAGAGGTGGTGTGTCCTTATCAAGGATGTAGAGAACAGAAACTGTAGGATAAGGAGAAATGAGGATAGTTACTAATGCGAGTGGTATGAAAGGTGCCAGCTAGATGGCATCTGAGTGACCGACATGAGACACCCCAAGTTTGCTAAACTGTTAGCAGAAGCCAGAGGGGTATAATTTCACTGTGTCCTGTTACTTTCTGTAATGCCTGTGTGGCTGCAGGTTTATGTTGCTCAAATCTAGATTTTTGAGGTCCTTTTCCTTTGCACTTTGTTCTGGGACATATTCTGGTTGTTCTCAGTTGGACTTGTTTCAACCTCTTCTGCTACAGCAGTGAATGTTCCCTTTTATTTTTGGCAGCTGTTCATTAAAGTTGTAGAGGTTCCACCCCCTGCCTTCCTCCCCACCCTGCATGTCATGTGCTGACTTCTACTGCCTGTTAAAGTTTGTTTTGGTTACCTTTTGCTATATATGACTACAACTTGCACCTTTGGTCTGTATTACAATTTTTTGACGTCAGTTTTCTTTACATCCCTTCTGGGGTCAATCTTCTTTACATCTCATGCTGTATTTATTAGTTTGGTTTTTGGCTTGATTCTTTGTGTGACTTTTGTACACTCTTTGGACCAATATGGCCCTTGTGTTATTTGACAGATTTATTAGGTAGCTTTTTGGAGGTTTTATTTGGGGGGTTTTTGCAGGGAGGGCAATTTTTTTTTTCTTCTTCAGAATTGCTGTTGTGACTTTTCTGCGGCTGTGCATTTTTGGGTTTCATCTTTTTGGTACCCAGTAGGCAGATACCTCTGAGCTCTGCTGGTACTATGGGCCGACTAAAGGCTGCATGGCCATGGTGTGCATGGCACGGAGCCCAAGCAAACGTATCCTGCCTCAGCAGGACTTGCTAGCTCAGTCTCGACACCCTGGCCAACCAGCAGTTGTGCATTTTCTGTCCACCTTAGAAAGTAGGCAGGGCAGGCGCCCACATGCTTGTGATTTACTGTGTTCTTCCCTCAGAGTACACAGCTCAGGAGTTCATAATTTGCTTGGTGGCTGCCTGGCTATTCTCCTTTTCAATGGGGAGAACAGTAAGACAGTGACTGTGTATTTAATTCAGAACTGGAGTTAACACCATGTTCCAAGATTTAGAAAATCTACATATGAGGCATTTAATTTTTTTCGCACTACTTTACAGCTGATAATTATCTTTCTGTTTGGAGGAGTTTGCTGTCACTAATTTAATTTTAGAGGTTATTATTAAAAATTGTAGTAATTTATCAGGTTGCATTTAGATTAAATGTATTGGTCTTTCATTTACTGCCTGCAGATGTGATTTGGTAAAGGCAGATCTATTTCTGCTGTGACAGAGTAAGAAATCCTTCATCTCCTCAGACTTCTGTTCCTTGGAGATAAACTAGTTCAAAAACATAATATACCAAGCAATGGAGAGTGGACAGAAGATCTGACAGTATTTCTCTGACATAAAGGTTGCAATCTTATCTCTCCTTACCTGCACTTCCGCATGGAATGTGTTTACTGATTGTAAAATGTTGTTGTAAGGTTTGTTTCACAAATTAAATTGGTGATAATTGCTGGTGGAAGTGGGTGCAAAACAGCGTGATCTGCCACTGTCTCATTCTTTATGTAACCTTTTCTGTGTCTGCAGACTTCAGAGAACATTAGTGCCATATTTTAACAGAAAATGATATGACTTCCACTTTGCGTAATAGCAAAACAAGATATAAGGCGCTTAAGCAGTGTACTTGGTGGCATAAAAATAATTTATCGGGCAGAAGCACCTAAGCAGTTTCAGTGGAAATACCTATTGATGGAGTGGAGCCTAGGTGAGCATGTTGAAACAGTATCAGATCACTCTCTCTTCACTTGTAATTTTACTTGGATCCCAGCTACTGTTCACTTGCTATTGTGATATATCCAAAGAGAGGACTCCATCTTTTTCTCATTGTGAAACTATTGATCTCTCTCTGCCTCCAATTTCCTCTCCCTGCACATCCTGGGATCTGGAACGCTTTTGCCTGTTCTTTTTCTGTGAGCCACTGTCACCATTCTCAGTATAGAGAGACCACATTATAGAGACATTATCTCCAGAGTTACTATTTATACATTTTAATTTGCACCCATCCAACATTTTAATGGTTCTGACATGGATTCCAAGATTTTTGATGGTTAGAAGTAGTTCCCTGGCAAAACTGCACAGGTCCTCAGGGAATTGCAGTGCAGAGATTTGCAGATGGTTGGAGACTTGCTCAGACATACTCTACAGGGTAGCACAGACAGACTTGCCCAATGTTTGAGTGGTATGTACAGAAAGACAGTGTATGTAATGTTAGTGATGACACTTGAATCTTTTTACTCTGTATAGTTACAAATGTTTTTTGTAGTGTTGGAGTGTTGGCCTTTTCAGATTTAAAACATCTTGGAGAAACAGTCTTCTTTCAGAAAGTTTCAACTATTATGATGAATGTTTCAAGAGCTGTGAGTTGTGAAAATGGCTATTTTACAATAGTAAAAGGAAAAATTTCTGAAATATGACCATGCATTCTAAAGACTATTTGAAAAAACTTGCCAAATGCAGTCTCAGGGGATTTTTGTTTTGTTTTATTTTAGTTCCCATAAATTTTTTTTTTTCTTTTAATGTGGATTCCTTTAGCTGCCTAAGAACAGTAGAACTAAAGGGATGAACTCTGTAACACTGTCCCTTTTTCCAGCAGCACTCATTCATCAGTGGTCTTTTAGGAGTCCATAGGTCATTGACTTCCCTAAGGAATTCCCAATCTATAGCTTCCAGTTCATATAAAAATCTTGAGCATGGTTTAGTTTGCCCTTTGGGTCATTGCCAATTCCTGTATTCCAGATGACTGTTTAGATTTACAGTGGACAACAGTTCTAATGGAGTGACAGTGGGAGAATACTGCCATCAGGAGAAACAATGCTTGGATAGCTTAAGTACTGTTTTTGGGTCTTAGATGGGACTTAAATGTACCTCTAAAGTGAGAAGGAGATGAATGGGACCTAGAGCTATGGGCAGTTTTAGAAGACAAGGATATGCAGTGAAGACTGGAACCTAGCTTTGTCAGACATGGGCTGCTATGAGGAAAGTTAACTCCATCCCAGCCAGACCCACTACACAGTTAAGTAATTAATGTAAGTGATATTTACAACTCTTATACAGAATATTTTTTTTTTTTTTACTGTAAATTGGTTTAAAGCCATTAAAATGCATTTTAATCTCTGATTTTGTAGTAGCTTAAACTTTTCTAGGTAAGATAGACTTGAATTTTGAAGTTATCTAAAATTGAAAGTTAGTCATCACTTGTTTTCTTCCTTCTTCATTCCTATATATTCTTGATACTGAACAGGATTTTATAAAATCCAAGTTCTGAATGTTAGAGATCCTTCCTAAGAGGGATTAGTCAACTGAAAGGAAGTCTTACTGAGTTTAGTCTGGAATTCTTCTCCATGGTTGATTTACTTGTAAACACTTTCTTTAGCTGTGTTGATAGAAACCTAATTTACAGAGTAAATTTTTACTCTGTCTTGCCATTAAGTTTGTAAGAAGCAAGATTAATCAAGGCAAAATCAACAGGTGTAGGTGGTCTATGGAAGAAGCAGATCCAAACAAAGACATCTTTGCCAAGCTGCACCTCCAGGACCTGTACTGGGGTAGAGGATTTTTTTGCCAGTCTGTGAAAACCAGTGTATTAGCAGATGGTGACCTTTGGGAAGTAGTTGTGTGTGCTGGGCACAGAAGGAGCAGATGGCTCTGGGAAAACCTCAGACACAACATACAGAAACAAATTCATAAATATTCAGGGTGTGGTAAAGACTGTCTATGAATATTCCTCTCACAGCAAATGTGGTGTGGAGATGACCTGTCCTCTCGTTCTACCCTTGCATACTCCTTGCTGGACATCAGGCATCATGATGCCTCAGTCTGTGGGACAGTGTCTCAGAGTAAGGATATTTTGGGAGCAGATTTTTGGCATAGCTACCTGGTCTCTACAGGGAAGTAGGGAAGGGACTGTACAGGAAACCAGTTTTGATCATTGCCTTAGCGTTTGGGAATTTAATACTTACTTTGTAGTGGCTGAGTAAATTTTTGAGGTAGAGATGGAATAAAGAGTGTTTCTGAGGTCAGCTGTATTCACAGCTTTCCATTGCTGATAAGAGTATGAGTATCCTCCATGCTGAATTCTTGTTTTGCTTTTGTTGTTGTTTGGTGTTTTTGGACTCCTATGTTGTTTGTTCAACTGATACATGCTTCTGTTGTTGTAAATGAGTCTGGACTAAGGGTAGGTACCAAAAAATCCAAGAGAATAATCAAGATTTTAGGCTCCATTTATATTTTGAGTTTCTCCCAGGAAAAAATAATATTGTTTTGCTAATAGGTGGCTTTGCTGCCAAGTACCATGTATACCTGCAAAGAAATAAGCAGCATTTTCTTCAGCATAAGATTTTGTATACAGAGTAAGATGGACCCTCTGTCCTTGGCTGCTTCTTGCTGACCTTGTGAATGGATTTACACAATCCTGTCTTGAGGTCTCTCAAACAGATCTTGCTGATGCCATGAATCTGAGAAGTTTTATTTGTTAAAGATCTGTTGGATCACTTAGTCCTTTCACTGTGGGTCTGTGCAGAATAACTTCTCATGAAGTATTTTCACTTAAAACTTTTTCATTTGTGGTGATTCATTACTGTTTTATTTCTAATGCTTATGCCACACATTGTTTTTCAAAGGGTCAGTTTTTCAGGGCACTCACTGCTGAGGGTGCTCTGCATTTGTGAGGCTGCATTGAATTTTTGAGCCAAGAGGGAGGCATTATGAACCCACTGCCTGGGATATTGGTAATGAGTTGCTAAAAAGCATCCTTGTAGGAAATGAACACATTTATGATTCAGTCATTAGGGGTTATAGACATTTCCATTTCAAAACTAAATTTCAAGGGTTCCAGTTCGTTGTGGGTTGAACTTGACTGGCTGCCAGATGCCCACCAAGCCATTCTCTCACTCCCTCTCCTCAGCAGGACAGAGGGAGAAAATACGATGAAAACCCCTCATGAGTCAAGTTTAATGGGAAGAAAGCAAAAGCCACTCACGGAAGCGAAGCAAGAAAAAGAAGATTTATTCCCTACTTTCCATCAGCAGGCCATGTCCAGCCGCTTCCTGGGAAGGTGGGCCTCAGTCCACAAAGCGGTTGATTCAGAAAACAAATGCCTTAATACAGAATGCCCCCCTCCCCCTTAACTTTTGTTGTTGAGTGTGATGTTTTATGATATGGAATATCCATTTAGTCAGTTTGGCTCAGCTGTCCTGACTGTCCCCTCCCATGTCCTTGCCCACCTCCAGCCTACTGGCCTTTGGGTGAGTTTGAGGAGACATGGTTGATGCTGTGCAAGCACTGCTCTGCAGTAGCCAAACCACTGGTGTGCTACCAACACTGTTCTCCCTACAAATACAAAGCACAGCACTATATAGGCTGCTATGAGGAAAGTTAACTCCATCCCAGCCAGACCCGCTACGCAGTTAAGTAATTCAGTAGAGTGATATTTACAGCTCTTATACAGAATATTTTTTTTACTGTAAATTGGTTTAAAGCAATTAAAATGCATTTTAATCTCTGATTTTGTAGTAGCTTAAGCTTTTGTGGGCAAGATAGTCTTGTATTTTGAAGTTATCTAAAACTGAACATCAGTCGTCACTTGTTTTCTTCCTTCTTCATTCCTATATATTCTTGATACTGAATAGGATTTTTTAAAATCCAAGTTCTGAATAACTGATGGCACCTTTATTATTTGACATTTTCTGGAAATGAAGGGATTTTGTTCTTTTGAACTTATAACAGCTAGTGGTTTTAGTGGGCTATACTTCACTGAGCTGTGGTCTTCATGAAACTTTACATTTCTTGGTGGTTTTTGTAACTTAAATCTGCATTTTGAAGTTAGACAATCCAATAATGCATATAATAAGTCTGTTAATATTTTAAATAATTTATTTTTTTAATGATTTTGGAGTAGTTTCTCTAAAGAATATAGTTAAACTCAGGCTTGTGAAGTGATTTGTTAATAGAGTGTAGGAGTCCTTTTTAATCTGTCTGAAGGATTAAAATAATGTGAAGCTAAAACTGTCTGGTTCCCTCTTTTATTCTGTTGTGTTTTTTAAGATTAATAAAGGTCATTGGAAGTTAATGGCTGGTACATTTGGAACTAATATGCTCTTTCTAGCAATAGGTAATCTCTCTTATAGGCAAGGGTGAGCCCATTTCCCATTGTAAGATGTTTTCACTTGCTTGTAATGCCACTAAACTTTAAGCAGTAAGGCTGTTCCATGTCAGCTCTCTACCTCAGGCTGAATTTGGAATTTTTATGCAAAAAACTCAGTATTTTCCAAGGCTAGGACTAGAACAGACTTCGATTCCCTTACTTGAAATTCCCGACACTGGAAGAAAGTCTTTTATGTTAGAAGTCCTTGATCATGGAAGTCTGTCCAAATTTGGTAGTTCTGTATGACTTGAAAAAAAGTTCACATATACTCATAATACATATTTCTTAGCATCAGACAGTCCTGCAATATTGTGTCCACCCTGTTTGTTCAAGGAAGCCTCTGAGAGTCAGTGGGGAGATGGGGAGCCTTTGGTAGAAGTAAAGGGAGGTAACAGGCAACAGAAAAGACAGGTAAAGGTATTTGAAGAGACTTAGCAAGAAGCCATGGAGAGGTGGACTAGACTAGTTTAGAAGCTCAGAAGGAGACAAAGTGATGCCTGATAGTAGTGGTAAAATGGAAAGAAAAGGGTTGAACCTGGGGAAGATGAACAGAAGGACAGGGGCCACTAGTCCATGCTTTCCTCAAAAGCCCGAGTGGAAGCGCTGTTTCCTTAGTCTCAGGGTGGTGCACAACAACATACTTGTGTGAAATCTGCAGTCATTCATGTATGAATTTCAGCTAGCCCTACAGGTGGAATACAGAAAAAATGGTGGTTTCTGTGGTTGTTTACTGCAGTGTCTCAAGGATTTGTATGATGGGCCTATGTATGAACTGTATACTGTGATAACTATATACCCTGAAACTGCATTTGAAGAAAATCCAAATATTATGAATGTGCACATCAAGGATTAGGGCATGCAGGACAAATAGTATTTTATAGCCTTGTGAAACTTTATTTTTGTGATCTAGGGTATTTTTTCCTGTTTATCACTGTCACAACAGTAGGTGTTTGCTGGTGAAATAAACCTAAGCCAGCCTTGAACTAAAGGGTTGATGCATAAGCTGGTTGTATTAAACATAAACATATATTAGTTGTATAAAGGAGAACACTGCTTTTTGTTCTACTGCTCTCTCATGTGTTGCAAAATCTGGATGTGTGTAGTGAATAAAGCAGGGGACACAGGAAGTAAAAAGAAATTGTTATGAATAAGGTTGCTGAATCTATCTGTGCAGACATGGGTCCCAACTTTTTCTTTGCTACAATTCTGTCTGTTGATCAGCAGTGACTTAAAGTTTTGCAGATTTCGTCATGTTTCTATATATTGAAATTGAGATTCCTCAAGACTGATTTGCAGAAAAACCGAGCATTTGTACAAGTAACTTAAGTCCATAATGTGAACATATTCAAGTGTTGAGAATCTGAGAGTGAACATCCTGAGCCCTCTGTATGTTTTTGGAAATCAACCTTTTTTCACCTCAGTTTGCAAGTTGCCCTAGGAAGTGCAGATAATATGATTCCTACTTGCCAGGATGTGTTATGAATATGGATTAATGACTGTGATGAGAGCTATAAAAAAGCTTCTGAGGAAACTAATAAGCCTACCTTGATGGTAGGGTTTGGATAGTCTGGTCTGAAAAAAAGATGCAACCACATATGGAACAATCTCTGCTGTGTACAGAATAAAGCAGGGGGCCTGTCAACAGCTAATATACGAATACCTGATTAAAGACAGCATCCTAATGCATATGTGCAAGAGAGACAAATTAAGCTTGTATGGGCAGCCATTCTCTAACCTCTGAATGTTTGACTTCGCAATCTTCTAAATACTCTTTTCATGCAGCATTTTTTAGACGTGTAATTTGTGTTTCAGCTGGGGGGGGAGAATGGTAGACTCATCATGAAGAGAAGCTGGAATGTGAAGCTGTGTATAAGAAGACTCCAGACTTAGATAAAGCTGATTTTTTATGTGAAAATAAGTGCTTGCTTGATGCTGTATTGGCATCTACAGTTCTGTGGTTACTGCTCTGAGAATGAAATGATTACAGAGAGTGGTCTTTCCACAGTTGCATTATGCATGGAGGTGAACCCATGGCACACTGGAATGCGAGTTATTTGGGTAGTGGGGAATTTTGCCCAGTTCCTCCCTATCTCTGTTTGTAGAGGAAGGACAGATTCCCCTTTAAGAGCTCAAAGCCTTTCACAAGTGCTTTGTTTACAGTAAAAAAAAAAAAAAAAAATTGCTGCATTGCTAGGGGCACATTGCAGAAAATAAAAACAACCCTTTTCTTCTGTATTTTGTGTTCTGTAGGTAAAATACAAAAGAGACTTTGAAGAAAGCAAAGGAAGAGGGTTCAGTATTGTCACCGACACGCCGGAGTTACAAAGACTGAAAAAGACTCAGGAACAAATCAGTAATGTATGTGACTGCCGCCTAAAGTGATTGTAGATGGAGAAATGATGTGTCTAAGAAAAGGCGTGTTTGTTGGTGTTTCTGATGAAGTCTGTGAGAGTGAAGAATCTGATTTTTGGTGACCGATTTGTGTATGGCAGATTTTGAAGTGTGTGTAACTTTATACCATGGACTTGTACAGCACATTGGCAATGTGTGTTCACCTCTCCAGCTTTCAGCAAGTATGCTCAAAAATTTTTCTATACTAAAATGATTTCACACTTTCTGCTTTTTTTCAATAGACTTCCTAGCAACTAAGAATACTTTTGTGACTTTTTATTTACATGTAAATTATATTAATTATATAGCTCTCAAGTTTTGTCTTTTTAGCAGGGGCTGTCAAAATTTGCATAACTGACAAGATGGAGTTTTCTAGAAGCAGATAAAATTTTGATACTGAGTTTTATAAGAAAATAGATGCAAGACTAAGTTCTGCAAGGTGAGAAAGGAATTACAAAGTAGCAAAATGCAACAATACATTTCATTAGCTTAGAGTTTGAATGCAGAATGCTTTCAGGAGCGGGATTCTTAAAAATGGGACTTTTCCTGACTTAAGTTTTCACTAGGAAAGTTATTTACTTATATTGTATTCCCTTGTAGCATGTTTAACTCACTGCGTTGTGTAATATTGGGTGATATGCAGTGCAAGTTCTGATATGTCTGAAATAGGTAAGAACTAGTGTGTGCTAGAAATGATACAGAATCTACGATTAGCTTGTCCTGGCTTCCCTCCTGGTCATTCTACTGCGAGAACTTGTCTCCATAGATTAGTTTGTGAAATGTAAAAAAAATACTGGGGCTTTACAAATTTCTGGTTTGTGAGAGGGAAAGATGAATTCTTCAGAGTGGCAAAAAGCACGGCCATTAAGACTTCCATTTGGGATCTGGGAAGCTTCAACGAGTCTCTGGCTTTAGTTAGCTGCATTTTTTATTCAGACCAGTAACTTAAATTAGGTCCTCTCATGACCTACATAGCTTCCTTGAGCAAGAGTGATTCTTTTGTGTGGGGCAGTTCTGGAACGCATCAGGGAGATGAAACACGCAATGCTCTGATGAATACTGAGTCCCTTGCTGGGGTCTGCTGTGTCAGGAGAGGTGGAGGGGAGCACCCTACAGCAGGTTAGTGGAACTCAGTGCTGGGTATGGCATGCCAAGAAATTTAATCAGATCTCCTGAGCCCAGTAACCTCAACACCAGAATGCAGGACAGTAGGATGAAATTTGCATGCTCTTTTTCTCTCTCTTATTCAAAGCGTATTGGATTTTCTGTTATGGGAAGTGGGAAAATAAAAGCAAAGAAGAAGTTTTGTGAGATAAGAAAGAGTTTTTTCTTCCCAGCTCTGTTGAGTGAGACAATTCTCTTCTAGCAAAAGACCTTGTTGCATTATTTATGGTACTATCTGTCTCCTGAACCAAATTTATCTACCTGCCTTTTCAGATGCAGAAATATCCTTTT
Source organism: Nesoenas mayeri (assembly GCF_963082525.1). Classification (NCBI taxonomy): domain Eukaryota; kingdom Metazoa; phylum Chordata; class Aves; order Columbiformes; family Columbidae; genus Nesoenas; species Nesoenas mayeri. Next base: position 144,102,995 of record NC_137543.1, on the reverse strand, counting down.
AAATGTGAGAAGTGTTTTCCTTTAAGTTTTTTTTGCTCCATGGTTGGATATGCCACTCCCCTCTCTTCATTCCTAAACACCCAGTCTTAACAATATAGATTTGGTCTATCCAGTCTTAACAATACAGAGTTGTTTTCTTTTCTTCATGTATGTAGCTAATGGGTCTTCCAAGTCTTGGATTCTATTAGAAATAACTAATAATGAATGGCAAAATAAGTTTTATTTCATTTATGCTTACAATAAAATAGTCATTTGATTTATGGCATTATATCATAGAAAGATAATTCTGCATAGGCCACAGCTTGAATCTAATTAGAACACTCCTGTGTTGTAGAAACGCATTCCACACAGAATAGTTTCTGTATTTATCAGATAAACAGTATAAATCATGGAATAAGGACCTAAGTAAGGTTCGAAGGCACTGAAAGGTAAGAACTTAATAATTCTAAAATAATTTTACTTTTCATGTATAGCAACATGGAAGAATACTAATATGTATGTATTTAATTTTCAGTTTTGTTTTGGTTTCACCTTGGAGTATAACTAACTTCTGAAAGAGCCTATTTGAAACAAAATTGTAACAACTTCCTTGAAGGGGTAAGTGAGCAGTTAAGTGTGTAGCTATTTTTGATGAAGATAAATAACAATATAAGGAATGATAACATATCTTATTTAGCATAAATATTTGTAAAATATCGTCTTTTTGTCCTAAGTTAGACCTAACTAATGGAAGGTATATTATGGCTTAATGAATGTATCAGGACCAGAATGGAGTTTCTTAGAAAATAATGAAATTTACCCCAGTGTCTCATATTTTCTAGCATTAAAAACCTAATTCTGCAGATGTAAAACATGCTCATTAGAAAGAATCACAAAGCTTTTCTGGGACATTCAGGTTCAGCTGTCCAAAATGACAACTGTTACAGCTTCTTAGTGCTGAGTTAGCCTGAAAGGTGTAAACCAGAAGTATTGGCTTGCTAGTCTAGATTGATTCAGAGGCTGCATAAACCAAGCAGCTTTTTTTACTGTTGAGGCTGCAGGATTTTTAGCACCCTTTGCATGACTGAACAGGTATTTTAAAATTTACAAATGAATATGTGTGAAAATGTTTATAAGTATTATAAAAAGTATACATGCTTATAAATATTATACAAGTTTATTAGTATTTTTTCAATTGTTCCAAATATAAATTTTCTGTTACGTCTGCTGGAGATGTTGCTGCTTCTTGGCCTTGAACATGTAGTTAATACACACAAAATTTATACTGTTCACATAGAGAAATGTGTTAATTTTGTTAAAAGACCTTGTAGTGTTTTTCATCCATCTTGAGCTTTGAGAAGATTTTCAACATGAATGCAAGTATTGCCAAAATGAAAATAATACTACATGTTTTTATAGTTGATTTTGCCAATAAGCCTACTGTAAACTGACTTTTACAAGGAACAAGTTAAGGTGGACAAAGGAAAATAGTAGTTAAAGAAGATGGCAAAAGTCTATTTATTGATCCATCATGACACATGGGTAAATGAAGAAGTGGGAACTCAATCTAATAATGTTTCCTTTGGGGAAATGGAACACTTTCAGCAGTTTGCTGCCATGAGCTGCAACTTACTGCCACTGCACTTTTATGTTTAGATATATGGCTTGAAGCATGTTTTATCCTATGTGAAATAAGTCACTCTTTCTTAAATCTGTTCCTGGTAAATGTCTGCAAAGTATAAAGCAAAACAGGTGTCCATGCAAATGGATGAAGTGAGAAGCTTTCACTAAGATAAGGACTGGTGCTGGGATAGCAGAGGTTCCTTGGCTTGGTTGTATGGCTGGAAAGGCACATGGAAGCTCTCACGGTGGTTGTCCTCATTACAGTGAGAGCCTGTGGAAGCGTTTCTCGCTTCCACATTCATGCTCTTGTGAACCGAAGTCATGTGGGAACAAGAAGCCATGCGCATCTGTGCCCTTCTTCCCTTTGAGAGCTTGCAAAATGGAGTCACACGGTTCTTTTATATGCATGTGATTCATTTTCCGGGAGATTTGGATGGTATGTGAAAGGAAAACTGTACCTTAAGGTAAAAAAGGAAGATAAGGAAACAGATTGAATTTGTTTTACAAAGCACATTTCTAAGGTATCCTGTTTTGGTGCAGATGGTAAGTTAAGAAGGTTGATAAAGTCAGTCAGTAAAGAGAAAGTCATAGATTCACCTCTGGAGGATGGAGTTGTCTTCCCCATAGATTGGGAGTTGAACTCCTCATTGAAGTTAGTGAAGCCTGTATTGGATGCAGAGAGAGAGAGAGCATGAAATCCACCTGACTTTGGAAAATTGCAAAAGCTGCAAATAAATCCAATAGGTCTGCTGCCTTTTTTTCTTTTTTTAACAATCTGATTCTAGAAAGTGAATTATTAGAGCTTTTTCCTTAGTTGTGTGAAAATAGTATTTTAAATATTCATAAAATTATTATGTAAAATTGCACTTTCTTTACATATAGTGTTTTATTATATACAATAGAATTTTCTTTAAAATCTTGTAACATTCTCAAAAGCAGTGTATATGGATTTGAATGAGGACAGCTATATATTAATCATCTTTAATGAAATAGGTTACATACAGTTTTTAAGTATCAAGGGTCATATTCTGCCTTCAGTTAAATTTTTACAGCTTTAGGGGAAACAGCGGGGGACACGATTTTCCCCTAATTTTAATCAGCTAAACACCTGTTTTCTGGAGAAAGACACAGGTGATGAGGAATTGGGTACCACCTCAGATGTGATACAAATACGTCTTCATGTAGCAACTGAAGGAGGCAAAAAAATGACATTGCTACTGTGCTTGTGTACATCTGCACATCTGAAGCTAGAAACTGGTCCTAACAGGTGTTAGGCCATGGCTCTGTATTTAGAAGCTATTGGGACAGTTGTTCAACCTGTTTACTTGCTCAGATACAATGGTGTCTTAAATTCCCAAAACAGATTGTGGAAAATTTGTCAGGAGATGTTAACAAGGCCTGGAGCTCTGTTTGTAGGATACTGCGGATACTTGCCTCTAGGGGCTTTTTCCCCTCCATTGAATTCAAGTAAAGGAGAAGAACAGCATGAAAGGGAACAAGAAAAACTGTCAGCAACATGAATGTCTACATTTCACAAAACCAACCATGGCACATCAATGAAGAGATTGGGTAAGCATGTTAAATCACATCCAAAAAGAGCTTATATTGTTCTAGGCATTGCTGGGGTTTTCACTGCTTCTAAAGTTAATCACAATTTATCTGACTGTCTTTATATTCCTAATAGTGATTTTCTTTGTTGTTTCATTTGGAAAATATGTATTTAATTATACATGATAACTATGTCTGCTAACAGACAGAATAGCACTTGCTGACCAGCATATGAAGTGCCTTGTGCCCGTAGCAGCCATGGAAGTCTTGATGCAGCAAGAGCCTTCTGTTCCCCTTGGTTCCTCTGACAGTTTGACATGAACTGCAACTCCAGGAACTATTCATATTTGGTATGCTTTAGGCTTAATTCCACACAACTGCATTTCAGATGTGCTGTATATAACTCATGTGATTAAGCATCTGCCAGTTGTTTTCAACAGCATTTTTTCCTGGTTGGAAGCTAGGAAGTTGAATATGTCATCATTCCTGTGCCAATACCAGTGTATCTCTGCATGAAGGTAGAACTCCTAGTGTGCTCCCGTGCAATGAACCTTCATGCATAGAGTCATGTCCAACCTTGTCCCCTTTCTGGATTTGTTTTCTGATCTTGCTTTGTATAGATACATTGAATGAAAATTGTGAGAAGCCCCAGGTGCTTTGGCTTTCTAATATTTCTGTGTTGAAGTTTTTGACTTCTCATTTTGAGTAAGCAGAAATAATTCTGCCTTTAAATGTATAGTCCTAATAAATGCTTTAGAAATGACTTAGCAAAAGTTTCACATTAGTTTTCATTGACTATATTTTTTGCAGATTTTTATATAACTTTCATGTACTGTATAGGTATCAGAAATTTATAAAATGAATGAATACATGCTGAAGAAATGATGAGTCTAAAGAAATGTAAGTAATATTTACATAGAACTTGTGCTAAATGAGTGACTGGAAACTTGAGAAGGCATTTCAAATCTCCATGTGTATTCTACTTGAAGAAGACACGTCTTTCTTTAATGATCATTATCAAAGTATTATGCAAAGTTAAAAAAAGACAGTGTTAAATTAGCACCATCGGATATGAATTCTTTACCTACATTTTCGGTAAAAAGTCTTAAATTGTTTAAAGGCATGTTGCTTTGTCCACTTTTTCCTGCTTTGTTCCCTGTGTGGAACAACAGACACTAAGCATTCAGCTTTGTAATATTTTCTTTCATTTACTGTTTGTTTACTGTACGGTATGATATTCTGCACATCATAAAATGTAAAACAACCTCTAACTTCTTTGTGGAGTTTTCCTCAAAACTTCTTTCTCACTTCCTTAAGTGTATTGAATGAAATTGTTTTCAGAGTTGTCTAAGAAATGAGGAGGGATTGGAATCCCCCTTTATGCAGTCCTTCTTTACATGAAGAGCTAGAGCACAGAGATTGAAGCATCCATGCTAATCCAATAAGTGGCACCAAGAGTGAACTATTGCAGGTAGAAGGAGGGACAGCCTTTGCTAGGGAATTTTGCAGCTGTTTGCTGCAAAAGATGAGAGAAAATCCAGAGCAGTGTGTTCATGATTCATCAGGGGTGGTGCTGACTTATTTTTTTGTCCCTATAACTTCTCAGGTTCCCTTTTTTTGTCTCCCTTTCTTAATCCTTGTAATATACGTGGCAATAACTCCCAACATGTGGGAAGAAAGAGGATTTTTAGACCTCAAAACACCAAATGAAAGGATACTTTTTGGAGTGTCAGATACTCATTATATTTGTTACGTATGAATCTGTCAGTACAGGTGGAATTGCATAATTTAATTGACTTTAACTACTAGAAAAGTTCTGTTGAGCAGGTGGACTTTCAATTTGCAGTAACATATAACTCAGTCATATTTGGTCATATTCCATGGGAGCAGTAAAACAGATAACCCTAACAAGGTGACATTCTTCACCTCCTGAAGATCACCATCCTGGTCCAGAGCAAGAAAAGCATTGGAGTCCGTCAGTGACAGTCAGAAGACTCTTTTGTAATGCAGGTGGAAAGGTGCACAGCTCTTCACCAGAAAGAACAGAAGCATTTTGCCATTGAGAAGTTGGAAGATAAACCCCTGCCCAAGAGAGGCAGTTGCATTTGGAAAAACTGTTAGCATTAAAAATAGGGATTTATAATGGGTGTCAGAGAGCTATTATAACCCATACTTTCCATAATAGCATTTGGTGTCTAAATTCGGATGAGCATTTGGGGAAATTCATAGAAACACTAACTCCAAATTTATACTGAAGTTCTGCTAAGCTACTAATGTGGGAGAGAAATGCTACATCAGCAAATTTTATAAAGTGGAAGTGCTTGTCTGTCAGAATCGATTGTATTTGGACGTGATTGGCATGTGATCCTGGGACAATTTCTGCATGGGGAGGGCTCCCTTTCAGCAGCCCCACAGTAAGGATGGATAAGTGACCTCAAAAGAACCCTCACAAATGTGAAGCTGAAACTGTCCTCAGAGATGAAGGGGGAAATATTTTAGGTTAAGTGGATCTCTGGTAGTCAAAGCAAGCAGATGTAATGCCTACGTAGCTGCCTCTAAAATGCTGTTATTCCATCTGGCTTAATTCTGTAGGCTTGAGTAGAAAAAACTCCTTTCCCTCCTTTTTTAGACAGTATGATATATATTATTATTGTGGTTTAATAATATTTTTTTTTCTAGGATTTCAGAAGTCCTTTTTATAAATTTATTGAACAAATTGCTGTACTACTGCTTATTTTCTTCTGTATCACTGCTTTCATATGAAATTGGTTGACTACAAAAGTTACAGAGCCTTCATGATGTTAAAGTACATTTCAAAGTTTCAAAAAGTGTTTTTTTTTCTGGTTAAAATAATAATAAAATAGAAATATCTAGTTAGGAGATATGAAAGAAAAAGATACCAATTTATGTCTTACTTGTTTCATGATCTGTTTGTGACATAACATTTATATTGCAAGGCAAGGCTTATATGAAAGACATCAGTAATTTAAGAAACTACTACATAATCTTTAAATATGTAACACAGTGTTTCATGGACTTAATTTTTAATCCGCACTAATTACCGTATCTTGTCAACAGATGCATGTGTTACAGATACAGAAGTAAACTTTTAGGTCAATATGTACTTATTTAAAACTCTAAACATCGTAACTGGAGGCTAAAATGGCTATGTGAATGTGCATATAAATTTTACTGTTATGCTATTTTCACATTTTGCTGCACTATTGACTCTAGTGCACATGGTGCTTTGTACTGTAGGTTAGAGAATGAGAAATTCCAAGGTGTAACGAAGAGAGCTACAAAAAGTGTTTTGTGGCAACTGTTGTAAGCACTAGTCTGTCATCTGACTGAAGGATTTGAGTCTTTCATTAAACACTAGTGACTTCAAGACTTAATTGACTTGGAAAATTCCTGATATTTAAATATATGACTTTTTCTGTTGTGGTAGTAAGTAACTGAATCATGACAATACCCAAAAAACTTCTTTTTCCTGTATTGCTTGAATATAAGCAATTAAGCAATATAAAAATCACTGATCATTTTTAAAGAGTACATATTTTGAAGCCAGTGGTTTTTTACATATATTAAAAAGAGAGTGAAAATAAAAACTCTTTTCATAGTAACTCAACTTGGGAGCTAATTAAAGTGAAGTTTTTTAGAGTAAGAAAAAATGAATTAGCCAAAAAGTTGAGAACCAGGACGTAACACCTCCAGAAATCCTCGAGTATTTAAATGCCTACTAGGAAAAGAATTTCTTATTTCCTTGTTTTCCTATATTGTCCATTACCCACTTATAATTTCAGCTTTTAATTTTGTCTTATCTGATGGCTTTGTGCTGTGCATCAGTTGCTACGGCAGCATCTCAGGCAGTAAACCTCCTGCTGAAGAACAAGATGCTCTGCTTCTTCTAAAGCTAATATCAGCTTTAATCTTGATCCCTGGAGATTGGAATGTCTCACCCCTATGATGCTCACAGACTCCATTGACCTTGACAGCAGGGGTATCTGGTCCTTTGTGGCACTCAGTTATTTTTTTGCATGTTAACACATATGTCTGTGGTTTCCTTAGCCTGTCAGTAGATACATTAGTTGTCACAAAGCCAGCCAGCACTGTAGTAGGTGTAAAGATTAAACATTTAACTGTCCTAACACAAGAGGGGAAGTAACAAAAGTTTGCATGTGATGTTTCTGCTTGTGTATACGAAGATCTTGAAGGATAAGAGTTTAGTTTCCCAAAAAGCAGATCAAAGTGACACAAGTATTGCTTTCTAACCCTTTCTACTCTTGTATATTCAATTACTGATTTAGTTACAGAAATGTTTGTGTACTTTTTTTGAAAGGTTCTTTCTCTGGCTCACATCAACCTAATCTGGCTGTTAGCAACCACAATATTTTAATGGAAAGTGAAGTATTTCTTTACAGATCTGCCTTGAGTTAATTTGCTTGTCTCCTGTCTTTCCTCAGTTGGTGACTCAGTGACCCTGTTCAGTCCCCCAGAAAGATGAGGCATAAGGGGGCAAATAGTGAATATTTCGCTAAGCAAGCCACATGCAGCAAATAGAGGGAGTCTGAACCTCAGTCCCTGTAGTGACTGAATACTGGACTTTTGGAAAGTCTAATCTGAGGAAAATGAGGTGGGAAATGAGGTGAGAGGTGGTTGTTTTCAGCCTTTCTGAGCCTCACTCCTGTTGCCTTTGCTTTGTTTTGGCTTCCTGCTTTCTTCACTAGGGAATGATGGTGTAAATTTAATCCCTACCCAGTTTGTCCAGTGCAGCCCTTTTCCAGCCTTTAGACTAGAGAAATATACTCCAGAGTGTGTGACTTATGTTGCTGGGGTTAACTGCATAATAACTGGGGTTAACTGCATAATAGGGCAGCTCTTTCCAGTTTCTAGAATATTGAGTGGCTAAGCAGCTGAGGAGAATAGTGTGGCTGCTGTGGATTTTGGCACAGCAGAGGTGGTCTTTGGGGAAAAAGGGGAGTATTGGCTTGCCATGGGGAAGTTGTGGCAAGACCCGGAGTTTGGTGTCTTCGGGCTGTGCCTCAGCATACCGATACTGAGCAGAGGTCCTACTCCCTTCTCTTCTTAGGGAGTAGAACAAAGGCACTTTGTTATCTTTTCTCTGGAATGATACTGGTTACCATTATGTTGCAGAGCTGGGGCCACTCAGGAGTGCTGCTCCCTCAGACACTACTGATGAGAAATGAAGGGTTCAGAGGATCTGGGAAGATGTCTCCATCTCATCTCTCATGTTCTCTTGTCTGCTCAGCAGGGACACGTGTTCTAGTGTGGGCTGGGCTGCCCTTGGGACAAGGGAAATGGCCAAAGGGTTTCTTTGCCTGTGCCAGGAGAGCTGTAGATATGACAAGGGCAGCAGGCATAGAATGAGGTCTCTTGTTTGGCATTCCTTTCTGTGCAGTGCATGTTTCTGGCTCAGATAACAGCTGGCATGCTGTCTTGAACTGAGAAGTTCAGTTAGCAGTCAGGTTCCTATTTAACAAAAATGAACTGGATGAAAGGCTCAAAAAAGCCTGGTGGTGATAAAAAAAATCAAGGGATAAGAGATTAAATGATCAGCCTGTCTCAAAAATGGGTAGAACAGATACTGAGAAGACAGAAGAGAGGACCAAGGTTTAAGTATGAAAAAAAGACCGAGTGCAATAAAACTATAAATTCAGATAGCATAGAGCTGGAAAAGATAACATGATTATTTACTGCTTCTTCTAAGGCAAGAACTAGGAGCAGGGAGTGTAATTATCAGGCATCATACTTAAAAGAAAAAAAAAATGAGGCATGTAATCAGACCGTGAAACTCATTAATATAGGATACAGTGAAGTCTAAAATAATAACATACATTGAAAGAAGGATTAAACAAGCTCGTGGGAGTTAAATCCATCAGGAAGTACTAACCATTGTGACCCAAATCCAGTGACAGGGTCAGGAAGGTGGGAAACTGGGAGTCTCAGCAAGGGGAAGACTGTGTTTTATAGCTATCTTCCCTAAGCAGATGTTACTGAGCAATGATAGAGCCATGATGGTGTTCTCAATGAGACCAACATCAGTGAGCTCAGTACCTCGTGCCATTTCTAGCTACAGCTGTGGCTCAGCTCTACCAAGCAGTGGTGAATGTATTGCTTCCTTGTTTATACACAGCTGGGCTGAATTTACAGAAGTAGAGTTAAAAAGGATTATTATGTACCTAGCCCTCTCTGATGTCAACAGGCTTCATTCATGACATCTGATTATCTTCCTGACCTTTTTGTTACAAACTAGAAAGCCTTTCAGAGCCTTGAATGGCAAATTTTTGAAGAAATGGCTGAGATGCAAAGGTAACTGGGATATGACAGGTACTCCTTATGTACATGCATGTGTTTGTGCATTGCCATGGCCATTAATAGACCAGGTATTAGTCAAGAGGTAAGATGGTTTTAGCCCCACTATCGTTTTAATGGTTTTCAAGGGGATCTTCTAATTGTCCTGCCACACCTTCCATGGCATTGAGGGACTGTCTTGGAGTCTGCAAAGTGGATTCATTCCAGATGAAACTAAACTGAATGATGCACTCAAGCCACTAAAGTGTATCCAGTCCATTGGACCAGACTAGAGCTGGCCCATAGCTACTCCCCTCTGCTGTGAAAAATGGACTTTATGTCCACAGCACCAACTGTTTCATTGTACAGATCTGCTCCTGTTGTGCTGCAGTGCTTGCTAATGGAAACATTGCTTATGTTATCCTGCTTAGGAGTCAGTTGTCACTTCAAAGTTGCACTCCTGTAAGACTGGAGAGTGATACTATCTGCAAATTCAGGCTTTAAAATTCAGAAAGCGTAAGGGTGGAAATAGTGGGTGCTGAAAATCACATTGTTGCATGACCTCTGTTTGCCCTGTCAAGGGGTCACTGAGGCTTGTCTGGTGTGTGCACTAAACTTGTAATTTATGTTCATGGAGGATGTCAAGAGGAAGATTCATGTCTGGATGTGCAGGTGCTCCATTAGGATTTAGAAAGACATGGATGGATTAGGTGGTTATTGCAACATGCAAAATTAGCCTGGTCAGAGACCCCTGACAGGGAAGCTTGGTGCATAACCAGTGAGCAAGGCTGCAACTGATAAAGCCTCAAAATGTTAATGGAAATGGCCTTAAGTTGCACCAGGGGAAGTTTAGATTGGATATTAGGAAAAATTTATTCATGAAAGGGTTGTCAGGCATTGGAACAGGCTGCCCAGGGAAGTGGTGGAGTCACCATTCCTGGAGGTGTTTAAAAGATGTGTAAACATGGTGCTTGGGGACATGATGTAGTGGTGGAGTTGGCAATATTAGGTTAACATTTGGATTCAATGATATCGAAGGTCTTTTCCATCCTAAATGATTCTGTGATTCTATTGCATCTGATATGATGGATCTGAACTTTTGGGGATGACTTACTGCATCTGTCAGATGTAGGAACTGACTTTTGCCATGATTTTGAGTGTGGATCAGCAGAAGATAGACACACACAGACACTCTGTGTGTGTGTGTATGTATGTGTGACACAGGAGGAAAGGTAGGAAGCCAGAAAAGTAGCCATGCTGGTTGCTTTAGCTTTGGGAGCTGTGTGTAAATATATGCCAGATGTATAAATGACGTTTGGGAGTAGAGTATATCCTGCGGGTATAAACGAGACTTAGTATTTATCTGGTAGGTTTGTGCCTGTAGAAAAAGATACTTCTATGGTCCAGAACACCTTAAGGAACTTGGACAATCCAAGGAAATCTGCTCCATGTTAGCAGTTTGTTTAGATTTTGCAACATGACCTTTTCTGAGAGCAACTCCAAATAAGAGGGAGAAGGTTGAAAACTGAGGCACACAGTCCTATGTGAAACTAATAAAGCTGACTGTTAAAAAGTATCCTGTCGATCTAGCATTCATTCACCTGCCTATCCTGATCCATGTTTGGTTTCTGTTCTGAGATGTGTCCTGCACAAAACAGGGCCATTTGCTCAGTCCTATTTCTTATCAGTTTTCAAGGACTGGCTGGACAGAAGAGTGGGGTTTCAGGAAGTTTCCTGTGTAAGGAGCACTTTGACTCACTTCAGTTAGGAACATTGTGTTGTAAGTGCCACTGAGTCACAGAAATCTTGTCATAGAGGTTTTGAACCTGATCTTGGAAGTCTTGAGATTTTTGGCCTTCAATATCTAACCCGGTGTTGCCTGAGGTTTTTCATGTTAGTCAGACAGTTTGTCTTAATTGTGACTTGTTGCATGGATCAACCATTGCTGTTTGAAAATAGTTACATCTAAAATCTATCACTTCTACTATCTTTACTATTATTAGCATTTTTTTTCTTTGGCTGTATTTTGATAATTAGAGTTCACTTTTAGGATTCCATTCTTAGACGCACATACCTTCAGTAATATGAAAGAACTGTCATAAATGCAGTGGTCGAATCTTGCCAGTTTCTGGTCTTTGAATTTTATTTCTGAAAGCTAATCAATGTCTGCTTTCCAGAGTAATAGGTAGAAGTAATTTCCCAGGGTGTTCATATGTAACAGTACCTGACTCTTATGTGAGGATGTCTATGTAATGTTACAGAGGGACTGGCAGAGCTGGAAGCTCAATGAAGCTACTTTCTGTGATAAAAATCTTCACATTTGGCTGTGTCTTTAATGTATTTCACCTTCATGAAACTCTTTTCTCTCTCATCTTGCCACTTTGCATGGTTATTGCTCAGTACCCATGTGGCTGATGGGTCTTCTAAATAGTGGGTTTTTCTTTCCTCTCTATAGCAGCCTTGTTCCCAACAAGTTTTCTACCAGCACCACCGGATCAGAACAACCTTCTCTGTCGTCTTCTGCAAAACTAATGGGCAGTTTTTAACTCTTTTTATTGTCTTACGTCCATTGCTGTCTCTTGGTGTGCTCTTGCATCACAGCCTACTGAGAAATCTTTCTGTCTCTTCCCGTTGTTATCCTTTCTTTCCCCATCTCTCATCATCCTTGGTTGCCTGCCTTCATAGCAGGTATCAGGGGAAACGCTGGGTTAACCTAGCCAACTGCTGGCAGGGAAATTAGTAAAGCTACGGTGGGAGAGAAAAGCAAAATATTAAATACTAATGCATTATGCCTCAGACAGTGCCAAATCCACAGAGAACAATGGAGAGATTTTGATATCCTCATAACCATGGAGTTCATAATGCACTGGCTGAGATTAACCAGGATTCACAGTTTTCTCTGCTTGTGATTGCATTTGTAATGATTCATCATTGAGCCTCAAGGTATTTGTCTTAAAAGAGCCAAAGAGATATTTGTCCTAAAAAGAGCCAAAGGAGTTCAGTAGTGTTGTGTCTCTTCCCATTCTGCAGGTGAACTGATAAGGTTTTTAAAGTTTAATGCCTTTTTTTTTTAGCTTAAGTGACTGGCACTGCAGAATTTCAATGGCTGTATAGTGGATTTCCTAATTAATGATAGACATCTTGGAAATCTAGGAAAATATAGAAAATAATGTTGAAAAACCTTAATCACAATGAATAACAGTGTTTTACTTGATGAAAAAAAAAAGAATTATTGAGAAAAAGAGATCATATGAGAATACAGCCTTTGAGAAATTCCTTGCCTGTTGATCTCATAAAGCTCTTTGTAAAGGTAACCATATTTCCTTGCTTGCTGTGAATATATGAAACAGTGTAAAACTTAAAAGTGATAGACCTTTTTAAAATTCTTACTATCATTATTAATAATTATACTAATGTCCCTATAACTATAGATCTGGATGTAGTTCTTGTGTCTGACCCATTTCCTGGATACTTTTTATTTTGAAAGACATTGAAATTTCACTACTGCTTTTGCTGCGATGACAGAGCCAGATATGTGGAGCATTTCAAAATTATTCATAACAGAAACAAGGACAGTACTTGTTCTGTGCTCAGAATATATGGTAGTCTATAGTGTGGAACTTTCATTTCAGATACAGGTTGCTATGTCCCTGTGCTGCCCATATATCTCTGCCATTGGAAAAGTTTCACTTTACAGACCTATTTTTCATAAAAATTTGGAGGAGACAGGAAAGAGGAGGAAGGGAAAGAGAGAAATCAAAATAGTTAACATACAGTTGCTTTGAGCCAAAGCAGAATTCAGATTGGAGTCCCTATTTTGCTTGAAAAGCTTGGACAGAGGGCTTGCACCTGTGTATGTGATGCCTTAAATTAATTTTATACAGAATTTTATCGAAATTGCATGAAAGTTCTCAATTTTGGAGGAAAGCACTGTGCTGATCATCCTTTTCAGTCCCACTGGATAAACAGTTAAATTGGCATGGATTCATAAACAGAATGAATGGTTGGCAGAGACACTTGGATTTGAAATATCAGCTGTAACTTCACATGCTGCATTTGTTCGTGCAAACCAAGGAGGCTCCAGGTTTAATGTGTGAAGGACCATAGCTCAAGATCTCCCAGTCTGCCATATCTTTTACTTCCAAGATCTGGTATTTAGCTATTCTACCAGACTGGAGCCTTCCCCCTCCTTCCCTTTGTCCTTCTCCAACTTCACCAAGAAAACCGAAGCTGAGCTTCTGTGTGTCTCCCATTCAGGTGATGCTCAGCATAAGACAAGAAATCTAGATGGTCACAACCAGTGTGCCCTCACAGCAAAGGTCCTTTTTGTCCTTGCAACTTTGTCCAAACCATGATTTCTTCTCTGGAAGCAAGTGGTATAACTTCCAGGTGAGACCTGAATTATAGACATATTTAGCCAGTTTTGCCAGTGAGGTGTACTGAGGTGCCTCTGACAGTCCTGCTTTCCTTTTTCACCTGGGACAGTCCTCTGCCAGCTTGCGGGTTGGTGGCGTTCTCCTGAGACTCTCTGCTAACGTCTCACGGCGGTGGAGTGTGTTTCTCAGAATGGGATTAATCTCATGTTACCTTGTTATTTTAATTACAAAAATGCCAGGAAATGTAGAGGCACAGCTGCATTCTCATATGAGTTCACTTAATAAATCTGCATACTTGTTCCAAAAACTTTTAGTCGTCAGGGTGCAGGAGGCCAAACCTCTTGGAAGATCTGTGTGACCAGCTCCAAACGCCATGCCAGCAGATTGTTGCATCAAGGGGAATCCCTTAGCTTGTGTGCAAGCCTAAAAATGAGGAGACATCCTACTACTCTTTTTGATTTTATTTTGTCACACAGGTTTCACTGCTAAACTGGGTCTACATTGTTTCATCTTCTATGTTCATTTTGCAAACCATTTTTTAGGGTCATATTAGGATTATACATCACCAAACGAGGAGTAGTTTAAGTCTGGGTGCATGTGCTTAGTGCTGTAGGTATGACTTAGGACAGTTTTCCTGAAATGAACTATAGAATATTGTTAACGTTTTTAGATTTTTCAGAAGTTTTCTTGCACTGACACGTAAGGACTGTAGCATGTATGTGATGCCAAAACAGGATCAAACGTGATGATAGAAAGCATGGTTCATTTTATTCACATGCAGTCATGCAACCCTCATTTCTCTACAAGCAGACATATTTTAATGGTTAAGCAAAGTTTATTTATATTGGAGTCATTTCTCCAAATGACCCTGGCAATTTACAGTCTCCTGTAGCTAATAGCTTTCTGAATGCCAACAGTGATGCCTGAACTCTGTAGGTGAATAAAGTAATGCTTTGCTATGTGTTAAGAGGAATATTCAAGTATGCTTTTGTATGGTACTAAAAGCTATTTAATCTTTCTTATCAACAATTTACCTTGATGTCCTCATAGACATTCAGCAATTTTTTATTCTACTTTGGTTAGTGTGATCTCTTCTTAAGTTAGTTGCCCATTAGAAACATTGTTTAGTTTTGCCTTTGCTTTAATGACAATTCTTTTTAAAAAGAAGTCTGCTACCACATGGCTAGCAATAATCAGTCTCTACTCGCCCCCTCCCTTATTTTTTTTTTTAACATACTTTCTTGATTTCATTAGTTTTTTATCTGGAAGTGAAGTTGAGAGAGTCATAGCTTATTGAAATGATGGCTTATAAAGAGTCAGTATTTTAAACCAAATTTCTTTTTGGTATCCTGAAAGTCTTGTTCTTTCATAGCGTTTTGTCAACATCTCTGCTCTGTCTGTGCTTTCACACACAGATGCCTTCTGCACTTCCCCCTCATACACCTGTAGCTTTGGCAGGTTGGTTAGAAATGCTCTTAAGTCAGCACAAAGGAAATCAAGGCTTTTAAAATTCTCACTTTTTAAAAATTTTCTGGATTTTCTAACTCAGTCCTAATTCTGTAACTTTTGCTGGACATGTTCCTGTGCAACCTCACCTAGGCGTTCCGACTCCAGCAGGGGGATTGGACTAGATGATCTTTTGAGGTCCCTTCCAATCCCAAACGTACTGTGATACTGTGACACTGTGAAATGCAATGTTAGATAATAATGAATGATGAGTCCTCTGCTCTGTAGGAATCTGCTTGACAGAGTGTTAAAAAGTAACCTTAATAAAAAGAAAGTGATAAAGGTGCTAATGGCCAGTGTGGTGACAAGCTGTGATGTTTGAAAAAACTATTTAAAAAACCCTAAATCATCATTTAATTCATCAGGCTTCTTAATGCTGAAATCTATAAGCAAGTCTTACATATATCAAGAGCACAACATCACAGGTAAATCTTGTTTTGCAGAACTGAGGGGAGATTTCTGCCCGTAAGCTTCACTTTGAAAATGTGCTTGAAGAAGAGAAACATTGATAGTGAGAGAGACCTCTGAGTAGTGAAAAAAAATCTGTAGTATGTTTTTAGAGCAATGCTATTGTTAAGTTTTGTCTGTAATAGACCCGCATGTCAATATTTGTGCATACAACCAACCATTACATAAGCTGTTTAAATCATTAAACTGGATGTATGTAAGGTTGTACAGAAGGGATGCATGAACAAAGTATCATTTATCAGTATTCCATGGTAACTATCTGTGTACTTCCTTCTGGCACCTTTACTGTTTCTTTTTTCTTAAAGGAAATGGGATAATTCAGGGCGGGCTAGTCCTTGATCAGAGAGGTGTAAAGTATCTTACATGAGTAACTTCTAATTTTTGTAATGGTCAATGCTAAGAAAATATTTTAGTATTAAAATTTCCATTACTAAGAAATATTCTTAAGAATTAAGAAAATATTAATTAAGAAACTTTTTTTGATAATTGAAAGCTGTATAACTGGATTTTAGTAGCCAACTTTAACTTATATCAGGACAGTTTATAAATTTAACAGGTGACAGCTTCTTAAATAAGTTCCTTAGTCAATATGGGTGACTTGATGCCAATTCTCACTCTGACAGAGGAGAAGAATTAACTGGCAATTAAAAAATGAGCAGTTATTATGGCTATGATCTGATTAAAGTACTTACATGTGAGCAGACCATGATTCCAGGCAGTACTGTGTTTATTTGGACCTTTAAAAGGCTCTATTTGCAAAGCTTAAAGTAATTAACTTAAGGGTAGTATAACTCTAAACAAACAGTAATATAAATATGAAAAGCAAAGTTAAACTGCACAGCATTGGTTGTGGTTAAGAAGTGGTATTCATAATGGACCTCAGAAAGGGGATAAACAAAAAATGACACAAATTTGTGATGATTTTAAGTTATTCAAGTTAGAGCAAGAGTAAAATGTGAAAAGACTTTGTAAAAGTAACTGAACAATGAAATAAAAAATGAGATTAAAAGTGAAGATAAATGCATTCGTATGGCTTATGTTTATAAAATAATGGCCTTTGAACTGACCATTACCTCTCATTAGCTACTTCGGTGAAGACACTGTCTCGGTGCTTAATAACAGTCAAAAAAGCAATTCAAACCCTAGAAAGAAATAGGAAAATAAAGGAAAACAAAAGAAAAAAAAAACTTGATTATACCTCTAAGGAAATCCTTTTCCACCCATACTTTGAAAAATGTTTTTGGTTTTGGCACCTTCAAAAAGAAAAAAGTTTCTGGAAGGTCACCAAGGATGATCAGATTCAATGGGAGGACTGAATGAGTCTAGGCTTAGGAGTCTTCAACCTGGATAAAAGGTGTTTAAGAATTTGGAAAGCTATTGTAGAAAGGTCTACAAAATCATTGTAGAGAGCATAGTCAGGGAGTAACTGCTCTCCCTGTCTTCTCATGCAAGAACTAGGAACAAACAAATGAAGCTCATCAGAAGCAAGCCAAGAAGGCGCTTCTTTGTGGAAAGTATGAAATGATGGATTTTTGTACTAGAAGATAATGTGAGTGCAAAAAGTTTAGATTAATTTGAGGACAGGGCAAGCACTGGGAAGAAAAATCCACTGTGGAATGAGACAAGCCACCCTAGGCTCAGGAAATACACCAGACTGGAAACAGTGGGAGTCAGGGAGTGTGTAAGTGGGGGAAGTATCATATATGTTTACCCTGTCCTTACTGCTTCCTACTAATGCTTGTGGCCATTCTTGGATAAAGAACTCATGGCCAGATGGACCCTTGGTCTGAGCCAGTAGCAGAGACTCTTAAATTATTTCTTAATATAGAAACAGTGATAAAACATTTCTATAAAATATTTTAATAAAAATATAAAATGTTAAACATAGATGGAAAGAAGTTGGTGCTGACTATAACTTACTAGGTAAATAGGAAGGATATAGAAAGGTGAAAGAGTCCATTATAAATAGCTAACAGTTAAAAATAATAAAGCTTTTAAAAATAAAGGATCATTATAAAATGTAGTTTTTAGCCATAACCAAGATAACTTCTGCCAATGTAATCTTATTTCAAATCAATGGAATGCAGTTTCTAATCTGATCCTTTCCAATTTGTCTTAGCACTTCGCATGTTGAATTTGTATTTAAAATCAGAAAGCTCTTATTTCACATCTGGGATTTACGCTTTTTAAAGTTACCACTAGGAGATATAAAAAGTTAGTGTTTTTGGAGGGAAGCAGAATGATGTGTCCATCCCACTTCCTTAAGATCTTTGAAACTGAACCACATGACTGTTTAAAAGAAGGTTTGTTGCGTGTGATTAGTGAGGCATATGTTAGATGGCTAACTGGCAGGTTGCAAGGTGTAGTTATTACCATGGGGTTATCTCAAATGGGGTCGCTTTTAGTAGTTTCCCCAGAGGCCAGTCCTTGGTCAAAGACTTGAAATATTTTTACTGATACTCTAGTGAGATTAAATATTTTCTGGTGAGTTACGCAGATATAAACTTAAATAATACCAGAAGTAAAAGGAAATTTGTTGATCGTTCAACAAGTACAATTACAGAGTGATTTCACATTCTGGGTTAAATGGTCAAAATAAAACAACAATAACAACAACAACTTATTTTTAATAGATGCAAAAGAACAGATTTGTGAACTGGAAAGACAAATGCTACAGGATGAGAATTGGATTTGAAAAGCAGAAAAATGTAGAATTCATTCCACTTACTTGCTTCTCTTGTTCTAGCATTGGGGAAAATGAGCTAAATCCTTAGAGGTACAGTGAGAACGGCACTGGCTGTAAGGAGGAGAATGCACTTAGCTGAAGTTCAACAGAATCAGAACTGGTAATTGAGTGTTGTGTCCTCGTGGTGAGGTGGATTTGGAATGCCTGGGTAGAGTTCAAAGGAGGACAACAGAAATGATCCTGAGGATTGTAAAATCAATGTTAAGCTTTTGGAGTGCCAGCTATTCATTCAACTGTGAGAAAGCAATGGTTTTAGTACTGTGTATAGATATTTGCACAAGGAAAAGATACCAGAAAATCTGGGACTCAACAGCAGTCCTGACAGAGATATAAGGTCTTGGCACTGTGGATTTAAATAACTTGTAGCCTCCTAAAATGAAAATGAACAAAAGAAACAGCTGTTCAAAGTAATTACCTTGCCCAGCTTTACTGTGGTAGGTAACCCTATATTTTTGTCCTTAGATCACTTTCTCTTTTGACTTTGTGATTGACTTGTGACATAGTTACAAATACTATCAGTGTGCTGACCAGTGTAACAGCAGCTGGGCTGGTTGTGGTGTTTGTTGCAAATGGAGCAATTTTTGTTTTTTATTAAGCAGTATTTGTGGAATTCCAGTGGATGCATGTTGATTATAGTATGCTGCTTGTCATTTATGTTCTGTTATAAGGAGTGGTAAATATTGCAGAGCAACTTTGAGAATATATATATATTTGAGGTTTGTTATGATTTTCTTAGGTCCTGGGTAATTGCTTTTGTCCAGTTATTTTTCCCTTATTATGTACTGGTAAGATTCCTTAGATCAGGGAATAGTGCATTCCTTGTTATCTTGGCTAAGATATATTAATCAATAAAGCAAAGAAATTGTGAATAAAGAGATTCAAATCAGCTTGGTATTTCTGTGATATGTTCTTATATGTTGTCATATTATTTTATCTTTCTTACACAAGCAAAGCAGACATATTATTGTGAAATACCACTTTCTTTTCTCATTCACTGTTACCCTTACTTTTTAGTAAGTTTTTAGTATTTCAGCATTTAGGTTATTAGAGCTATCCATTTCCCATGATAAAGTCAGTTCCTGGAACAACCAAGCAAATAGAAAACCTACTAGTATCATGCTTGATTGTGAGTTGAGATGTAGATACATAAATAGGGAAAATAGTAAAATGATATGCAAGGTGGGCAGTTTCAGTTCTGATGGATACACTTGAAAAGCCCAACAAATTAGACAAGGTTTGGAGAAATGCTAAAGGATTGGTCTGATTTTAGTCTGTAGAGAGGGTAATTCTTTTTTTGTTGTTGCTGAATAAAATACTGAAAATATTTCATGATTTTGAAGTATCTCATGAAGAAAGATGGTGTTTGACTGGAGAAAGGAATTGGATGTGTTAAAGCAAAACCAAGATCTAGTGTCAGGAAGATGAATCTAAGTTAGAAATAACAGTATACATTTTCAAGGGTAAAGATGGGAGATTGTCAGCGAAAGTTAATATTTGCTGTTGCTAAGGCTAAGTCGTGCTCATGTTTCTCTGACCAAAAGCTCATCTTTTACAGCACTTTGAAGATTCATGGCAAGAAAACTGGTCAAATTATTATGGAGCAGATAGATTTAAGAAGGGTTTGACTGCACTTGTCAGGAGTTTAGGGGTGGCAAAGAACAAAATGGATAGAAGTGAACCATTTACTAATCTGCAGGGTTGATTGTGCATACAAGGCTGGTGGTTGACCAGAAGGATGCATTTCAGGCTGCAGTGTGACAGACACCAAACATTACTTTGGTGTTTGAAGAGGGGTTACTACTGTCTGCCCTGACAGTGCCAGATACGTTCCCATCTGCAAGTTAACACTTGTGAGTCATGTGGCAAGAAGGAAAGAGGACAGAATTGTTCTTTTAAGTGACAAGTGAATTAAGTGAATTGTGAAACTTCACTCATATGTTTGATATTAGCTAGGAGGAGCTAGGAAGCTGATGGAGGTGGGTAGCAAAAGTACTCCTCATACTGCTGAAAGTGATTTAAGAGGCCTCATGCAAAATGTGTAGCTGATTTAATTAAATTAGGTTTTACTTCAGTTTAATACAATTGCTGTGCATCTGGAGAAAGTTTAACCAGAGGCAAGGCTGAAGAAAATGATGTAGTCCCCTTCTGCAGGAGACTGGGGGGCGTAAGAGGCGTATCAGACAGATATTTAAAAGTTTTCTGCCTTTAGTGCTCCTCCACCCTTAATGTTCATCCTTGATTGTGCTGTTATGAGAACTTGTTTTAATGCCTTCAGAATTTTAGATCAAGCTGTGCCTAAAGTGTGGTGCATCACAGTGCACAAAATTAATGCTGAATGAGAGAAATGTGTCCCCTCACGTAGGCTATTCAGCAAATTCTCTGGAAATGTGATCCAGTCTTTTTTCATTCGCATGCAAATAGGCTAAATGTGGATCCCACTTCATAAAGACTGTGTATTCTTAAGAGTTTTCTAGTGTCTGAAAATGAATGGCCTTTCTCTTGCCTCTCTCACTTAAACAAAATTCAGCCTCAGTGTGAAAGTGGAGTTCCCTGATACATGCACTGAGAGCACCTCGAAGTAACAGAAAACTTCCTGGTTTGGACATTTCTGCAACTTCAAATGCCTTTACGGCTTGCGAACACCAGCTTTGTGATGGGGATGTTCAGTACATCAGTGCAACTGCTGCTCATGACTACAGGTAATGTAGAGCTGTGCAGGTGTTTGAGGCTGGAGTTCTGCAAGCAATGGAGACCAAGACATGGGAGAGGACAAAATTGTACTCTGTAGCAAAGTTATTAAGGATCATTAAGGATCTCAAAGTGCTTTAAAGGTGTAAGTACATTTTGAAAACAATTCCTAGTTATTTGTGTTCAGAAAAAAATAGAATCACAAATATTTGCTGATTGCTTCAAGTTACAGAAGGAGCCTGTAGTAAAGTTAAGAAGAATAATCAAATAGTAGTTTAATTTTGTTACATATGTTCATTTGTGCCTTTTTCCAGCTTCTCTTTAGTATTGAATTCTTCCATTCTGGTTACAGAAAACAACTCAGTTTTTCTACCTGAGTTTTTAAAATTACAGTTAAAAGAAAAAGGTGAACTTTAGGCAAAAGCACCCCTCTTTTAATAAATGGTGAAAATAAGGGAGATAAAAGACAACAGAAATAGAGGCTGAATGTTTTTCCACATCTCTAAGTGGTAAAAATGGAAATTTAAAAAAATGTTTGCCAAAGACTGTATTAACACAGTTCCTTCTTGCAGTTTTTTTTTTTTCCCCAGTGTCAGTTATAATAAAAAATAAAAATGAGAAGAATTTTAGTGTTTAATTTGTCAGTTCAAAGACAATATGTGAGATAATGCAGGAACTGTATTAAACTTCTTAAAGGAAAGTTATGCTGCAATTTCAGTGCATTTCACTACAGAGAAAAATTGTCCTATTATAATCTAGTTTTATGTGGATAATGGATGAAATTCATTTTACAGAGACTTTGTAATTTTGTTTTCATATATGAAATACCACTTTGTATATGCCTTTTGGCATTTTTCATGCAAATTACCTTTTCATCAAATGTGGCTTTTGTAGTACGAGCTCTGATTTTCAAAAGATTAACATTCAGAATAAATGGATGCATAAGTATTGAGTTTGTGCAATTAAAACATTCTCCATGAAGAGAGAGGAAGTGGTTTAAGAGTGTGCTGAGATGCTTATTGTGTTTATAACTGTTGCAATGACAATAGATGCTTGTGTTGACCCTCTGTTACCAATTTAATTGCTTGTAGGGAAATAAATTTTCCCTTAGAAAGCAATAAAGAAAATGTTTTTATAGAATCAGTGTCGAACAGTGAGGCATCCATTGCGTTTTGTCCATAATGTAAAACATTCTCTCATAGAGATAAATATAAATCAATCAAGTTCCATGTGGTAGTGGCCGAGGCTATTAGTTTCTTGTGAATCAGAATCAGAAGTGGACATCAGGCCTCTATGTTCTGCACAGTGAGAGGATGCCTCTAATGTCCCTGCTGGTTGGCACTCTGGCTGTTTCATGCATGTTGCAAAATGCGAGTCATTATTTTGTGAATTATGTATAATCTACTAGTAGTTTGAATAAGTAGAATACGAGTGTTATATTTTTAGAGAGGCCTGTTTCTATGCATGCAGTCGACTCTCGATTATTCAAAATTATAGAGACATTTTCTACTATTACAATTATAGACTTTTTTTTCCTTCATATTACCCAATTGGCATTTATAATTTCCTATTGCATACAGTTTTGCTCATAGTGTTTAGCACTGCTCTGGTGAGGAAATACACAGGGGTGGACAATTTTGCCTATACTGCGAATTCTTCAGTACCTTGCATAAAGGCAAGTGCTTTACCTGCATGGAACTCAGAGCGAGACTACATTAAAAAAGCTGGAAGATATGAAAATAGATGTCTTGTATAATTTCTATGACAAAATAATATTTTACAAGATAAAGCAAAGTAGTTATATGCTGTAAGTTACTCTAAAGATGCTTGGACTATATTTTGTTCCTGCATACTTGTTGATATGATTATGGTTAAGTAGAAATCCTTGTAATTAAAAGTAATTTCATCTCTGCTGATGCATACAATGCTATATAAGAATATATACTTACATTGTGCTCTACTGACAGTGGTGGAAACCACTAGGGATGTGAAAAGTTGTGCAGAATTCCAGGCAGAATTAGAGCCATAAGTTCAGTTTCCTCTTTATGATTTTTTTCTTTTTTTTTTTAAAGAAAATACTACAAAATGGATGGAAATAAATTGAAATTGCTGGAAAATATGAGAGCCACACCACAAGAAGTAAATTTCTCTGGTTCTTCCCCCAAGGAAAAACTCTGTAGTAATCAAGGTGGACAAAATGAATATAAATTCCGCAGCCTTGGTGTTCTGTCTAGCAGTGCTGTGGCCTCTGCCATCACAGGTCAAAATTTATTAAATGATAACAAAATAAATGTAGATTAAGGCTTTTCATTTTTATATGTAATTACAGAAAAATGCATTTGTGTATTTATGCTATATATTGTGATGCAGGAATTACTGTATGAAATCTTACAGGTTCTCATAGGCTGAAAGTTAAGAATATGTGTTGCCTTGGTTTCTTGGCTGAAAATTTATGATTTCAGGATTGGTTTCTTTTAAGTGTAACTCTGAATATTCTATGTTTATGATTTGTTTTGGGATAATTAGAACTATTATTTTTGGATTTGGTTTTGCCTAATCTCCCTGAGAAACATGGACCAGGCACAGCCCTGGATAGGCTGTGGGAAAGGCTGGCGTAGGTCCAGAGGTGCAGGGATGGCGCAGAGGTCTTTGGAGAATTACTGTTGCAGCTGGCAGGGATTGCACATCTGAAGAACAAAAATCAGTGGGAAATCAGGCCTTCTCATTTCTGGGACTTGTGGAAAAATCAGTTAACTCCTAAGTTACTGATACAAACTTTTGGTCATAATTCCAGTTTAATACATCTTTGCCTGGGAACCTGAGGTTTTCGGTACAATGTTTTCTCCAGTTTTAGGAGTTCTTGTATTTTTCCCTCCAGTTAGGTACATTGACAGGGTACTGTGAACATGTATTTCGTTTCCATTACAGGCTGAAGTTTCAGCAGTCAGTTGAACAACCTCCATATAAGTATTCTTTCATTTTATTAATGCATGTTTACTGTATCCATTTATCATACCTGTTACCTCAGCCCAGGTTTAAGGCAGTTTCTTTTCTATTGCTCTTGTAAAGGTTTTTAGAACTTTGTTTAAAAGCACAGTGAAGGAAAAACAATTACTTTGTACTACATCTAAAACATCTCAAGCAAATATATAAAAAAGGAAAGTATAGTTTATATGTGCCTTTTCAGTAGTGTTAACCATGCCTTTCTAATCTTTTGAGTTACAAATGAAATGGAACACATCTTTTGCAGTATTTAGTGACTTTATTAACCTTTCAATTGAGTTTGGCAGTCTGTGGTCACTTATTCAGTGTCATTTTGGCATCAGTTTGTGTTCTATAGAAAATGTCATTACCAGTGCCTCTCTTCCCTCAGAGAGTTGCCTAGAAGGGAAAGTAAGCCTGTATTATCACTTAAAGAAATTACAGTGATTGCTATATAGTTTAGTATCAGTGTGCAGTAGTGAATATTGTATACAGTCCAGATTTGTTTTTCTTGGAGAAAGCTTGGAACAGGTCCTGTTACTAAAGGGAAGGACTAGACTGCTTTTTGGGCAATGCCTGTTACTTATGTGTAATTGGTTCTGTGGAATATTAATAAAACTGCACCTCCTACTTGGGTGTTCCAAAACCGCTGACATTATAGTTTCTGAAATTAAACAGCACTATTGAGACCTGCAGTTTACAGATCTTCATTTTGAATTTAACTTTTGTGACATTTCTTAGTTTGAGCTGGGAGATTTTTTTATATATATATTTCATGGGGGGGAAAAACATGTAGCAGGAATTGGTTTCATATGCCACTGCTTGTATGGAAAAATGTTTCAAAAAATGGAATGTAGTCAGCAGAGACATGAGATTTATTCTTCTTACTTTAGTACATTAAGAATATCTTCCTTTTGCCTTGTTTTTTCAAGGACACCAGTAAAATGCTGAGGAGGCAGAGAACTAAGAATCATTTTGTTCCATCTTCCTTTTTTTTTTTTTTAAATATTTTTTTATTCTTTCCATGGACTTCATAGAAGTTTAGAAATATAAAGGGTGAATGAGGGAAAATTTGTTTCACATCCAAAACAGAGTTAGGACAGTATATTAAAAAAGGATCCCACACTGGTAGGTAACAGAAGGCATACAGATGAACTCTGTGCTCTGACATGTTTTGAATACAGCTATAACTTTGAATTTTGTATACTGTTGGCCAGAATAAAACACTGGGAAAGAGGAAGCACAGTCCTGTGTTCTAGGACTCAGATATGTTTGCTAGTCTTCCATGGACTTTTCTGTGACCTTGGACAACTCATAATCTTCCTAGATTAGGAAAAACCCATCTGATACAGAATCTGCTGTTCACATCTAAGAGGAGTTGGCATCCTATGACGAGGAATGCTATAGACATGTAAATGAATTATTGTGCTTTCATGTTTATTCTTAGCAGAACCCAAATGGTGCAGTACAATTACAGAGTACAGAAGATAAATAGTGGTGAAGTTGAGGATTTGATAAAGGCTGACATCAGCTTAGAATATGAGCTGTTCAGTGGAGAGGGAGTTTTGGAAGCTCCTAGGACCTAGCGCAGTGGAGACCTAATTGCAGATCGGAATCACTCAGCAATGTCTCAATAGATTCTGAAAGCATAGTTTGCAATTCAGCCAGATAGTATGATATCAATTAAGAAGAATATAAACATAGATAGAGAACTGGGGATGCCAAAGGAGAAAAATTAACCATATCCAGAGATACTGTAGTGATCCGATGACATTGAAGTATTCTTGATTCATAGCTTTCAGACTTGATTTTTTTATTTAATGGACAGAAAGAAACAGGAGAGTAGTTAATGAAAGACTGAGAGAGGAAGCAGGGAGAGAGAGCTGGAGGAAGACAAAAGCTATTGGGCTAGAATTAGATTAATGTGATCCTGGTCTCTTCCTGTCCTAATGCTGCATTTGTGCATTCTAATAGGATGTACCCAGGAAGCACTAAATGTGACCAGAAGTACAATCTTCATTTTCTTTGTTTAAATTGAGAACAAGCATGTTGTTAACAAGAGAAGGTACTTTCTGGGGTTATTTTGTTAAAGAGTACAGTGTGATAAATGAAATACCCCTACATCGCAGTGTCAGTCTTACTTATTATCTTTTAAATATACCCAGTGATGACAGGGTTTACTTTTAACCTCTCTAAGGTTTCCTGTAATTTACTAAAATACCTTGAGTGAAGTCACAGTACTTGCCAATATTTTATTTTCATTGCAAATAATGATAGTCAGCCAGAGCAACTGTTGGATATAGTGGTTTGGGTAGGAATAGACTGTAGTCATTGTGTCTGTAACTTGAAGAATTGAAGACAAATAGTAGTTTTATTTGTTTGTTTTACTGGATGTAAACTAATAAAAGTTGTTAAGTAGTATGTTTTTTCAAAACAGTGGTAAGCAAGTTCACTCCTAAAACCACTAACAGAGATGGAAGCAGTATAGCTCTTCAGTAATGGTGGCTCCATACGTTTTCCATGCCAAAAGTTAGTAGTTTATAATTTTTCATCTTCAGTCTAGTTTCAATACAGTTAGCTGTTTCCGTTGCTGGTAACTCTTCCTTCTTTCATTGTGTAGAGAGTTTCTCCACCAAGTACAGTAGCTTTACAGCAGTACTTAGCAGGGAGTTCAAAGGTGAATTCTGAGGCTCAGGTTTTGCTATTAGACCTTATGTAGCTATCTGTTGCATTATTTGTCCAATACTTTCTATTCTAAAAGCCTACTTTTGTCTAAATTTGCTACTTGGAACTGAAAACTTCCATGTCAGTTGTCATTTTTGAACAACTCTTCCAAAGTCTAAGGTAAATATATATTACTTTGCTTATATTTTAAAAAGGTTATTTTTTTTTTCTTTGGATAGCTTCATTTTCTCCTCTATTTGCTAGTATTGTCAAAAAGAATTAAATGAGACAGGAGCAGAGGATGAATTATATGGTGCATGAATGTTTGTTGATCTCTAATTTGCTTTAGTGTTATAGTATGTCTAGAATTTGCTGTCTGATGACTATGCAGGATTGCCTCTGCATTTGCTGCTGGATGTTGCACTGCAGTATATTGGACCGAGTTGAAATATCTGCAGTATGAATAGGGAATTTCTCCCTTCTGCACCATCAGTGCCTCGACAGGCTACAGGCTGCAGGTGCTTCCTGTGTAAAGGAGACAGAAACTGAACTTGTGGGAAGATGTAAAGTCATGACTGAAGGAAGCTGAGAAGGAAGAACATTGAAATGCGAGCTATTGCTCAGTGGTGATGGAGGCAAGCAGGGCAAACTGGACAAGAAAATTGGGACAAATAATTTTGGAAAGTACTATTAATGTTTGGTGAAAGATACAGCAGAAATGTTCATTTTGACAGGGAGCTATTTTGAGCCTTGCAGGACTGACAGACTGAGATGTATGGGCAAAGGACATGACAGTCTGTTCTTAGTTTGTCAGCTCAGGTGGCAGAGACCCATATGATGGGTTTAAATTCTGTAACCTGGGTAGAGACCACAGGAGTCTTAGTGCAGTGCTATCTAATGGAATTCCTGCTTTCTCAGTTTTTAAAAAAATATACTGGAGAACTACATACATTCTAACACATCTTGGCTGATCTTGGCACATCAAGCTTATCAGTCATAAACTTCCTGCACTTGGCCTGTAATTGTTCTTGTGACTCTTTACCTGGAAGATTGTTTTATTCTTAATTCTTATTATTGATTTTGTGTTATTTCGTACAAACTGATTTAAAAATTGACCTAGACCTTTTAAAGTTCTTCACAATGTGTAAATTTTCTGAAGAAGTATGTTTTCACATAGCTTTTGGAAAGGTGGTTTTTTGGTTTTTTTTTGTGCTAAAAGTAGAGGTCTCATCTGAGGAGTGACAGTGTAAAACTGACATCTTGAGATTGAACACATCAGCGTTTTGTGTACTCACAATCATCTGTTGATTTAATTTGAACAGAATTGTTCACTGCTTTATATCTTTCTTGGCGGTGCTGACTCTATTTTATGAGGTAGAAAAGTATTACCTCAGCTGAGCTCCATAGGGTATGTTTTTCATAAGATGGCCTGCTTTGATCATGGTTATACATTCTTTGTAGGAACAGTTGTCTTATTGTGTGCCAGCATCTGCTTGTTAGGGACAGTCTACAAAAGGCCATTGACCAGAAAACAGTGGGATTAAACTACCCTGGCTGACTTTGCACTGGAGCATATTTGGTATATAAGGAAATATTAAAGATCGTAGTCTTTAAACTCTCACATGTCCAGAGAGAGTGTGCACCAGCTCAGATGTAAGGACACTTGCATATGTGTCACCAGTGGAAGGAGGGTAGCAGTGGAAGAGGAAGGGGGATGATGCAGGAACAGACAAGAGGTTAGCCTGGCGGTGCACCAGGAAACTAGTTTGCAGTTTTCACTGTGGCTGTCTTCATCTTGGCAGTTCTATGAGAGCTGAACTTCTTTCTCTTTCACTCTCCTCAGCTCCTTGTCGTAGAAGCCCTGCGTTATTGCGAACAGTGTGCTCATGGTATTACCAATGCGATGTGTTAGACCAGCTCTGATTTTCCTGGTATCAGGGGATATGCAGTGTGATTACTGTGTAGGTGGCCCCACCAAAATTACCTCTGAACTGGTGTATGGAGCTGTGGTACTGTTGGCTGAGAATGGGATAGTGTGGCGTAGCCTGTGAGTTACATTCAGACTAAATGGACTTGCGGAAGGGAAGCGTGAATCTGGTGATTCTTGCAGTTCATTCAGTCTGTCCAGGAGGAGCTCAACATTGTTTAGGGTGTCTGGAGATGGAAGTAGGATGAGAAGGTGGAGACAGAACAGGCGTAACAGTTACTCTGACATCTTGAATTGCTTTTGTACAATGTCCTGTGCAAAGTTGGCTGTGTGGCAGCAGTCTTCAGTAAATAAGATCTGGTTGTAGGATTTAAGTAAAAAACATTTTTAACTGCACCATACAATATAAGAACATGCTATTGAAAGTATCAAGCAGTGACGTATTTTCACAAATGTTTTCAGCTTTAGATTTTGGAAGAAGAATGGGAGTTCTATGCTGCCAGATTTTCCTTCTGTTTGTTTCTTCCATAAATCTGGAATGATAGTGGGGACTTTGTGCAGCCAAGCACCACTGGTGAATGGAGGCTGCAAAAAAGAATGAGAAGCCACAGTGATATAGAGGAAATCATGTGGCTACAGCTCTCTGTAGGAAAAATAAACATCCTTTTTACCATTTCTCCACAAAAATGTTTTTGTATCTGGAAAAAATATGCAGCTAAGACAGAATACTGAAAGAAATTAACATCTATACACAAAAGACATTGGCTCATGTAAATACAGTATATTAAGATAGAAAAAATTGTCGTTACAGATGAATTTGAGAATTAAAACAAATCCATGGAAGTGAATATAACAATATGGGTGAAAATTAAATTAAATTTCTTACAGTACTATAAGCAGTCTGAAAATATTAACATATTGACAATAATGTGTGGAAGGTATAAAGAAAAGAAATACATAAACTTACTGAAACAAAATTATAAATTTTGATGGCAGAGCTCAGGACTGTCCCTGGCTATGAGGTACTTTCTTTTCTAGGTTTTTCTATCTATACCTTTTTTGTTTTGTTTTTATGCAATAGTTTGTTTGCCACCTGCAATCATTCTTGTCTTAACCATATTTTTTCAATTGAGTTTTGAAAGTAGAGGTGCAAAGAGACATTTTCAGAATCACCAGGCTGGGGCACATAAGGCATGTTGTTTAAGCTTACCATTTGAAAGACTTATTCAGAAGACAAAGATGTACTTTAAAAATGTGTATTGTTGTAGCTATTGACAGCTTCTGATTCAGCAGTGACATGAGTACTTCTCTCCAAGTGGAACATTTTTTTCAATAACATAGCATTCTGAATGAATTTTTGATGAAAGACTGAGCAGGAGTCATTAATATTCTCTCCGAACAAAAGAAGAGCTTTACCAATGTCAACTTTCACTCCCTTTTTCTCTTTATTCCGAGCACCGTCCATCATTCTGAACTCTCATTCCACTGGACTGCCCAGGGTAAATGCAGAACAAATTCTTCATGCTGATATGTTTTGAACAAACACTTCTTAGTTATTTAAAAAGACAAAGCTTTTTTTAATTTTTTTTTTTTAAATTTGTGTTTATTAAATGGAAGATTAGTACACCTAGATATCCTGAAAGAAGGTGATGGGAAACTGTGAAACCATGTGGAAAACCACAGGACTGTCCAATTAAATCAGAATCCACACACTCTTTAGTTCTTCAAATGAGTGACGCAGAAGAAGGAATTTCTGCATCCTTATGAATCTTAAATACTGGCAGACGATATTTACCATACTTCGACTCAAAGCCTATATATTTCATTTTCTAATGAGCAAAGATGTGAAAACCTTTTGTCTTTTCCTGTTTATATTTGAATCAAGACAGTACATGGTACAGTATATAACAGGTGATAGAGGAACATTGTTCCATTCCAAATTATTTTTTCTCATGGATAGAGAATATATTAATAGACTTCTTTCTATACCAATGAGTACCTTTACTGTTTTTGGCAGAGTATAATCTGCAATTCAGAGTGCAATAAACTAAACCATACTATGGATAATACATCCTGTAAAAGAAGGAAACCTGGGTTTTAGTTGTAAACTGAGACTTATTTAATGAGGTCATCTTCTACTTATACCTAATTGATTTTAAAGTTTAGCTAACTTTAGCCTTTTTTTCCAAGCTCTCCCCAGCTCCAAGAAAATGAAAAAAACCCCATGTTTGGACTCTGGAATGCCTACATTGATTGCATTGGTAATCAATACATATCAGCTACTGTATCTTTCTTTACAGTTTGCCTGAAAAGTTCCCATCTTAAGGGGTTCTGAAAATAAGAATTATCTTCATAATGATTTCAGCAGTTTCTTGTCTCAATAACTTAGATAAATGGACTAAATCCTATTAAACTGATACCTTCTGAACTTAAAACTTGCTGAAGTCTTGTGTTTTTCAGGTTATTGTGATCTGAGTGTGGGTTGTTAATCTGTTAATAATGAGAATTATTTTTCACAGATAAAATTATTTTTAAATGAATTATTGAAAGCACTTAGCTTCAATTCAGGATAGTCTATAAAAGAGGTCAGGGAATGTTAAACTAAATACTGCATTTGTGCTAAACTTTAATGTTTACACTATCTTTGCATTGTACGAGTAAATATTCATACTTTTGTCTAAAATAGGAATATTGAAGCACAGAAAACAACTAGGGTATTGTTTCTTCAAAAATAATCCTGCAGATGTGTAGCCAATTATGGTATTTTACATTACTTGGAAATAGTTATACAGTGAGTACTGAGCACCTGTAATATTTTGTACTAGTTACAAATTCTGTAATTTTCATAGAGATTCTGCCATTTTCTTATGTGAGAATGGTGTATGGCAGAGAACTTCTCCTATATTTGTTTTCAAACATAACTCTGATTTGACAGGGCTGTACCCTTAGGGATTACTTTTGTGTGGTCCTTTTTGATGGAAGGATAATGGCTATCTGCATGGCATGAAAACTCTTATTGGTGAGTTTTTTAGAACACAAAGCTTGTTTGTTTTTAAACACTAATTTCTTTCTTTTGTGGCTGGACTACGAGGGATGAGTAGTGGATTAAAGTAGATCATTAATTTCAGTCGCCAGAAGAATGAATTATAATTTGCAGCAGACAGAAAATCTATGAGGAATGTCCATATTCTTGCATTGTCTGGAAGTCATTTTACAGTAAAGGCAACAAATCATAGCAGAAATTCTGCTTTTCAAATATAAGCAAAACAGTGAAGACTGATAGACTTGAGCAGGAAGTAGAGGCAAACCAAATTTTATGTCACAAAACTTGATTTTAATTAAATTGGACAAATTGGAGATTTATCTAGATTTCTATATATGGACAAAATTCACTTATCTGCTTGCATAACTTGTTTTTATACATCTATTACATCATAGCTGGAATAAAGATGAGATTTTTGTGGTTAAAATGCAGATAGAGGCAGCCTTCAAAGAAGCAGCAATTTGAAGTTTATGGAGTTAAATCTTAATATTTTGTTTGACTCAAGATGAGACAGAGATCTTTCAGGATCGTTAAACCTAAATGCAGACTTAGTATTTTTATCTGGTTTACTTGTCTTTTTTGAGTCTTATGTTAGTATTTAAGGATTTGTTTTAATTATGTGAGATTCAGGAGTTCGGTCTTTGAAGTGACCCTATGCTCCTTAAAATTGAATCTCAGAAATTAAAGATTTCTTCTAGAGGGGAGTCTCACCTGTCTGAATTTGGTCATGACAAAAAGTTAATTATGTATTCTCCATTTTAAGATTGTTTGCTGTTTCATGTAGGGCAGTTGTGTTGTCCTTTCTGAAAGTGACAACTATATAAATCTTTTATTTGGCAAATAACTGCCTTTATTTTATTTATTTATTTTTTAATTTTTATTTAGCAAAGTTCATGGGCACCTAACATAAGCTTTTTAAATTTTGGTAATTTAACTTGACTTTAAGTGCTGATAGTCTGATAAGTGATGTCTCCATCTGCCTCTGTGTCATTATGAAGTTATCCAAATACTATTCAGAAAAGCTACTGAGGATGATCCACCGGTCCATCGTTGCAAGATATTCCAGCTGCAGTTACGTTGTAAAGCTGAAGCCCGGCAATCTGATAAAGTGTGTGAGCAGAAAGCAGAGCCTGCAGATCTGTTACAGCAACGTGCACGTACTCTGCATGCTCCCTTCAAATGGTCCCTCATCTGCCCATTGCTTGGATCCCATCAGAGCTTCCCATCCAAAGTCTAATATAAGATTGAATTTGGAGCCTGCCTCTGCAACTGCAGTATATATGTGGCAAACACACTTGCTCAGAAACTCAGCTGGATGTGTAGAGAGGGGAAGGCTTGTGACCATTTTTCTGTTAGTTCCGGTGAAATGTCATTCTTCTAGGAAGTGGCAGATCTTGCTTCCAGCCCAACAGGCATTTGTGAGCCCACAGTTGAGTGGCCTAATTGAGATTGTGATGTGAGTCCTGATGGACATTTAGCTGTTGTTTTACCATGGTGCAGACAAGAAAAAGAATGTACATGTGCCAAAGAAGAGTCTCAGAAGGGAGCAGGGCTGAGTCCTGTGCTTATTACACAGTAGGGACAGGGTCACTGGGTTCTGGCTACTGCTCCAAAGGCTGTTTGTATGTTTAATGATGGTGAAACAGTAAGATTAAGCTCATTATTAGCCTTATAGCCAACATGAGATTAACGTGACTTCTGTTCTGATATTCATTTTTTACCTGAGTTTGATTTTTAGCTGTAGAAAATTCTAACATCTTAAAAAAAACCCCTGTGGGTAGCATTAGTCAGGTACTGGGTGTTAATATCCTAGGATTTAAATATAAGCTTGGGGAAGCTGAGTCTGACATATTTTGAATGTCTACAAAGAGCTTATTACAGCTGCATCTTCATCTTGCAAAGAGGTGGTTTAAAATTGTTAAAAGGAAGTGAAATGTGTAGTTACTTCTGGGGCTGTAGAATAGCATCCCTGTATGTAAGATTAGGCACTTCCTGCCCCCAGGGTTTGCAGTTTTGTATTACAGATTATCGTTACTGCATACACTTTTCTAATGAGATTGAGAAATTTCTTGAGCTGTAGTGTAAAGCTGCCGAAAACATTTACCACAGACCTGAAGGAATATAATTCTTCCAGAGGCAGCCTCAGGCTTCAGAGGTTTTGTTGCTGAAAGGCAGGCTCAGACTTCCCATGAGATCATCACAGAGATAAAGACTAAAAGCTCTTCAAAGCTAGGCCTTAGGCCCTAACATAAATTAATTCTCTGGTGATGGCTTATGTATGTAAAAAAATGAATAAATATTTACAAAAATGCAATTTAAATAGAACCTTACCCAACTAGACTAGAAATTAATTTTTAAATATCACCTATTCTTTTGAATTAAACATAAAACCATCTTAATATTGCTTGAATTTAGACTTCATAAGGTAAGGAAGGAACATGATATTATCTCTCTATATGCCCTTTTTCATATAGGTTATCTTGCTTGTTTCATGCCAAATAGTTACTATCTGTAACTCAATAGACATTGCAATTAATTTGCATAGCAAGTAACTACACTGTTACTCTAACTCTATGCTGCATGTTAACCCAGTCACTTACTAAATATAATTTAGAAGAAGGTGCTAAATGAAAGACTGCTCTGTGGTCTGTTCTCCTCACACTCTTCGCTTTCTTACCTTCTAAGTTATATGGACACTAAAATTGGTTCTGAAATTTTGTTCAGCAAAATGTTCTAGAAGAAAAAAAACTTCGGTGCTGCAAGTGGAGTATTGTAAGTGAAGAGTTAGTTTATACTGGAAATGACTTAACAGAAATATCACTGAAAAAGAGCCAGGAAAAGTCCTGCTGAGAAGCTCTATGATATCAGCATTCAAACTGTAGGGCTGAGAGTCAAGAAGACTTGATTAATCACAGGCTCCCTTTCTTACTCTGGAGATGCTAGTTTACTTCATGGCCCCCTGTTCTCCACCTTGTAAAACAGAATTATAGGATGATCATATATCTTCAGGTATATAGCAAAGAGCAGTTTTGTAGAATAGTTATTTATCCTGGTCTGAATTGTCTTTACAAAATTCCAGATGTCTGAAGGAGACTTAAGACGGCTTGTTCCCCAAATTAAGTCTGCTGTACCTCACAAACCTCTGGCTCTCAAGTAGCCGTGAGTCGACTGATCTAGAGCAGGTTTTTTGGTTAGGCTTAATTAAGGCTACCCATGCCTGGTCCATCATAAGCCTGAATCCAGCCTAGTCCTCAAATTCCTGAGGACAGGGAGAGGACTTGGCTTGCTCTGTGTCAGTATCCTCCATCACAGGCTCTAGCCCTGTATTTATAAAATTCTTTGAAATCTTAACTGCAAGAAGCTGTATGAGTATAGAGTAGTTATTATTCTTTAATGTTATTAACAGCAACAAGCAACCGTGCCCAAAGGCTTTTTTTTCTGGATAACTTGTAGTGTACAAAACATTGCTATATTATTTCTTTTGCCTTCCTCCTCTCAGCAGGTACTTGCTGTGTTATTTCACATGGTGCAGGTATTAACCTTCCTTGATTGGAAGAACTGCATTTCGCTGTGCTTTTAATACGGTAATTTGGATGTACTGTGTTATACGAAGAGCAATATAGGGCTACATTTTTATTATTAATTTATAAGAGCTATTTTTACATTAGTAATATGTGAGAACTCACATTTTAATAAGTAATATGATGTTACTTTATAGATTCGGAAGTGTGCTCACCTAGATTTACCAGTACTGAGATAACTGCAAATTTAAATTCCACCAATGTCATTGGAATTGCTTGTTTACAGGGGTAACCAGGTCTCAGGAATAAATCAGCTGGAGCAAGAAATGCCAGTTTTCTGTGCACTACTGTTTTGAAGAGAACAATTCGCACTAGAAGATGATGTTCTAATGCGAAAGCAAATTACATAACTGATTAAGCAGAACTGCCTTATCATAATTTTTGTGAATGGAGAAGAATTAAGCCAATTTAAAAATAAAGTATTATTCTGCCAAAATCTGCACTATTTATCTGGGAAACACTAGATCAGCTTTTATTTGATCTGTGCAAAAGAGAGTTCCATGGGTAGGGGAAAAATAAGCTGAAATTTGCAGCTAGCTTTGTATGGTGACTAAAGTAAAAGGTGAAGTTTTATGTAACTTGCTTTAAAAGACTAAAAAAAAATAGGATCATGAATCATTTTAATGTGCTTCAGTTATTCAGTTAAATCCTTTAAAAATATGGTGCTCATTACTCTGAATATAAAAATATGTTACTAAATGCAAGTCGACATTCCTAAATTAGGTGCTTGCCACTTCATCAATGATATAAGCAGAAATGTATTTTTCAGTAGATGATGGAAGAAGATGTTTTTATCATCTTGTCACTGTTGTCATGGAAACTTGTGTATATCATTGTTAAACAGAGTGTATGTAAGGATCTAACATTCCTGTGACAACTTATTGCTAGCTATTGTATTTTTAACATATTTTCTTCAATGCTGTAGTCAATGCTTAAGAACTTGTAAGTTGCCCTTCTGAATTACAGCCATGAACTCAATTACAGGATTAGGGTGTCCAGAGAGCCCTTAGTATAGGGTTCTTTGCTATAAGATTTTTTTCAATACAGGGTTATTAACAGTTTTATTTCCAAATCCATTGCAGCCTATTATAAGCACTTCAAAAATAATATTTACTCTATTCAAGCAGAGTATTTTGCCACAGGAGGCTTTTGGAAAGAATGAGCTATCCATCAATCATTGTAAACTCTCTGTCTTGAAAATTATGGATATTTTCTAATTGTGCATTTTATACATTAAGTGCTTTGTCTTCGAGTACACTGCTAAATTCATAGTACAGCTTTTGTGTATAGGTGTCTTAACCTGTCACATGCAGAACAGTAGGCTAAGAGGGAAGCTTGACTATGACAATCCAGTTTTAAACCCTCCTGGAAACAAAGAATGTGCAACTTGTTTTCGTGTTTAAATCTTATGATAGACACAATTCAAAAAGTAGAAAAAAGGTAGTTTCTCCAAAGGAGAACTATTTAAGAGTCAGTAATTTTAAGCACAATGAAGACGTTGTATGTATTACATAATTAAAGGTTTATTTTTGTCTTCTGGTGTCTGAATATATTTCAAAATATACCTTCTCCATCAATTATTTATGATTTGAAATTATTTCTCTTGATCAAAAAACAAAGTTACTTGGATAAATTTTTTATCATTGAACACATGACTTCTGTTACTTCAAATGTGTTCATTAAATGTCTTTTTTTTTTTTTTTTTTTAAATCCTGGCCTGTTTGGTTTAGTCTTTTCTATTTTGGGGAGTTTTCTGAAGACTATTCTGAAATTTAAAAGCTATGATTATAAATAACTGTCAGTGAAGAACTTAAATTATTTTAGTGTTAGCTATCTGTAGCAATTTGATGCAAATTTAACTTACTTGAGAGTCATAGTAATGTGAAATATTCCAGAACAGTAAAGTTATAAAGGTTTTTTAAAGATATGTGTTACTTATGGTATTGTTCCCTCCAGAGAGAGTGTGATTGAATTTATAGTATTAGAACTATTAAAACACCAGAAGTGCAAAAATATGGAGAAGAAAAAAATTAATTAAAGAAAAGTAAAATACCTGGCTGTGGTTTTAGTTTCTAGAAAAATACATTCATTAAGTAGGTGAGGGCTATATGCTGGTGGATGTAATTACAACTAAAATTAAATTTATAGGAAAGGTCCGATTTTCTCTTCCTGGTGTGGGAGGATTCTGTCAGTTCAGGCAGTTGAATTTGAAGTAATGGCAAAAGAAGAATTCCTGGTAGGTACACATACCCAGTCTATATGGCTAAGAAAATGTATGCAAGAGTCTGTATATGAGCCAAATTTATCTTTTTATTATTTCACATTACAGTAAGTTGTATATGAATATATAGCCTCTGAAAGGAGAGAGGGAATATCTTTAGCTTTTTAGGATTTATTGAGGCAAAATAAAATTTATTACTGGCTTCATCCCTTTTACCTGCAATCATTGATAATTTTAGCTGTGTATTATGTAGTCCTGGCTCTTTCTTCCATAGGATTTAGGTTTGGATAAAATGACAAGTTTGTGCTTGGAAAACTTTGATCGATCTATTATCTAAACATTTCTCCATTTGAGGAGTACTAAGAGAAAAGCCACAAATTCTCTGTTGAATCCCTCTTCAGTTGAATGTGCTTTTGTTGTTCTGGATACCTCACACAGTAGCACAAGCAACAGATAATTTCAGTTTCTGTCTGTTTTCTGTAGAACAGCCTTATGAAATCTGGGGCACCAGCTGCAGAGCAGAGGGACAGCTTGGATGTGTGCTGATCCCCACTGGCTACAGGGGACTAGTGTGCAGGTCTCTCAGCTACTAGGATACAGGACTAGCATCAGGGCTCCAGTTTTGTAGGAAATAGGAATAAATGTCTTGACTATTTGTTGTTGTAATGGCACTAGTAAGAGGTGAGGAGTGCTGAAAAGTCTCATCTGCTCTGCACCAGGGCTGTTATCTCTGATGGGCTCCCATACCTAGTTGGACACTTGAGTAAGGGGAGAAGGGTTTTGTGACACTTGGCAAGGGAGGGAAATTCCACAGCTATGTCAGGAAATGTGGATTAAAGTTGCAATGCAGTCAAGTTTGGCTGATTCTGGTCTCAGCTCCTGATGCATCAAATTGTGAAGAGAGCTGTAGCAGCAGTAGATTTTTCAGGGTTCTGGTTAAACTGAAAATATCCGGGGAGGGTTGGAAAGACAAAATTCCTCTGTTATTGAGGATTTAACTTATTGACAAATGAAAAATGAGAAAAAAATGGGTGAAACTATCTATCCCATTTAGGAAATACCATCTTTGACGGTTAAAAGGTATTGTGCATAGTAGGCAATTATGAATATTGTCAGAAAAAGGAAGATGAGCTTTTGGGTTTTTTTTTTTTTAGAATGCATTAGTATCTGAAAAAGCTTTATGCTGATTTATTTCAATGTATTTCACAGCTAAGGTTACATCTGCATGGCACAATCTAGTACCCTTATAAATACTCCCACTTCTGAATGAGTTCACTTCTCAGGATAATTAACTGCGTAGGAAAGAGTTTCTTAACTCAGGCAGTGTCATGCTAGCATAGCTGCACTGCTTCTGCTAACTATGTTACATTGGGTATTATTGTGTGAAACCATTTGTACCATACGGACATCTGAAATGCTCTGTCATCAAGATCCAGTTGGGCTAGACAATGTCTCTGTATGTGTATGCAAAAAATATCTGTATTTATGTATTTAATAGACATTGAAAACTCATTTAGTTTTCTGGGTTTCATGAATCAGTATTCTAACATCTCATTTCTGTTCCCTTTGAAAATACCATTGTCATTCTATGCTTCACTGAAACCCAAAATAAAATATTTTCATTGAATGAAAATCTTAGCTTAGAACCATGAGATATTTGAAGGTTTTGAAGTGTTGTTGATAAATGCAGTCTTAATGATCTTACAGATATAAGTTTCTGGGTAAGATATTTTCTAAATAGAACCATCCCTTTTGTTTTTTTTTTTTTTTTTTTTTTTGTTTAATGTTATTTGGTATTTTATGCTCAGGAGAGGTTAAAACTGGCAGGCTGGGATCCCTTGCTTGCTTTCTATTTGTGATTGTGATGCTGATAGCCTAACTCTGAACTTGTGCAGGGCTGCTCGGCTCTTCCAGTGTGATAGATGAGTATTTCTAGAAATGAGAAGTAATTGAATCTCAGCACTTAAAAATGCCTTGTGTGCTTTTTGAAAAGAGACCACCAGCTGTGTTGTGTTGAATTAATTGCACTTACTTCGATAATGTGTGTGTCTGTCCAGTAAGAACAGAAAATAACATTTTCATTTTAGGAAAGTCTGTGGGTTCATTTTTACTCACTGGAAGCAGGATAGTTAAAGCACTAAAACTCTACCTCTATTCTTACTAGGTTTTCAGTCCAGAATTAGAAGCAGCATATTCCTAATGTCTATATACCTCTCAGTATAATGTTGTGCAGATTTTCCAGCTGCAATACCTTGGTCC
Source organism: Nesoenas mayeri (assembly GCF_963082525.1). Classification (NCBI taxonomy): domain Eukaryota; kingdom Metazoa; phylum Chordata; class Aves; order Columbiformes; family Columbidae; genus Nesoenas; species Nesoenas mayeri. The sequence goes on along the minus strand of NC_137543.1, from coordinate 144,063,072 downwards.
TTAACTTGTAACCCGTGTTCAAGTATTGCATGTGGGACTCTACTGTATAGTTTCAAGATTGTGGTGTTTCTGGTACCTTTTCTAGGACAAGCGGAGTTTCTGCTGTTGTGCGAAGTGGTAAAGAAGTTCTTTCAGCTCAACAATACATGTGGATATTGCAGATCTCAGAAGACTTTTGGGATCATACCATGGAAAAAAAAGTCCAAATTTGTTCAGTGCAGAACTGAGCAAAACTGCTAAATTGTTAAGTGTATCGGGGCCAAAATGAGATGAAGCCTTTTAACTTTCTGGGTTGGCATCTCTCAAATGTATTTCTGAAAATATTGATAAAGGGATAAGGAGGTGGTGGGGCTTTGGCCATATATGGACACAGCTCTGTGTGATCAAAGCAGGAAAGCTGCATAACTGTGTGCCTGAACCATTTGCATGCAGGACCAGCACATACTTTTGGGAATTGGCTCCTTTATATACCCCATGTTTCTTCCCCTTCAGCCTCCTCAGCAGATGTGCATTTAGACTACATACTTGAGTAATGATCTGTGTCAAAAAATAGTACATTGACATAACGGAATGGTGGCTACAAGTGTTGGGAGATTCAGCCATCTCCTTTCAAGGGATAAACCATATAGATTGATTCTAGAAGTCTTGTCTTTTCCATCTGAAATTCACACACAGTGAAGATTGTCTACTGCAAATACTGTGCTTCTGTGAACCTTCTAGACAATGCACAGTTATTTTGATTGTATTGCAGCTTCTACAAAATAGCCTTGTTCTTCAGGCTTAATTGGAACTGAGATGTGAAACATCCATGCAAGGTGGCTGGTAGTGGCAATACGGAGCTATGCAACATTCCCTTACAAAATTATAATGAGTTCATATTGGGTACTTCCCTGAAGAACCCACTTCCCCCCATTGTGTGTATTTTAAGGTATCTATAATGCAATAATAAAATCTACTTTTTGGCCTGTATCATACAAGTATTATTGGATAGACATAGCTTAGCAATCCATTACAGTGTTCTCAAAATGCTGCACAATTGGATTTTCTTTAATATACATGGTTTCATGTCAGAATGAATGAATACAGATTATTCCATTATATACACTGGAAAATGGTTCAGAAGTGTCAGTTTGGAGGTTTTGGTAAAAATTCAGGTTTTGCAGGTGAAAAGTGATCTTTGATACAACTTCCTTCGTGATCATTTTGGGGATATAAAGCTCAGCATTTTAACCAGGTCTTTATTCAGATTAGATTTAGTAGATTAGAGTAGTTTTAAAAAATATCTGTAAATATACACAAACTTTTGCTATACCAAGCATGTTTGCTGATCCTCGTTTATTTATTGCCTCTATGGAAGTAACCTAAGCTTGTTCTTGACTTGCATGCTGCTAGTAGTATCCTAATGCACTTCTAAACCCTGCAACTCTTAAAGGGTAATAACAAATTATTCTCTGAATTATATCTGGATATATTAAATTTTCAGGCTTGCTTTATTGCACAGTGAATGTTATCTGACAGTATTCAGTGTTTCGAGGAGGATAAAAAAGGCAGGCAGGTTTCTATATCATATAGTCTCTTACTGCATCTGTTATGTGAAGAGTGCCATTTTGAGTAACTTATGTATGGTTAACTAATACTGTGATATTTTTCCTGTGTTCCCTTTTTACATAGTATTCTATTTTTCTTTAATATGATGAGTTATAGCAGCTGTCTTGCCATCCCTGTGTTATGGAAGTTACATGGGACATGGCAATGTTGGATGCTCTGCTATGCCTGACCCAGATGATGTAAAAATGGGGAAAGATGAATTCTATCAAATCAGTTGAAGATCACACTAAAGAGAAAACAGATCTTTATTATGCAGAAGCCATTACAAGCAAACCACAATTAATATACAAATTTTGATATGTCCAGCTGCTGAAAACCCACCAGATACAATGTAAGCATGTAAAAATCTGAAGAGTTTTTACTTTGCCATTTTGACCATATTTGCTTTCTGGTGCAATAAATAGCAAAATATTTCCTCATAGTCAGCAGGCTTTGCAGCTAGTAATAGCTTTTCTCTACTCTTGTAAATATTTTTCAATGTCTCCACTTAAAAAATTTATTAAATGTAGGAGCGAAAGGGAAATTAACTGCACTATAGGAATATAGTATTTACAACATTATCACAAAAATCCAAAAATGAAGTCTTGGTGCTGTCTTTCTGTCTGTCACTTTTGTAGGTACCCTGTCTCCTTAGCATGTGGTCCTTGAAATCATGCATGCATCTGTTGTTTAGGAATATGTTTACTGTGGCCATAATCTTAAAAAATGACCTGTTACTGCCCATCTTATAAGACCGAACCATTTGTTTCCATAAAGATGTTTCATCTTGAGCTCCAGGATGTTACATCCTGAGCTCCAAAGTAGTCAGCATAAATTACAGGTAATTCTCACCTATATCAACCAGCCTTCTAGGTTTCAACCTGAACTTCAGCAATGTCAATCCAAATCTGAACTTTAGCAGGTTATATTTGAAGTAGCAGAATGGAATATCTTGAAGCTTTTTGTACTATTAACATATGAAGAACTCTGTGACTTGATTACTATAGACTGAAAGCAGTTTCTGCCTTTGTTCTCAATATTATTTTCGAATTTTCAGACCTTAACTAAGTCAAATGCTGTTTTTTTCCTCTTCTTTGAAATGTTTCTTTTTCTAAGGAAATGTATGTTTTTAAATAAGCTCTAAGGACATTGTGTTTGAGCACAAGTACATACAATTCTTTGAAGACATTTTTTGAGAGCACACATTCCTTATGTCTTTGCCCAATTGCAAAGCTGTCTAGTGGTGAATCACTTAGCTGGCTGAAGTTCAATATCATGACCTCTATAAAATGACAAGTACATAAGTAACAGTTTTTAAAGAAAAATAATGTGAAGATGCTGGTTACTCTGACTGGTCCTGTAATTCCTCCTTGCATGTTTTGCAGAAGCAAACACTGTGACACTATATCCATCAGCATAAGGATTTCTCTCAGTTTCATTGCAGCTGGAGTCAGTGACTTCATACTGAAAAAGGTTGGTTTTGAGAATGCAGATCATGGCAGTTTTTAGCAATGAAGGAACAGTCATATCTGTATAAATACATAGCCATGTATACTTGTAAGCATACAGATATGTTTGTATCTATGAATGCACGGGTGTAACCTTCAGCTGACATAATATGCAAAGCGTTTTAGGAATTTCATATGCTTCTTGTAAAAGGAATACTTCCTGAAAAATATACCAGCAGTTACATCTATTGGAAAAGGAGAAGAATGTGCTTTTTAAAATCAAGAAGTTTTATTATTGAACCAACAAAACAAAGTTTAATGATAACTGGTTTTGGAATCAGTGATACATTGAATCTTGGAACTGGGCAGTTTTCCCATAACCCTAGAGTCAATGTACCCCCTTTAGGTCTGTTAATTTTACTAAATTACTTATGTTATGATTTAACTGCATCACAGTATTTTAATTAACTGTGTTTTAAAAATAGTTTACTGGGATAGGCCATTTAATTATATTTTATCTGTAAGAAAGCATTAGCTCGGCTGTGACTGATAGCTAGCAAGGCCATCTGCAATGCCTTTCAGTTCACTCACTCTGAATTGTTCAGATAAAGACTGTCAAGTGCTGCCTAAATAAGGAAGGAGCATTGGTAGAGTTAAGTGCAGTGGAGGACACAAGTGAAGCGTTGATTCCAGGCATGCTGGAGGGTCTGAGCTGCATCCTGCAGTACTGAACCTTTTTAGAGTTTTCATTGTTGTTTTCTGCAAAGCATTAAAATGCAAGTATCTGTCATTCAGGATCTCAGAGAAGATGAAAATGTGGATGAGGAAGAAGAAGAAGAAAGGGTGAGTTAAACCCCAATAAATTTGAAAAGTATTTTTTTTCCTTTTGTTGGTACTCTTTTAGGACAATAAACCTGGAACGATTACTTTTCTCTTACAGGTCTTCCTCAAGCCTGTTATTGAGGACAGAAATATGGAACTGGCCCGAAAATGCAGTGAAATAATAAGTGATGTAAGTGACAATCACTGCTTGCATCCTTAGATCTGTATTTCTCTTTTCAAATGGGTTTATATTTACAATATTTTTTCAGATATGTAGAGTGCAGCCTGTGCCCCTCTAAGGCTCAAATATAAAAACATGCAAAATAATAGAAAAGCACAGCCTACTCTGGCACTTTATCAGTCACAGAACGATGAGCTTTTCAGGGTACTTGGATGGTATGAAGCATAGGCCTCAGGAGAGAGAATGTTCCAAAAAGTGGGTCTCACACAGAGAGTGTCTCCCATAAGAACACCTTGGCTGATTTCATCAGGAAAATGCAATGTTTTTTTCTAGTTGTAGCCTAAGGCTCTGAAATTTGATTGGTTAGAACAGAACTGGGTGCCAGTATACACAACTGAAAAAAGGGAGGATAAAAATAAAACAGGTGAATTTTGGTTGTTATTTATTGGTCTGTGGTGACAGATGCTCAAAACTGCCTTGCGTATTATTGAATTACACTTATAGAAAGAATCCACTGAAATGCTAGAATATATTTAAAAATTATTTAGCTAGAAAAATCTTGACTTAGTTCCTATAGATTTTCAAAACTGTTGATCAGATATGGAAATGATATAAACATCATAGATCAGATCCAAGACATTTTAAGTTGCAGTCGATCCAATTATTTCAATGTAACAGCATCAGGTTTAGCAGATTATTTCTGTGTCCTTCTGGGAGAGTGTCTGAAGCGTAACTTTGTCCCTTCACATGAATGGGAGTTAAGAGTGATAAGAGTGATAATTGTCCTGTGAGGATGGTGGCTGGTAGCAGAGGAGACGTTACTGAGGAGAGTCGCTTGCTTTAACAAGTGTTCTTCTAAAGAAACTGAAAAATGGCATCTGGCTCGTGTTGTAATCTGATATTTAGATTTGGGATGTTATTGTTCGAAGTGAATGAGTATGTTGATTTTACGAAGACAGAACATTCAGAATCTACGCTTGAGGTATAAATTCTTAGTGGTTACGTATCAGAAGAGAATAGGTAACTCAGAAAAACAGTGTCTGGGATGTGTAGGTGTTACAGTGCTGGCTTGCAAGTGTGATGTGACAGGGTCAGTGTTTCCTTTTTGTCCATACGCTGTCTGGACTTCAGTTTTCACTGAAAATTGGATAGATAGATAGATAGATAGATAGATAGATAGATCGATCGATCGATCGATCGATCGATCGATCCTTAAGGGAAGTTACCAAGACAGCTCTCTTGCAATCCCAAGCTACTTTAGGAAGTGGTAGAGTTTATTATTGTGCTGGGGGAGTAGGTTCCTTACCCTGCACATTTCATTGTGGAGGCCAATAAACTGCAAGGAGATGGTTGGTGACTTGTTAACGTTCAGAGCTTTAAAAATATTCTTTATCCTTTTTTAGCACGAGTCTTTGCACAAACTGCTGTTTGTGTGGGTATATCAGTGGCGTACATCTGTACATTTTATGAGTACAGTAGTTTACGGGGCTTGCAGTTTGCCCTTAAGATGACCTTGGGACAGCAGCCTGTGTCCTTGCTGACTACAAGACTGGGCGATTGTCCTTTTCTGCCGGTGGAGCTGTCAGCACAGCCCCTCTGTCAGAATGCAGCGCCAGGGGTGCTTATGACTGAGATACTGGGGTTGAGTTACGCTTGCCCTGCATTCTTTGCAGGATGACTTTTATTTGGCAATATGGTTTTAAAAAAGTGTTATTATGGCAGCTCTTAGTGTGTGTGTAACTGTCAGCCTTGAGCTGTACGTTGGGGAAGTTGTGAAGTGTTTATGCGCTCTGGTTCTTGAGGAAATCCCTGTTTTCGTTTGAGGTTGGCAGATGTTTGTTCTGTGGCTGTGGTACCCCCTGGATTGTTTCTCCCTAAAGCCATTTCATTTAATCTCCCTCCATTATGCAATTCTCTTCCACAGATGTTTTCAAAACTGTCATGTGTGTTTGATTTATATGTATTGCCTTTCTTTCCAGGCCTTTTCTCAGTATTGAAATTGAGCCTGTCCATTTGCCTGTATTTTCATCTCTTATTTGTTTGAATCTGTGATGTTACTAATATTGTTATAAACAGAGAGGTGAATTACTATACAAGTTAAATGATCATTGACCGAACTAACATAATCCTTTTGGTATAGAGGCAGACACTCTGGCTTCTGAAGGTTCTGCTGAATTCTGGTAATGTATGGTACCAGTAGTTCTTTACCCCTATAGCAAAAAGTAGTGCTACTTACCATTTAATTATCCTTGTACAGAGTCAAACTTTGCTTTAGCATGTCTTTTTGTTATAAGCAAGTAACAAAGAGCCCTAGAGCCAAGTGCAAAAACAGAGAGTACTTTTCCACTCATACCAATGGTGTTGTGACCACCTAATTCAGGGTATAGCTGTTTCTCTGGACTCACCATTACTAGTCAAAGCCTCTAAGTCAGCAAGGTTTTGAGGTCAAAATTGCTGGAGACTAGTAAAATACGGTGGGGCAACAATACTGTATACTTGCCCTATTCTCATGCTTTTCTCTAGGTTTCTGTGGCCACAGATAGAGGATTTTTATTAGATGAATCTGTGGTCTGACAAAGCTCTTAGTCTTATGAGAGATTATAAATTAAGAAATGTAGGGTTGGAAAGGGAATCCTTAGTAGAAGAAAGTTCCGTTTTGGTCTAGCATAAGAGCTAGATAAGAAGATTCAGACCTTTTTGTGGCTTTTGTAAGCTTAAATGGGTCTTTGACAGATGACAGTTTTATAGTGAATCTTGACATGATGACTGTCAACATGGTTACATCATTGATGTTAAGATATTATTAACAGTTTTTTGAGTATTTCATATTAAAATTAGGTCGATACATGCCCTTGAATACAAAGAAAAGATAGCTGCTTGAATTAAGCTGTTACCATCAGAGCCTTTCTTCTAACCCACAGTCTCCTCCTGTGATCCCCCTGTGAAAAAGGCTGGTGGAACAGGCCATGGGTGAGATGAATTTTCTTGGTGAGCCAGGAAGCTTCAGCCTGAAGGTTGGATACCCTTGTTCTATAAAGTTGATTTTGCCATATAACATCCATTAAGGAAAATATGCAATTTGAAGCTCACTGTTTTGGTGGTTGTCTAGGAATTTTAATCCACTTTTACTGGATAGCTGTGCTGCTGGTCTAAGTAGTTTTATGATGAGTCAGGGAGAAGAAAGGAATCAGGAGGGAGCTATTAAAAATTGGGCCTTTAGTGAGCCATTGGACTTCAAAAGTATATCAAAAGAGCAGTGGTGGCTCCAGGCCATCATTTGTGAAATTTTTGTATTATTTGGGTTTTTGCAAGGCTTACCAGATCTACTCAAACTAAACAGCACATTTTGTGGTGAAGGGTAGGTCACTCATGGGCAAAATTTCCAAACTTTGAAGAGGAATAATAGCTTCTCTGCCTATTCCTTCCAGACACTGTTTATATTCAGTCATAACCAACCTCTTAAGTCTCTTGCTTACATAATTGGCAATAAATACACTTTTGAAGTGTAGATGTCATGACTTCATTATACTTGTTTCATTTTATATTCCATCTTTCTGATTACAAGTGATATGGACACTTCCACGGCAGAATGGAGTGTGTTGGTTCAGAGTTTGACCACACATTTTATTATATGTCCTCTCTAAATTTCTAATTTGAGCCTGTGTGCATTTGATGGCTTCTATGAGTTACTATAATAAGTGTGACTAATAAAGGAGTAAGGAGGTGGCATTAGTCCTTTACTGCTTTTGGTTATTTGGGAAGCATGAATTCTACAGCAGAATAAATTTGATTGTTTCTTCTATTCATGTCCTGTCACGCCACCTACTCCCCCCTGCCATTAAGAGATACCTTAGGAAGCTTTAATGTTTGATTTTTGAATGTAATTATTGCTCTGTAATTAACATGGATAGCTGTGGGTGATTTATCTAAGTTGTGAGCAGCAAGACTCTTCATCTCCTCTACCCAAGTCTCAGCTTTACAGGAGCTTCTACTGGGAACCCCATCAAACGTAACCAGTAGGCAGTCAGCTCTGTAGATTGTCCATGTCCCTTCTCAACTGTATTGCTGTAAATGAACATAATTCTACAAAGCATTTTTTTAAGCTGCTCATGTTCACTTGCAAGGACATGCATGCATGTGTGCAGTATGAACAGTAAGTGCCTGCTCAAGTTTGTCATAAAACTGCCCATTTTGGGTATTGCTCTGTGATTACCTGGGAGTCCAGTGTCACACATGAAACACTGGATTTGTCGGTTCCTGAGAAAATGGTGATACACAGTATTTTTACACCAGTTGTTCACTGAACAGTTTTCATTTAGAAAACACTGTAATCCAGAAAGGCAGACAATATGATTTGGTAATGAGATGTAGGTTCCTTCAGTAGTCTAAATGTGGATGAGCTCAATAGTAACCAAAATTATTTCCTGTGTGGGGATTATGTAGTCATCAGTTTGAGATGAATTTGGCATTATATCGTCCATTTTGTAGTGGACAAAAAGTTTGCCTCAGGAAGTACAGGAGCTGCTTCTGTGTAAGCTGCCATACTTCTCATGGACTTTCTCAGTCCCTGTAGAGGAGTGGAGACTAGGACTTGTGATATCCATTAAGGATTCAGAGAAAGAGGAAATTAAGACTGCATATTTCTGTAATGCTCAGATGCAGATCATATTGCTTCTGTCAGTGCTTGTCAGCAAGTCTAGAGTGCATAAATGCAAGCTGCTGTAGTGCAGAATGTGAAAATGAGGTTAGAGAAATGGTAGCGGATAATAACCATGAAAGCTTAATACTAAATAATTCAATTTGCATTGAACTGAAGTATTCTACATATGAAGAAAGAAATGTCACTAAAACCATTTAAAGCCATCTGTGTAAAGTGTCTGTTTTTAAAACGTATTTAGTCCATCTCATTGCAATTCACCATCTTTCTTCACACAGTTCTTACATAATAAAGGTCCGTACACATTCACCACATCCATAGATTTTATCTTCCTTGCAATCTCACTAATACAAACAGTAACTCTGAGTTCATCAAAAGTCATGTGAGTATTATACCTGCTCGTATTATTTGGTCCATGGTAAGAAAAAGGTTAGTTGTTTTTCTTTTTTTTAAAAAAAAAAACTTTTTTTTTTTTTTTAACCTTTTAAAATACGCTGTGGTGTTCTGCTTCAAAAGTGGTTTCCTTTGTCCATACACATAATTTAAAAAATGGCTCAATTTAAAATTTGTTTGCTTTTAAAGAAACTCTGTTGCTACTTGTGTATCGTGGCTGTTGGGGTACTTTATCGGCAATAATTTGGCAGTGAATTTATTCATGTAACTCTTGGATTAATAAATGGGCATTTGAATATGTTATACAGATTCTCTGCTTGCTAGGTCTGTGTTAAAAGTTTTATCTTTGAGATCAATGGCCAAGGTGATCCATGATTCAATTCTCCTTTCTTTAGAGATACTAGAACATCTACAACAGAAAAATGGTATCTTTCTCATCTTTATTATTAAAGAGTTCTGTGACTTTTACAAAGCCTTGGTACTGTATGTGAGAGCTGGGTGTTTCTCTTTATGGCTTAATTTGATTCATCCTGAGGTATTTGCAAGCCACCCAGCATAGCATCCATAAATAAAATTTAAAAAAATATTTTTAAAAATAGCCTTTTTTAAATCTTTCTTTATTCCTTTTCGGAAAAAAAAAAAAAAAGAAAATTAAACTTCTTTGTTCTCCTCTTTGTAGATACACTATAAAGAAGAGTTTAAAAAATCTAAAGGCAAGTGCATATTTGTACCTGACACCCCACAGCTAAAACATGTGAAAAGTCTTGGAGCTTTTATTTCTGAGGTAAGACCTAAAAGATTGAAGAATTCTTATTGATTCTTATTCTTGCTAAAAACTCTTTCAATTGAATGTAGTGGTTTTTAGCAGGGGAAGGATGGCTTATTTGAAATAACAATTCTGTTTAAAGCTGAAGTAACTTAAAGTGCTGTAATTAGTGTACACTATATGTGTGAGTAATACAACGTTTTTATTTGGGGATTCCAAGATATTTTATTAATGGTTCTGAGGCAGTCCTGGCTATCACATTTTATGGATGGATAAACTGAGGAATGGGAAAAGGATTTCTTGTTACATATTCTCAGTGACGGGGTTTGTGAGTTTTCCTGGTTCATTTTCCCTGCTGTTGGAGAATTCACAGCCTGACGTCAGATAGGAGGGAGCTGTTACCATGTTATCACCCCTGTCCTGCTCCTTCAGCAGGGGCTGGAGCAGATATCAGGGCAATGTCTGAGCACTTGCATGTGTATATGTGCGTACCCATGGCAGAGTTTTGTATGTTCACAGGCACACACAGACAGATACACGCACTGTACAAGAGCAGAGCCATGTCCCAGGTAGATGGTGCCATAGGATTGCATCTCTGATTATTTTCCACAGATGAGAACAGCAGCAGGAGTTTTATATGACAGAGAGTTGCTTTTCTTAAGGAACTGTTGGTCCTGAGTGATTTTTCTGTCACCATGACCTTTGGAAGACTTAAATTTTTGTTGCCTTACTTTTGTGCTACCTTTATGACTATGATAAAGAAGATCCCGATATCCCTGTCTGGAGTTATGTAATTTATATACATTCTGTATTCTGTTTCTGATAATACACCGGTTTGCTGTGTGGCTACATTCAATATAAATGCATCTGATGCATATTTTTGTTATATTTATCTTCACATTTTCTGAGATAAAGTGGCAAATTCTAAGGGACATAAATGTCTTGAAATTATGTTTTCTAAGAGACTATTGTAGTTTACAAAAACACAATATAGAGAATTTATTGAATTGATCAGTGTGATCAATTAGTCAAAGATTTAGAGATATAAAGATCTTTCAAAATTTAAAAACTCGTATGTTTTATGTGTGACTCCATTGTGCACTCTGCTTATTGCAGCACTACCTGAAGCCAATGGTGTGACAGATCGTTTATCTTGTAACTTACTGACCTCTAGTGTCCCATAACCTGTTTTTGCAAAACTTGAACGCTGAAATTGTTAACAGCATGTTTGCTGCAGTGAAAAAGAGCCCTCTGTTTTGGGAAACAGCAAAAAATTTTACAGCAAATTATTGATATATCTATAATACATGTGGTGAACTGGTCTCTAATGAATAACTATGTATTGCACAGTAAATTAATGACGTTAGCCTGTATCACTTAAGATATATTTCATATTTATGATCAGTTTCACAAGGATACTTCACATTATTGTTTTATGAACTTGAAAATATTAGATCCGAAGCAAAAACCTCCCAGATTTTGAACTGTTATTCTGACCTGTTGCATAAAACCCTATTGTGAGGAATTGGTAGTACTGAACAGGGGACAAAATAAGGGATATATAAAAAGCAGTTTTTAAATGAGTCTGTAATATGAAAAGATTAAGGAGAGATGATGGCAGACATGCTGACCTCAATGTTCCTGTCCTTTCCAGTTACATTTAATTGCTACTACTTATTAATTGGTAAAATATTTTTTTGGTTGGCCTCTCATTGCTCCTGTCCTGCAAGACTTGGGAAAATGGAAAGAAAAAATCATAATTTTGTTTTTTGGAAATATTTTTTAAAAGGATAGAAAAATAACTGGCTTATCTTATTTTATACTCCCCCTAAAATTATTGAATTTAATTAGGAGATACTTTTCATTGTTTCATGAACTAGACACATGCACCTAAAGTACTTTAAAGTTATTATTCAAAGATCTGGTTTTGCTTGAACGTTCATGACAGCATTAGATTTTTCCAGTTCTAATGGTCTATGCCTATTTATTTAGTAGGAAAATTAGGTAGTATGATTACTGTGTCTTAATTTTTACATTATGTCACCTTTTTCTCCCTTCTAGGTGAAGTATAAGGGAGCTGCTAAGAAAGACCTTTCCAACTCTCTTTATCAGCAGATGCCAGCCACAATTGACAGTGTATTTGCAAAAGAATTAACACAACTTCAGAGCAAGGTACAATTTTAGAATCACAATAAAGATTTTTAGATGAATTGTGCGGCAGAGTGTGACCAATGCAAACAATATATTTGAACGAATACTTGTTGCCTGCTTGATTTATTGGAGTGAGTTTGTCATCCAGAGTTTCTCAACATCTTAACTTCAAGAACTGCTCACTTTTAAAATGTTGACAATCTTACTTCTTATGGTTATTTAATATAAATTTAAAGACTGTTAGTGCATTCATTAATCCAATGAAATCCATTACGAGTCCATGAAGGCAATAAAGAATTATTTAATTCAGCAACATTGCACTGCATTTATGGGATAGACAATTATTGTATAACAGCCATTTCAATTTGGGTGTTGTGTTAGTTTTATAAAATGTTTGATGTTGAAGGAAAAAAAATAAAATACTTTAATGGCTTTTAAAGGCACTTACTGGTAGCAGTAAATGTGTTTCTGATGGTCTACATACTACCATTCACGATAAATTTTACAGAATTAAAAATATGAAATACAGTATATTGAACACAGTGTAAAAACATGCAAACAACCAGTAAAATAGTAAATTCCAGTTCAGTTGCCTCCAGGGGCTTAAAAATATAATACCCTTAATGTACACAGGTGACTCTTTACTTCCATTGATCTCAGTGGAATTGTGTTCAGTATGTTTAATACGAATGAAGATACAGATTTTCATTGTTACTCATGAGAATTATGGCTGATAGTCATGACTTTCTTCCCGCTAAGCCTTTCCACATTTTTCTTGATTTGCTGTTTTCCTCTCTTAAATATATTAGCTATGTGTGGCTTAATACAGCCAGTCTGTGAAGTGAACACACTTCCTAAATCCATATAATTGATTTGATCTCAGTATGCATTCTTCTAATGCAGTGGTTTTTTTCAAACAAAGGAAAATATTCATAACAAAAGAAAGCATTGAAATCTCAGGACAGCTTGTGGAGAAATGTTTTGATTTGAAACAATGTGTTGATCAAGGCTATATTAAGCAAATATAATAATGTAAAGTATATTTTAGTTTTCATAGTTTGGAATGGAACATATATACACTCAATTCAAAGCAGCATAGAGGCTGAAATGACATTAATGTGACATTTCCTTGTAAAGTGAGTGAGTAGAAGAATTACAGTAGAAATAAATTGGGAATTAAACTTGTATAACATTTTTAAACCGTTAGTTTGATTTATAAAACATTAGTTAACTAGTTTGCCACAGATTTACTCCTGGATTCATTCCAAATGAGTACATTCTACATTAGTTTACGCAAATGAGGTTAATTAACGTCGGTGATATGGCAGAAAAGATAAATAACTGAGACTAAAAATGAAATCATTCAATTCATCAGAAGAACCCTTTTAAGGAAAAGACTGATATTTTCATTTTATATTTTTGAAGGTTTTTTTGAATCATTCAACAGTCATAGAGAAACAGATATGCATATAGGATGAGTTATATTTAAGCAGAAACTTTCCTGTAAAATTCATACCATCCCCTTAGGAATAGATGTATTATAAATCATAATCTACCATTAAACTTAAAGATACGCTGACACATTTTTCCAACTTGTGGTTACTATTGCACTGGACCCGAATTTAATGCTACTTTGAGAGGGATCCTGGGGGATTTTCTAGTGGAAAATCTTCTCTGCGGTATTCAAATCTAATCCATATTGTGCCTATCACTGCGATACCTAAGTAGCTAATACGAGGATTTCAGATTTCAGCTGGGTCAGGATGTGGCAGAGAGGATTTCTGCTGCATCAATCTAGCTGGGATTGTGGATTTACAGGTCATCGCTTTGGCAAGAGGAGACCAAGGGTGCGCTGCAGGGAGGAAAGGGAACTGCAGCATCTGGCTGTTGTGCCAACTCTTCTGCAACAAGACTGGTCCAAGCGCAGAACTGCAGTCTGTTTCTCAGTTATAGCAAGCTGGTTTTAAATACGTGCTGATTTCCTAAGAGGTGGAAAATAGGAGTATGTGTCCTCCTCTCCATCCACTTTAGAAAAAATGTACACCTCTGACTCCCTCTTCGTGCTTCTTGGACACAAGGCCGGCCTCGAATGCTTTTGCAGCCAGATCAAGCAGGTGCTCTCGCTCTGTGCTGCTGTGCTCATGGCAGGGTCCGTAGCCTCATCTGCCAAGCAGGTGTGTAGGGACTAGGCGGTCATGGTGTGGAAGCCACTGACTCTCCCTGCTACTGCCTGCTGGCCCAGGACTGCCGAGGCTGGTGTGGCTGTGCTGGGTGATCTCCCCACACAGGTGTGTCCTCAGCAAATGGTCTCTACCGTGATTTGAAGTTTGATCCTGAAATGGTGCTGCTGCCCAGCAGCTTTATTTTTGGCCTACCTAGATCTAGCCCAAGTTATTAATTTTATGCATAGTTTCAGATCATGGTTATGGTAAGGAACTTGGAGAGAACTAGGGGACATGTCCTTTTTCTCACAAGAAATTATTCCCCACCTACAGCTGCCGTTCAGTGTCCTTTCCAGGGCAAACAGGCTGCCATAGCACCATCTATCACTTTTGCATACTCTTACTGCTATGGCATTTGTCATTGACTTCTGCAGGGCCAGGACTTTGTTCTGCAGGGTTCCAGCCACACGATGTCAGCACTGACAGGATCTTGCTGTAATGGAGAGTACAACATCCTGAGAGTTGTGGTTCTCCTGTGGAGCTTTCTCCCCATATTGGCTGTATGGATTCATGCTCAATTTCCCCTTCAAGATACACAGGAAAGACTAAACCAAGACCACCTCTGCTGGCTTTTGCATAAAGCCCACATTTACTCTTTTGTGTTTTATACAGAACTGACATGAAGATGGAAATAAATACCCATAGAGAAGGAAATCCATCTGAAGTTTTGACAGAAACCCATTGCACTAAAGATGAGAAAAAAAGCTTCAGGAGAATTAAAAAGAAGCTTCATAGTGTCATATAGTTGAGCCGTTTTAATAAATTTCATTTTTTCCTGTAAGCAGAAAATTTGACTATTGACTTCTAAACAGCTTTCTTGAGAGTGAGCAACCAGATTTTCCTTCATCTCTCTTTTGTCATAGCTGTCTGCAGGGTAACCTAGAGAGAGCAGGGGAAGTCCCTGTCCCCAACGTGTAACTTCGCCCTCCTTGCCAGCCCACAAAGCCCTCACCAATTTCTTTGCCCTGTGCAATGAGAAAATAAAGCTGAGGAGTGCAGTCTAGGCGGGGAGCCCTCATTTTGATTTCCCTGAGAGGAAATGGACATTTTCTGGAGAAATTGCAGTTTTCCTGTGGAAAGTATTTCTGAAGGAAAACTTCTGATCATTGCTAGCTTTGTGCCAAGTCTTTTTCTTGTCTGAATATATACTGAGTTCTTCCTTACGAAGAATATTTTTTTTCATGAAGTGTCACAAACAATGATAAAGGTATTTCAAGTTACTCGAGAGGGAAACAATGTTAAAAAAAAAGTATCTGTCTCATCACTTTTTTCATCACTTTATTTCTGCCATAAGAAGCGATTGTGCTGTTTTTCTTCTTATCTGAAAGGAATAATCTAAAGCAAACAGAAGGCAGTTTAATTTTCTCCTTTGCGCTGGGCAATATCTCAAACTGTAACTATATTTCAGTGCTCAACAGTATTTTCTATTTGTTTTTAAAGATGATGAGAAATGTGATCTTAAACAATATTTTCAACTTCCAGAGAAAGTTTCAGAGTTTTTCTTACCTGTCGGCAAAATCCTCCTTTTGTGTTCATATGTATTTATTTTACTATGATAAAGCTATTCTTGTGGTTTACTGCATCATTTACAATCATATTACACATTATCAGACTGTTTTATCTGTTTTTATGTAATTATTAATGTCAAGTTTATTTTTTGTTTTGTTTTGTTTTTTGTCTATGGTGGCAGGTATTACTCTCCTGGACTTCTCTGGTTTTGTTTTACACAAATATATTGGTTAATCTCATTCTCTATCTAGAGATTAAAATGGTGTTTTCTGTGTTCTTGAACATTTCCTCCTACAAAATCCTACACCAAGGATTTTAGATTTGGAGCTCAGTTTACTGACTATAAAGGGAAATATAAAAATAAAAATTTAATAGTGTTTAAAGTATTGCAAAACAGAGTGTCAGTCAGAATTAAGTTAAAAGAGCACAAAGCCCTCCTTAATGCAGCTTTCTATTGACACACTGGTGTATGAGAAAGACAAGAACATAAAAAATGAGTACTTACAAATTAGTTCAATCTGAAGTCATGCCTACTTTAATAATTGCCTTGTATTTCTGGAGGAAATAAATGGTGCCACTACAGAGTAGAGGTTACATCAGTGACCTGTAGTACTTGATCTCTCTGAAGAGAAGTTTCATATGTAGATTTGATAAGGAAAATTCAGTAAAGCTAAAATATGAAAATTGACATGAAATGAGAAATAATGTACATATACTAACCTGTAAAATAATGCTTCTAAGGAAACTGATGAAATAATCCTCATAAACATTTTTTTCCTGCTTCCTTTGAATGGATTTACAGATCTGGGAACAGAATCATAGAATGTCCTGAGTTGGAAGGGCCCATAAGGATCATAGCTCTGCACTAAACTGTCAGAAACTAAACTAGACATCTGTTGAACTCCTCCTAGCTTGTGATCGTTTAAAGGTTACTTAAGTCAGTTAATAGAATAATATGAAAAGATAGGGAGAACACGGCTGTCAAATAGCAAGTCAAATATCCCTACATTAAGCTAAAGAAACAGTCTTTTCCCAAGGTAGTGGACACTCAGTTGGAATTTTGCTTAGTTTTCTCACATGGGGAGTTAATGTGCTTTTGTTTTTTATGTCTTGGTTACGTAGCCCATTCACCAACAAAAAATACAGATGTTGAATCAGTGAAGTGTCCATGTAAATAAAATACCTGTAAATTAGTAGATTTTGGAAGTAATTGTACGGGTCTGCTTTTCAGAATTGTATTAATGGGAAACATCTGAAAAGTGATGATGTGAAGTAGAAGTAGCAAAAGAGACTTTGTGGCATACATTTATACAGTAATTATACTTCTGCAGGGGATCATTTGTTAGTGATGCTTTGTTAAAGATTGTTTGCTTTGCTGTTTGCAAGATGTATCAGTATGGAAAAGTGATAGAGATTTTTTTTGTTTCAGTTGAAGTTGTATTTGTTTCCCCAGAGGCCTCATCATGTTGGATTTACACTTTGTAAGGAGATGGATGGTTTTAAGTTTCCTAATTTGGTACTTTCATTCATATAGTAGCAGTGCAAAAAAACCTACAAAACTTTTTGTCTTAATCTCTCAGCCTATGTATCATTTTGTAATCTGAGATAGTCTGGGCAGATACTAATACATTGCCTTGGGCACCCTGATCTGTGACTCAGATGCAATCTTGCTGCTTTAAACACAAACAGATACAACATTTTCTCACAGTTCTAGTATCCTGTCCTAAAAGATTCTGAATCACCATAGTCAAGAGTTCCCATCTCAAATCTTTCACAGTATTCTTTTATTGCTATCAAGGGTTTTAGTTTCAAATCCTTCTCCTTCTGGTCAGCTTTCAGTCTTATGTAGTATTTGCTGTTTTCTTAAGGATTATTTTAACACTTTCTCCTGAGAGATATTAGAAAATTAATTTACTCGATGCTTGCTACTTCTTGAGGCATCAAAACCTGGTGAAGTTTCCTAATGTAAGCCTAAAAGCTTCTAACAAGGGTAAGTGCAAGATCAGCTTTTCGGGCAGTTTTAGTATATGAGGGTGTGTATATGTAAGTATAACACAGTACAGTGAAAGCTGGATGAATGCCCAAAATTGAGTTCAGTTTCTCTTATGGAAATATATTTGTTTATAAACTCAAAATCCAATTCCATTTTCCTTTACCATGATGACAACTGAATGTAAATATTATTTTTCCTTGTGAAGCTGAGGGCTAGTCAAAACATATATTGTGCTAGTAATTTCCTAACAGTGGAAGAAATAGATGTTTGGCTATGAGTATTTCATGTAAACCTGTTTATCTGTGAGGAATGCACAAAAGATAGATTTATTTTTTTCTGAAAACAGAAAACAAAGAAACCAAACCAAACAAACAAAGAAAAACCAAAAAAACCAAACAAAACAAAAACCAAAACCTGAGGAAATATTTGTTTAGCTGATAGACTCAAGCGTGTTTTGAGAAAAATCCCCAAAACTTATGCTTTTCCCTGGGCTGTCTTCTCAGCTTGTTAAGATTACCATTCTGTTTCTGCATATTTCTTTTTCTTCCTCCTGTCTACTTATACCCCTGTTGCAATAACAGACTCAGAGAAATCTCTCTGCTGACTGTGTCTCACAGGTCTCTGTTTTGGGTAGAAGTGGCTCTCATTTCAGGGTTCTGGTTCCATTAAGGAGCTTAATTATTTATTACATTTCTTCCTGAATACAGCCACACTATGACTCTAGGTTTAACCCAGCTCATGTTATTATACCAGCTCTGACAAGGTCACAGAAGTATAATGTTGCTCTTTTCAGGTTCTCTATAAACAAAAACATGATACTGAGAAAGGAACTTCAGATTATGCACACATGAAGGAGCCTCCAGATATCAAGCATGCCATGGAAGTAAATAAATACCAGAGTGATGTAAGTATTCCCCCATCTGAAATGAATTCGCTTGTTTTGTGTAGATACATTATAACTAACTGAAATGGAATATTTTTGTATTTCGTTAGTAGGTATCTTTTTACATTATTTTCTTCGAAATAATTTGCAACATGATTTGTGTTTAAAATATGTTATGAGTAATAGTATGTGACTTATTCCAAACTGCACTGGAAAGCAGTTATTGTTTATTAGTAGTAATTGTTATTAAGTGCTGTTGGTTTGAAATAAAATTGTAAAGACAAGTTCTCTGAATTCATATATATCTACCTGTACTCTGAAAATATATAAATGTCTTTGTTGACATGAACACCAGCAAGGTTTCAGTGTCTTACACTGTCAACACTTGGATAGTTCTTCAGGGGTTCTGTTCAGAGGAGAGAAGGGGGCTGTTTCTGCCCTGCTCTTGCACACTTTCATGCACATTAAGAACTTTGTTCCCATCTCATAAGTACATATGAAATGAGTTTCAAAGAACAATTTCTGGCTTATTTTACAGAATCTGAGCCACAGAGTTCAGTTTGATGCCTGGCAGTAGTTTATGCCATTGACCAAAGGATTTGTTCTTGTAGTTTTACTTAAATAATTTACAAATAAATTAGAGTATTTAGCAATATTTTTAAAGCCATTTATTTATTTATTTATTTTACAGCTACTTGTTAACTTTTTGAAGTTCTTTAGGTTTTCAGAATATAAAAAGCCTAATAATAGTATGTACATTTTTATTAGTTTCAAGTCAGGTTTGATTTCATGGTAGAGCCAGTTTATACTAACTCAGTGCACCATTGCTAGGGGTGGAAATGCTACCAAGGTTAGTATCTTGAATTATACAGACACAGCTTCGAACGAAAATGTCTTAGGTTTTGTAAAAACTTACTTATGAAAAAAGTAAATTTTAGAAGATTGGCTGAAACAGTGAGATCATTTTAAAGAGTACACAAAACAAGTAAGAGCAGATGATTCATAAATACCTTTAAAACTATAATCCATTTTGATTCTTCTTAGGTAAGCAAGTCAAGTCAGGTGGTTATGTGCTTTTATAACTCTTGTTTCTCAGATAAACGTGACATTTGTTTGCTCCTAACGATACAGAAAATGTGTTCATTTTGAATTAACTTAAATTTACCCTGTCTTCTCTACTGGCAGTGTAACAAACACTCAAGTTATGCAGACTGAAAGCTAAATGTCAATGTTAGATGTATGTCTGTGTGTGCAGAATCTTGACAGCTGGCTGCTGATTAAAAGGCTGCTGGAAAACTTCAGGGAAGCATTATGTTTGAAGAATAACTTTTTCTTCTGCTGGGAAATACCTGCATTGGAACTCCCAGTGGTAATTTGCAACCTGCCTTGATTACAGAATTCCCTCTTCCTGTCAAACTCTGGCCATTGCTGCTATTGGAAGCATCACGATGTCAGATTGACAGAGTGGAGGAACTGGGAACATGAACTTCTCTCCCCATAAGCAATAGGAATGATGGTGAACTGCTAGCAAAGGAAATAATGTTGGGAAGAGAGATGGGATTCCCTCTCAGAGAAGGTGATGGGACCAGAAGGAATGTGAGATGACTTTTTAAATCAAATTCATCATGGTCTGAGGATTAGTATGCTAGTGCAAAACCCACTCCACTTCTACAGCTATACATCCCCTACTAACAGAATTAGGAAGAGCAGAGTTACAGATGTGGGAGTAAATGAAATTCAGTTGTTTCATCTTCTTTCACCCTTAAAGCAAGGGAGAAAAAAAAAAAAAAGGAAATGAAGGCAAATAGAGGAGAGAGGGATCTTTTGATAAATGAGAACTTTTAACAGCATATAAAAAATGAAAAAATATGAAGGAAATTATTTTCAAACCGAGCAAACTTCAAAAAATCAAAAAACCCCTCCAAATCCAACATAAAACTCTAACCAGTTAGTTTCACCTGTGTAAGAACAGATTCTTTCATGGGGAGTTGCAGTGCAATGGGGATGTATCTTTATCACACATAAAGGAGCAAGTTATGTAAGTGCATTTACACAGTTCCTGTGGGTGATTGTTTGGGCACCATCGTGAATAGCTGTGGATTTCTTGTTTCATAAGTACAAGTTTAATTAAGAGCTATGTGTGAGTTTTCATGTTTGAGTCAGACTGTGGAATAGCGAACATCCCAAATGTGAAGCTTTTGTCTTTCCCAACTATTTCAGGCTATTTGTAGAACGACAGCTTTCAACATACAGGGAAAAAGGAGGGAAACTACTTGGGGAAATGGAAGGACAAAGCTCTTTTATCCACCACTCAGTACAGTATACCTATGGGAGCACAATGCATGTTTACCTACAATGCTTTGCCAACTCAATTCAACCTTTGCAAGCAGGGTTTTTATCTAATAGGATTAGGATGTGTTTAAGGCTATTTACTCAGCCTTAAAATAAGGCTGACATTTATACTCAACTCTGTGAAATGTGTGATTTCTTTTAAAAATTAAGACTGTATCCAACTTACAATACATTTGTGCTGACATTTTGAAACTGTCATGTGCTGTAGGCCTGCACACTACTTTGAATATCATTAACATGCTGCATAAGTGTGGGCTGAAGCTGCATAATAAGGAAATACTGTAAAATCTCCTGAACAATGTGATCATGTATAAAAAAACCATTTTTCTCTTCTTCATATTTAGACTGAAGAAAATTGCATTTGAAAGAACAAAATTGACTTTTTTAATGATAGGGAATTTACTTGGAAAATAATTTAAATGCTGCATAATTCTTGAATGAATGCATGTTTATCCAAACCAGACTACTTTTCACTGTAAATTGTGTTTGTGTTTTGTGAAATGAATGTTAATGATGTGACTTCAGCACACAAAGGCATTTGGAGAAAAGTGAAGTTGGGACCATCAGGCTACTTTATGCCTGTGCTTGGGTGATGCCATGTAGCTCAGCTGGATGTTTCCGAATTTGGGATCAAAATTAGATGGTGGCCCTTAGAAAACCATCAGGTCACAAAATAGTGGTTTGTTTTATGTGTAGCTGAAGAACAAATGGATGAAATCAAGTAATTGAACAGTGAAATGACATGACAATGAAGTTTCTATAGCAAAGAAAACACTTACTGCCTTGTGCCTGGGTAGCAGCTGCACATAGCGTTTGGCGAAGGCACTCAAAACTGTAGATCACAGTTTGCTCTGTTCTATGACTTGGCCCATCACTGGGTGTTTTACGTAGCAAAGCAATGCTAAGTATTTGTACATCAATTTATATGTTTTGCTTGGTTAGAGTTATTGATTCTCCTCACAACATTACATTGTATGAAAAGGGAAGTGGTGTTCTGATTTCACAAATACAAAAACTGCAATAGACTCATCTGTGGTCATTTAAAAGGCAGTTTGCAGATCTGGGGTTGGAGCCCTGATATCTTTTCTCTTACTCTTATGTGTGAAACAGTGGTGGTTTTAAAATGTTAGTTGACAGATGGGCAAACTTTTGCTATATATGTATGCTATTTGCAGTCCATACGATGTCAGTAGCAGTAATTTATAATGTTTTACTGACCATCTAAATCTGAATGTTTAAAAGGCCTGTATTGTCTTAGGATTAAGCTTTTTTGTTATGTTCAGGTTATTTATGCAGTCACAATCTACACACAAAAAAGTTACATTATTTTGGATAAGATCAAATCAGCAGATCTTAAACTTGATGTTCTTAAACACCATCAATAGCATACCAAAATGTCAATGTTTCTTTTGATGCAGAACACGTTAAAGTCAAGCTGCTCCTCGCTCTCAGTTCAGCTTCTGCATTGGAAAAATCACCTTTCCCTGACTAACTTTCTGCTGACAGTGGTTGTCAACAGCAGGTCCCCCTGGACCACTTCCAACTGGTGCTGAAAATGATGTGTTTACTTCTGATGTAATTGGGACCAATCAATTTTCGAGCCCATTACTGGAAAGGATGACTGCATCAATCTGTAATGGGCCAGAAATGTGTTTGTCTCTTCAACACGAACCAGGAAACAGTTTTCAACACCATTTGAGTGGGGATCAGAAAAGCTGTTGCCAATAATGATTGGCACCAGCTAGTCATTTTCTTAGTGCTGATGGACCCCAAAGTGCAGATGAGAGAAAAGGAGGCAGAGACACAGCTGACAGGCCATTAGTTAGTGGACTTGCAGCTCTTAGAAAATGCTAAGCAGGGACGAACACTAAGAGATTAATTCTCTTGCAGATGTGCCCCACTCCTTGCTGCCTTCTGTGGGTGCATCTCAAGAGGGCAAAATGTGTTTATAGCTGCTTGTACATATTTTAATAATTTTTTACCTATAGCTTGGAATAGTTTTGGAATAGGGGAGAAGACAAAAGACTGCAGGAAAGGTCTGAGTCCTTTAAACCTAGGTGTGCTTGGGTCACCTTGTAGCAGAGAAGCTTCCGTTTGTTGATTGATAACCTGGTATGGTTTGTAACCTTGTTAGAAATCTGTTTATTTTGCAGCATTTTAGTGCATTCCAGTACACTGGCACCGTCAAGAAAGGTAAAGCATTTTCAGGATCCTTAGCTGGAATAAATAGACCAGTATGTTTATCCTCAGTGGACTTTATGCCTTTTTATAAGAGCGGGAGGTTTGGCCCTATTACAATTAGTCTACTAATTATGCAATAGCCCTGAATATTTTCCACACTTGCTGAAAACTACTGGCAGTCCAGAGTATGTAATTGTGTTTGGGATTCAAGATGAGAAATGTCTTCTGTTCAGATTATCATTCTTCTACAATAATATTCAACAATGTAAGCACTTTTTATTGTCATTTCAAATTGGGGTAAAAACCATTTCAAATTTAGTTAGTATTTGTAATTGACTATTTGCAACTTCAAAACTAGACTTGGTAAATTATGTCCCATTTTTGTCCCAGTTTCTTTCTTGCTGCTCTTAAGTCGTCAGTATCTTGGTTACTTTTTCCTATGCAAAGGCCAATTTGTGCAGATGTTTTGTAGATGTGTAGTCCCCATTCAAAGGAGCAATTCTTGAGCCTTTGGTAATGTATTTTGGTAGAGCCTGAGCAAGTCTTTGAAGTGAAGATTGAGTAAGGGTATCGTGTAATGCCTGGAGGTTCCAGTCAGTGTTTGAGCCTCTTGATAAGGGGCTGAACTAACTCAGGAGAAAAGATGTCCCCTTCCCTGGGTGCTTCTGCTGCTTCCTTTCTTTGGCTGCTTGACCCAGCTTCATTTTCTCTTCCACACTCTCACAGGCTTCTTTCTCCACTTTCTGTCAGTGTCCATGGGTGCACACAGCAAGCTGGTTGCTTTGTCCTGTCTACAGCTATTCCCCTGCTCTCCCAGAATAGCTCTGGTTTTACTGTTCTAACACAGCACTAAAAAAAAAGAAAAAAAAGAAAAAAAAGAAAATCACTAGATGGAACAGAATAGCAGCTGTGTAATAGAGGCCAGCACTATGTCCCAATGGGAAAGGGTCAGCATCCAGGGATTGAGGTTATTCAGGAAATGGGAAACATATTTTTTCTTTCTTTGGCCTACCTCTGACAAACTACTGTTCTGCTGCATAACATTTTTATTCTCACTGGAGTATGACAAGCTGCAGAATGGAGCAAATATATATTGCAGACATTTGTAAAATGCTAGATGACTTTCCCTCAGACATAAGTAATAGGTATACTGGTTTAGGTGCAGGAAGAATAATAATTCACTCAGGGAAAGCTAGAGCAATTGGCCTTGCATCTAATATAATTGAAAATGGTGAAATATAAAGGACTGTCACTGTCTTATTCCTCCCTCCTTCCCCACTGAAATTAACCACAATCCATTATTTCATGTACTATATGATCATGTCATTTGGGAGCAATAAGTGACCACATTTCCTCAACTTTATCACTACTATTCTTGATTCTCTGTTGTTAGATTCACTCCATTCCTAATTTCTATTTTGAGCACATATGCTGGCCTTTAATTTGCAATTTACATGGATGATAGGGTGCTATTCAGAAACCTGTTTCTGCTGCCTTTGTGGTTTTCACCTCACCTCATGTGGTCATTAGGATGAACAGCATATAATTAACTAAATTCATGTAAAGCCCTGAATTGCAAATGCTTGTCTGTACATCTAGTTTGTCTGTACGTCTAGTTTCTTAAAAAAATTATGGGAAATCTAAACCTAACCAAAACAAAACTTCCAGTGGTTTCAATAAGCTGTAAGAAACAGTTTCTGTTTTCTTGGTAGGTGATACTTTGAGCTGTATTCATCCAACCTTTTTATTTATTTTATCATTGATTACACTTGCGTGTCACTCATTTTATGTTAAAAATTATAAGATTTATTTGTGGGCAGGCAGCCAACAGTGAAGCCTGTTTAGCTTGTCGGCTTAGCTGAAGCCATATGGATGCAAAATTACTTTCCTGTTGCCTGTAAAATATTTACCAAAAAGTAAGATTTTTAAATTTTCTTTTTACAATAACATTTCTACAAATTATATTTGTCATTGGGTCCTGCAGTTTGAGTTTGTTGCGTCATACCCAGAGTAAAACTTTACACTGGAAATAGGAGCTAGATGTAGAGGTTATAAGTGAAGCCTCAAGCTGAGGACTTTCTTGATGGTGAAATACAATCTTGAGAGGTTGATTAACTTTGTTAAACAACAGCAGAAAATCTAAAAGACTGTCTACTAAAGCAGGAATTACTCTGATACCTTATATTTCCTGTAGACTTTATGTTTTCTAACTTTTGCCTGAAACTTCAGTTTCTCAGACACTTTTGAATACCAGAGATGATTTTCTTAGTAATTCAGAATAATTTAGTAAGACAGGTCTTGGAAATTGGCTTAGATTGGCACATGTGCTACACCAAGGGAGAAAAAAAAGGCTACAGACCCTGAAGAGGGAGAAGAAAGATAACTTGTGGTCTTGGGGCTCTGTAACATCCCTGAAGTCTCTGCTGTTCCTGTGATTACTTTGCTAAATGGAGAATATTTGGCCTCGCCTACCTTCTGGCCAAAATTGTCTTAGCCCATTCATTATAGTAGTGGCTTTTGCACAAACAGAAAGATTCAGTCTTGTACTCCACATGCTGAAATACTCAGCCTTCTTGTTCCCATGACTGTGTAAAGAAGCAACTAAATGGGGTTGTGGCGAGCGAGGGATGCTGAGGTGGAGTTGTGTCATTGCATTACATACCAGCCACATGGCTGCCTGGTATTGAGAAAGGCGTTTGCCATGCTAGAATTACAGTTTCTGTTCAATGTAGCTGCGGTGCTCAGTATCATAGAGGGGTTAGTTTGTATTAAAAAGAGGACAGCAGAGACAAAATGCTATACTCTTAGAAGTCCTGTGAAATTTAGTGCTAAAAACTAATATTTGGGTCTTTGCAATGATTTCACTTTCTACTATGCTTCTAAGCAAAACCATTCTTCATTTTAATATTGTATTTTATGCTTTCGAATTTCTTCCTTATCCTGTTAACCTGTGTGTGAGTCTTACTAAATAATCCCTGTCAAGCAGAACTGTGTTGGAGTAAATTAGGCAGAGTTGTATTGAATTTGATGGCTGAGTTGATAGGTCATTCAAAGATTATTTATAAACTTCAAATGTTTTTATTTTGTTTGTTTTAAACAAAACTGTTTTTTGTTTGATAGGTATCCTATAAGAAGGATGTGCAAGATACTCACAGATACACCGAAGTGCTGAACAGGCCAGACATAAAGATGGCAACAGAGATAACAAAGATAATAAGTGATGTATGTCCTCCTGTTACTCTATTTGTATTTTTCTAGATGTTATTTTATTTATTCCAATTTCAGACAGATTGTTTAGAATGCTGTGAATTTCTGAAATGTCACAAGCAGAAAACCTGCAACCCCAAATCTGATATGGAGCTTTGATTAAAAAAAACCCCAAATCCAACAATAAAAACACCCTTCCCCAGTTTGTTATGACGTTATTGGTTTCTCCTGTTTCAGTGTGACAATGTGACTTTTGCAACTATTGGTCATTGATCTGAAAACAACGTTAATCTTACTAAAGTTGGTTTTGTTTCAGCTTTATTTGTGATACCTATTCTCAAAATAAGTCACATGCTTGTATGCTGTACTGCACTTCAGAAGATAGACCAAGCTTTCTTTCACCTCGGTACAAGAGAAGCCCACATCCCAGGGCTGCTCTTCCCCCTCACATCTCAGCCAGCAGTGACAGGGAAATGCAGTTCCTCACTGTCCTGAGAGCTGTGCAAACACGCCACTTCTTGCACAGGGGTTCACCTCTCTGAACTCCCATCTCAAATTTGTTTCCCTCCCACCATGACATCCGCTAATGGATAGGTCAAGGAGCAGTTTGAGAAGTAACAATGTGTGATGCAATTTTATGTTTCATTATGGACAACTCAAACAATAAATATATTTAAAGCCCTGAGCCAAGATTTTAAGTAACTGCTATTATAATAATTTCATGTGAGACTGACTAGGCACCTATGGAGAAACAGTTTTAAGAGACCTGAGATTTACCTTTTGAATATTCAGGATTTTCTGACAACCAAGAACTTTTACTAAGTCTTATGTTCAACACCCAAATTCACTAATTGCTGTTCAAGCCCCCTTTGAGTTAGAGTGGCTTTGGGACTTTTATTTCTCTCAGTCTGTTGTTATGATGTGTCCTTGCTGATTCACAGTGCCTGAGTAATGCAAGAAGCCTATTTTAGGCAATGGATAATTTAGTTTGTGATATCGCAAAGCACATATTGTCAATTCATCTGTGCTGTTTTCTAATGCATGGTGGAAAAAAAATTGCAGCAATTTGCATGGGAGGCAGTTCAGCTGGAAAGATCACATAACACCAGTCCCGTGGGACAAATCCCGCTCTGTTACACCAATGCAACTTCACTGACATCCAGCAAGACTGCAGTGGTAGAAATGAGAGTGGAATTTGACCTAACATTTCAAAGAAGCTGCCCCTCAGCCCAGTTTTCTTTCAAGACTAGTTTCAGCTGCTACAAATAATCTTGTGTAAACTGCAGACCCTGGCGTAAAAAATGCTGAGCCATTGTAACTCACTCTGTCTTGATTGGGAGAACAATATTTCTCAGTTTTAAGCTGTGCATTTGTTTCAAGTTGAATTTTGTGAATGCTGTGCATTGTGTTTTACAATAGATAAATATTTTGTTTCTTAAGGGGCTGAAGCCTGAGTAGGGCTCTTTTTTCAGTGCTGATTAGAACAGCTCTAAAAGTAGTGCCATGCAGATCATTAAATGAGACCTTTTCTACTAGCTTTAGTGCTTACATTTCTCCTGATAAAACAAAAGCAAGCAATTTATTAGTGATTCATATTCATTTTATTTTTAAGGCTGAGTATAAGAAAGGAAGAGGAGAGATGAATAAGGAGCCTGCTGTACTTGGAAGGCCAGATTTTGAACATGCTAAAGGAGTTTCAAAACTGTTAAGCCAAGTAAGATTCTCTGTCATTTTACAATGACTTCATTCAGATATCTTGTTCCTAGTAATGCAAGAAAATATTTAGATTTTTAGATGTTTATCTCTAATTGCATGACTATTATGTTCTCAAACTCTTTTTATGCAGTATTTCAATGACTGGTAAATTTAAGATTTTTAGGAACCAGAATATATATGTTAATGCAAAAATATAAGGAACTTTGACCATTAAAACTTTTGTGGAGATGGTGTATATTTATACAAATTATCTAGTTTTTTCTAAAATACTAATGGCATGTAATTTAGAGGCAAATTTTGCTACTCATTCAGTTTGAGTGGAACCTTACCCTGTGATTAATCCCACTGAAGTAACTGAGGTCTTTTGTGTTACTGCTTGCTAATGTGAGTAATGGGATCTGAATTTGGCCTGACATATAAACCACCCACCTTCCCTCCCCCTGAAATGGAACCTTTTATGTACAACTTTCTGTTATAGATTAACCTCAAAAAGACCAAAAAAAAAAAAAAAGAAAAAAAAAAAAGGAGGAATTACTTTAGTCCATAACTAAAAGAAATCTGAAAACACATATTCTCTCTTTTCCTCTTATGAGTCTTCAACTCGTTAGATCTACTCATAAGACTCTACTGCAGATCAGCCTGACATCGTGAGAAAGGATTTTTGACTTTTGACCTGTTTTTCTTTTTTTATGTAGTAGTTCTTTACCAGTGCCTGGCATAATCCTCGCTAGTAATCCTGTCAGACTACACTTAGAGCTTTTGTAAACTCAGGAACAAATTCTGCCTTCCTGTAGGAGAAGGATAACACCCTTTGATTGGAGAAGGCCATGTCAGTCTTCCCAGAAGTAGAAACCCCCTGCCGATGTAGTAATGTATACACTGGAACAGTCTGAAAATCAGTGTTGTGTAGCAAATACTTGTGATTTGGCTAGATAGTAAGCATCTTCCCTAGAACTAGCATAAAATGAGAGTAATGTGTCATACAGAACAAGCTGCAGAACAGTGCAGTGTCTGCTTGCAAGAGGTTGAACTCCTTTTCTTGTCACCAAATTTTGTCCTTGGATATCTGCTGTATGATTTCCTGTTTCACACTGTACCATCATGAACTTTGAAGCACTAATACTGCACAAAGAGAAAAGAAGAAAATACATGTTTTTTATTGTTTTGTTAATGATATGTTCAGAACCAAAATGAGTTTTTGATTTTCAAATAGGTTGCTTTCTTCCATTTTGTAATGGATTGTGTGCTCATTCCTCTGCTGATGGGCAAGTCTGCTAAGAGATTCTTTTGTGCTTAGTGTTGTGCAGTCTGGGAAGTAAACCTGTGCTTTCTAGGAAGAACGAGTGCTGTGCTGCTGTCATTTATAGGAAAGGGAGCTGTCTGTCATTTAGCAAACATCTTTAGTGGTTTTTCAAAGGGTTCATGTCTAAATTTAGTGAGTTGTATTCTTTATTTCAACTCAGTGGCTGTCTACACACTCCCTTCCTTGCAGCCTGTTTCAGAATATAGTGGGCTTGTGGCTGCTGGTTGTCACAAATGGGACTAAAGCAGATCCCTTTCCAATAGCTCTCTCCACCTCACTGAACCTGGTACCCCTGAGGTTGTGGCAATTGCAACAATCAAAAAATACCAGCTGGATCATGGGGCTGTGTAGGCACATGCTGAGCCAGCTGCGTCATAGGCTTCATCAATGCACTTTTTATCTCATACTTATTAGATGTACTTTTCCTCTTGGACAATGCATGCTGCATCTGCAGAAGCTTTGTAATAGTCTCTTCATTGCCAGGGGCTGGGATGGCAGCAGTTCCAGTTGAGGTCCTTCTGTATAAGAGAGCATTTGGTGTGCAATTTTAACTTCTTGAGAGTTATCAGTTTAGAAGGTGTGGCAGCAGGAGTGGAGCTGTTGACAAAATGTAACTTGCTTAAAGTTCCTTTGTAAAGAAGGTCCTTACTAAACCTTGGAGATCCAAACTCTGTGACCACTGGACCTGGATCCTGGTTTTGGGATCCTTCTTTCTCTTGTCCTCTCCTCTACACTGTTGTGGCTACTTGTAGTGTGTGTGGTGGGCCACGTGCTTTTTGAATGGGAGGCAGTGCTTCAGCCCAGCACTCCGTTGCCGGGTGTCTGCAGAGAGCAGCGTGGAGGCTGTAAATACGGGAGCGGGGTGCACTCAGCAATTCCCCACCTTCTCTGAAGGGAGGGCTGTGGCCATGAGTTGTCGAATGTTTTTATATATTATTTGAATCACTATAACACTTAGACACACTGATCATAAATCAAGAGCACAGAAAAATGAAGATGACCCCTGTGTCCAAAGAGCAGGGTGGTGGGGCGGGATGAGGAATGCACCTGTGCTGTAGGAGAGGAAAAGCCCTAAATGTGGGTCAGTCATGTCAGGCCTCTTCATGCAAGGATTGTGAAGCAAGCTTGTAACAATTACAAGATTTAAAAAATAGTAAAGTCGACAATCTCTTTATTGTCTGCAGACTTTCTGGCTTTTAGGGTTTCCATTTGTTTCTCAGCAGATGGGAGCATTATAAACTTTTTGTGCTGAAAGTTGACAATTTCCATTAATAGCACAAATCTATAAGCTGCGACATGCAGAGAAATATTAGTTATCTGACCCTCACAGTAAATTTGCAAAGTTGACAATTCTGATGGATGTAATGGGAAGAGAAGAGGATAACATGTTTTAATGTGATGCATATGGGTAGGTAATTTAGGGAGTATAGAGAAACAGGAGCAAGAGGAGGTCAGGCAGTGTGGGTGTAACGAAGAGAGAAAGCAATCAAGGCAAGCCGGAAGGCAAACAAAGTGAAAAAAATAGTGTTAATGTTTGACTGGCCCTCAAGGCTCTTCAAAATCAGTGTACCCCTCACATCTTTTTTCCTTTTTTTTTTTTTTTTGTCAAGAAAACTTTTGACAACAGCAGCAGCAAAAGTAAGAGCTCCCAGGACTAATGTATTTGCCCACAGCCTGCAGTAACAACTTTCTGTTGATTTTAAACCAATTTTAAACCAGAAACTGTGTTAGCCCTTGTGAAAACATGGAGATTGTCAATTTGCTGAATGTATATTGCATGATTTGAGTTATTTTTTGTATATTTTATAAAAGCAAGCTCTTGTTTACATATTTTCTATGTCTTCTGATGTGTTTTATTAGCTTTTTCAAAGAGCTGCTGATATAAAATATTCCCCTTATGGTGTTCAATAATTGGGTTTATGATGAATAATTTTGGATATTCATTTTTTTATGCTGAATCTGATGCTTATTGTTTCAGAAATAAAATTGTTAGAGGTAGAATGTTTTTCAAAAGATACCTTCTCTGAGATTATAATTAACTACACAAAAAGCCTAAGATTTTCTCAGTCTTTCTTTGCTTAAGCTCTGCTGGTGCTTTTAGCAACCAATATTTAAATTTAGCTCTTTGTTTATGTTACATTTCCTTTAATATCTTTGTGCTTTGACAGGTTTTTCACTTCTTTTAATATGTTTTCATATGGTCATAAGGAAATGCTTTAGCTGCAAGTGTCTGCTTCATCCTGGGATCCCAGTGGTTGAATGATTCAATTTTTGTAGTTTCTTTGTAAAACTGAACAGTTGGTGATGTCATCCACTTCTGAAACTGAACACTCCCTGTGTGAACAGCTTTGAACTGCAGATTTGATTTAGGAATGTTGCTGCAAAGCTTCAAAAGACACTGCTCTGTCCAGCTGCAATTCTGACTTTTATAGGTTTTGTGCAAGGCTGATGAGAAGTTTGTTTATCCAGGCCTTATTTAATTCCTGTTTGGTTTTTCAGGGATGATGTTGTGTTAAAAGCCTGCAAGGTCTGCTCTTTCTTCAGCAACAATTAGAGAGCAGCCTCCACGCATTTTTAAATTAACCCCCAATACATACTCTCTAAAAAAATAAACAAACTTAAGACTTTAATTAAGGTGGTAAATAAGTAGCCATCACTTAAACCCTCATTAAAGTAAAGCTTTTGGTTAACGATGAAATTTGTAGATAAGCTTCCACAACAACTAACAACTGTCATTTCTACTCCCACTATTTGTTTGCTCTTCTGCTGTGTCGTATAATTGCTAAGACCTCCCCCCTTCAACTGTTTTAGAAAACATGAAGTATTTTTCTTCCTTGTTTTTAATCAGAAACCTTTCTCTCAAGATAATTTTTCCCCTTTAAACTGCATTTATAACTTTCTCCTATTCAAAAGAAGGGAAAATGCTGTGTGCGTTACTTCACAGTGACTCATCCATGGGCTTGCTTTTCTCCTCTCCCTCTCCCACCCCACGCTTTCTTTCAAAAGGGAAAAGGAGACAGGAACACACCGATGAAAGAGAAAGTGAATGTGTGCGTAGCTTTCAATGAGATGACTCCCCTATGACAAGTCATAGTTAGATAACTGCTGGAAATGCTCTTGAGAAACTGCCAGGGTCATCTGATATTATTAATATTGTGAGGCCTCCATTTTGCCCCGAGTGACATGTGTGATGGTGTTGGT
Organism: Nesoenas mayeri; assembly: GCF_963082525.1. Classification (NCBI taxonomy): domain Eukaryota; kingdom Metazoa; phylum Chordata; class Aves; order Columbiformes; family Columbidae; genus Nesoenas; species Nesoenas mayeri. Next base: position 144,030,500 of record NC_137543.1, on the reverse strand, counting down.
GAGGAGAGTACAGGCAACAGCAGAGCAGCCCAACGAGGCAGCAGGGCCCAGAGGTACTGAGACATCCCTCACTACGAGGGGAACATTAACAGTTGGATTAGCGGTGGTTTTCTTAAATTTGGGACCCCCCTGCAGGTTGGCATCAAGACACACAGCCATGTGAAGACTGGGTTCACTGGATCCATCTCTTTTCCTTCAGTAGCAGTGATGTGATGTGATCTAAACTGACACTAACGAGGATTTATTACTGGAGTCTCTAGATTGAAACGTATTGCTAAAAAGCTCTTTCAAAAAAATGGCATCAAATGGCTGGAGCTGGAAGATGGCAAACCAGTTGTGAGGAGAGGTCCCCTTGGAACTGACGTTTTCACACTTAACAAGAATATCAAGGACCATGCTGTCCGCTCGGTCCACATGCACAGTTTGAGGCCATTTGTTGGCTGGGCGGAAGACAGCTTGCAGTACTTGGATATTATTTGAACTCCTGTGCACAGTCTTGTTATGATGTGAGCTGATGCCTAAGGAGTAAAAGACAATTTTTCTCACCATGCTGACTTGATCCCTGGTTTCAGAGTCTTTTTAAATCACATATTCCAGCACTGCCTGATTTTTATTAGAAGGCAAGTTTTGGATACACCTTTAAAAAGAGAAAAGCCCTCTGATTTATTCCTTCATTGCTCATACAGAACGTGGATTTGCTTTTGACAAAGGCAGTGTCTTTGTGTTCAGATATATGCTTTTGTACTGGATCCAAAGCCAAGGCAAATATCAAACAATATGAACCAGATGAATCTACCAGAAGCAGTAGATATTATTTTCACGAGTCAGTGTGAAAGATTACGAAGTTCATAATGTGTTCAGATAAAGTTTCTCTTTAAAAGTGACAGTGCTTTGAAAAATTAATGTAAGTGCTGGAATCGTAATGTAGTTCTTGAACATATATGGTTAGTTTCTGTTTGGATGGCTTAGTTTTGGGTTCTTTTTATCCTGATTAATGAAATACTGGGCATAGTGGCTAAATGTAATGATGTCGTGTAAGCTAAACCATGTTGAGAGCCTTTTGAGACAACGAAAAAGAAAATAATTCCCACAACTAAAGCAGAGAAAAAATAATTTTTGAAGGAGATTGTTTGAGGTGGTTTTACCACTTTATCAGACATTCATGTTGGAATAAAGAAAAAAGGAGTAAGGAAAAAGCCACGTATCTATTTAATGCGGAGCACGGTAAATTATAATGGATGTTGCATAGGCTCAGATATCAGGTGTCTGACTAACATTCATGAAAGCAGCATAATTCAGACTGAACTTTTATTCTCTTCCATTATGCCCAGCTGTTGGAAAGAAGCAAGGCATGTGTGCAAAGTCTCCAGATGTTTAATGATCATGCACAACAAGGGGGGCAAAGGAGGAAGATTTACTATTTGTTCATTTTTTTCAGACTCTGCATTCAGTTCTTCATGTTGTATGGAATTTTTGTCATTTATTTACTTTTAATGCTATTTGCTTATTGCTTATTTCCTCTTACATATCTTCTTGTTGCCTCTTTTCTTTTGAACAAGAAGAAAAAGAGGGAAAGTGGTGGCAGACAGTCATTTCGTGATGCTTTATTACACTGAAATGAGGTGGTCATTGTCCCCAAGAAGGGACTGTATTACAGAGGGATTCCTGAGGGTCTCTTGGGAAATTTCTGGCAGAATTAAAAATAGACCTGGGGGCTGTGGTGACAGCCTAGCACAACATGGGTGACACTTGGACCTGGAGGTGGGAAGATGGCTGAGCAGAAAGTTTGATTTTGACTTCCCACTTTCAAGTGGTTGAAAAATTTATAAGTGATTTATTTTACAAGATTAACAACTTATTAATCGTATATATTTTTTTCTTTAAAAACACATTTTCAATGTTAATTATGAATTGAATGACTCTCACCGAGTAGATTATTGTTGCTAGTCAAACAGTTCTGGTTTATTTAATTACTCTAGTGAATCATATGGTTTTGTTTCTGTTTCCTTTTTATAAATCCTTCAGCACCAGTAATCACATGACAATCTTAAAATTATTTTTTTATCTTAGTAAAATTCAGATACATAAAAGTTACTTTGAAACCAAGACAGTCACAGGTGTGGCTAAACTGAGCTTCTTTAAACATCTTCATTGTTTAAAGATTTATGGATAAGACGATTGCCTTTAATAAGCTTCTTTATAGTCTGAATTTTCTGTGCCTTCTTTAAGTGCTACATGTTAATATTAGATATGTTTGTTCTGGTGGAAGGTGAAATACAAAGAGCAGTTCAATAAGGAAATGAAGAGCCACCAGTACAATCCTCTTGACAGTGTTTCCTTCAAGCAAGCACAGATTGCATCCACCTTGGCGAGTGATGTAAGTGAATTTGCTTTGTATTTTATGTGCATTTACATCCTGAAAAACCTAACGTTTTTTCTCAAGCAGAGTTTATTTTTCCGTCTTATGAACTACTGTGAGCAGCAGTCTCTGCTGCACTGTGTGTCTGGATGGCAGGTACAGCATGTTGTCCATTTCTTCCTCTGCTTCTTCTACAAGGGCCTGCAGAGTTTTCATAACCATTTTAGATGTGTGTCAGAAGATGTGACTGCTTACTCTGAGCTAATCACCTCGTACTCAGTCCTTTTGTATTCAGGAAAGAAAGAAGCTGGTCTAGAGGGCAATTTTGATCTGTTTTGGATGCTTGTCTTTAGAGGAGTGAAGTGCTGGCTTCTCTCCAGTGGTTGTAGAAGGAGGAGCAGGTCAGATTCGCGTGTCCATCTTTTAGACTTCATTCTGCCAGTTGACCTTCGGAATGGTATTATTAAGTACAGCGGTCACCCAATGTAGCAACGAGTGCCTGCTGCTGGAGCCAGATTGTAGAAAACTTCTATATTGAGTGATAATGCTGTTAGCATTGTGTATTTAACAATGTTTCTAATTCTAAAAATGTTAGCTCTTCTTTGAGGCTGTGATCCCAAATAGCCAAGAGACAAGCATCTGGTGTTTCTAAAGTGTGGGACAGCTCTGGGAAGGGTCCAACTGAATATGTTATTGTTTACAAAATCTGAATGTTTAGTAAAGAATTTATTGGAGTAAATATTATTGTAAGAGATATGCAGGTTGAATATTGTTGATTTGAAGTCTGCCTAAATCAGTGAAAAACACAATAAATATGTGTAGGTGACTAAAGGTATTGGTTTAAAAGATTTGTCATCCAAGATAGATAAGGTATGTAGTTTTCTTCCTGTAAAGATGGGCATCCAGCTATCAGAAGTATGGAAAAGTCTGCTATAGGCTGATAGAAAATTACTTGCTAATACTTCATTAAGTAATTATTTCTTACTTCAGGTGACTATAGTGCTTGTCATTGCTGAATGCAATCTGTATTAAATAAGATATCCAGGAGCACTTCCCTTTGACTGTTTTATTTTCATTTGGACAGTTAGTGTAATTCCTGAATCAAGAGAAAAACAAGAAGAATCAAGGGTTTTTAAAATTACTAAACTCAAAATATTGAAGGAGATAATCTTGATTTATGTTTATTTTTTGTTGTGTGTGGTTTTTTTTTGGGGGGGTGGGGGAGAGGGGAAAATAAAAGAAAAAAAGAAAAGATAAAAGAAAAAATAAATAATAAATAATAGTTCCTCTCTGGTTTGAAAAGCCATATGAAGTGTGGTTTTGTTGTATGTGTCTTTTTTTATGAAAAGTTTGAGTAATTCCTGAATACTTGCTCAGTAGAATGAAGCCTTTGTTGATTTTTCCTTTTCTTCCAAATAATAGTAAATGACCACCATCTAGTGGCTGATAGAGATAGCTCAGGCAAGCACTTTATACTTTCTGTTTAAGGACGGTCACACTATAATGCAAAGCTCTGAATTATTTTGTTAATCTTTATTTTACATAACCTGAATTCTCTTTCCAGGTGAATTACAAGAAAGATTTGGAAAGCCTACATGATCCAGCCTCTGATCTACCAAACCTGCTATATTTAAACCATGCTTTAAATATCAGCAAAATGCATAGTGATGTAAGTTGCCTTTATGAGAATGATCTGAAAAACTTATGTAGTAAGGAATGTAGTATGTATAGTCACCATAGAAAAAATTTTGGTACTTGCTTCATGGTCTCATATGTAGATGACCGTAGTGTTGTAACCATAGTAGTTGGGGAATGTAGTGAAAAAAAATGGCTCATAGGAAGAGATATTTCAGTTACTGGAACAACTGACATACTGGATTAGAATCACTCAGACTTCTGGTACTTGAGCATTTCTTCTGATATGCCTGAAACTTTGTCTGTTTTTTCCTTCGTTGATCTGAGATCCTACTTTCCTTACAAATCTCATTTTGCTTGAGATCTTACTTAGGACATTCACCTGCATTCACCTGTACGGAAGTGACCATTATGCTGGTTTAATATTTGGACCTCTGCCATAAACAGACTCTTGAGCGCTTGCTTCCTTTAGAGCTTCTCTGTCTAAGCCTTTTTCCCTCCCAAATGTCTAATGCTTCCTGCACTGGGTCAGGTAATAAGCCCATACTCCATTCTGTGTAACATGTAACAAAACATGTCCCTTGATGGTGCTGGTGGTCTGACATAGGATAGTGATGGGAGTTGGAATGGGGAGGAAGAGATAGGAAACCCCTTGCTTCTCTGCAATGCTGAACCTTCTCTCCCTCTTCAAAAGCACCCAAGCATGGTGCTTGTAAGCTGTTTAGCTGCATGGGTCATCTTGACTCCAGAAACCACAGAAGGGCCCAGCACTACTGTGGAAAAACATGAGTGGGTGGTGTTGGGAAGGCAGATTGGTCATGGTCAGCAGGAGGTGAGCACTTCACACACAAAGGGTTAGTCCTAATAACTAGTAGCATATTGAGTCATCTTCTGAGTCAGTGCCTGCTTATGGAAACTTATGTCTAAAATAATCAAAACAATGGAACCTTCCTGTCCGTACTTGATTTTTGTATTGCTCTTTGGTAAACTGAAGCTTGCTTTTTGTCTGTCTCACTCTGACACGTGAAGCTAACACTATTCCCTTTTGTATTAGTAGTAAATGAGTTGATAGCTTTCACTTCCTGCATTTTTCATGTGCATTTTGGCCTAATTCTACTTTCCTTCAGTGTAAGGTAAGATTGGCATTCTTTTTGCTGGTTAAATGAACACCCTCAGAGTGGTCTTCATCAATTTGTCATCTTATCTCTAAGGAAATAGAAACCTGGACTTTCCCTTAAGGCTTCTCACTTCTTGGAAAATTTCTTTCTTTCTGTTGCCTCCTAAGAAGGGTTGATTCATATTGCCTATGCCCTCATCTGAGGACTCCATAAATACTAAGTTTCTGATTTTTGCGTTGTCCAGATGCTGGTGGATATTTTTTCTTACCTTGAGCATGAAGAAGAATGCTTTGTCATCCCCTAAAGTCCCCATTATCTATTTGTCTTTACAAAAACCCCATGTTCAAAATCCTTCTCAGATTTGACTTCTTCATGTCATGTCTTTGGTTTTAACATGGCTTACTCTCCTACCTTTCAAGTATCTTTGTGTTCTCCTCCTTGCCTACCCACAGCACCAAATCTTTCTCAAAGTCTGCTTCCAGTGTATGAAATGGTCTTCCTGACTGAGCTGTTAACTAATTTCCAAAGACTGATTGCATGGACTGTTTTTTCACTTTGAAACACAGAGCTTCTCGATAATTCCCCAATTTTGCTGTTTCCCTATAGTATACCTTTCTCCCTGGAACTTTGTTTCTGTTCATCTTTTGCATAACATAGCTACATCTGCCCCAGTGTGATACATCGTAACCTGTATGGTTAATTAAGCTCATAAACTAATATGGTCGATTGAATTGGTTTGTTGATTGACCTAGAGTGTAGAAGTGTGTGCAACTTTATGAAACACATATACTGTAATACCAATGCAAAGCTATTGTACAAGTCAGCTTCCATGGGAATAAATTCCAGCAGTTAAGGGGAAATCTTGGTGGGCATGTTTGGACAAAAATGGGCTGATTTTTGCAGGTTGAACTCATCCTATTTTAATTATTTTAATGAGGAAGAAAGTTCACAAAGTGGAACTTTCCCTTCATATGGTATAGATGTAATTCTCTTTGGCATGAACTATGGAGACATAAAATTTAAGAATTTGATATATGTACAACAGCTGTTTCATTGGTTTGCACACTTTATTTCTATTGTAGAGAATTTGAGATGCTAGTGAACTACAGGCTAAAAAAAAAAGAACTTAGATGTTTTTAATTTTATGAGACAAGGTGAACAAACAGGACTTATGAGACTGAATCTGGTACCTGCAAAAAGTTATATGGTTTACCTAATTTGATTTTATAGGTTATTTATTTATTTATTTATTTATTTATTTTTAAATTTTATTTTTTTTTATTTCTGTTCCATTAGTTGAGGAACAGAGTAAAAGTATGAAGTCAGTATCTGTAGATGGAGATAATGTTCATTTGTTTCTGCTACATGATTTTGTTCTGTGACATTTATAATTATTTCCACTAGGAGGCAAACCCAGACCATCATATATATTCCCTTGTACTTCAAATGTAAATAATAAAGTTTATTTTCTAGTGAGTATGAATATTTGACTTTTGGATGAGCAGGACAAGCATTTTCTCTAGGAACTTTAAAAAGTTATTTCTTATCATATCCTTTTTTTTCATTTCATCACAATATTCTAAATACAAATTTAGCAATAGAATTCCTGTTCTGGGAGACCTAAAACGTAGTTTCTTTAATGCTGTTTCTCCCATAGTTATTTTAAATGGTATTTAAATTACAAAACCTTCTGGATTTTGTTAGTGAAAACATTCTTGGATATTTTTTTGTTTCAGTATGAATATAAGAAATCATTTATGCAAAGCAAGGGCTTCTATCATTTCACCCGGGATACAGCTGAACAAATTCATCACAAAGAAAATGCACTGCTTCAAAGTCAGGTATACACACTTATAAATACATCTTGCAAAGAGAAAAATGCAGTACTCTAACAGTGATTAAATCAGGTGCAAAACTGCATGACAGATTACAGTGATGTACAGTGCATATTCAACAAGAAGCACCTCATGAGGAGAGAGGAGTGTGTTTTTGCAGGATCCAAACCTAGTGCAGAAGCGTGAGAAGGAAAAATACTCTTAACGCTTTTCTCAAATTCAGACATCACTATTTTTGAAAAGAAAAATAAATTAAAATGACGTTACTAATTCTGAATATCATATTTTCTTTTGTAGCCATTTGCTTTCCTTTATGGCTTCTGTAGAATGTTCCATCATACCCCACACTGGTTGAGATAGGCAATGTGTTTGCCCATCTTAATCAAGAGAGTGTGAATGAATGAGGTCAGAAAGCTTCTCCCAGTTTCCAAACAAAGCATATTTGCTTTGTGAGTTTGCAAAAAGTTATAAGCTGGTCTCTGAACTTTGTGTCCTTCAATGTGATTTTACTGTTAGCTTTAAGGTCATGGCCATTGGTAGCTTTGAGGGGAATGATGGTGCAAGACTGGTCCCTACTGAGGCAGTAGTTTCCCCTCCCTTTTCCTTCCTACAGGTACAAACAAAAGTGCATTTCAGAATCCTGTTCCTGAGCCTGAAAGAGAGACCTGTGGGGCCTGGCTGTGGCACAGATTTTCTTCTTATACTAAATGTGTTGTTTAATAGAAACATAACAGAGGATCCTACTGAAAAGCTTCCAGCTGTTCAGACATAGGTCATTCAGCCAAAATCATGCAATTAGTTCAAGGATTGTGATTGATGCTCCTCACTCCAGCCATCTTCAAATTTCACAATTTTTAGGTCTGACATTTTGAAGCAAATGACTAAATGACTCCAGAAAAAACTTCCTTGTCTAGCCACCCTATTTCTCCAACATGTTAAATCTGGGAGGAATCTTCCAATTAAAAACCTCTAAGGAATATGACTAAAACAGGATTTGTCTGTCACCATGGCAAGCAATCAGATCTCACATTCTCTTAGCTCTTAACAGCCTTTATTTTCATTTTCCTAGGTCAAGTACAAAGAGAATTATGAAAAATCTAAAGGCAAATCAATGCTGGAGTTTGTGGATACACCAATGTATCAAGTTTCAAAGGAGACTCAAAAGATGCAGAGTGAGGTTAGTAAAAATAGCAAAAAAACCCTAGCTTCTCAACAGAGAAGCTAACAACATCCTGTGCTCAGGTTAAGAAAATGGATGAAACAGATTGTAAAGGTTTTATAAACGGAGGATATGGTCAAATTAGTACTGAGTAGTTCCCTTTGCTATTCTGTATCACAGTTCTTCCTTCAAATTGGTTTTTTCTCAAAAGGCTGTTGATGCAAACACTAGACATGGATTGTATGTACCATCATTTAATTGAGAAGAAACTCAAGAGGTCATTCGGATCAGAGATTACTCAAATTTTTAACTTTTGCTTTTAATTCCATCTTTAAAGAGGGAGGGTTTTTAGGTGGGAACAAGTGAAGCTGCAAAACCCAGTGTGACCTTGTGCCTTAACTGAAATGTGCTCCTGCCCGTTCAGCCTGGGGAGCTCAGCAAGGGAGAAGAACTGTTCCCGGGCTCCAGAACAGCACTGACTTTCCTATGACAGGCCGTATTTTTCTAAGTTTCTATTGGAAACTTCCAATGGAGGAGGTTTTGTGACCTCCCAGGCAAGCTTATCCAGTGCTTTACTGTCCATCCTGAGAGTATTTTCCTGTGTCTCCCTTGCTGCAGTTTGATTCCATTATTTTTGCTCTATGTCGTGCAAAAAAGATTATTTCATCCTCTTGGTACAAACTTTTATGCATTTAAAACCATTACCTTGTTTGCCATTTGTTTTCTCTTTTTACAACCAATCAAACTGTTTCATAGATCAGCTTAAACATTCTCTTTGGAAACATCATCTGTATGTATTTTTGTCTAAATTGTGTGTATCTTGTATAGATAATCTAAGTAATGAAATAAGTAATAAAGTTGCTTAATAATGTGATAATGAATTTACGGCATGGCTTCTTTCTGGATCTGTTTACAGTGTTCTTTCTGAAATATGCTTGAAAATGCACATGCATGTACCACTAATTGTTGGTTTTGCTTCAACAGAAAGTGTATCGCAAAGATTTTGAAGAAGAGATCAAAGGAAGGCCCTCCATGGATTTAGACAAGACCCCAGAGTTCTTGCATATAAAACAAGTCACTAACCTTCTGAAAGAGGTAGAGGATTTTTATTTCTTTGTTGTTGTTGTTGTGGTTAAGTTATAAATAGGCCAAAAGCAGCATCACTACAAGCTACTGAGTGTTGAGCAACTTCCAGTTAACTTGGTAGCTAAATACAAAAGTGACCTGATGAGTAAAAATTGTGGTGTGTCATTTTATATTCTGAATAGTCCTGTAATAAGAATTGATACTTTTTGAAGTTTCCTTACGAACATAAGGAAATTATAAAGATTGGCACACCTGAAGCAGAAAAACAGTTAAATGAACAAATCAGATGACTCCATAGAAAATCAGTAGTTGGCAGGACATGCTCTCTAAGGGCCTCAGTTTTGGATTTTTTTCCTGCCTGGGCTCAAGTAGCCCAAATTTAGTGACCTTCCAGGCATGCTGCAAAAGACTTCTGTTTGATAGGGATTTGGAGACAGCCTGGAGTTTTCTTTCCAGATAGATGAAGGGGTGGAAAGGAGGATTTCTATTGGTGTCCAAATGGCAGTTTTTCCTTTTCAGTAGTTGTTTCAGGTTTATGATAGTCTGTTGTGGTTTTATGGATGCCTTGAGCTGTGTGTAGTCACTTTTAACTGATTTAATTGAAATTATTATCTATCATACGTGTTACCGATAACAATAAAGAAGACCAAAATTTGATAATAAAGCTGCGATATTACATAATCTGCTTTAAGCACATTTTGTTAGAAAGTGCAGGTTTTCTGCATGCCCACTGTTTGTTTAAGAATTGTTGAATGCTCTCCAGTTGTATGTGGAATTGTAAATTAAATAACTTTTTTTTTTTTTTCCATAACCAAAAAATCCTTCTATCTTTAGTTTTTTTGTATTGTTATACACAACTGTTTTCATGTTAGATTTGAGTATTGGTTCATTCTATAGATTAGGCTTACTATTTGACCCAACTGAAAAGTAAATGTATCAGCAGAATTTGTAGTTATAAATATCAGAGCTGCTAGATATCTTCCATTTGAATATTAGAGCCAACAGTACCTTTTTTGTATTTATTGTATTAAGAATTTATGTTTTTGTGGTGGCACAGACTAATGAATTGAGGATGCTAGAATTAAAAAAACTTTGAACCTTGTTCCTTTCCTTTTTTTTGAAACAACTTATCCCAGTCTATGGTAGATTTCATATGGGTAAAGAAAATATTTTATTTTCAGATACTTCTTTGTTCATCTTCTAATACATAATTTATTCTGATAAGCATTGATGTCAGATAGACAAGTCTCAAGCTTGGTCTGGTTTGTGCAGTATCATTCTGTGTGTACATGTCTCATGTGCCTAGTGACTAGGGAAAAATGCAAATACTTGCCTTTCCTTGAGTTAATCTTCCTGCATGCTAAATGTCCACAGAAGCGGTTAGTGCATGCACAGTTGCAGATGTGCTGTGAATGTTCATCTTTGAAAATTTTGATGTAACTTCCCTCCATAGTGCATGCATTAAGATGTTCCCTAATACTTACCTCAAGTTTTATGACTCGTTGTGTAGGGAGTAAACCATGCTTGTAAGCCAGAGGGGAAGAATGTGAGAAAATGAAAACAGTATTTTAATGCATAACTGCATAATTTTATGTCCACACTCGAGGAACAGATTCCAAAACCAAAGACTACATAGGTCAAATTAATGATTTTCTTTCAAGATTCAGCAAAATAATGTATTTCTTCATAGTCAAGGATGTAGCTCAGAATTTTTGTGTGAAAGTTCATAATAAACTTTAGATAGATACTGCGTCAAACAAGAAGGAGAACCTGGAGGTTTAATAAAACCTTATTAAAAAATGAATTATTTGTTCAATTACCAGCTTATTCTGTTACCTTCCCACTGTAGAGAATTCTGAAAATATTTCACATTTGGTAAGAATAACAACTTTCTTCTCTGGAACTACATTAACAACTCCAGAAGAGATAGGTGAATTTACTGATTTTAAATCAATAGAAGTTGTTTCCTGCTTGTTGTAGGACATCCTGATGATAAAGAGAAGCTTCTTTAAAAAGACCTGATTTTCTTTTGTTTAAATAAAAAGCTTATACAGAGATAAAGGTGGTCACTACTGCTTATGAAATTTAATACATGGAGTATTAATTCATGTCTATACAAATCCTTCTGAAAAATATTTTCTTCTTTTTTTTTTTCTAGTTTCTTTACTTTAAAAAAGCCTAACCCAAACCTGGAGATGGGAAGAGCAATTAAAAATCCTTACAAAACTTTAAGATCTTTAACTTCATAGGCTTATATTAGCTCGCTAGGAGTTGGGAAGAGGAAAAAGAATCGAATTTCCACGGATAAGTTCTAATATGCTTTTAATTTTATACTGAACATTTGAGTACTGCGGAGGCTGCAGTCGCTAAATGTTGATAGATTGTGTCAGCACAGTGTCTGAGGGGCACAGAAGTGTTATGGTAGGAATATTGCTTCTACATTATAACTTATTAAGCAGTCATTTGAGCAGGTTGTACTATAGTATTCAGGGCATCCATCCTGATTTTGATGCCATTAGTGGAACAGAAGTAAAAACCGCAGCACAGCATATATTGGTCTGTAAAAGCAAATGCTACTGCAGTGAAAATGTCTGTAGAGAGGCAGCTGAGGCCACTGAGCAATGTGCCAGCCCAGTGTAGGAGAGGACTATTTGTCAAGAGAACAACAGGAAAATACATGACTGCATTAAAACTTTTTCACTTTTTCAATGTCATACCTTTTGATTTCATAATTTCAAATTCTATTTTAACTCTGAAACCCGTACTTCAGCTAATTTATATTTCATAGAAATTTCAAAGAGACCCTACAGACATCTGATAAGTGGCATTTCTTGTCAAGATCTTGTACACAATATTGAGTGGAGAAATCTCTCTTTTTTTCTTTCTTTTTCTTTTTTTTTTTTTTCTTTTCTTTTAATCCTTAGAAAGAGTATAGAAAAGATTTGGAAGAAGGGATGAAAGGAAAAGGAATGACAGTGATTGAAGATACACCAGATTTGATTAGAGTGAAAAACGCAGCTCAGATACTAAATGAGGTAGGTTACGCTACTTAAGGTTATTGATGTCACAGAAAGTTCACTCTTTGTTATACTCAGCTGAAAATATTCACATTTTTTGTTACTTAATCTACAATGAAATATGTAAGTATTGAAACTAGGACTATTTCTGTTTTGCTTTAAGAATATAGAAAAACTCTGGAAAAAACTTATGACAAATATTTCATATTTTCAGACAATTAAAAGGTCAATGGAAATTGTTAGAGGGATCAGTAGATACAGCATTTAAAACTGGATTTTCTTTTCCACCTGTTTATTTGTTCAGCTAGTATAATTAGTACTGTAGTGGAAAAAGGTTGACTTAACAGACTGGTAAATAAAGGTCAATGAAATAACTTTTAGTGTTTTGGAATGACATACCTGCTATCTGAAAATAAATATTCTTGATGACTGCCAGGCATCTTGGAAAGATCTTTTATTCAGACAAACTATTCTACTTGTGAAAACCTTCTTTCAAAAGTAGAGTTGCTCCTGAAGAATGGATTTTCTTGAGCTTGCGATTCATCCAATGCAAACAGACAAGTGAAGGCTCCTTCCAGAGGATATTTTTAGAACTGAACTTCAGTATTAACTGTGTTGGTCTAAGTTGCTCTGGAGGTTATGTGGGAGCACAAAAGTGTGCAACCTACGCCCATTGAAGAGCTGGGAGTGTAAGACTCCGTGATCATATACTATCTCTTGCCTGGGAGCAGCAGTGGGACTGGAGGGTGTGGGGAGAGAAGGGCGAAGGCAAAGCTCAGGGTGCACCTCATGCCTTCAGGGAGTCACTCTTTGAGAGTAATATATATATTTATTTTATGTATTTATGTATTTTCTATTAATTTAATATATGTGGATATGTACTTGCGTTTATTCACACACATGTACATACATAACCATAAGCACCAGCAGGAATGTCATGTACAGAGCCAGTCTGACCACTGTAAAGAAGTGCAGGAATATACAGCTGTAACTCCCAAGAATACCTTTTTCTTGATGTTTTACACAATACGGAGCTGGGAGGAAACATCTGCCACTCCACCTTTAACAGAGGAAGTGAGAGATGATGTCTTCTCACAAGTTAACTTACACTTTTTGCAAAAAACCTGTGGTTTGTGAAGTTGAGAGTTTTTTTATCACATTTATTTCCACATGAGAGTGAGACAAATGGAAGTCTGAAAGTCATCTTGCTCTTGTTCTAGTAAGTGATCAGACCATTGCATTGAGTAGAAGGATGTTTTCCTTTTTCTTTCTAACTCATGTACAACCTACAAATAATTAAGAAACAAGAAAAGTAAGCGGAAACTTTTTAATTATATGTATTTATTTTGAAAAAAACACCTGTTTTCCACGGGCAGAGATAAGCTAGAATACAAAAAGAGCAATTACTACTATGGTAGCACAAATTGCACTGTCGGAGAATATTTTAATTTTGAATTAAAAAAAAAGTACAATCATTGTATACAATATTTCAGTATTACATTTTTACATTACATTACATATGTTTGCTGATGAAAAAGAAATATATCCTTGCTTGGACAAGCTGAAGATCAAATATTCATTTTGTTTTCTGGTTATTCGTTATTTATAATTTATGTTGTGAGGAAAAAGCAGCAATCATGCATGAGTACTGCCACTTGCCTAATGGCTGTGGTTCAGCAAAGACCTATTAAATGAATAAATTACAACTTCCTGCTCTGAAAGTTCACCAGCAACAATGCTTTATGGTATTTCTAACATGTAGTGTTTTCATAAATAAAATATTTTCTCAAAAGTAAAATGTATTTCAGTTAGGCTGGCACCAAGTACCAGCTTATTACACCGCATTCTGCAGAACTAAACTTCCCTTTTACTTTACAGGATAATTGTAGCAAACTGTATTTACTGATTTCCCCCCATACACTGCCAAATTAAAAATTCATTGATAGAGTTTTGTACATTCAGTGAACATCTCCTAAAGGTTTCCTCCTGTTGTTTGTTACGTGTTTTCCTGACAGAAGCTTGCCCAGAGAATTGTGACTCTTGAGATTTTTGATTGCCACTAAATCTTGAATTGGATCTCTTGTGCAAAAACTACCTGTAACTCTCTGTCTATTATGAATATGATGTATGAAGTTTTATCTTCACAGAAACAATATAAGAAAGACCTGGAAACTGAAATTAAAGGGAAGGGCATGCAAGTTGGTCCAGATACTCCTGAGATAAGACGAGCCAAGAAAGCTTCTGAAATTGCAAGCATGGTCAGTACTGTACCTGGTGTGAGCTTTCCATTTGACAGAATGCAACAAATTATTGTCATTGAGAATTTCAGGTGGTGACCAACGTAGGCATTAGCAATACCACAGATTTCACCAAATACCTGATGCATTTTGCTGTATAGAGTCTAAAAGCTGCATAATCAGCATATGAGGGAAAGTTAAGACTTCCCAGAACTTTGATATTTCCGCCATCTTTTGCAGGTGGCACTTGTTTCTCATGACCCATGCCTCGCCTGGACTGTGTTTTGTACCTGTGAGCCCTACTGTCTTAGGTCTAAATGGCTGCTTGTTGAGTTAGGGCCAAATGGTAAGCAGAGTCAGAGAGATGCTAAAGCCTTATGACCCCAGGCTGGCAAAACACAACTGAGGGAGAAAGCCTTGTCTGCATGAGTTTGTGATTGTGGCTGCCAAAGCTGCAAAGACAGGTAAATGTGAAAGGCTGCATCGGTTTTGAAGTAAGCAGCCTGTTAAAAGAATTTTTCACTGGTGAGCAGCTACAGTGTAGGCATCTCACGGATAGGTCCTACAAAGCTAATGCTATTGAATCAAAAGTTATTTGGTGTTTTAAGAATGCTCTTCAGAGGAATCACACAGATTAAAGTGGGAACCTTAAAGAATTTGGCTGTCAGACACGAGTATTTCCAATGTTATTCTTTTCAGAAGGAATACAAGAAAGACTTGGAGAATGAAATCAAAGGAAAGGGCATGGAAGTGGGCATGGATACCCCTGATATACAAAGAGCCAAAAAAGCTTCTGAAATCGTAAGCCAGGTGAGTACAGAACGAATCTCTTATTTGGAAGTGAAACACAATGAAATGTTAAAAACATAAAATCTTCTTGAACATACTTGGGCTAAAAGGAATAAGTAGTGCACAATAGTGCTGTCAGACTAGCTTTGAAGAAAGCACATACAATTAATGGTGGAATTAGTTATGTGTGGGGTTTTTTTTTTTTTCCTTCTTTTTCCTTCAGAAAGAATATAAAAAGGATCTGGAGACTGAAATTATAGGAAAAGGAATGCAAGTTGGCCCATATACTCCTGAAATACAACGCGTCAAAAGGGCTTCAGAAATAGCAAGCCAGGTAGGCATAGTTCAAAGGCTGAATGTTTTAATTCTGTGTAACAATAAGTGCTTGACATATATGGCACAAAATACTTCTTTTCTAGCTCTGTAGAGACTTTCACACCCATATTAAATTAATTTATATGTAGTAAAAAGTCCTACTGCCTGATTCTTTTTTGTATTTAAGCCTGTCATGCCACGTAAATTGAATTTGTTTACATCTGCTTGCAGGTCTTTTTACATTACTGAATTGAGAAGATGACGGGAGAACATATAATATATATTATAATACATATATTAAAAAAATATATTTTCAGTGTGGGGCACAGTGTCAGATGTCCCACACAGATGATGATAACAACAGCACAGAGAACAGAGGTTGAAATAAACACTGTACAAGGATGTTGAGGCTCATCTGCAATAAGCATCTTTTGTTGCAGTTTGGATATTCTGAGCCCAAGAAACCAGGAAATAGGCATTTACAAATTATTTTTCAGAAAATGTACAAAGATGAAGCAGAGAAGATGCTCTGTAGCTATTCTGCTGTCCCAGACACTCCAGAGATGGAGAGGATAAAAAGTACTCAGAAAAACATCAGTTCAGTGAGTAATAGTGCTTCTCTCTTCACTTGCAACTTTTCAGATATTTTTCAGTTTAAATAGCCTCTCTTGTGCCACAGCATGGAATAGGGAATTTATGAGTAAATGTCCTTTGAACCATTTGCATCATTTTCCTGCCAAAAGCTGTATCACTCGTTTCTTTCAGTAAAAAAAATACCTGGCTTTTTTAGGTGTGACACAGTTATTTTGAATTGCTAAACCACTTATTCTACCTTGCCAAGCCACAGTTATTTTTAAATGAAGCTCCTTTTGCTTTTTTCAAGGCCCAGGAAGTACTTTATTTAAAAGGACAAAAAATGTAAGGCTTCTTACTGCACATGTAAGATTTTTCATCTGTTTCCTATCATATGTACAGAACATCAAGATTTGGGTATAAAATTAGAACAGATCAGGTTTTATAAATACCTATGTATAATGATTTTATGTTATACTGCATATATTTTTAAATTTTATGCTAGATTTAAGTTTCAGTTTATCCCTAAATATAAATTATGAGCAATTTTAAAAATTGCCCAGTTTGAGATGCATTCAGTTTCATTTCCTTTTTTGGGCCCATTAATTCTGCCATTGTAATTCTGGCTTTCCTTGTAATATAATAGAGGAGAGGAGTACATATAGCCTCCAGAAACAAGACTGTCCAGTCAGAGGTTTTTTTTTTTTATGGTAGACAAAGCAATACTAATAAAGTAAATTATTTGAGAGAAAAGAATGCAAGTTGCTTAGATTTTGTTCTTTATCTCAGAGATACTCTCAGCTTCTCTAGCTCTGCACAAGTGCAAGGTCAATTAGTTTTCCTCATGGGTGTTTACTCACAGCAAATCCGTATCAGTGCAGCTTCACTTGGGCAGCAGGAGCCTGTGGGGAGAAGAGAGAAGGAAAGTCTCTGAGGCTGCTCCAGGCAGTAGTCTCTCCTGTAACATCTTCCAGCCATTACCTGCTCCTTTTCTTCCTTTAGATGAGTGCAGCTGAAGGCTACATCTTTCTAGTATGAGCTGTTGGCGGGTCCATTGGCCCCAATTTTGTTTCTCATAATCTATTGCCTATTGGTTTTGAATGGTGCTCTGCTGCATGGTGTGATGGTGATTAGCATCATGTCACTGGCATCCTAATGTGCTATGCTGAAACTCCATGTAACAGGGGATCCAAGCCATCCACTCCTGATCTGCTTTCCTCCCTGCTCCAGTCTTTGATAGCTTTTGAAGAAGTCCTCAAATAGGTCAGCAGGTTTGGCAGTGCGGGCTCTCTAACAGTTAGATACCAGGCAGATAGTAACCTTCCACTACTTCATTAAACCTTGTCAAGCCTCTGACACATCTGAACCCCTTGCAGCCCTGTAGGCCAGTCTGAGCTTCAGTGCCAAGGCTGACAATTATCCCCTTTGTTAGTGTACTAGCTAATATGAATAAAAATATTTTGTCTTTGAGGTGATTTATGTTTTCTTTATTTATCATCCTTTCTTCTGTTCTGAACTGGATACTCCAAATGTAAGAAAGCCGTTTATAGCTATGATTCATTTTTTTTCCCTTTCTCTATGTTTTAATCTTTCAGCATTCTTTGCAATTGAGATTGTAAGGGTAATTTCTGTTTTAGTAAGTTATGATATAGCTGGGACTAGCCCCAGTATAAAAAAAATAATGACCCCTAACAGGCTTCTGATTTTTGGATTTTGTCTTACATATTTTCCTGCCTTAAGGGCCAAAAAAAAAAGTGGCTAGCTCTGCAGATAAGGTCAGTGCTGCTTTTAGCTCACTAGCTCATTTGGCAGATGATTTACAATAGAATATTTACTGCACAGTCATCGCTTTCACAGAAAAGTTCCCCTCTGTGACATTTGTTACCACTCCTTCCTTGGTAGAAGGAAAAAGTATATTTTAGTTCAGTCCACTGTGTAAATCTTCCTACCTTACACTGGCATGTTGGTGCAGAAGAATTTTCAAGTTCTTACTCATAAACCGTCTTTGTTCTCACCTGGTAAAAGAAAATTCTGAATTGTTAAAGGTTTTCTGAATATTTAAAACAGGATTTGTGGACATAAATAATTCACTCTTCTCTAGAATACTCGGCAGTACTGGTCACCCTAGGTTACAGAGACCTTCAAGGAAATAGGAGAAATGCACCAAGGATAATAGTTTATTGATAGGGAAAAAAAAAGTTAAAATCTTGGTTCAAGAAAGGCAGAAATACTAAATGGTAAAGATTTATTTTATGAGCTCCAGGATCTGAATTGTATTTACAATAGAAGCCTGGAAATACTTACTGGAATAGCAACATTTGTGACACCAGATACTGAAATTCAAATAAAACTTTTTTAGGAATTTTGAGGCATGAGCTGGTGCTCCATGGTTATTTAAATTATAGCCACATTTAGAATTTGTGGAGCCATTATTTTAGTCTCTTTCAGTAACTTTGAACGATTGATTCTGTTGATGGATTTTGTGTTTTATCCTTTACTGAAACAAGTGAAATAGAGAGGAGAATTGTATAAAGAGCATGTGTGTATTTTCAGAAGTGAGCTTTGTTTTTAGATGCAGTCCTCAGCTTTCTGGATGGAACCCAGAAACAAAAAAAAAAAAAAAATGCGTGTCTTGCAGTGTAGATCTGGTTGTTCTGGTTATTTTGTCATGAATATGTCAATTTTCTAGTTTGTTAAATTTAAAATAATATCTGTTCCTTTCTCAGAGTATTTTAAGATCTGAAGATTAAAAAACAATTCAAACCTTGCATGTACACGCACATTCAATTACACTGAAATGAGATTACTCAAGCATAAAATTGTATTTGTAAATGTTTATAGATTATGATCTAAACTTTATTATTATCTCCAAAGTTAAAACTATCATTACAAATACTTAAAAATGTTTGAGGTCAGTCTAAAGAATGATTATAGATTATCTGGGTTGCAGTTGAAAACAAACAGGATGTTATTATAGTTATTGATAACTTGAGTGATTTATGAAAAATTCAAGTATGTGCTTTCTTAGCAAGATTTATAGCCAGACCAATTTGGAACTTGGACAATTGCCCAGCCCTTTTATGAGAACTTGTACTTGCATTGCTAACAGTCTCATAATTACTTTTTCTTTTGGGGAAATGAAGGTATTTTATAAGAAGGAAGTAGGAGCTGGCACAGCTGTAAAAGAGACTCCAGAGATTGAAAGAGTAAAGAAAAATCAACAGAATATTAGTTCGGTAAGTGTTATTAACATTAATTATTCTTATGTGAGTAAATGGTGGTCAATTTTTTTTCCATCTTGTATACTAAAAATTCTATGTTTTTACATCACACATCTCATTCAAATACTGCTTCACTGGATTTTGGATATAGAGCTCCATTCTCATAGAGTTAGAGCTCCACTCTAGTGTAGTTCTTCCATGTCCAAAGGTAGAGTTTCAAATTAAAGCATCATGAAAAATAGGAAAAACTTTGAAGTAAGTAACTGAGGAAAGAGTTTTGTCTTTCTAGAGTGAGAAACATGAAATGTATTTCCTGATATGACAGACTGAAGAGCAGTTGTAATTCGCAATTTAGAAAAGTACAGAGTCATTTAGGTTGGAAAAGACCTTTAAGATCATCATGTCCAACTGTTAACCTAAGACTGTCAACTCCACCACTAAACAATGTCCCTAAGTTCCATGTCTACACATCTTTCTACCATTCCCCTGAGCAGCCTGTTCCAATGCCTGGCAACCTTTTCAGTCAAGAAATTTTTCATAAGATCCAACTTAAACCTCCCGTGACACAACTTGAGACCATTTCCTCTCATCCTATCACTTACTACTTGGGAGAAGAGACCAACCCCCTCCATGCTACAACCTCCTTTCAGGCAGTTGCAGATAGCAATAAGGTCTCCCCTCAGCCTCCTTTTCTCCAGAGTAAACAGCCCAAGTTCCCTCAGCTGCTCCTGATCAGACTTGTGCTCCTGACCCGTGAACAGCTTTGTTGCCCTTCTCTGAACTCTCTCCAGCCCCTCAGTGTCTTTCTTGTAGTGAGGGGACCAAATTGTATAACAAAAAAGAAAATCTGTAAAGCTCCTGTATAGTCCACGTGTATTACATAGGGGTTGGTACAGTTTTCATTTCAAGAAGGGGAAAATGGGTGTCCAGACTTGAGCTATGTGAAAAGGTGGAGGATTTCTGCCTCCTTACATCCTGATGACACATTGATCTGTGGATGTCATGGGACTGGTTCTGAATTGATGTTGTTGGATGGATTGGTGGATGGATGGATGCCCAATGTCATCAGTACTTTAATGGGCAACTAAGATTAAAATATCAAAATGAGAGTTTTCTACAAGTAGAACTTGCTTTTCTGATAAATATGTGACAAAACTTGGAAAAAAGTGAAAAAGTGACTGCCAAGCAAGAAAACACTTGTAGTTGCATTGATCACTTGTTTGAATTTTTTGGTGTTGAGTCCTCTGGGGCCATTTTTATGTTTATGACATTTTCTGATATTAGATGCTTTTTTTAAAAAGAAAGTTTGAAGGTAACACTAGATTGTGTTTAAATATTAGTTGAAATCCAAATTATGGACTCTGGACACCTATTCTACTAGAAATTCCTTGTTTACTAAGTAGTTGTAAATACTCAATTTCCCACCAAAGTAAGGTCACGTAGGGACTTTCCATAAAATTTTGAAAAACTCATATTTTCCTTGGAAATTTTCTTTGCTCCGTCCATCATGTTTCATCTTGTTGTGAGACACAGTGCAATCTGAAGATTCAGTGCAAGCAATCATGGGTCCTAAGTCCTGAAATAGCATTTCTGATTGGGAAGCTGTGAGTTTTCTTAATTCAACGGTGGGGTGGTTTTTTTTCATTTGTCGCTTTGTTTGTTTGTTTTTTCTTCCAACCCCATGCCGTGCCTTTTCTTTTCTTTTTTTTCTTTTTTTTTTTGTTAAGCCAGATTTGTACTGGTGTTCTAGAAACAAAACTCTGATCTCCTGTTACCTATTTGACCTCCAGTTACCACAGACATTTATTTCAAGAGCAGTCACACACAAACACAGGCTTATTAAGAGCAGTCTTACTCTCATGCTTTTTCTCCATGCCTTAAAAAGTGAAATGGAAAAATAGTGTGCAGTGCTCTTGCTGTTTTAGAAATTCTAAATGGTGGTGAAGAGAGGAAAATGAAAGGTGGATCAGTATGCTAGTAAGCACACGTAAACAAAAGCATATCAAAAGAAACACAAAATGCATCAGTGGTTTAGTGGTATGATGTAAGTAGCATGGCCTATATATGGCTAGGCTGTGTGTAGAGTTAATATTTTATAAATACTTTTTATTACTTATAGTATACTTAAGATTGCTTGTCTCGTATAATACTTAATAAAAGTGTAGAATGCCAAATTTAAAAGCAATGTGCAAGGAGATTTTAAATTATATGTCAGTAGGATGGAAATTATATTGTGTAGTTTATGGGAGTCCCAATGGAAGGGTAAATTATCCCAATTTGACTCCATTAGATTTAAACTTTTTAGGTATAGCTTTCAATTAAGCCAGAAGGAGGACAGTTTTAAAACTATTTTCTGAGCTACATGAAAGTATGGAATGTGAAGCACACCTGCAGTGCAAAAAAACCCAGAACACCAGACCAAAGTAACGTGCACTGTATAACCAAGCCATACAAAAAAGTCCATTGCATCATGTTCTGAAAGTGATCAAATTCTTCCAGATGATATATATTGTAGACAAAACTGAGAATGTTCTGTTTTCAAATCCCAAAAAACAAGGTGGTGACAGTTGAGATGCTTGAGCTGATCTCACCTGTTTTGACGATGTTTTTGGAAGTAGAAGCCTCCTGAATAGTTGGACTCAAGATCTCACAGAAATTTAAAAGCAAACATCAGACCCATGGACTGTGACTGAATCTGAACCAAGAAGCTACAAATACCTAAGAGAATTTAAAAAACACCTTGTTTATATTGAGGCACAGGCAGGACTGGGCACAGCCCTGGGAAGAAGGCTTTTGGGGGAAGAGCGTAATTGTGTTTTTGTTTGTTTGAAATCCATGAGGAAACCACTGTGATATGTCAGTCAACACCACAAAGCTGAGGTCTGATTAAAACTCAAGCAATCGACATTTTGAAGCATGTTAAGGACTAGTAGCACTGCCAATTCTTAAGCTTACCTAATAGTCTCTATTAAAAGACCCTTTTTTTCCAGTGGTTCAGTACTTCTGCCAGTCCTAAACTGTCTGGACTGAATTTTTCCATTCCTGGTCTATGCTTCAGGCTGCTTTGGTTTTATTTATCAATTTCAGCCAAATCAGTTTCCAAGTATGAGCTTAGAGAAAAACAAGTTGTTTTGTCCGTGTTAAAATATTGGCACTGTCCAGATGTACCATGTCTTGGAGAAGAGAGGAGAAAATTATCTATTAAGTGACATTTGGTAAAGTGGATTTGGGAGAAAAAGAGACCAGGGATGAGGAACTGAAAGTGTAGAAGGGCTTAGTCATGGACAAAGTGGAGAGGCCAAGTGTGGGGAAAGCTGCCTTCCAGAAGAGCTGAAGCAGAACTCAGGTCATTTAGACTCATGACTCCCTGGCTGTCCGGGTGTGTCTGAGGTACCCTTGGTCAAATATTTTTCCTTAAATGATGGTGTCCATGGAGGTAACAAATGATGATTGTTTTCATGGGTTTGTGCAGTCAATCTAAACAAACCACAAGGCATTTAAGGTGAAGGTGCATGAAAGAATGTAAGTTTGCAGTTTTTTAAATAATGAGAAATTACCTCTTCAAGAGGTACTTTAAGGAGGTATTATTAAGGTCACTATGTCAATACTCAAAAGCAAGAACCTGAATTCAAGTCCCTGTGTCTAGACCTGGTGATCCAATGCCCAAGTAAATGATTTTGATACTTCGCCATGGGAGAGAACCTGGTCTGGTTTTCCCTTCTGCAAAGTACAGTTCAATGTGAATTCTCATTTGAATGCAGGTGCTGTATAATCCTATGTTTTTCAAAGTTCTGTAGCCATATTAGCTGTTACTCGTCTGTACTCTCTAGTAAAAATAATACTTTTCCTTGTCACAATTCCCTTTTTCCTCCATTCACAGCAAAATTAGTGAATTAGTATCTGTGAAAATCTGAGATGCTTTAGCAAGGAGCAACACAGAAAAGTTCCTGAAGAAATCAGTAATTCTGTCATCAAAGCAGGACCTTAGAGCAGTTAAAAAAACCTGACATCAGTCATGGTCTGCATGCAAACAACTCACTAAGTAAGAGTCATTGATTATGTGTAATGAATGAGGCAGAATTCTCTTGAGAAAAGCAGCTTTTGATAACACATAAAGATTATGAAGCACTTGAAGAGGAAAAGAATGAAGTAGTATAAAATATATTAAAAGCTGTATATGGAGCATATTTGTACAAGAGGCAGAACTAAGCTTACATTTAAGTTGTATCAGTTTCTCATTTTTGAGTCCTTGATTTTGCAGCCTTAAAATGTGTTTAACAGAAATTTTGTACGCCACATTTATATAAAACTGTACAAATCGATTCATTATGCTGTACTTCTCCTCCCTTGAGTCTTGCTACTGAAAAATATTTCTAACTGTTGCACATCACTGCATGCAGAATTTTGAATGTTTTTGTGAATTTTGCTGTTTTATTAACATTGCAAAGGAAAAGAAAGCATGCCATATCACTGTAAAGGATGGGATGGTCTGCAAGTATTGTTTGGTTTTTGGTGGTGTAAGACATTTGAAAATGAAAGTGCTGAATACTAAAGAGGTATTTATTAGTATACAGTAAGAAAAAGGCAATGCACAGATTTGTCCAAGATGATCCCTCTGGATAGCATATAGAAAACCAGAAATATGATGTCTTTATTTTTAGTACCACGTCCACTTAGCCTTTCAGTTCTTTCTCATCAAGTTGAATCCAGTTTTGGTGCATATTGTGTATAATTGAAGAAATTCTAGTTCTGTGCTGCTTTCAAATTACAGGGTCTACCATATCCAAACATATTGCTGTTTAGAAGAGATTAAATGTGGAAAAGCAAGTGAAAATCTGACAGCATCGTCAAAGACGTCATCCATCTAAACACCTGTATTGTCCATGATACATCTATGTGTCTTTTTACAGAACTTGAATTAGACTTTGAAGCCATTCACCTTTTTAAGAACACGTCTGTGAAATGTGTGGTTTCTAAAATGGACAGGTAGTCTTCTCTGGCAAGATCATAGCAGGACAAGTCCTTGTCAGAGCGATGCAGATCTCCAAGTAGTATATGCAGCATCACAATGATCATGTAGATAGTCACCATCCCATGTGGTGTATATTCTTGCTGTAAGAGTTTTAGGATACTAGACTTGTTATATGCACTCTCTGGTGCATTGTGTCAAGCAAGATGCATTGGAGACTCCAGCGGCCTGTTTCAGAAATTAAGTGTAGCTATTCCTGTTCAGGCCAATAGTGTTGATAGATGTGGTCTGGCTGTGCAGTTTGTGAGAGGGAGAGATTGCAAAATGTTGTGTTTTAGTGCTTGTCTGTATCTTCTTTACATTGCTAACATTTTGTAATATTTATTGTGCAGATCAAATACAAAGAAGAAATTCAGCATGCAACAGCTATTTCTGATCCACCCGAACTAAGGAGAGTTAAGGAAAACCAGAAGAATATTAGCAATGTGTGCCTCATTTTCAGTGCTTGCACACTTGTCTCTGCTGTGTTGTGTTTGTGCCTTAGTGAATATGTCTGTGGTATTTGTGATAGTTCCTGTTTGTCCACAAGGACTAATTTAATCAATTAATGATAAGATGATCGTTCCTTAACATTGCACTTTGATTAACATCAATGAGAGTGAAGTATTCCTGTTGAAGTATCCATTGTTTGTGTCTGAAACAGAAGAACTGCAAGTGGGTGAGTACAAAGTATCATGTAGAAAGATGTGAGTGTTTATTAAGGAATGGTATTTTCTATCCACATGTAGTGTGCTCTCTCATGATGACTAACACACTGTTTTATTTCTGTTACTTGTAAGTCTCTGTGTAATATCTTCTGCCGTGCTTGCTAGGTTCAGTACAAAGAACAGCTCTACAAAGCTACGCCTGTGAGTGTCACCCCTGAGATTGAAAGAGTCAAGAGGAATCAAGAGAATGTCAGCATGGGAAGTTGCTCTCATTTAATCCTTTGTATAATTTTGGGGTGCAAAGGATGATTACAAAGTTCTTTCTCCAGAAGCTGTGCCTTTTCTTGAGTTATATGTAGGCTCAGTAATGAAAAACCTCTTTTAGGAAGCAATTGTGAAAAATTGTTGCTTGGTTTGGGAAATGGCATATGAAGCATAAAAAATCTAATTAATGAAATGGCGGAAGTGTTTTGAAATGTTCCTCTCTGTCTTCATAAATAATTGGCTACAGTTGTACTCAGACTCCAGCTCTCTTCCCTATCTCCTTCTAGTTCCTCAGTAACCTTCCTATCATAATTCAGTATATATAGCTGACATAACCATTAGAAAGTTTTACTGTTTGCAGAAGCACAGGGTAGGCTGCCTTCCTGCACTGCTGAAGCTGTACCTTGTTCATGAGTCTTCAAGAGACCACCTGTTCTCACTGGGAAGTGCCATCAGCAGCCCGATTTCATGGGGCTACAGATAGCTACAGTGTTTCCCTCCGGTGTTTTCTGCCATGTTCCCCAAATGAATTTAGAGTTACAATTTTCAAGAATACTGTCCCTCTAACTTAAGTGTATGCTATTTATTCCTGGATTTATGTTGATATATCTAGCTTTCCTAAAATGCATGCTCTTTAAAACAACCTGTTTTCTCAAGAGATTTAAGCCAGTCTGTGTAGTTGTTTTACTCACATCGTTGTTTACCTTCCAACAGTTTTTGTGCTGTGCAAATTTCATTGTAAAGATTAAATTATCTTTCAGGTCACTGGAATAGCTTTGGGCTAAGATTCTTTAGCTTCAGGCATTTCTAGAAACATTAAGTCTTGAATAACCATTTTATCTTTACAAATGGAAGTTTGCAAGTTTAGTCCATTTGATAGCTTACCATTGTTTTTATAAAATGTTAATTTTTCAGTTAGAATATGTTGATGTGGACAGACCAAAACTGTGTTGTGTAAGAAGACAATTGCTTGAACAATGTGTGTGTTAATGCCACAGTGCACTGCAGAATTATGAACATCATTTATCAGCACAGTTATGACACAATACTGAGAGCTTAATAAAAACCAGAAAAATATTTGTATGGAAATATTTATTTTACATAAAACTATATGGATTGACATAAATCATGCAAGAATATCTAATTATTTACTAAATGTGTACCATATTTGACTTCTCAGTATTTGGGGCCAGAGTTAACATTAGACTGATTGGTCTGTCAATGCCACATCCTATCCTTTATCCTCCTTAGATGCTGATCCACCCTTGAGTGTGCATTTGCTTAATGCATCATTGCTACAGTTTATTTTGTTAAAAATCTATAGAGCGGGCAGTCCTACAGTACATTTAAATAAACATATGGTGAAATTTAGGCAGTTGAATTCAATCGACAGTTGTCTGATTTATTGCACCCCCTGTGTTTAATCACCTTTGAATATATAGGGTACAGAAGTGAGAATATTGATGGTATCCTTATGAAATCTCTGTGTCTGGACAAATATACATTTACAGTGGGCATTGCTGAAATTAAGTTTGGTTTTTTTTTTTTTTTTTCCATTTGCTCTGCTTGACTTTACTACATTATTTGTATATAACATATTGTATATATAACATATTTCTCTATGCTGCCAAGGACCAGTGTGGTGAATGTCAAGATGTTGTGTGCATGTGTGTATATCTCCACACAAACGCATTAATAAGGAGACTATCCAGAAAGAATTCAAGGTTATGCTTCAAAAATAAAGTTTTATAAGCTTTAATGAACTTCAAATGCATTTTAGCTTTCCAGTTGTTTCCTGGATGACCTTTTAAATCATACATTTTAATGTAATACATTGTGGTATTGCTTGAGTTGAAATAGTATGTACCATTTTATTCTGTTAAATAATAGGTTCACTACAGAGAGCAGCCTGGCAAAGCTACTGCTGTGAGTGTCACTCCTGAGATAGAGAGAGTCAAGAAGAATCAAGACAATATCAGCTCGGCAAGTTGTCTGAATCTTTTTGTCATTTAGATTTTCAGTCATTGTACAAATATAACAAGGGTATGCTTTTCCATCTAGACTTGATGTGTCAAATGAATCTAACTGCATCATCCATGGAATGGATTTTTTTTTTTATCCTTTGAGTACCTGCACTGCACATATGGGGAACAAAAATATTCAGACTTGCTTGATTATTCTTGCAAAAAAAAATGTAGGGTTGTATTTGCACCAGTATTTTTCAAGAAGAGAGTCAGTAGAAGTTAGTCATTCTTTCAAGAATCTACATCCCTTGTTACCAAGTTTTGGTTGCTAGATTGCAGGAACAAATTACAGGAAAGAACAAAGGAAATGTGAATATAGCTTTAGTGAAAAATTCATTTTTTCATGATTCAAAGCATGGAAGCATCTAGTCATCTGTTCCACCATGTCACATGCCACTTATGTTAGAGCTGAGTAGTCGTAAATATTACTAAACACTAAAGAGTAAAATACTATGGTTTTTTTGGCTTTCATGATAATACTTAACATTTTTCTTTTTTTTTTAATATGCACCTACAATGGTGTAAGAAGGAGCAGACAGGAAGAAGTGGAAACAGCACAGTCCAGTGAAGGACCAGACTAGTTATATTACAGTCTGTGTCCTCAACACTGAAACAACATCAGTGACAAAGCCCCAGCAGAAGGTGAATAGAACAGGTTTCATGCAGAGCCACTCTCTCAAGGTGGCAGAAGAGAATTAATGGTAGTGAACACTTTATTTTTCCCTCTTACACTCAGTTCTAAAGTAGGTTGGATTTGTCAGAGGATTTATCTGAGGACAAAGGAAGAGAGTGTGATCATGTAACTATGTATGCTCTGAGTACATTCTTATAATGTTCTTGCATATTTACCAAAGTCAATTAATTTTGAGGTGCATAGTTAAAACAAGAGGGAAACTTCCCAACAATTCTAAACTTTAAATAATTTTTTTTTATTTCTGAAAATTATTTTATTTTCAAGAAAGTCCTTCACTTTGTTTCTCATGATTTAAAGGGATAAATACTCCTCTATGTTAATGAGCAATAAATGAAAACCAAACTATGTCGGCTGTAATTATTCTGTCAAAAAGATGCCTTATATTCAAAAGAATATGTAGTTAAATATATTTGTTAAGAAAATTTATTGTTTAATTAAGAAAGGTCTGAAGAATATGCAGTACAATATATTTCTGTTTCCCGATACACTACTTCAAAGTTACCTAAGAAACAGACACCAAGACTCATTTTTTTATAGGTATGTTGTTATTAGCTAATATGTAATTTTAAGGACAGTTAGACAATTTCAATATGCGGTTTCTCTCATCACAAACTTACGTTGAAATAGATTTGCACAACTGTTTTGAGAAGTAATACTTTGAGTGTGAATATATAGCTAAGTCTAAAATATTCGCTAACACTCAGTGTCGAGATTACAGTGCAATGTAGGAGCTAAGACAGTCCATTAGCAGAAGAATTCAAGCAGCTGGAAGAAAAAGTGAGAGTGCTCACTCTAGAAACTAGTAGGACCAACTGCTTTTACTGTTTTAGATTTTTTATTTTTAAACAGATAATTAGTCTTACATCTTTACAAGTCTGTGAAATGCCACAAGAGAAGCTAGTTAGGAGAAATGTGATATAGGAGGTTCTGTACTTAGTGAGGCACAAAACACAGAGCCCAAATGTTCTCTTTGAAAACTGCATGTTCAGATTTGTCCAAGACATGTTAGTTTTGTGCTGCTAGCTACCAAACAGGAGCAAGGAGGCTGCCACAGAACTAGTCCACTCATAAGAGTTGAATTGCTTGGGGACCCAGGGGTTCTCACGGTAATCCCAACCTGGAAGCAGATTGAGGACAGAAACTAGGTCTGTCTAGGTAATAAGAAGGTAGTTTATCATCAGCCATGTTTTAAAGAAATCCAAGTTACTGTGGTGTTTTCTTATTATTTATTTTATTTTTCAGTTGATAAATGAATTATTTCCCTTATGTCATTTAAATGGTCAAGAGTTTCAGCTTTCAGGTAAATACTATTTCTTTGAGTAAGTGATTGATGAAATATACATGCCCTTTGGACTTACCGATATACTAGTTCATCTGTATCCTCCCTCTGAAATAAGTCACTAGAAAATGAGTGTAAAGAAAGAAATAAGAAAGATGTTGGGCATTGTGATTTGGAAATGATACTATTGCATGGTGTGATTCTCGCTGTCCTTTCTACTGTAAACAAAAGCTTCATATGTGCTGTTGTTGCTGTTTTGCAGGTCAAGTACAGCAGTGATCAGAGGCAAATGAAAGGTAGACGTAGTGTGCTGCTAGACACACCTGAGCTAAGGCATGTCAAAGAAACACAAAACAACATCTCAATGGTAGGGTACTTTCTTCCTATAACTAGAGTATACTAAGGAATGGCACTTGACTTCCACTGGATTTTGCGTTCCATTAATATAGGTAACTAATGAAACTCTCTGCTCAAGTGTGGAAGGAATACTTTCTTCTTATGCCTATTGAGGGAGTGTTTGCTAACTGCATATGACTGTAATGAACATTTTCAAAATACTAATAAAAAGTTTTCTAACAGTTAAATGTCTGTTCTCTTGTTTGATAGATATGTTTTTTTAAAGTACACACCTCAGTTGAGCATCATACAGTTTGACTGGATTAGGTGACACACTTCACCTTGTGCCTGTGCACGTTCCTGGTTTCTGCGTGACTTTTGTTCTTGGAATGAGTTGTTTTGTGTGCATTTGCTTGAGTGAGAATGTTTGTCAATTTAATTCCTTGATGATTAAGACTGTTTAAAAAGTAAATATGCATAATCAGGGATACTACCTTTATAACTTTTACTAATATTGGTTTTGTTCCAATGCGTGGTTGTATAACACTTTCTACCCTAATGTCCTTGTTTTTAATTCCTCCTCCAACCCCAGTCTTTTTTTTTTTTCTTTTTTTTTCTTTTTCTTTTTCTTTTCTTTTTTGGAAAGCAGGCTGCTTAGAATAACTGCAATTCTTTTTAGAAACGTATGTGAAAACCCAGCTGGCATATAATAAAACAAAAGAGCAAAAGAGTACCTTTTGTGTGAAACTGTGCATTTATTCAAATTCTCAGTGAATGAAAATACTTGAGTTCTTCAGAACTATAACTGCTGGGACATCTTTTACTGACAGATGTAGTTGTCTACATCAGTAGAGAGCCAGCCTTTCTTAGAGAAGAAGGGAATGAACCAGATGATCTCCTGAGGGCTTTTCCTGTCCTGTGTGACTGTAAGATGATGCTTTGCTGCTTGAGTTGATGCCTAATTCAGTGGCAAAGGAAAACAAATGCAAAAATGATAATAAAATATCAGGAAATCAAGTTAGGGAGATAGAAAAGACTTGGCCAGCCATCCAGGCTATGTCATGTGTGTAACAATTCTGTTGTAGTGCAAAACCAAAAGAATATAAGTGCCTCATAAAACAAACATGTATAAATTCCTGCAAAGAATAACAATTTGCTGTCAATTGCAGCTTGGGGAAAAATGTAATTCTTTTTGTTTTCCTAGGTAAAATACCATGAAGATTTTGAGAAGACGAAGGGCAGAGGCTTCACCCCAGTGGTAGATGATCCTGTAACAGAGCGGGTGCGTAAAAACACCCAAATTGTGAGTGATGCAGCATATAAAGGTGTGCATCCACATATTGTTGAAATGGATAGAAGACCTGGAATAATTGTTGGTAAGTTGTTAAATACTCTTGCTGTTGAAAACACTGTGGGGAAGATGAAAGCCTCTGCTTGTTTCTCCATTATAACCAAGAAGAAGTACTCTCGGATTTCATTTTCACTCTTTGCTCAGTATGAAACTTGCATTAAACTGCTGGTTCAATAGCAGCTGGTAGCAAAGTAATAATGGGAATGAATGGGAGAAACGTTATCACTTACTCTGTATTTTTTCTTGAAATGTGGATAGTCTTGCTATTACTTTTAGTTTGAATTTTGACTCTTCAAGAAAGACCAAAACATCTACAATAATCTTTATTTTGCACAGCAGAGACATGATTAGAGCTGTGATTCTCCAAGATTTCAATGTTTAAATGCTGCAGTCTGGTTTGTGATTTCCCCTTCTGTCAGTCAGCAATTTCTCCAGAGCTGCACATTCTCCATTTACCTCTCATTTTAGAATTTCACACAGCTTTCAAAATTTGTCTAGCTGTGATGCATCAGTAACATATTAGATCTCTGGTAAGCCAAATACCAGTGTTCAGAAAAGATGTTCTAAAAGATGGTCCAAGATAAGACCAAGTGTTCAAGGGGTAGAATACAGACTGGTTTTGTATGTAGAGACAGAGTATTGCATTAAGATGTAATTCGGGATATTAATAATAAACACTATTTCAAAATCAAAATGAATATTTAAGATCTCTTGAAAGTTAGCAAGTCTGCTATGGCAAAGGAAATGGTAACCTGGCATTGTTATTTTTCTCTCCTTTCTTTTTCTTTTGACGTGTCGTTTTCCTGAGATAACACTCTAAAGTCCTTCATAGGTAGTAATAATAGCACAGGTTGACTTTAAGTCTGTATCTCAAAAAGTCAAAGAAATTGCAGGTCAAATGGACGAGTCCATTTGACCATCCATGGTTATATAGTCCATCCTGCTGCCTAAAACAAGGTTAACTATATCTATATAATACCTGGCAGATACATATCCAGTATTTTCCTTAAAATCTCCAAATGAGTCCCTGCTGCGGTTTAACCCCAGCTGGCAACTAAGCTACATGCAGCTGCTTGCTCAGTCTCCATCAGATAAAGAAGTATATTTCTTTCCTTTTGTATAGCCACATTTTACATGTCTGCAGCTACAGCCTGATGTCAGAAAGGATTTCTCAAAAGTGAGTGTTTAGAGGCCTCTACCCAAGGAATGTACTGATGCTTTTAAGACTATGCAAGTCTCAGAGGGTCACACATTCTGGATCTAAGGAAACAACTTGTTCAGAAAATCATTGTCTTTAGAGACTCAAGTGCTTGAACTCACTTCCATATATAGAGGTTGTGCAGGCAGAGAGCAAGAAAAGCTCCTGCAAAGTTGCAGTTTGCAAGATGCTGTTTAATGCACACTCCAAACTCCCTGCTCTGTGCCACATTGCACGTGTCGTGTAGCACTATGTGAGAATAATGAGTGCAGTCCTGACTACAATAACTAAAGGCTTGCTGACACAAATGGATTAGGATTAAGAACATTGCTGAGATAAATTATTGACCTGTAAGTAACTGAAATACTAGTACTGTTTTCACCTTAAAATGCTCCAGTATCAAAACACACAGGAATTCTTAACTCCCCATCCCCCTAAAACAGCGAAAATAGTGCAACTATTTAAAGGAAATAGGCCATGACAAACCTCTGAGCCTAATATCCAGTGATATTTCAGCTAATATTTTTTCAGAGTGAACTGCGATTATAATATCTGCTTGTTCAAAAAGAAGCAGTGAGCTCTCTGCTCGTGGAATGTCCTTGGCAGCTAGGAAAAAAAAGATCACAGACTGAAAAAAAATCTTTGACTCTCTCGAGTTTTTTCCTAGCTGATATTTGTTCAGCAAGTTAGGAAAAGTACCTCTGTGTTAGAGTCTATTTGGTTGGTTGTTGTAAAAACTGTAAAAACTTTTTCAAATGCCCAACTGCTAAAATTAATGCCTCTGCCTCAGAAAATAGGCATTAGTTTTAACCATGCTAAAGCCATTCTAAACCTATCAAGATAAGTTAATCTAACTGAGCCTTGATTTGGGACTAAAGAGTCTGCATTATTCTCACGTGAGTATAAGGATATTTTAAACTGGCAGAAGTTACCAGAAAATTAAAACTGATTGGTGCTATAAATTTTCAAGATTCTCATTCTGTGTATATTATTTCAGATTAGAGATTAAGTAAATATGGCTGCTGCACTGATGCTACCGTCAAGCTGTACTTATTAAGTCTTTTACTTACAAAGGCGTGATCAAACAGGAAAAGTTCGGCATTCACTTGTCCCCCCCTGCCTCTCATGCCTTTCAATTCTCTATGTAGTTACATAATTTATCACTGTTAGGACTAACACATAGTTTATCAAAAGATTTTTACATTGGCTGTTATTCATCTTGTCAAGAGGAAATTAGCACTGCACCTCACCTTCTGGGAGTTGCAGTAGATAACACATAATGTACATACACTGAATGTATTCTAAAGCCATTGCTTTTCTTTTATTATCTCTGTCTGTTCTTTCCATTGCCTCTAGGCTATTAATAATTTGAAACATGACATATTTGGGGTCCTCACAGTCCTGCTTTACCTACCAACCCATTATTTAGCTTTGTACCACTCAAACCAGCAAAAGGAACAAGTTGGGAAGACAATTTTTTTTCTCATTTCCAATGCCTTGAGTAAATTTTGAAGACAGGTCTGCCTGAGAAGTAAACCACTAGTAAAAATGTGTGATCTAGTAGATCTGTGCTTCAACTGATTGTAGTTTATGTTAAGATTTTATTTTAAACTCATTTGGAGAGACTAAATGATTCTTATATTTTTAGACATAGTAGATATGTATTAGATATATTAGATTGTTATGTGTAGATCAAGAATTTACATTGCAGCTGCTTCTGCATTCGTTGTAAGCCTTCTCTTAACTTGTACAATGCTGTAATTATTTGTTGGAGGTTTATTAAAAACATGGTTGAATCTGTATTGACTTTTCTGCTGCTATTATACCTTGAACTCGGATATGAAATTATTTCCTGTGGACTCCTTTTATCTTTCTATATCTGGTTCAGATATGTGAATTCAAGAGATACTAATAGCTTCCTTGCATGAATTAAAGCTGAAGATCTTATGATTACTACTGTTAGGCATTCAAAAATGCTTTTCAATAGTGGAGTAGTGAATCAACAGTAAGTCTGTGTCCCAGGAAACTAAGATACTTGGAAGACAAAGGGAATTACTAGTTAAGTTCAAGAATGGGCTTCATTTTACCCAACTATAGATGTCTACAATGTAGATTTCTAGAGCTGAATTTGTCACCTTAATCCACTTTCTGTATTAATTAAGAAAGATGGATACTTTTTGAGTTTATGTGAATTAAGCAACTTGTAGAAATTTATTTTGGATATGATGAACCATGCCCCCGATTCCGCTTATTAGGCTGACTTGATCTCAACTGTATGCAAAGGAGACCCTGTAGCAGCCCTGTCAGCTATAGAGATGTATACTGCCACTGTCAGCTGTAGGAATACATACTGCAGCATCTCCATGAAGGAAGGATGCTGTTGCTTGACCGGGGAAATAATCTTGTAACTCTGATTATTTTGGTTCTGCTAGTGGAGAAGAGATCTGGTATGTGATATTTATTTTTTTTTTTTTTTATTTATTTAAGCTTAAGAGAACACTACAGTCATATTTAGAAAAGGAAAACAAAAATGGGGAGAAAAAGATTCCTTAAAATAGTGCTTAAAATGGATGCACTAAGTTCTTTTAAGCAGGAAATTAATGCTTTCCAGTCCTTTCAGGTGAATATAGAGATTTTTGTGTTAATTTCTAAACTAAAGAAATTGTTCACTGATTGTTAAAAACTCATTCCTTTCATGCTTTTACTTCCTTTGTTGTTTGTCTGTCTTATCATTTCTGTACTTTGGGAAAAGATCTTAAAGTTTGGCGCACAGATCCTGGCTCCATCTTCGACATTGATCCTCTGGAGGACAATATTCAGTCTAGGAGTCTACATATGCTTTCTGGTATTGTTTATATCCAGACTTTTCCCCAAAATAGCTTTTTATGTTTATGAAACTAAGCTGATACAGTAAATTTTCAGGTCAATGTGCCAGCCATATGTTTTATGTTTTCATATATATATATATATATAATGGCAATATTTTAAAGGAGTGTTTTATAGGAACTTCAGCTATAATCACATGTGCAGATGAGAAATAGTGAAAGAAATCTTATCATAAACAAGTTATTCATAACACTTACAAGCAGTCACTTAAAAAGCATTGAGCTGCTTTGTCCTCACTATAAGCAGAATTTTCAAATAGTTGGATCTTACTAAAATTTCGGATATATAGAAGGTGGCCTATTTATGAAATTGATTCATTTTCTATGCACATTTTGCTTATATGGCAGATATTATGCCTTGTGCTACTGTTTGCACCACCAGTGTGTTCAGAATTTAAGGGTAGATGGGGAAGAAGGTGAAGTCATGATAGGCAGCAATGTTTTGGTTCCATAAGTTTTGAATTTGTTTTTCCCCTAGAAATGTTTATTTTGAATGGTTAATTTTGCACATCTATTTTCTTTGCCACTAATAATGGAACTTTAAGTATTCTTTTGAATGTCATGCAGCAGTATTTCCACATGCACTTTTATGCATTCTGGGATGAAGGAACATTTTTATTTTCCACTGCAAATTTTCATGTGCTTCATCTTCATCCTTTTTTTCCCTAGCATCTCAATCCTACCTTCTCTTTCTGCTGTTCTTTTAAAGCAGAGAACAAGCTTAGCTGAATCTATTTTGAAGCAACCTTTTGAACTAATGGTGCTCAAAATGGATACAAAATTGTAAGCAATTCACTTTTCTCTAATTTTAATGCCATCAGTGTATGAATATCAGTGTTAGCGATGTTGAGGTTGTTCTCATTGCTCATCTTTGCACTTCAATCATCTATTCACTGTGATAATCTTTCTTTCTACCCTTGTAGAAAGAGCAAGTCGTTACAGTAAACAGTATTTACATTCTACCGGTTTGGGAGATTACAAATCAGATGGCTCTGAGACGAATCCTACCTTTTCTTACTGCAGTGAGATAACAAGGCCATCAGATGAAGGAGGTACCCCTCATTCCCACCTTTTCCGCTAATGACACTATCACAGTGTGTTGAGACCTCACAGACCTGTATTAACTCTGTATCCTTGTATAGTCACAAATCGTTAGAAATTTTGTAAGCCATTGCCTGATTAAGGAAGCAAAGGAAAATCTCAAGACTGCACAGTTTCTTGCATGCCGTATTGCTTTTCTTTGTATTCTCTTTCACCCCTTTGGTAACACTGTCAGTCCAAAAGCCACGCTAACTCCTGTTTACAGTGCTTATGAGAAAGTGTGTTGTGTTTTTGCAAAGTCTACATGAATCTGATCTTTTTTTTTCTCTTGAAAGATACAATGTAACTGAAAAATACACCTCTGAACAGAAAAAAAAAATGCCCTGTGTTTTTTGGCAAGCAAATCAAGCATATCATACTATTTTAGTAAATGAAGTACTTCTTCCATATTAAACTGTGCAGGTGCTTGTGGCTCCCTGATTCCACCCTCAAAAAAACCAAAAAGTTGATCAACTGCCAACTTTCTCCCATATGAAAATTTTCTTATACTCTCAGCAGTTTGGTAACTAAGGTTAATAGTCAGCTAGGAAGCTTATTTAGTCTGATATTGTTTAACATGGATTAATATTATAATACTTTGATGAACCTGCATTCCCACGTACAAAACCACATCTTGCATGTGTTTGATACATTAGATTAGAACAAAATTTATGATAATGGTGAATAAGGGTCCAGTCATCCTAGTGGCATTACAGTGTGTACCAGACTTGACCAATGAATTGTAAATATTCAGAAACTTTACATTTTAAATATGCATATTTAAAACAAATAGTGTTTTCTACTTCTCAGTTGTGAAAGAACATGCACTGAAAAGGTTATCCAAAGGGCTACTAATTTTTTTTAGAAGGTTTTAAAGTAAAGGCATTGCTACCATTTAGTTGCCTGCATCCTTGAATTAGCCATGCTTTTAGAAGATTTTAAGGCATCTTAATTGTAGACTGTACTTGTGTTCTCCCACTCACGAGAGTAATATGTCATTATAGTGGCCAGTGTTTAGGGAATCTACATTCTGTTAGGTGCTGTGTAAATAAATTGTAAAAATGTAAATAAAGCAGTTCTGGTTAAGAACAGGTGAGGAAAAAGTGTTCAGACTGAAGAACTACCTCTGAACAGAGAAAGAAACACACATCTTTGACAGGACTGGAATCCGTTATATCATGTCTGTCCATCTTTATTTGGTATTTCACCTGTATTCCCAATTGTTTTAATAGACAATAGCAATAATGCACATCATGCTGGGTTTTATGTCTCTTCATGTGACGATGCAAAGTGGGTTTCGCTGTCCAGTGCATATTGTCTATCTGTATCTGTTCTGATCTTTTTTTGACTCTATTTCAGGCCATTTTAATGTTGCTTTGTCAGCTTGATTTGATTGTTAACAGATATTTTTTATTACTTGCCATACTGAGAATAGGAAATGGGCTTTATTTCGACAGTTGTTTTGGTACTAGCCAGCCTGCTTTTTGTGTCTCTATTTGAATCTGTTGTTGTGGTGATGTGTTGAATAGATCCTTGCCAAGATCAACATATTTTAGCAAGATATCGTTTCCGCTTTTGACCCAGCTGGCTAGCCAGGGTTTGAGCGCATGCAGACAGTTCCCATTGCAGGGAGAAATTAATGCCAGAGCTAAGTAATTTGACATAATCCCAATGATCTACAAGAAAATGCCATTTTTGTGAACACACTGAAAAAAAACCAGCAGAAGACAGCATCCTTTGTTGAAAATACCAGTCTTTTTCATGGCAGCATCCCATGTAAAATGCTCTTTAGCACACAGCCACAAGGTGAGTTTTGCCTTGACCTTTATACAGTGTCCCTCATGGCACATCACAGTAAATGAGTACCAAATCCATTTTGCTGAGATTTCATGGCTGTGTCTCATGGCATTTGTACTTTTAGATCTATCAGTGTTTCTCACAGGCAATTGTTCAATCTGATGGTGTGCCAACATGAAAGATAGTTGGAGACCTGTGACCAATTTTACAGCCTCTAAGTGTCTTTGACCTTGTCTCATAATCTTTCAGATATTTCTACCTTGTTCACTTGCTAATTTATTCTAGATACCTTTACTGGTATTTGACACTCAATTCAAGTCTTCCACTGCCACCGCTGATGGAATTGTTCCTCAGCCACCTCTCCCAACCCTTAGCTGGGTCCCTGGCTTCATACTAGATGTCAAAGGCTTATCCAGATCTAAATAACTCTCATCTTTGGGGAATTTCAGTAAACATCACAGGGAGGCTACTAATGTTGTTCACTAGAAGTACTTATTCCTATTTGATTCCCTGACCATTATTTTAGATGACAAGGTTGAGCTGAGCCAAGCGTGCCCTCCAGGGAGCTTTCCCAACAAAATCAGTAGACTGTTGCATGATATAAGTTCAGGAAAATTCCTGTTCTCTATTTTAGACTTCTGCAGGTAAAACTGGTTAGGAAACAATTTTTAATGCTTTCCAGCAAGCCTGATGTAGGTGATGAACTTTCATTTTGATGTTCTTTTTGAAATTAATTTTTAGATTTGTCTGTCCTTTTTGCAGATTCTCTCTGTTAGTGTTTTTCAAGGCTGACTTCATTACTTCATGGTATCACTGAATTTTTTTGCGATAGTGCACAGAAGGTGTTGCACCAGAGTTTCACAGTCTACAGCTTTGTAATTAGTTATTGCCCTAGCAAAAATTTCCTTTTTACCTGCAAGCAATTCTGTAGTACTTCCCAGAAACAGTTGGGTGCCGTATTAGTTCTTGCAAGATTCCCAGCTGTTTTTCAAGTAGTTATTTTCAGCTTGGCTAAAGAGGAACAGAAGCTAACAATTGCTCTCTTTCAATCGTGCTTGTAGCACTGGTGTTACAACTTCTCAGACATGGAGTTATTCATTCATCTTTGGGAAGGGTTTTCAGATTATTTTAATCAAACAGAGAACATGAGATATAGGGATGTCAGATTTATTTTTAGTTATAAAGACAGACCACACAGTTCCTTCTTCACAGAATACTGTAGGAAAAAAAAAAACACAACAACAAGAGACAGTTTCTTTGCTTTCAATTCAGGTCTTTTTAGACAGCTTTGTGTCTGACAAACTTCTCAACTGTTTTTTTGGGGGGTTTTCTTTGGAAACAATTTTTCTGTCTGTCCTGATTTTTTGTGAAGTCTTACACACTGTTTTTCTCCCACTTCTTTCAACACTCACTGTCTTGCCCCTCTTCCCTTCCTACAAGTAAGATCTTATTAATTCCCACTCAGGTACTAGGATGATCTGGTTCATGTGGCTCAACACCTGTTCCAGTCTTGCATTATTTTGGACAGTTGCATTTGTATTTCAACCATCTACTCCATGAAGAAAATCAGTTGCTTTTACATGTAACTCTTATTTACTTATAATTATGGAGTGTCCAGTGACAGAAGTGAACAGAGGTATCAACTAATTGGGCTTCTTGTATCCACAGTCTCTACAGTTTCTCAGAAGTTGTGCTAAACTGTGTGTTTTTATAAAGATATCTTCTCCTATTTCAAAATCTCCATGTAAAATTAATCTACCATCTTTTGCTAGTAACTTCAGTAAATGAAAATAGCCTTGAGTTCACACCCTCATGGCTCATGACTGTTTTGTTCAGTTTCATTCCCCCAAAGGCAAGAGTGAAAATGCTTGCAAGTAGTACAAATTCACAATATTTGAGTTTTTTGGTGTTGGGTTTTTTTGTTTGTTTGTTTGTTTTAAGGCTTGTTGTTTTAGAACACTTTCTCTATATATTCTGCTCAGTAGTTCAATCTCCAGAGGCTGAGATGGGAAAAGAGCTTTTTAATACTAGAGTGTTGATATGTGCTATGATGTAAGATATGGAAATGGATTTGTGGAAATGATCCAGTGCCAGTCACAAAAACAAAGCTCAGTTGCTCAAAGCCATGTGTGTGCAGGTGTAGACAAAGAGTAGCACAATAAAGTGAAGGCTGCAAGTTAGCCTTTAAGGTTAATTAATATTTTTCTTCAGATCCATTGTTTGTAGCAAGCAAAGAAACAAAATACTACAACCAGAGGAAATTCTGTTTTAGGATTAAAATGTCAAACAATGTCAATCTTTCAGAGCGTAGAAACTTGTCCTTGAGGGAGCTGACCTTGTGTTTGCAGGGGTCACTCAGCTACTACTGGAACAAATTCCAGGCTTTGCCATGGTGTCAGGGAAGTGACTGCACATTCGTGCACTGCTGAAACAGAGTGTCCCGATGGCTTACCAGATGACAGCAGATGAGCCATGGCTCTGCTACTAGGGGCACTGCTTTTGTCACTTGTGTTTTGCATCGGTCTTTGACTCTTTTTGAGATGAAGAATTCCTCTTAGTGTGTTTGGAATGAGAAGACCAATCTGCACTGAAAATACCACTGTTATTCTCATTTCACTGTTATTTATTCATTCTCTCTGTCAATCTCTGTCTCTTATTATGCAACAATTTGTGTGCACATTTTGTTTTCATTATACTTCAGTGACAATGTTTTCCTTAGGTTTCCTCCTTTTGTTTTAGTTACCAAAGTCCTTTTATG
Organism: Nesoenas mayeri; assembly: GCF_963082525.1. Classification (NCBI taxonomy): domain Eukaryota; kingdom Metazoa; phylum Chordata; class Aves; order Columbiformes; family Columbidae; genus Nesoenas; species Nesoenas mayeri. The sequence continues at coordinate 143,989,814 of NC_137543.1, read as the reverse complement.
CTGCTTTCCTTCAATCCTGTTTCAACTGCAGAATGTTTTCATTTAACTTGCAAATATTCTTCCTTCTCTCAGTTTTTACTTTAATTATTTTTCACTTTATCTTTGTGGGGCTTTCTGTTTAGCTCTCTTCTGTTTTTCATTCATTTAAATCAACAGGATTTTTTCAGTGTTACCACGTTTTGCTTTCAGTCTGAAGGTTTCTACTTTAAAATTGTCTCAATGAGCATCCAGCAACACATTAATTTAACTTTTTTTTTCCCTGATACACATTTTTTTATTTTTAGTTGAAACCTTTGGTTTTCTCCCTTTTTGCTTTTGACCTTACACTTTTTGTCTTCTATTATTTCCTCTTAATTTCCAGTTTAATTGATGTGCATCAGCATGTATGTTCATTTTTCCTTACCATATTTTTCAGTGTATTAAATTGTCCATTTATTTTTATTTTAAATTTGGTATAGTCTGTAGGTGGAGAAAAGTCAGAGGTATCAGTTTCTTTCAGTCATGGATATATTGTTACTTTGATGGGAAAAAAAAGAGACTTTTTGGTTATTTTCTAAGTCATCATCTTATTTTCTTAAAACCCGTATGGAAGTCAGTCTGTAGGAGACAGAAATCAGGTTCACTGTAGTCCTGAAAGCTCATATTACACAGGAAACTTTAGTGGATATTAGGACAGAATTTTCAAGTGCCTTTTGTTGCGTTTTAAAAATGAGTGCTAAAATTGAATGTATTTGGTTAGAGCCAGTGTGTTTACTGATTGGCGGCATGTTCACTGTTTACACTTGTCTCCTCCAGCCTCCAGATTCAGTTTACCTGCTGCCACCAGACAAGTAATGAGAATTAACATAGAGAGGCCTTGACCTGAAGTTTAAGGTTTTCCTTTCATTATTCTAATGAAAAGGGTCTGCCACTAACACCAGGTCTCTCACTTTGCCTTTGGCTGGGAAGCTTCTTTCTTTTACTTCCACTGGCAATCCAAATACACAAATTTCAACAAACCATGAAATTCCACTTATATCTTGATAGTCTCTTAATTTTTGGTATCAACCTTCAAAGTAACCTATAGGTTGCTATGAGAAAACTGAAAGTTTGTATCAGATACTTCATTAGTAATACGTAACAATTGGTCAGTTGAGGAAAGATTAGTGCAAACAAACTTTGAGGAATGAACATGGCAAATGGGCATGCTGGCAATTTGACTCCGAAGTCTATGAAGACTGCAGAACACACAGTACTGAAGTGTCTTCCTGTGGGATATGGATACTTCAAGTTTTGAAGTCTTTATATAGCTTGGAGTGGAAGTTAAGTTCAATGAGAAAGAGTAAGTCCTTTCATCTCTCTCCCTAGTGGCGTGTCTTCCTTGTGTGATATGAGTCTTCTGAAGAAGAAAGGCTCCAGACTAGCTGAGCCTGCTCCTCTCCCTTTCTCCAAATGCCAGGGGTTATCTTTCTCCTTTTCCTCACTGAGTCAGGAGTATCTTGTAGGCCATTAGAAGTAGTTGTTTGAACTGCAGTGTGAACACAGCCCTGCAAAGACCAAATGTAGGCTTGTTATTGTGTATCACTGGCAACAGCCTCACACTGTGTACCAGCTCATGGAGAGGGCTTTTGTTCCTCAGCCTGACACTGATGTTTTAAACATTGATTTCAGGGATGTCTCCTCCTGTCCCCCTAGCACACACCAGTATCTGTGGCTCTGCATGTAAAAGGTTTGTTTGTAGGATTTGCATGAGCCTTTGGCACCCACCCATATGTACCACAGAAAATCCCAGAACAAGGAACTGTGCTGCTGCTTCTACTCCTGGTTAGTCTGGTTGGAAGACACACAAGTCAGGTGAAATGTACAAAAACCTCTTCATTTTGCATGCTGGAATTGCAGAGATGCTCCCTGGTATGTGGGGCAAGGCATATACTTTTATTGGGACAGTGGTAATACTCTTCTTTTGTGCCAATAGATGGAAAAAGAGGAAAGAAATCAGAATTCGTTTCTCTTCCTTACTCTATCTTTCCCATAATTTGTTATAAAAAAACCTTCTCATTTTGAGAAGGGGAAAAATCACCATTAGTAAAAACAAGACAAAAAAAAAAAAAAGAAGGAATAATACCTGGCTGCTCTTTATATTGTAGTGTGGAGATCTGTTTTCCATCTCCACGTGCAGCTGGTAGGAACACAGGGCAGAAATCCTTCACTCCTCTTCGTATTCATTTTCCGTTGCTAAGCACTGTCATTTTAAGGTCGTCAAGCAGAATGACACAGCAGTTATATTTTCTTTGCTGGCAGCCAAGGAAGAATGGTTCTTTTATACTAGGTAGCTGAACTCTGTTTCCATAACGCTCCCTGGAGTCCAGTAATCAAACACGGCATTTGGAGGGAGAGGAATTGTAGATTTCACAGGAAGAACCATGGGCTATTCTGGGATTCTTGTCCCCTTTCAAGTGTATCAGTCGACTGCACTGTCACAGAAGGCTGAACACATCAAAACAACGCTCTGTGTATTCCCTCTTGGTGAGTGTCACATCCACACTTCTCTTATCCACCAGACTCTTACATCTGTTTCTGACTATTTTTTATTTCGGACTAGATGGTGCTTTGGTTTTTCTTCTTTGACATGCAAGCCCCCAGCAGGTTTGCCAACCTGAAAGCTAATGCATGGAAAAACACCTTCTTCCACTCAACAGTGTCACGGTGCTTTTCCATTTTGGTAATCAGATGATTTTTGTTCTGAAGTATATAATGTATAAATGATTGCAGTCAAACAATAAATACATCTCTCATAAATGTCTGTTAGTATTTTTGAACTTGGCTAAATACTTCTCTGCAAATGTAAGGCAGGCACGAGTGCCTGGTACCTATCTGATGCCACAAATTATTTATCATGAACAGTTGGGGAACTTACATTCCTTCAAAACTAGTAACTCCTAGTCTTTCATTTCCAGATAGATTTTTTCTGAAATTATAGAGTTTCCTTTGTGAAGTGTTGCTGCAACCATACTGGACTATCAGACTTTTAGTATTGTCTGCTGAGTAATTTGTTAACATACAACATGACAGAAATTATTCCATAAAATTAGATTTCATTCTCTTCCACTACAAAGAGATATGAAGTATCTGTAAGCCTTATTTTTTAATGTAAAACTTGAAACTTCATATAGCACTCTGAGGGCTAAGTTAACTTTTGATTAAGGTTTGATTTAGGACTCTAGGAATATAACTAAATATCTCACATTTCTTGTAATACCTTAAGATAGAAATTGTGATTCGTATGAAAGCAGAGTTCCATTTAGTGTGTATTCACTGAGTTAGTGTTCCAGGGAGAGCTTTACATTTCACACTTCCAAAATATTTTTGCTTAAATTCCCTCTGCCTGTCTTTAATTGTCATGCTTCTCTCCCACACCCTTGACATCTGGCAGCATCAAAAGGCAATTCCCACACATCCAGGTGGAGGAGAATCCAGAAGAGACCCCATTTTCAATTTCTGTAGCATGACAGCAGTTCAGGGGATCCTTCTGTTTTCCTTGCCAGCTGTCTGAGTTTGTTGTTCCCTTTTGCTTTAAACAGTTAGTGAGCAGAAGGTAGAAGGGAAATTTCCAAGTGACTTAACAGTTGGAAGTATTAATGTCTCCCTTGGCAAACTATTTTTTTCAGTTGTTCAATGTGGTCCCCTAGAGCAACTTTTGATACACTTCAGAGGATTTGATATCCAGCAGACAATAAGTATCATTAGGAATATAATGTGCAGTCACGCACTTGATCCTGCTTGATGCTATCCTTCCACCATTGCTCAGATTAGTTATACCCACTAAGCAAATAAACAGCTGCACACAAATCAAAGCACAGCTTCCGTGAGAACTTGCATTTAATGTAAATGGGCAACAGTTGGTGTTCAGTAAGTGTAAGTGGGTTCAAATTGTAATTGAAGGCATGTGGGTAATGTAACATGTTAACATAACCTTCATTTTACTAACTCTTTCTGTCTGTGAGGAAACCTAGAGCATAAACCTGCCTATTCACAATTTGAGAAGAAATTGCAGCTTCCTGTGGTACACCATGCCCCCCCTGGGACTGGGGATACCTCCGACTGCCTTTCAGATATTTTGTGCCATCATAAATAGAAGAGTGTGGTGCAGTGGGTGAGGAAAGGAAAGGCATATTGTGCTCTGTTTTCTCAGCTGAGGCATGCTGCAGTTTAGGTGGAATGTCAGCCAAAAAAGTCAGCTGGCAGTAAGGTTTGTTTGTCAGTGATACCAAATCCTGAATGCGGTTCATATTCAGAACTCCAGAGCAGGATGCCCTGTGATTTGGTTTGTCCCACTTACAGTATCAGTAGGGGAAAGGGTGATATGTGTAAGTATTACGATACACTAGTTACTAATAGGTACATAGGCTAAACTCTTTGGACTGTATGGTTACCACTGAAGACTAATTCCAAAATAACACTCATAGCAGTTTCTGCTGTAATCAATATAAAATGAATGGAGCCACTCCTTTTATATTTGAACTGCTAGAACAGTTCCTAAGACATAATATAATGTAGAACATATATGTGGAAATACATGCATTAGAGGCTGTAGAGATGAGTTGAAGACCTTGTGTTTTAGAAACTGTAGTAGAAAAAATATAATTTTTACAATCCAGGTAGGTCAATGGTTCTGCCAAAGCAAAACCAACCAACCAAGCTCCTCCCCACTCCCATAGCATCTGTATAAACTATGCTCCAAGTATAAAATCTGTTGTCTTCTAGTCCCAGTTAGTAATTTTTTTGTCCTTAAGTTACAGTAGAGTATTGAATGTATTAACTCTGCTTTTGTGAGGAAAATGAATGAATTAAACATCTAGAAAACATTTTGTAGTTATATATTAAAAGCTTTTGGGGTTTTTTTGTCAGTTGAAGTACATTTAACTAGTTTAGAATATTCTATGTTTGTCATTATAACCCTAAGATGAAAAATAGGACTCCAGCTTTAGGGTCAGAAGCCAAACATTTGAGGTAGTTTTATTTTTACAGTGCTGTAGTAAGAAGTGATCAGTGGGATCTGGAAGGGGAATAAATGGTTTGTATTTTAAGTGAATTAAATTATAAGTAAAATAGATTGTTGTAACTGCCCATAAAATTCTAAATGTCAGATATGGAACTTGTACAGTTTTTAAAATCCCAAAAACAACTCTTCATGGAAGTTGGATGAAGACGATAACTGTTGTCATTCATTCTAAATTGTAATTTTGTGTTGTGTTCACTTCCATTTTATCTTTGTTTTTTAGCAAAAAGCACAAAAACATGTCAGTATGAGCAAACACCACAAACCGCCTCTTCCTATATTTTTAAAGGCTGGTAACCTTTTGAAACATTTTACTTATTGAATTTCCTTGGAGATCATTTACCACCATATTTTATAACAAACACCTTTAGCTTTTGTGTGAAAAAAGCTTATGTTTTAAGGGGCTGCTATGGAGTTACATTTATCATATCTGTTGTTCTGAGTGCTTATAGTCTTACAGTCCTAAATGACCTTTTCAAAGACAGTCTTGGGAAGCTGATGGTGTTTTCTGCTTATCAAAATTGGCTGCGCTGCCAGGACAGCACTGGCTCGTGCTCTTTGCACGCTGTGAAGTTGCTACTCGCCACCCCACTGCTCCAGTCAGACACAGTCACAGGCAGGAACTCTGTGGGTTGTTTGGGAACCAGCTTCTTCTCTTCTTTGCAGAGCACAGTATTACGTGTATTAATATTTAATACTTCACAAATCTGTGATGCTTAACAACTGCAATAAAGTGTTAGTGATTGCAAAGGCTTTTGAGCTGTGACTCAGTATCCTCCAATCCCTGTTCCTCAATAGAAATGATGCTCTAAGGAATATCTACAAGCACATGTTGTCAACTATCTTCCCTGTGTTATCCTCTTTTGGTGAAGAGGATGGATGTTCAGTTGATTGCTCTCTTTCTTTTGACATTTACAGTAGCAAACAGGATATCCTTGTTTTCTTCATTTTTTTTTGCTAGACTCTTAATATTTAATACCAGCTTGCAGACATCACATCTGGAGACAGTGCTAGTCTGGGCTTTCCCTGAATATAGCCCTTTTGTGCAGTTCCTCCGAAGGGCAATGAAAGCCATACTACTTTTATTTAAGGGAAAAATGTCCATGAGAGACTTGTTTTGGTTTGTTTTGTTTTTAGTAAGGAGATTTAGACACTCCAGAGAGGCCAGAATGGACCTCAATAAACAGATTGCCTTAAAAAAGAATATCATGGCATTGACTGACGCACTGTTTCTCAAAATATGAAGAATTAAGGAGAAGGCCTGAATGACCAGACACATAGACTACGATGTACCAGAGAGGCAGTTTGCCAACTGTTCTTCCACTGGACTAGCTAGTACTTCCCAAATTTCACATCCATCTGCTATTGGATATAGGATGGACTCATGAGCAGTAATTAGTACTATTGGCTGTTCATACAAATCAGGAATTTTGTAACAGGTGAAATTTTTGTATGTTTGGTCTCCGGAGTAACTGAGATATGAAATAGTCCCCTTCTAAGAGGAAAACAAATTATGAATAAAATACAGGATTTCATGTGGCATGAAGACATTAGATGTTCTTTTTGTAATTCCTTTCAAAATGTCTTTGTTTTCTTTCACGTAGGCTGAACAGCTATGTGTGATCTTCTGGTTTAATTCCATTCCAAATAAATTTTTTATTTTCTATAATGAAACTACTGTTAAGAGTTATATCGGTATGATTGTCCATTTCCCACAATAATCTTCAGTATTGGGTACATATATTAGGCTTAATTATTGCTAGCTGATAAAATAGTGTTATAAAATAATGGTGCTTAAAAGAGTCTACTAGTCTCATCATGACACTAAGGAAATGTAGTTTAAAAGATTTTATCTGTTCTAAGTAATCTTGTGGGTGATGACATTTTGATTTTTTACATCATGAATAATTATTCCATACAAAATACAAAAGAAATAATTGTATTGATTCCACCCTTCACCTCATTTTTTTCAAGATCTGGCTTATTTCTTGTGTCTTTATAATATAGGTTATGGAAACTTCCTAAGCTTGTAATGTTCTGAATTTGCCACTGACTCCAAGTAGTTCAGAGCATCAATTCTAATGAGGTCAGTGAGCATGGCAGAAATTTATTAGCACCCTGTGTGAATTAGGCCATACTTTCAGGTTGTTATTTCAACAACCTAATTATATCTGGGTTTGACATTCCAATTTACTAACTAATACTGACTCCTGTAATGGATAGTATGCAGACAAATCGCTGCTTCTGACAGCACCACTGAGAGCAACAAGCCTGGTAGCTCAGACATCCATGAAAGCAGCCTAGCTGACAATTAAAGGGCAAGTAAGAGAGAAAAAACGAAAACGAAAACAAAAACAAACGAAAGAAAGAAAGAAAGAAAGGAGGGAAGAAAGGAAGGAAGAAAAGAAATGAAGGGAAAGTTACTGTTACAAGAAAAAATGCCAAAATGTCTTACCATGTTGTTCTCTACTGCTGTAAAAACAGCACTGTTCTGTATCAGGTCTCACCATCTGCGGTCTTCAGGTTAGTACTTTTTATATGCTTATGTTGTCTGACCGATTCCCAGTAAATTTGACTGTTCTGTGCCAATGTTTATGACTAGAAAATAATAAAACTCTATAACAGATAAGAATTATAATCGGTGTAGAGTACATGTTTCCATTTTCTAGCTTATTTGAAAAGTTAATGCTGAGCAATTTAACTTTAGAGCTGGCTGGGAATTTTTTAGTATTTCTCATCAGAAGACAGTTTAATACCAAACTTCTTTATAGGAATGCATCACCTATAGTTAATGTCTCAATACCACAAAAATCCATTTTATTCAGTTTTGAGATTGTTAGGATTAGACCTTGACATTTTTGAAGCAAAGAATCTGTCTTTATGTTGAAATATGCTTTATTTTGAAGAGTGTCAGAAATTATTGAAAAAATGGAATATATAAAAATTAAACCTAGATTTTTGAAATGATTGACATAAAATTGTTTCTTTACCTGATTTTTAAAATTTCTTTTTGCATGAACCTTTGAGATTTTTTTTCTTTGCATCCCAGTTTGGGACAGGAGTATTCATGGCAGTCAGTTCTGCACTGGGAAATCATTACTGAAGTTTTCTTAATGTTATCTGTATCTAACATATCTGTACTCTTCAGTTTGTTCTCTGTACTCCTATGACTGCTTTTGTATCATGTCCTCTAGGGACTATCCCCTTGCTCTGTGCAATGGGGATGCTGCAGAGTTCTGTACTGCATTTTAGCCTCTTCACCATCTCTGTCTCTGGGTGGTTCTTGCGCATTCACTGAAGTCTTTAAGCTCTCTAATATATGTTTTTACTGCCAAGTAAACAGCTCTTACTGCATTTAAGTATTAAGTACTTCAGCTTTCTCCTCATCTTTATTAACTGTATTTCCCTCAAAGTCCAACAGAGAATGGAGGTTTTCCTTGCCCCTTCTTTTGTTATTAACATATTTAAAGAAGGCCTTTTTATTATCCCTGACAGAATTGGCCAAATTAACCTCAAATTGCACTTTTGTTTCCCTGATTTTTTTTATGCATGATCTAGCTATTTCCATAAATTCTTCATAAGTAGCCAGCCCTTTTTTCCACAGTCGGTAAAGTCTCTTTTTATTTCTGATTTCATTCAGAATCTCCCTGTTTAGCCAAGCCAGTTGTATATCCTGGAACCTGCCCTATAAATTATTTTTCTTTTCAGCATGAACTATTTTTTTTTACCTTGCAGTTATAGAATGCTGTCTTCATGAGTCCTTTTCTGTTTCCACAGTCTGACCTTTTTTTTTTTTGCCAGTCCTTCTCAAAGCATATCCTGATCGATATGCACTCTGCAGACCCCATTGTCTGCTACAGCAAGTTGATATCCCCTATCATTTTTCAGCTTCATCTTTTTCTTGGAGGCTTCCTCTCTGTTTGTCTTTTATCATGTTCATTCATTTCTCTCTTTTCTTTGGGGAACCCTATAACGTATCATAACAGAAATATGATAAATTCCTTCAAGTAGATAATTTAAAATGAATATCTAGCTTGCTTGGTAAGTGGGGCAAGAAAAAAAGAAAAGAAGGTTTTGATACATCAGATGCATCTGATAAAGTCTTAATGCAAAAAGAAAAAACATCCACCTGTACTTCTGGGAGCAATGGTCAGCCCTCAGCTCCCTCACCAATAAATCTGGCTTCAGCTAAATGAATTTCATGTTCCACCACTGTGTTTTATTGTTCCCTGAGGTTAACTAAAACCATTGCTTTTGCTCCTGCTGCAGTCAGTGATGTTATAGAACTTTACACTTTGGTCTGAGCCAAAAGATTGCACTTAACTATGGGTGGTGACGATGAAGAAAAATCAGACTCTCCTTCTGCATCATTTAATCTCACCTTGAATTATCTGTGTATCACCAGACACACATCTTAGATCTGCTCTCTCTTCAATAATCTGCTTATTTACATTATTCCCAAATTACCTTCCAAATAGACAAGCATCTGGTGATTTCTTAACTATTTTTCATTTAGAAAATTGATTTAAACTATTGATTGTTTTTTGCAGGCCTATTACAGTATTCTTTTAATGGGGAAAAAAAAAAAGGGTAGAATTATTCAATCAAGTGTCTTTAACACTGATGTGTGTTGATATTTATGCTGATACATATGCTACCTAAGTAAATGCCTGAAAGATAAGTGCCAAACCTGTGGAATCCTAGAACCTCCTTCTTTGTGTTTGTATAGAATTTTTTCCTAGTACTTCAGCTTCTAATGCTTCCCAAATTTCTCCTGATTGGCTTTTATTTCACTGGGCCTACAGTTTCCATCGTTGCAGGTAAATTAACAAACAGGTTATCTGAGAAAGTTTGACAGAATTCTCTCAGCTTGCAAGAAGCTGAATGCAAAAGCAGAAAGCACATCTCAGACCTGCTGCTGACCGTTATGGAGACAGGAGGTATCTGTCATATTCCCCAAAACAAGCCTGTTGATTTGGAGGCTAGAATGAAGCTGACCATCAGTAGGCTTGCTGCGTTACACTGGCAAGGGATGATTGATAGGAATTGAGAAAGATCTGGTTTGCGGAGAAGGAATCAAGAGTAAAATGTTTCCACCAGCGTCTTCACTTCTCTTAGGAAGAAGAAAATGCCTCTTGGGGTGTCTGCCCCTACCAGGGACCAGGGTAAAGCTGCCAGCCCTTGGTTGCTGCAGAGCAGGCAGGTGCTGACCCATCAGCAGCTGGTGTTGCCTTAAGATACTACTATTAAATTAAGAAGTTCAAGCTGGGCTTACTTTTCAACCCTCATGGCCAATTTACTGCTGGTATGAGAAGATGAGACTCCATTTCCTTCTATGGACTGACCTACATATATGCCAGTGGTGGATTAGGCAAAATACATTCATTATGGCTTGATGGCAGAACCTTTGATTAAATTATGTTTTTCTCTATTTTCTCATGAAGGGCTACATCTGGTCATGTACAAATAGCTTGTAACAACACTGAAACATAAATTATTTGATGAACTAAAGACTATTCACTTAATGCATGATAATCTTGTGAACATGTTAACGAGCAGCAATTCTCTGATGATTAAACTGCTTTAAAAATGTCTTTGTACTCATATGTCATTAGAATGAACTTGGCACTTCTAAAACATCCATTATTCATCATGTTCCAATGTTGCATCTGACTGTGTATCGCTTTAATTTCAGTCACTTAACAAAGCAATCTATTCATTACAATACTTTGCAACATTTTCTAAATGAGAAAAACCCTAGTTAAATATGCAGTGTTACTTATCTTTAGAAGTATATTAGAGCAAAAAATAACATCCCAAATTGTAATTACATACGTAGTGCATTTAAATATGCTAACTAAAACTAAACGGATGTTTTAAGAGAAAACTTTGATGTAATCAATGATATTGTTATTTGGGGAAGCAGATAGGTAAACCACCTTGCTGAAGGCACAATTTGTCTTTTCTTTCTGAAATAGTTCACCAGACATTTGCTCAGTAATCCTTTTTCACATGCATTTATTGTCCTGATCACTCGAGAAACAGAGCAGGACAGAGTATTGTTACTGCAAATATAAATACTACTTAAATATTTTATTTTTTTCATGGCTGTTTCCTATTTCTCCTCTATCTTTTAATTTTATAAGTCCTAGATCCTTCCATACATTGTGAGCCTCATTAAATCCTACATTAGCTTTTCTCCTTTTTGAATCTCTCCGCGGTGGCTGTTCCAGAAGTAGTTCTTCACTTCCTAGCAAACTCGTGAGATGTATCTCAGAAAGTATCGGGCTGCTGATTGATTCCATGTTGGAATATTTTTGACTCATGATCTGCACGGGCTCCATCTCCTGTGAGAAAAGACAGCTTTTTTCAGAGGAGTTAGAATACTGGATAAATGGACCACTTGAAGAAGTATCAACAGAAAAGCATTTTCTTTTCAGTGTAGCTAAATGAATTTCCAGTTGAACTAGTAAAATTCTAGTAAATAAGTGGGAGAAGGGCTAATAACCTCCATACAAGCCAGAAATCTTTATTCTCAGAGTGCACAAGAGTAATGCAAAACATGCAGATATGTAGTGACCAAACTTTTAATCGTTAGATTTTTGAAAAGCACTTTTGTTTTAAAAATGCTTCTTGAGCTTGCTGGGAAAATAGTGGCTCGTCACCTGTGGTGTGCTTGTTTCTCACATATTTTTGATCAAACATGTTTTTATCACATTCTGATCCAGTCTGTTGCCAAAATAGGATGTTTGAATAGCCGTAGAAGGTTTACTGATGCTTTCCTAGTGAACAATAGAGGAGTCCTTGTTGATTGTATTAACTCTTTCAACAGCTCTTGGTATAATAAATGTCAACATATTAATGATCAGACTGTGGAATTGTTAGAATAATGTAATTGTTAAAATAATGCAAATATATGTGAAGGAGATGTAACAATTGTGTGGTAACAGGATGATACTGAAAGAGCTGGACTTTGAAAGATTTCAATAACTGTTGGTCTCTGTTTGGCTAAGTATGTTGATGGAATCAGAATAAACTAAGAAATCAACTGTATGCTCATGTTTTTTACATTTCTGTCTCTGACTGTGAATCACAGTCCTCCTTTGTTCATAGACCAATAAATAAGAGTTAGTTTGCAATGAGTTAAGAATTGATTGCAGAGAATTTCTACTGAAACATTTCAAAACTCTGTTAGTATATAGCTTTTTTCATCAGTCTTTATTTGAAAAATGGCAGTTTGTCACATAGGATATTTAGTGCATCATCCATGACAGTATCAAAATTGAGTCAGTGGTGTCTCAAGCTTTTGTATGCCTTTTTAATGGTCCGACTTCTTAAGGTAGGTTGAGCTTTTCCTTCCAACTAACTTTGATAGTGTTTGTGGATATATTGCTATAGTTTTGGTTACATTTATGTGTAATTTAACCTATGAAAACCTTTATGCTGTATATAGAAGTAATTCTGAACTGTTTCATACTGATGAATTGTTATTATAATGCAAATAGTTTCTACAAAATGCTAGATAAGGATTTTTTTAAAAACTTAATTAGTGTGTCTGTATTTCTTTAACACACAGCTCCTGTTCTTCCTGGGGCATATCAGCAAAGCCAGTCCCAAGGATATGGATACATGCACCAGACCAGTATGTCATCCATGAGATCCATGCATTCGCAGCCTCATTCAGCAAGTCTGGTGAGTATTGGATTTTAAGAACAATTTTATTTGGTAAGCAACATGATCAGCTATTGTGAAATCTCTTCAGTATGAAGGAGCTGGTCCCCTTGATTTGTGTAGTTGGACTGACTGTCCTAGTCCTAAATGTGAGTGACAGTCCTCATGTATAAAACAGATTAAGTGACTGAGGGCAGTGGCAAGAACTGCTTTAAAAAATGCATTAAAAAAATCATTTATATTCTCCAGAAGGCAGAGAAATAACTGGATCTTCTACCTCCTTAAAACAAATAGTGAACACTTTGACAGTATTTCACAGGCTGAGCTTTGATGGTATGCTCTGTGATGAGTTCAGGCTCCTAGTGCTGGATGAAAACTACCAATTTCTGAAGATCACTCTGTTGGTTTAAATTTGTTTAAAATGTTTTGACTTGCTGATTTTGTACCAGCAGGCTTTGTGCCTATCCATATTATTCATCTTGGCTTACAGAAAGCCAGGTTAGACTCCAAGTTGGTGTGCCCTTCTAATTCAGCAGAACAGTCATGCACCTGCTCGTGCCTGATCTGAATCAAGTTATACTGCTGGGTAACTGCCACAGACATTAAGTTGTTAATTGTGGTGGATGGGAATGTAAAGCTGGAGTGAATACTTCGTTTAGAAGCAACTGGTCATGGAAGGAGAGCTGAATGGGTATTCAGCTGGGGTTTTTAGGAAATTGAGCTGCTTTTTTCTTTTTGAATTCTTTATATATAAAGTTCAATTTTAATGGTTATTGTATTTTTTAAATAATATCACTGCTTAGAGATTTCATAGTTGAGATCCTGTCACCTTTTACCTTAAGAATATCTCCTTGTAGTTTTCAATATTAAACTATTTTGAATGGATTTATATTTACTACCTGTGTCACTTATTTAGAGATGAAGGAGATAATTATGAACCAAAGGTGAAACTTGTATTTTTCTTTAAGATCAAAACTCCATGGCATTTTGTATTGTAAAGATCATGATGTTCTGGGGGGTTTGGGTGCTTTCAGGCTTGCCCGTTTCTCAGCTGCTTGGGGGTTGAGGGGACTAACTTGCTGGAAAGGCTGGGATGCAGATACCTGCATCTTTGGGTGAGCCAATAACCTGGGAAATTCTTTGGATACGCTTGGTGAGATGGCTACTTTCCAAAAGGGCCAGAGTCCAAAAAGTGAAAGACCTTGAAGCCTGGTCTTTGCCTGCAGATTTGCTAGTCACTGGGGAGCAAAATAAGAGCCTTGAAATCCAGCATATAGAGAGTGGAGATACCCACAAATCCAAAAATGCACCTAGTTGTCTTTGCAGCTACCTGGGCAGCAAGATGTCTACTGTTTCCCTAATATCTGTCTAACACTGACTTACCTGGTCGGCTGCCTGTTAAAATAACACAATTTCAATCATCTTGAGAAGCATCATTTGCCTTTCTTTCCAGAACTGGGAATGCACAGGTAATAGGAAAAGGAGGGGAATGAAATTAAAGCATTTTAAAAACAAAGGATTGACTGTGTTTCCTTTCAACAGGATTCTTACCCTTTTTGTGAAACTGTTGTCATTTGATTTTCTTTAAAGTGATAATAGCTGTTTGTCATGGGAAGAAAGGAAACAGCAAAAATCATAGCTTGAACAGATATCGTTGTTGTTAAAAATGGGTGATAATAAGATATTGAATTGAATATTGAAGATCATAAACCCCAAACATTTCTAGAGAGAGAAAGTCAAGGACTGCTGGTCTTATACTGACCATTATCTTGCCAGTCCAGTGAGGAAAACAGAGTGTGATCTTATCACCCCCAAGGTGATGATTTTGCTCCAAAGAGGCATCTCTGATACAGATAGAAACCTGGCTTGCTCCTTTGTCTTTCCACCTTCCTGTCTTCAGCCTGTGCTGGGCATGTTACACACAGCTATTGAGATGGTACAAAGTGTGTGCTGGAGGAAACCCCTGCTTGGGGATGTGTTTAGCTAGAGTGATTGCACAGATTGAAAATGGATGGCAGCCTTGGAGTGCTTTTAAAATGTGGTGTGGACATACTGTAGGAGACCTGACAATCTTACACAATGTTAGGTTCATTGCTTTCAGCTACCTTTTTGGTTCTGGGCTTGGAGCAGCACAGCCAGAGATGCAGCATTGTCTGGCTAAGCCAGGCAGAGGCAGAGGGAAGAAAGAAGAAAGTAGGAGGGGAGGCGACTGGAGGAAAGAAATCCCAGCCTGAATACTAGTCTCAAAGCACAAGCAGTTTTTGAGACTTAGCTAAAAGCAACAAAGGTGATAAAGTCACCCATCAGTACCTGAGTTTGGCCATGACATCTCTAGGGTAAAAGTAGTTAAGAACCTATGGGTTATCTCAGGGTGGGGATAATTGGAGAGTCACTGCTGTAGTAAAACTGTTTTGTTGCATTGGTATCAAATCAGGGTCACCAAAAGACCTAAGTTCATTTTATAATCACGTCCACCAATTTTCTATATTGAAAAATAGAAATTTTGGTTTATTTAATGTTGAGCTATGTTTTGTATCAGGCATGATCCTAACATGGGCTTTAGGTAGGTTTTTCTTCCAGATAAATTACATTATTTTTTGATTCTTAACTTTTGCTCACTTTCTATGAGCAATTCTGCATAATGGGCTGAATTAAATTGTTGCTCAGAGTGCAGAATGTTTTATAACAGGCTCCTGAAGGCTGATTGTCTCTTTGGAAAATAACAGAGGGTTTTCTCATGCTTTTAGATAACTAAAAGTGTCAGGAAAACAAAACCTAGGTTGCAAGATGGCTTTCCTTGGTAGGTGTTCTATGTGAAGGAGGCTGCAGCAGGTACTGTTCCATAGAATAAATATAAACTGGTGGATGAAGTGGAAATATACATCTGTCAGCTTGCATCTGGCTGGGGAGCTGGGAATATGAAAGCTGGGTTTCAGTACTTCATATGCACAAGACTCACGATTCTGTCTGAGCAGTAGCTGCAAGTTAGACCTTTGAGGAGGTGGGAGATAAGTGGGTATTTGACTGTTGTACAAAATCCCAACCTTTTCTTATACCTTCTTGTGCTCTCAGTACCTGCTAAACTCACTCCTGACAGAGGAATAGTTCACTAAAATGCATTTAAAAAAATCTCTGCTTTGAGTCCTTTAAGAATTCTAATTCTCAATTATATAACCCAGACTACACTCTGAAGTGATAATTAGGCATTAAATGCTAACAGGATTATTATGGAGATTTCTCCTGACAGCCATTTAGCACCTAATTAAGTGTTAAGGCCATAAATTTAGGTTTCTTAGCAGCATTTAGGGCCCTAATAAATTTTTTTAAAGTTTGAAATTACCAGCTTGTCTTCACAACTGTGCCACCACAGTGATGTAGTCAAGCTGCCTTAAAGGAGACAGCAGTAGTATGTCCTATACCAAGATGTTCTAAGGGTGAGTGAGCATCCTCTGGGTGAGCAAAAGCTTCTCTGTGTTTTTCCAATTATATGTTAGTTTAATAAAACATTTAATCTTTTTCTCCAGTCTTTGCCCATTTAAGGGAGACATATAAGCAGGGCTCAGAGGAAAATCCATTTTCTGCCTCATGCCAGTTGTGGACTTACTACAATTTTTCTTAAATGGACCTTTTTTTGAAATAGATTGTTTGAAAGACTAACTGCTGCTGAGCTTGTAATAGCATATTTTTCATTGTTTTTTGGGGAGTTAGTTTCAAGGCTCAGTGTAAAGATTAGTTGAAATAGTTGCAAACAGATTCTCCAAGGCAGAGACCATTCCTTTGTGTCTCTCAACAGCTAGTTTTCTGGTTTGTGAATCTTTAAGGAATTTTACTGATGATAGAACCTTCACAACTAGTTTATTTGATTTAGTGCATAAACAGTGATGATTTTTTAAATCACCTTTTATTACTCCTTGGACAACATTAAAGATCCAGCAAGAAACCACATAACTCTAGTGGAAAAGTCACTCTTGGTCAAAGCCTGTAGGGGAGTAACATTACAAGGCACCACAGAGAACAATTTTACAGAGCAAGACTCAAATACAGTTCAGCGTAGGTTTGTCAGGAGAGGTAGTGGTCTCTAGTGTTTAAATACGAGCTTATTTTTCTGTAGTGTTTAATCTGCTGTAACAATGATAAAGTCAGAATTGAGATGAAAAGTATATTTTTAGCATGAGAACAGTAATACTGAGTTGCCATACATTGTTTGGGTTAGATGATCCCTCATTTCCAACATGTGACAAATGGCCTACTCACTGTGCATAGAGGAATCTCCATCTTTCTGAAAATAATTTTGTCTGAAAAAAAACTCAAAAAAGCACATTTGAGCTGGACTAAAACTAATCCAGAATTGTATTGTTTAGCTGAGAAGCAGAACAAAGTTTGCTGTCTCTTAAAAGGTTCAGTCAATAGTACTAGGCATTAACTCAAACATTGACTGTTTTTACCTCTTATCTTTTTAAATCATTGTACCAGAAAAATTCAGCTAGACATGGTGGCATATAGAAAATTGCTGGTAGGGAGATTGAGTATTATCAATGATGCTTGAACTGCTCTTGACTTCTGTCGAGAGACAAGGTAAAGAAAAGAAAGTACTCCTGGGAATTTTAAAATGAGCTGGTTTTGTTCTTCTGGTAAGATACAAAGGGAAACTCTTAATCCTTCTGAGTTTGAAAATCCACTTTGGCTTCCAGGAAATGATAGCATTTTATTGGTTATGAGTGGAAATAAATACTCTATTTAGAAATAAAATTGAAATCTTGGTTTATAGAGGACAGAGGTGTAGAGAAATTTGTTTTAGCTAATGATAGCAGTTCGTGTTCTCTTTAGATCAATCTTTTATCTGAATATACAAAAAATGAGTATTCATAAAACTTATTTTTGCAGACTTTTAAAAATTTCGTTTGCCTTTTTTTCATTAGATAATAATATATTCCTAAATCTTAATTTGAGGTAAAATCCTAATGAAATGAAGAACATTTAGTGAGATGGCAAAGTTAATGACCTGGATGAAGACTGTTTCTTATCTGTAGTGAAGACACTGGAGAAGCAATTTGGGAATCATGCAGATAAGGAGCAGAAGCACAGCTAGCCATGGCTGGATGTAATGAGCTGTTACTGGTGAATATATGAAATAACAGTTTCAAGAGGCAGTGAATGGCTTGAAATCTGTTTGTGTGAGGACTTTGGACAATGTAGGAACAAAAGTCATGATTTTGGTACTCAGAAAAAGGGGCTGCATTAATTTTAGATTTGAGAGGATGGAGATTGTACTATTTGTTTTCAACAGGTAACTTGTGATTTCACTCTCTGCCTTGCTCCCTGTGTTCTTTGTCGTGCTCTTTAATTTTCTTTGTATAAGGAAGAGAAGGAATCTATCTCTGTTTTGTCTTGAGACTTTACAGCTTTGTTGTCTTTCTTTCAACAGAGAACATACAGAGCTATGTATGACTACAGTGCTCAAGATGAAGATGAAGTTTCCTTCAGGGATGGTGATTATATCATCAATGTGCAACCAATTGATGATGGCTGGATGTATGGTACTGTTCAGAGAACTGGGAAAACAGGAATGCTTCCAGCAAATTATATTGAGTTTGTTAACTGATTTTTGTCTCTAGTCCTTTGAGCTTTATTATGATTTACTCAAAATCTTAACCTTTTAGAAAAAGTCAGAAGAATCTTTTAAGATTACATGTTCATTACTTTATCACTGCTGTAACAGTCTGCATTCTCACTCAGAATTCAAGTTAAAGTCCTTTAAAGTAAAAATAAATAATCAACAAGAAGCTTAGAGCTTTGAAAACAGCATTGCTTGTAATAGTGCTCCTTCAAAATGAAAAACATATATGGAAGCCTGTGCTCATCTTATAAAGATTTCAGTCAATTCACTGTAAAGGGGAAATACCTTTTCCCTGCACCTCAGAGACATTATTTCTCTTTATAACCACCATAAAATTGATTCACTTCTTATGGCACTCTGAAGTCACAGGAGTTTAACCCACTGAGTTTGAACACATCTTCAAATTACTAGGGAAGTGTTTCATGTTGCAGCAGTTAGCATCCAAATAAAAATAAAAATGCTGAGTTGATAGTTGAATCTTTTGAAATAATGGCAAGTAATATACTAGTAAAAACAAATAAAAAACCCTACTGCCCAGCAGCCTTCCAGTAAACAAGTCTGTTTTGACAGCAAAAATTTCCTGATTCTTGCACATCCACATTTATTCCCAGATTGCCCATTTTCTCTTATTCCCAACACTGACCCCTTCTATCAGCTTTGCTTGCATCCCAGTCCATCAGTTGGATCTGTGCCTGGATTAATGGTTCTTCAGTATCTTTTCAACAAAAAATTCATTGCAAAGACTATTTAGAGTATAAAACCTGCCAACTCTTATTTTTCCTTCTAATAATACTTAGCATTTAAATAGAAACTTCCATTAGAGCAATGGACAACCAATACTTCAAGTCAGTTCCTTTGCCTTCATTGTATTGCTGTAAATAAATAGCCTGAGGCCCCAGTGCTGTGCAGTCACACAAAGCCTGCAGTCATATCCCTCCTTCTCATCACAGGTAACTCGCTTAATGGCTGCTTTGCTGATGAGCTAATTAACGTACCTACCCCTGCTGCAGAAATACTTGCACCTCCATTGAGGAGTGAAGAGCAGCTCTGGTTATTGTAGTGCAATTTCAGCTCAATGGCCTATTGCTTCAGTTTCCTCCAAAAATGCTGGAGATCCAACAGTGGGTTGTATGCTTGCCAAATGATTAAAGGTGAAGAAATATGTTTTCTTTTACTGATTTAATCTTTCTCATGACTGACACTGAAGGGAAAACTAACCAAACAGAAGTCCAACATACTCTATGCCATCATGTTTCAGTTTAGCCATTTGTAGAAAACACTAAAGGTATCTTGCTGACAAACCTTCACAGATGCTATTTGGCATCCATTAACTTATGATCAGAACTGAGAGAGACAGGTCTCAGCCTGTAAGGCTGAGGAGGAGATAAAATAACTGGTGACATAACTGACCTGTAAGAGGAACTGTGTCAGCAGCTGCTTTACTTGGACTGGGTGCTGGGAGGGTGCTCCATTCCCTCCCAGGGAGAGACTTTGGGAGGAAGGACAAAAGAGTTAAAGATTCACATGGGAACTTACTCATGTGGATGCATACCTGTGTAAGGAAGAAAATATTTTTGCTGATAGTATAATTTCTGGTGTGCAGCCATGTGCTAGAGAAGTTAATCCTGGAGTAGCTCTTAGAATGTTGAGTCTGTGCTGAAATTTTTGAAGTAGAATTAAATATAGAGTTTATAGAAAATTTTATATCTCTTATTTCACAAAGTAAGCCAGCCTGCAATATCTATTTAAAGAATGAAGAAGGAAGGCAGTATGAATTTGTTATGTCAACTGAAAGTTGTCAGTGCAAATACCTGCTAATTCTATTTTTGCATACAATTAGGAATTGGAAAGCTTAGGCAATTTTTTGTAAGTGTTGCTAACATGGGACTGATCCCAGATGCCAAACAGGATGAAATGACTGCATTAAAAAAAAAAAAAAAAGTCCATGACTGCAGAATTGCCTGTGCTTTCTTGTCAGCTGCTTAATTTCAAAGCTAAAGCTGATCAAAAGCATCTACCTTCAAAAAATGTGGTTTTAAACCAGGGATGGAATACTGTAAATATACAATCTGTATGGGTGACACTGCTGTAGTTTAAAATGCTTGAAAGTTTTGCATATGGACCTGCTGTTGCAACAGACCCTTGTGCATTACTGGTGACTTCACACTAAATTAGCACGATTTGCAAGTCAAATGGCTTTTGAAAAAGGCTGATGTGGTAAGCTGAGCTAGAAGCTCTGAAACAAGCAGTCTGCTTCTGTGTTGGTTTTCATCACTACCCATCAACAGTGAGGAAGGGAATCCCATTTTAGAAGGGCTGGCAAATTTTTCTGATGATGCCTGAGGCAGAACTGGCTATCAGTTGCTGCTGTGCTGCTCTATTATCTGGGTAATGCTGAGAACAATAAAACCAAGTTGTCAGTTTGTTAACCAGACAACACTAAAAAGAAAGCTGAGAATAGATATATTGCATCAAGTTGCAATTTTTATTTGACTTATGAAAAAGAAAGTCTCCACCTATAAATACACTAATATTCTTTGTCAGTGAGGAGCCGGCTTGCAGTGTTGAAAACTGTATGCATAGTGGAAAGTAAATGAGAAAATGAGCATTCAATGACATTAGAGGACTATGTTTGCTAAACAATGGAAATAAAATTTCCTTTATGGATTTTGAATATTCATTAGTCTAGCAAAGCAGTTAAAGCAGTTTGCAAAATAATAAAGGTCAAGAAAACAAAACAGTATTTGACTTGTATTTCTCTTGAGAATGGTATGTCAGCAGAATTATTAAGATCTGTTTTAAATTACTCATTCATGTAGTCAGGTTTTTATGTTGTAATGTTATACGCTTAGTAATTTTTGGTCATATGGAACGGTTTCTGCTTTTTAGTATAAAACAAACTGTAATGTCATTGTTCAGCTTTGTTCTAAGCAATGCTATCAAAGGCCCAAAATTATCAAAGTGCAATTGTAAAAGTTTTTTAAGATCTAAAATTTATAAGGTAGGAAAAGTTGAATCAGCAACTAAATTGTGTCAGAACAGGTTTTACAAGGCATGTGTTGGAGCCTGTTACATGCAGTGGGATGTAGAGGTGAACAGATGTTATATGCTGTCTTGTCACCTTTAAAGTGTATATTCCTTTTTAACACAGCATGTTCCTCTCATTGTACTTTCTTCCTGTAGTCAGCATTTTTCTGGGGAAAGGAAAAAAACTTCCAAGGAGCCAAATCTCCCAAGATGTTCCAAAGTTCAGGTTGGAAGTTCATACATTCCCATTTTAAGCATTTTAGAAATAAAGAAGATGCAATGTGCTGTAATTCTTGCTAACACAAGTATAAATATAGAAAACAACATAGAGCACATTCATACATATATATAAGAACAAATGGGTGCCTTGCTTTTCATTACTATTTCTTGCCTGGCTAATCTTCATTTTCTAAACAAAGCTACTTACAGATAGTGCAGTTGTAATTTTTCATTATGGAACATTAGCATTTAATCTTGATGAAACAGGGTTTTCTTGATTACATTTGACATACCATAAACCACTTCAGCAGATTGGGATTTGACAGAGAATCACCTCCCATGGATTATATTTTTGACAAATGTGTCCCTCCTGAGTGTTCCTCGGGGATATGGAAGGTCTCCAATACTTGGGAAAGGTAATAATTCTAGTTTTTATTGTACAGTGACTGCATGTCATCTTGTACAATGAAAAAGAAATGACAAATACAGAACTCTTTGGCAGAAAATGATACAGGGTATAAAATGTTAGATTTTAATTATGTTGATTAATACTCCATTTAAATTACAGAATATGCTTTAGTTAGTAAATGTTTAAATAATATACTGAAACAGACAAAAGATGCTGTTGAAAGATGATGTCCAAACTGATGTGCTGGCAAATGCAAAGTACGGGTGAGCTGTAGAAGATTAAATCATTTTGCAATGCTTTAGTGATTTTCTCCAGCTTTATGCCTTAGGAACCCCATCTCTCCTTTTGAAAGAAAACCTGAAAGCTATATTTCCTAAACTGCCTGCACCACAACAGTATATTCAAAGGAATTTCATATGCTTCTTGTGTCTGATAAATAGAATTTGCTTATTGTACTTAAGTTGTAATCCAGTTGTTGTTGACATTTGTTTAATTATTATTAATTTAGGGGGAAATAAGCTATACTGTAGCATTTCAATTGTGTATTTAATATTACTATTAGAAATTGCTAGACCTTTGGAAGACAGCAATGACTGTATTGACATTGATTAGCATGATGTGGAAACTCTCTCAGCTGTTGGTTTTTGCAGTGTGATATAAAAAGCAAAAATGAACCGCTGTGCAGTTTGGCTTATGTTTGCTTTAAAGTGTGTAAAGTTTTAGTTATTTTGCAAAACTGTACTGTATTTGGGAGTATGAAATAATGAAGGCAACAATTGTGTTTCAAAGGACAGATATACTTACTCTTGGATCATATGATGTATCATCTTGATTTGGCTTTTGTTATGCAGAAAGTTAACACCAGCTATTAAAATATATTTTAGTAGAAATGCTTTAATTCCTTTTTCTTCCTCTACACTGTGAATATTTAAGCCTTGGTGGACTAGAGCAATATCGTTCTGCCCAAAGTATTAACCTATGCAAACTAGTTCACATTTTAGTTGATGTCACAGTGGATGTAACATAACAATTTATTTTGCATAACATTAAAAGTAATTAAAATAAAATATTAAACCAGCACTATGTATGTATTATATTCATAAACAGTACTCTCCAAAGCTACTGTACCCATTAATATAAGCTATCAAAGATATATATTGTTGTAACTAAAAAAGCTTTGAGTTTTCAAATTTAAGTAGAATGTTTTGCGCTTTTATTCTTGAAGCTTGATTTCAGAAAGCAATTTCATAAAACATAATTTTATTTCAGAAGTGCCCTCTCCTCAGAGGGTTAATTTGCTTTTTAAGTCTGTATTTGTAGCCCTTGAATAGAACAGAGTGTCTTGGTTTGTTTAAATAAGCAAAGGTAGTAAGTGAAGGAGGTCCCCTAATTCGACTGATACCAGTTTGCTGGTCTTTAGGTGGACATTTGGTTAGGTGTGCTCTCCATGCAACACTAATGAAAACAAATTGGATTACTGGCCTCTTTAAGATAATTTTATAACAAATGTGGTTCTTGGGTTATCTTTATTCACTTAGACAAATTTATTTTTACAACATTGTAAGAAAGTTTAAGTTAAAATAAAATCCAGAAGTATTTTGGAACCATTCTGCCTGTACTTGAAGAAGATTATTATGCTTAGGAACATGTTTTACTTTTTTGAATGTTAAGCATACAGTCCTAAATATGTATTGCAGGTAAAGGTTCTCCTTCTGAGTGACACTGATACAAAGTTGGTAGAGTCGTGTGTTCAGCAGCTGAAGGGTTACATCCTTACTCAATAGCAGTGTCAAATATAACAGATGGCTGAAATGAAGAAGACATTCCTGTCTTTACTGACCCCATAGAGTGTAGTTATCAAAAGGATCTATGTACTTGCACATGAAAGTCCTGTGGAGACCCTCCATGCTGTACATTGGATAGGCTGAGAGTTTCTAGCTGTCACTGCTTTTAGGATGTCCTCATTTCTGCTCATTTCTGCTCTGTCACAGAACTGGACTTCTGATTTTGTCTGTTGTGTTAATTAGCAAGAGTAAACTGCCTGCCATACCTCCTCCTACGCAAATCACGAAGCCCAAATACATTTCCAGTCTGGCCTGCAGTGTACCTCTCTCTTCTTTTCATGAAGCTACCTGTGGGAGACAATGTAATGGTATCACCAAATGATCTTGACTTTCTTTTTTTTTCTTCCAAATGATTCCTTTTATCCTCATTCTTTCAGTGATTCAGTTTATGGCACAACCTCAAAACTAGTAATATCAGAATAAGGAAAGAGATAGCATGACATAGGTGGGAAGGCAAGGCTGCACTCAAAAGCCACAGATTTCTTACTCAGGTTTTGCTGCAGAGGTTAGTACAAGACAACCTTATGTCTAAGAGTGCTGTTTGAACAGCTAACCTGTAAGCCGAACAACAGTGTATACATGTGCTTGGCCTGTCTCTGTGCTTATGTCTGTAGTGTCAGAAGTTACTATGGGGTAGTGTGCATATATGTAGTCCAGCTTTTAAGCAATTAGTCTGAATCCTAGAGGCAGGTCAGCCACTGGCATATGGCATTCATAAGGGCAAATGTATCCTTCCAGGAAATGAGACTTCAGATAGTGCAGAGGGAACAAATTGTCAGTCAGTTAAAACTGTGTGTTCTCGTACACTGTGGGAAGGAAATCCGTCACGTACAGTCAGAAGATTGAGCCCTGTGGCACTGCAGCAGCTTCTTAACCCTGAACTGTGTAAGTATTGGGATGAGGTGATGCAGCACAGAGCTCACCTGATCCACAAACTTGATACTGCATGACGTGCTATGTGCTTGGTACATATTTAAAAATGACAACAGAAATAGGAGATTCATATTTATGTACTATGTCCTAAATGGGGTCTAAGCAATCCTTGATTTTTTACACTTTAACTTTTCTTTCCCAACTACCTGCTGCTGATAAAATCTACATATGAAGAGGCTTGTTCTCATGCAGAAGACTACTGGCTTGTGGCATTGACCACTTGTGTCTGCAAAAAGATATATTCTCCAGGTATTAACATCTGGCCCTTGAAATATTGCTTGGCAGATAAATATCCATTTTCAATCATTTCACAAACAGCTGGCAGCTGTTTTGATTATTCTTTGATATAAGCCAGAATTTTTCTGTGTTTTTCCTCCTCCTCCATCTTTTCTTCTCTTGACATACTTACAGGCTCTGGGGCTGTGCTGTTTTGGACAGCAGATTTGCCAGGACCCAAAGGCTTCTCAAGGCACTGAGAAGAATTTAAATTACTTGCAAAATGACAGTGTTATCTTGCATTAACCTCTCCCTCCCCCAGCAGCTGTACATAGGCTTCACTGTACATCTTGACTTTTTGCCTCTTCTTCTTTCAGACAGGCTCTGACATGTCTGTGACTAAACCAAATGGGCTTAGGACCACTCAAGTCAGGCCTTCAGACCACTCTGGCCTCCATAGTTCCTACATCAAGGACTGAGACTTTAGTGTTGCTCACCTACCTGTTCTCCTGTCAAGACCTTTGAGCAGTACTCAAGGAACAGTGATACATTCCTGTTTATCCCAAGAAGTCTTACATTACTGTTAGCTCATCTGGAACAACTCCCTGTGAAGAGTCTTCTTGACTAGGCTTTCATTGTCCCTCTTTGCCTCTGGGTGCCTTGTTCTGGAAGGAGGATCTGGGGAATTACAGGTCTGTCGGTCTGACCTTGGTGCTTGGGAAGATTATGTAGCAGACAATCTTGAGTGTGATCATGTGTCACATAGAGGACAATCAAGCAATGAGGCCCATTGTCATGGGTTTATGAAAGGCAGATCCTGCTTAACTAACCCGATCTCCTTCTATGAAAAGGTGACCTGCCTCATGGACGAAGGAAAGGTTGTTTACCTAGGGTTTAGTAGAGCCTTTGAGACTGTTTCCCAAAGCCTTTTTGTGGAGAAACTGGCTGCTCATGGCTTGGACAGGTGTACTCTTTGCTGGGTAAAAAAATGGAGGGGTGGCCTGAAGAGTTGTGATGACTGGAATTAAATCTGGTTAGTGGCTGGTGACAAGTGGCGTTCCCTGGGGCTCAGTGTTGGGATCAGTTCTGTTTAATTTCTTTATCAATGATCTGGACGAGGGGATCAAATGCACCCTCAGTAAGTTTGCAGATGACACCAAGTCAGGTGGGAGTGCTGATATGCTGGAGGATAGGAAGGCACTACAGAGGGATCTGGACTGGCTGGGTCATTGGGCTGAGGTCAACTGTCTGAGGTGCAACAAGGCTAAGTGCTGGATCCGTGACTTGTGTCACAGCAACCCCAGGCAGTGCTACAGGCTCAGGGAAGAGTGGCTGGAAAGCTGCCTGGCAGAGAGGGACCTGGGAGTGTTGGTCAACAGTCAGCTGACCATGAACCAGCAGTGTGCCCGGGTGGCCAAGAAGGCCAAAAGCATCCTGGCTTTTATCAGAACTAGTCTGTCCAGTAGGACTAAGGAAGTGATTGTCCCCTCGTATGGGCACCGGTGAGGCTGCACTTTGAATCCTGTGTTTGATTTTGGGCACTTCACTAGAAGAAAGACATTGAGGTGCTGGAGTGAGTGCAGAGTAGGGCAATGAAGCTGGTGAAGGGTCTGGAGTACAAGTCTGATGAGGAGCAGCTGAGGGAACTGGGGTTGTTTATCCTGGATTAAAGGAGGCTGAAGGGAGACCTTATCACTCTCTACAACTACCTGAAAGGAGGTTGTAGCAGGGAGGGTGTAGCAGGGAGGTTGTTGGTCTCTTCTCCCAGGTAGCAAGTGACAGGACAAGAGGAAATGGCCTCAAGTTGCACCAGGGAAGGTTTAGATTGGATTTTAGGAAAAAAATTGTATCCAAAAGGATTGTCAAGCATTGGAGCAGGCTGCCCAAAAAAGTGGTTGAGTCACCATTCCTGGAGGTATTTAAAAGATGTGTTAGAAGTGGTGCTTAGGAACATGGTTAAGTTGTGGACATGGCAGTGCCAGGCTTACAAGTGGACTCAAATATCTTAAAGGTCTTTACCAACCTAAATGATTCTATGATTCTTTGATTCTATTCTATGATTCTGGCTGCTTCTGAGATCAGCTGCTGATTTCAAAAAAAAGGGAGACCACATTTTTCACTGTGTCATTGATACCCAAATAAATTATTTTTCATTCCTTCCTTTCTCCAAAGGATTGTTGTCTTCATTATGTTATCACCGATTTTTGATTGAACTCTTGATTCAGGAGCCTTTCAATCAGTGTTAGAGTGAAGGTTTCATGACATGTAGTGTGTTGCAGACTGTGGAAGCTGTCTTGATAGGCACTATCCTGGTTCCTGGAATCTTTGAGTTCCTAGCACTGCTTATTCTGAATTAATCAGATAGGATCTCTGTGAGACACGATTATCTGCACTGAAATCCAGCCATTCTTTAAATAAGTACGTCATTATTTAAAATAAACACTTTTTTCCTCCCTTTTTCCTGTGACTCAAGATGACAGTGACATCTTCCAGTTTTGTAGCTTGTGCTGATCTTAGGAAGCACACATCAAAAATGAGTTAGATAAATTAGATTCTAAGGGACTGCTTAGGCAGACCTTGATATCTGCAGCTATTATACAGTGTGGATATCTCAAGTCAGATAGGAAAAATGGTATTATCAGGTCTTGATAGCAAGTGGTTCAACTGAGAATGGAGTTCATGTATTTATTTGAGTGACCCAGCTATTCAAGAGACTGTCATTTTCATTTCTGATCCATCAGTTGAAAGCAAAGACAAGAATTAGATGACAATTATTTATAATCAGCTAATTAGCTGTGCAGCTTAAATAATTCCTCCATCAACATGGAAGTACAGAAAGTGAATTGGATAGTTTTGGCAAACCATTTGCAAATTGGAGCAAAAAAGCAGGCTGAACATCAGTCTAGAAATTTGGGTTAACATTCAGTGTGCTTGTGTTTCCAACCTTTATCTTTCCTTCTAATTTTTTTCAAAAAAAGTAATGAGAAAGCTCTGCTCCTCACAGCATGACTTAACATGCTGTTAGACAAATTAATCTTTAATGGAAGAACAGATTCAAGGGCAGGGGTGAGATCCTGGAAGACAACAATTTACAGTTATGCCTTCAAATGATGAAGTTTCCAAGGTCCTTTTACTTAAACGAACTTTCCCTTTGGTCCTCTGTATTTTCTGTTGGCCCTCTATACCTACTAAAATTATTTTACTCTGCTGTACTTTGAAGGTTGCATTTCTTGTGGCACTTACCGTTGTGAGAAGGGGGAAAAGACCAGAAATGTCGGAGTACTTCAAATAACTTTCTCTTCATACAATTTTTCATTGTTATGCTGAATAACATCTGTGGAATATCCTCCATTCCAAGGCCCTTTATTCCACCCTCAAGCAACATATCAAAAATACATAACATATTTCACAGTATCACAGTATCACAGTATGTTCTGGATTGGAAGGGACCTCAAAAGATCATCTAGTCCAATCCCCCTGCTGGAGCAGGAACGCCTAAGTGAGGTTGCACAGGAACATGTCCAGGTGGGTCTTGAATGTCTCCAGAGAAGGAGACTCCACAACCCCCCTGGGCAGCCTGTTCCAGTGCTCTGTCACCCTTACTGAGAAGAAGTTTCTTCTCAAATTTAAGTGGAACCTCTTGTGTTCCAGCTTGATCCCATTGCCCCTTGTCCTATCATTGTTGCCAACGAGAAGAGCCTGGCTCCATCCTCATGGCACTCATCTTTTATATATTTATAAACATTAATAAGGTCACCCCTCAGTCTCCTCTTCTCCAAACTAAAGAGACCCAGCTCCCTCAGCCTTTCCTCATAAGGGAGGTGCTCCACTCCCTTAATCATCTTGGTTGCCCTACGCTGGACCCTCTCCAGCAGTTCCTTGTCCTTCTTGAACTGAGGGGCCCAGAACTGGACACAATATTCCAGATGGGGTCTCACCAGGGCAGAGTAGAGGGGAAGGAGGACCTCTCTTGATCTACTAACCACCCCCCTTCTAATACATCCCAGGATGCCATTGGCCTTCCTGGCCACAAGGGCACAGTGCTGGCTCATGGTCATCCTGTTGTCCACCAGGATCCCCAGGTCCCTTTCCCCTACACTGCTCTCTAATATGTAATTTCCCAACCGATACTGGAACCTGGGGTTGTTCCTGCCCAGATGCAGGACTCTACACTTTTCCTTGTTAAATTTCATTAGGTTATTCCCCGCCCAACTCTCCAGCCTGTCTAGGTCTCGCTGGATGGCAGCACAGCCTTCTGGCGTGTCAGCCACTCCTCCCAGCTTAGTGTCATCAGCAAACTTGCTGATAGTACACTCTATTCCCTCGTCTAAGTCGTTAATGAATATATTGAATAATACTGGCCCCAGTACTGACCCCTGAGGTACTCCACTAGATACTGGTCTCCAACTAGACTTCGCACCATTGACTACCACTCTCTGGCTTCTCTCCTTAAGCCAGTTTGTAACCCACCTCACTACTCTATTGTCTAGACCACACCTCTGCAACTTAGCAACTAGGATGCTGTGGGAGACTGTGTCAAAGGCTTTACTGAAGTCAAGGTAGACCACATCCACGGCTCTGCCATCATCCATCCACCTTGTAACATTCTCATAAAAGGCTATGAGGTTGGTCAAGCATGACCTACCCTTGGTAAAGCCATGCTGACTGCCCCTAATAACCTTCTTATCCTTGATATGCCTTGAGATAGCACCAAGGATAAGTTGTTCCATTACTTTCCCAGGGACAGAGGTGAGGCTGACCGGTCTATAGTTACCCGGGTCCTCCTTCTTGCCCTTTTTGAAGATTGGAGTGACATTTGCTTTCCTCCAATCCTCGGGCACCTCTCCCGTTTCCCAAGACTTGGCAAAGATGATGGAGAGCGGTCCAGCAATGACCTCAGCCAGCTCCCTCAGCACCCGCGGATGCATCCCATCTGGACCCATGGATTTATGGATGTCCAGTCTATTTAATTGCTCCTTAACCCAGTCCTCATCAACTAAAGCAAGCTCCTCCATTGACCTCGCTTCATCTGGGGTCTCAGGGGTACAGGGCTCCCCAGGACAGCCTCCGGCAGAGTAGACAGAGACAAAGAAGGCATTCAGTAATTCTGCCTTCTCTGTATCTTCCGCCACCAGGGCACCCACCCCATTCCTCAGTGGGCCTACATTGCCTCTGGTATTAGTTTTATCCGCTATGTATTTGAAAAAGTTCTTTTTGCTGTCCTTGACCCCTCTCGCCAGCTGTAATTCTAAGGAGGCCTTGGCTATCCTAGCTGCCTTCCTACATCCTCTAACAGCAGCCTTATATTCCTCCCAAGTGGCCAGCCCCTGCTTCCATGACCTGTAAACTCTCCTCTTCTGCTTGAACATACCCAATAGATTCCTATTCAACCACGCAGGCCTCCTGGCTCCCTTCCTTGACTTCCTACGTGTGGGGATGCTCTGATCCTGAGCGCGGAAGAAGCAATCTCTGAATGCAATCCAGCTTTCTTGGGCCCCTTTTCCTTCAAGCAGTCTTGCCCATGGGATTTCCCCCAGCAATTGCTTGAAAAGGCCAAAGTTAGCCCTGCTAAAGTCCAGGGTTGCAATTCTACTTGCTATTCTGTTCCTGTCCAAATGCCCCTGGCCATGATGCTCTGTTGCATAACTGTGATTATTATGTAAGGGAGAACATGTACTCCAATGAATTCTAGCAGCTGCAATCACAACGTTAGAGCAAACACGTAGAAAATATTCCTATGAGAGCTTTCTTAGCTCATCACTCCTTTGAAAAAAGCACCCATCACTGTGGTATCAGTGCTCTGTGAGATCAGTAAAGCTGCAATTTTGCAACTTGGTTTATTTTCCAGGTCATCCATGAAGTGCATACAGTTCTATGCCCCTAAATATTGTTCCTTCTCCAAATACTGCTGGTCTAGTGATTATATATTTTAGGCTTACATGAATCCTGTTTGAGAAACACAACCTTTTTTTTTTTTTGATAAAATAACAATAAGTTTTTCATATCTTTTTGCAACATGCTTTAACCCTGACGACCATTAGGAACCTACAACTGGACCAGAACTTCACAGCTTGATATGGTAGGTGGAACAAGCCTACCTCATCTGTGCACTAGTTTGTTTTAGAAAGCTTTTTCTCATTTGAATTCTGTACAAATATGCAGTGAAGAGTTCTGTACAAGACTGAACAGTTTTATGTGGTTTTGGAAAGAAACATTGGGAAGCAGTGGATCATGTCAGAGAGGACCTTGTTTCTTAGTCCAGACTAAAGTTTCTTAGTGTGCCATATTTCTTGTCGATATCATGCTTTGTGTTTAGCAGAGGCAAAAGCATGGTTGAAGGGGCAGATTTTATAATATATTTAGGTTCACAACCATGGAGATGAGAGAGAAGTGGGATTTTCAAATCACAGCTGAAATTATCAGCATTGGTTACAAAGTGATGCTGAAAATGTCACTCAGCATTTTAACACTCAATGAGCTTTAAGAGATCAATCATCATCCTTTAACGTCCTAACTACAAATAGTGAAAAGTTCACTGAATTAGGGATGATAAAAATTTTGCTTAGGCTTGAGGAAAGTGTCTAACAATGAGACTGGAGCTATATTGTCTTTTTCCATCCCTTTAGTTTAAGAATGTTTAATTATGCTGTATGAAATTGGACTGCATCAATGAAATGGATGTCAGTTATGGATTCACCATGGTTTGGCAGTTAGGATGTTATTCTTGGACAAAATAATTATTCAAACTCCTTTGACAGTGAGAAGAACAAACAAATCCTGGATCAGGATGTAAGTTGCTAGATTAAAAGAGGGGTAAATATGTCCACTAGTAATGCTCTGAAAGACCATCTCTTCTTGCTGAGATACACCCTCAGCAAAATGTTCAGGGCTGTAAATTGTGAGTAGGGAATGACTGGATGCCTGTGTCATCCCAGGTGAGAAGCTTCAGCCTTCGAAATACTTGAGACCTGGTTTTGGCCTCAGCATTGCCAACATGCTGTCAAGAAACTACAGAGGGGCAATATATAGCACATAGCTCTGAGTCAGTATGTCCTGTGTGGCTGGACACCTATCATGGGTTATTTTTAAATCACGTTGTATGGAATAGGTGAGGGAATGCTCATGTTTGTCTTCAACAGACAGGAAATTCTCAAGCAGAAATGGGCCACCTGGAATAAGTGAGGGCCAAATCCCGATTTTGTGTCCCAGCTTTGCTAAAGGTATGAGTGCTCCTTACAAAGCTCTGAAATTTTGCCCTCAATGAGCTGGTGGTGCCTCCCCTCAGCTGGTGAGAGCGGCTCCTGAGCACAGACCTCCTTGGGGCAAGGTGCTTGAGTGGGTGGCCTCGCGGACACTTTTCTCAAATGCTGCAGCTCCTCAGGCTCCGCCGTGCCATTCAGCATTGACTCAGTACAAGCAGATTTCTGAATCCTCCTTTTCTTTTTAAAAAACATTTTTCTGTAAGTTGCACTTTCTGCTTTGTTGCATATTTTCATCTCAGGCAGCAGAGCAGTAGCTGTGGCAGGAGGGACACGTGGAGATGTCTTCTGGAGTTAGTGGACGTCGGGTGCTGGGTGGGGATACTGATCCGGGGGATGCAGGAGGAGCTACAGAGCTGGAGGTGCCCTAGTGATCTGGAACAGACTAAGTCACCCGGGAACTGAGCCCCAACACTTGTGGTGGGCAAGAAAGCATGGTGAATGGTCAAGAACCATTTCTCCTAAGTATGTATGTGAGCACTTGTGACGAATATTTTTCACAGTCTCCAGGCCATTATTTACACCTACAAAACCTGGAGGAAAAGAAGGAGTATTCCTGGATTAAAATTTGGGTTTTTTTTGCTTTGAATCAAATTATCCTTGAAAATACTGGATGCCTCTCTTGGCCTACCAAGAATTTACAATGAAAAAAAGCCTTCATAATGTCTTGTTTTCTTTCTCGTTGAATTGCAGATCAAACTTCCTCTTGTGTCTTCCTTTATTTGGGCAGTTTCCTGCTGTGATGGGAGCAAAGGTCTCTTCACCTGGTGCAGATGCAGCAATTGGCCAAGACATTCAGAAGCTGCTACTGGCCATGGTTGTTTGCTGTAATTCTCCTGTTCCACATACCACTACCACTGATAGTTATGTACCTATCCACATTTTTCTAAATCTCTCTGTGCTTTTAGAAAAATAAATCTCTAGCAGCCGAGATGGAGATGTACACCAATATCTCTTCCTCTTTTCTATTGTACACTGAAAGGGAGGTTGAGGAGCAAAATACCTGCATGTGAGCTTTTAAAACTTACAGGACTGAGTGAGCCGTAGTGCTGCCCTTAACGATGAAAATGCAGTCAAGTATAACTGGCACAAGGGGGCAGATGTGCACCATTAAAAACGTCTTCATAGTTTGTGAATAGTTTATGAATTATCAGAATTAGCACCGATATAGTCTGCTAGCTGTCATCTTATGTGCATAAATGGCTATGATAATTGTGTTAACTGGAATGAAAACTCACATTTCTACATAAAATCAAAAGGCTTGAGCAATACAAATTGATTACAAAATGTGATTTCCACTGCAGATGAAATCAGACATAACTACGGAATAAAAATGCTTCATTAATATTTTT
Organism: Nesoenas mayeri; assembly: GCF_963082525.1. Classification (NCBI taxonomy): domain Eukaryota; kingdom Metazoa; phylum Chordata; class Aves; order Columbiformes; family Columbidae; genus Nesoenas; species Nesoenas mayeri. Next base: position 143,956,229 of record NC_137543.1, on the reverse strand, counting down.
TTTCTGGATCAGATGAGATGCCATTCAACTATCATAATTTGACACTTAAAATGTAAACATATTGACACCACATATTGTTGTGATGCTCAGAGTTATACCAGTACTTAAAAATGCCTATGTGCTCCATGAACAGTGACTATTACTTGGAAACCTGTGGTGGTGCCTATAGTGGTGTCTTATGAGTTCATAGAGTTAAATGAGAGTACAAAAAGCTGTATATGAGTGCAAGAAGAAAGCCAGTGCAGAAGGCATGGTCAAGGAAAAGCTGCAGTAAGAGATGCTAAAGCAGCAGAGGTTTCATTATGCTATTAAGACAAACTAATTTGCTGCAGAGACAGCTACTCATGCTGTGGCAGGATTTTCCTCCCCAAACCTCTCCTTGCCTTTATGTACACAGCATCTTCATTACCTGATCTGTTCCACATTTTGTGCAAAGCAAATTAATGTTTTTGATTTTTTGTTTTTTTAAAATGAAAAGAAAAAAACTCAAGTTCTACCGATAAAAGCAGTAATTTTGTTTCATGTGATTCCATTAAAAATGAACTTTAATTGCTGGCTGGACATGGACTTAACACAGCACTTCGTTGCTCAAGCAACGCCAACTTCAAAATCTTTTCCTATTCAGTTTCATCTGAAATTTTTCAATATGCAACACACAGAAATGAAGCTTTGCAGGAACAGGGGTATTTAATGAGAACCTCACTGTGGCTACGTTGAAATTAATGGAATTAATACAAGAGATTAAGCTATTACATTTATGTATATAGGGTGGGTCTGCAATTCAGTGTTCATTTGAGAGATTTTATTTTTCTATGAAGGAAAATGCACATAAGACTGTTTAAAATCTCCGTTTCATTGTTATAATATTATGTCAGCAGATTATTAAAACTTGCAATGAAGCACTGGGGGCTCTGTTAACGTGGAGACAGTGCAGAGGTAAGTAGATGATGCTTCCCTGCTGCCTTTCATGTTTCCAAGTATGTTTCTCAGCCTCACTTGGATTGTTACAGATCAAAAATGAGGATATTCCTTTCCAAACTGTTGATATCTGACTGTCAGAGTATTCCCTGACTGATGTTCCCTAAATATATGATTTCTTCATTTTACCTACTGACCTGCATTACTGACATGATAAAGCAGTTCCTTTGCCTTTTCTTTATGTAGATGCTTTCTACATGAGCATAGCTTTAATCTCTCTTCCACAGTTGCCAAATGTATTATTTACTTAAAAATTTCTTTGTATGCCAATTGCAAATAATTTCAGTTCTCTGAATTTCATTTATTTTCTCTTTGTTTCCCTCATTGCCTAAAATGAGTGCAAGGATTAAGAAACCTTCAGCAGAAGCACAGGAAGAAAAACAACTCCTACATTGCTCTAAGAAGTGAAGCCAGTGACACAGAGTCTAGCTGGGGGTCCATGAGTGTGATGGAGAGAAGAGCCTGGGCAGCATCTCCACCATCAGACACTGCTAAGACTTGGCTACTGGTCCCCTTGGGCCTCTGTAGGAAATCTGCTTCTCTTATAGATCCACTTGTTTCCTCATATTTATTTGCTCTGTAAAATTACATCTCCTTTACTGCTTTCTTCCACCTTGGGTCCATGTCCTCTGGGTCTTCTGTGTCTCTTTCCTACACTGGGGTATCCTGGCCTTGGTGATCCAGTTCATGTGCTCCAAACTAGAACTGGATAACATGGCACTGTAAAAATCATGTTGATCAGAGCATTTGCAATGAAAGTGAATTCAGACTCAGGCCAATGTGGAGGTCTAGATGTGGCTGTGGCTTCACCCTTCTGAGTAGAACCAAAGACTGGCTTCAGCCCCTGGGAATGAGCTTCTAGGAAACTGGGCAGTGAAGGCCTCCTTCTGCTGGCTTTCTGTGTAGCACCATACAGGCTCCCCTCTATTTGAGAGTGTAATAAAGCAGCTGCTAAGTGGTTAGTTGCCTTGACTGCCTTTTTCCAAGCTTTGAGTTACTTTTAAGGAATCTTCATGGCCTTGAATTTTCAAAATTAATTGCCTGTGGTTCATTAAATTCCATAGTTATGTCCCTAGCTACGCAGCCTGAATAACACTGTCGTAATAACTATTTCTATATAATTTTAGAAGTGAGAGTTCCAAAGCTGCTTGTTTTTGTTTTTGTTTTTGTTTTTGTTTTTTTTTTTTTTTTTCTCTACAGGCAACAATTTACCTAATTAATTCTGACTATAGAGTTGCTGGATTCCTCCACTGTGTTTTGTGAATGTAATAAAGAACAGAGCAGAAGATATGAGAGCTTGAGTTTGATTCCAGATTTTTTATTTTGTTTATTGCTAGGTCACCGCCAAGATGTTAGAGAGACACTTTGATTAAAAGAAAAAAATACATTACTGAAAGCAGGAATACTGGACACTAAAATAAAGCTATTTAGCATACCATAGTCTTTGAAATTCCCATTACCTGCTCTGTAAACCTGGGCTAAAAGTAGTTTCTTTGCAATGTGATCCAGTCCCACAGGAAATGTGCTTACATTACAGAAGTAATTTTAAACTTTGTATATTATTTACACAATATGATGAAGACCATTTCCAACTACTTTGATGAAGACGTAATTTATGGTCTGTGAAGAGGAAATGTCTGTCATTGAAATAATTCCCCTGCTTCATCTTTCAACCCTAGTTTGTTTTCTTTCTCAACTTTTAGTTGTTGATATTTGTTAACCTGTGTTTGACAAGACTGTGAGTACTGCTAGAGAGCTATTTTTAGCCAATCCATTCTTGAAGGTTGATCATCTTTGCCCTGGCATAATGTACAAGTTGTTTCTGACCTCAGTCCTCTGAAAACATGAAAAACAGTATTTCCTAAGTTTTAGTGGAAGACTTGTGATAAACATTACCATATTTACTGAGTGTTTGGAAAGCACCAAATTATGTTCAGCTAATGACTGTTTAGTGCTGAAGTTCAGCACATCTCACAGCTGGACATTAGCTAATGAACACAAGCTGGACTGAATATAACATCTGTTTATCCTTTCGAGAAAAACACAAGTTTTGTCCCAGAAAGACTGTGTGAAGCTTTTAAACTAGACAGTTTTACAGACATGTTGTCATTCCTCAAATTAAGAATATTTCTCCACCACCTGCGCATGCTGTAGGAGCTATGAATGGTGACTCAGTAAAGGAACAGCTCTGCGGCTGATTTATTTAAGGATCCTGACATAGCGTGCTGTAGAGCAATATGCTGCTATGCATAAAATCGTCATTAAAATTGTGCACATGCTCTTAAGGCACATTTTAGAACAGGAGGAGTACTATTCCCTGTGTCCTGACCAAATTTGGGTTTGCATCATTAATTTCATCATTCTAATTACTTTCTATTTTCATAATAATTTATTGATTTCAGTAAGACAACATTGATTTTGTTGGTATACATTTTTTGTATACTAGGTAGGGTCCAGGCTGCTGCACTGACCACCTTTTACTGGTACAGAGCAGGGCTCTTGAGTTCCTTATGACACTAGAATTGCTGCTGCTTCCCAAGATGGCTTGGTGTTACATTTTGTAAGCAATGAGTAATTCACAGGGAATTTCTAATGACTTTTGCTGAAATAGTTATCTCTGATGGTGCTATGTCTTAGAAGTCATGTTACGAGAAGCTTATATATGCAATGACTAGAAAATAAGTCTGGATGAAACAATACTAGATTCTCCAGTGAAAACTTGGACATTTGTTTCCTGAAGATTTAAGTGACTATTTCTCCTATGTTTATATGTGTGCTTTGAAGGCTCTTCCTGAGCAAGCAGACAGGTGATCTGCTCAGTCAGCCTCAGCCTTAAACTCTGAGAGAAGTGACAGGTGGAAGAAAGGAGAGAAAAGAGGACAATAGAACGTGTATCTGTCTTAGACAATTGAGAAGTACTTGTGGTGGTTTTTACCCTCATCCCCCCCCCCCCCCTTTTTTTTTCCCAGTTCTTCAAACATCACCTGTCAAATAATTTAGAGGAATTCATTCAGTAACTCTTGTTGACTCTGTGCAGCAGAATTCATTGAGGATGTGACAGGTGTTTTGAAGTTGCACCACAAAGCTTGCGGTTCAGCTCTTGCTTCCCTGGCTGAAAACATCGTCACAGCCAAACAACTATCAGAGATGGTAACCGATTTTCAGACCCAGGACTAAAGAGAATATTATGGCCTGTAGATATCTCTTCCAGTTCTTGATTCCAAATATTCAGTGCTTCATTTTGCTCGTAGGATAAATTTGTTGTGAAATGAATCATACGTTTACATCTCTACATCTTGACTAAGATCTTACTGGTAGTACCGTGCATCAGATGTTAAATACAGTATCTGCAATGGTATAAAAAGATTATTAATTGTATATATCAAGGTTCTTGAATCCTTAATTTCTGTCCTACACATAACAAAGAAGGCGATTGGTGCTGTCCTAAAGCAGTGCCCCAAAATACTAATAAAAGGCAATGCCAAAATATGTTTGGATACCTAAGATCAACAGTGTCTAATTATGTCTTAGAAGTGTCTTATGTCAATTCTCCCTTGGAAGAAATACTGAGAATTGGGAGAAGAATCACCATTTATTAATAGCTTATTGGTGACTGAGTAGCTTTTCTTGGCAGTATATGCCATGGATGCAAATCAAATTCCTTAGTGACTAATGTCTTTTAGCTTTCATTTAAAATTATCAAGTGGTTGTTACATGATTGTCTGCTGGAAGAACATTATGGGGTAAAGTTTTGACCCTTTCGCTTTCCTTAGGTTCTTGATCCTATCAAGAGTTTGTATACAAGTCAGGCAAGTTGCTTATTTTGTATAAACTAGTGGAGGATGGCTCTTGATATTTTCACTTTTAAACAAGGTGTGTAGTAAAGATGCTGCTTTAGTTGCTATTCAGAAACTTTCACTTTGGCTTCTTTTGAAGCGTATTCCGATATATATTGGTCTGTATATATATATACACACCTTAACAGATAAATTAAAAGCACTGGGACTTTGTTGTTTAAACTTTGATTTTGGTTGTGTAAAACAAAATGGAAAGCAGAGATAACTGAAGTTCTGTGAGTTGTTTTACCTGATGTGATCTATGTCAGTGAGTAAATGAACCAGCCCTGCCTGACCAGCCCTTTGTTCTACCCCATACCCTCCTCACTGTTCCTCCAGCAGAAGTGTCTGTACTATAGTGAACCAAATCCAACAACTGAGCACAACTACAGCTAATCCACAAACAAAGGAAGTTAGTTTTAACCTTGATCAATTCCCTGTCCAAGGTCCTGGCATGGCTGATCAATGCAAGCTGCTACTCAGGGGCAGAGGTCAGCCAGAAAAGAGCAAAAAACCTGTCAGAGATTTTAGTGGAAGATAAATTTCTTGGTAGAGAATCTTTCTTCAGTGACATTCTAGCATTGTTTTCACTGCTGTTTCCCAGAGTGTAGGATAACTTTGGTTTTTTTTTTCTTTTTGTTTTTTTTTTTCTTTTTTTAGTAAAAGTTTTCTCTCCACTTCTTAGGGTATCTACCATAAAGAGCAATGAAGTTTCAGTCTTGCTCAAGAACTGTAATAGAAAGAGGAATAGTAAAAGCTTGATGTCCTACCTTGCTAACACCAGTTAATTTCATCAGATGTAGACATCCAGGAAGCCCTGTTGTGGTGTGGTGTTTCACTGGAGAATGTCATGTTGCTCTCATGGTACATTTGTCCAATGTAGGTGAGGTTTGAAACAAAGCATAGCTGCTGATTCACAGTCTGCTATCAGTAAGAACTTTTAAAGTCAAATTTTGTGTGAAGCATATCCATTAGAATTTAAAATCTTCTGACAATGTTTTGAGCTTGTTCCTCCTCTATAAGCCAAGCAGCCCACTCTTTGAAGGAAGTTTGCTAAGATTCTTAAGCAAGATATGGGATGTTTTGCTATGTAGCTTAGGTAAATGTATTTGAGGTGTGTTAAGACAGATAACCTGGATCCTGCCAGCTGTGAAGCCATGGCGTGCAAAGTAAAACCTGATCAAAGAGCTAGGTGAGAACTTCAGTGTTTTGCTGTGCTGAACTCTGCCTACTGTAGCTGTCAATACTGAATTAGCTACATCAAGACTAGCTTGGACATGTTTACCTGAACTGCAGGGACATGTCCTTTGTGTACTTCCAGCAAATAGGAGATAAACAATAATGCAAAGTACTCATTAGAGGACAAACAGCTCAGGTTCTGGGTAAGTGAAACATAATGAGATTCATGTGGGTTAGGGAAAAGATTGCAATTTGAGATGACAGTGTGCCAGCCAAATTAGAGACTGTGGGCAGGAAGTTGTGCTTGAGCTTTTCCCTTGATTTTTCCCCAAGGGGAAAAATAGAAACAAAGAACTAATAAGCCTGAAAATCAAGGTACTCTGGGGCTTGATTTTATGTGAGCTATACCAAAGCCAAACATTTGAGGTTGAAATTCAGACACTATAGATATCACTGAGGAACATTAATTCCTGCCATTGATTTGCTCCACCAAGATGTTATCCTGCATGCTAAGGAGAGGAAGACTGAGGTTTTTGTGAAAAAAAGTACTTTTTTTTTTTTTTTTATTTCTTAAAAGGGAGAAACTTCCTGGGCTACCTGGAAAATCAGTGCCCTTTCACTTGACAGTCTTCAGCTATATCTTCAGCTGATATAGGAGACAGATGCATGTTTTGTTAAGATCTGTTATTACATATCTATTCTGTATATGTGGCCTTGCAGCAGAAGAATGTCCTCTACCAACAATATCTGCATCTTGGTTTATATAATTCCTGTAATATTAATTGGATAACATTAGGGATATCTTTACAAATAAATAATCATTTCATGTTAGTGTTCATTGCTTTCAATTTCTATATTTAGAAACAAGCATGTAAACTTCTGCTGGGTCAGCACAGATGATAACACCAAAAAATTTTGAATGTTGGGTTGCATGTTTCCTGAATTCCTGTGCAGACCCCAAATAATGCAAATTATATAGGCAGTGCTGGTTATAGGTGTTGACAAACTGAGAGTTTCCTCTCTCTGATGACAATTCTTTCCCGTTCTTATTCCTAACCTGTGGGCATAAACTCATTAGCACTAATAGAGTGCTAATACCTTCAGTATTTTATTTTCCTTCACTGGAATCTAAATACATTTTCTTCATCAAAGAAAAGATCATGAATGAGAGCAACGACTTTATAAAACAAGACATTGTAGAAGGAAAGTAAACTGTTTGAATGCCTAGGCTTTCTGCAAGCAAGCCCAATTAGCAATAAAGAAGTTTTGATTTTATGGGAAAACAATGATGGTAACTGTATTAGAATGAAAAAAGATAGGGTATTTTCAGTCTTCATCCCTTTAAAAAACCTTACAGGCATTTACATTTTTTTTTACTATTGAATTTCTAACCTATTCATCAAGAGACAGATGCTTTACCTGTTAAATTATGCTTCTGTGTGTGTATATTCAATTGGTCTTTTCACTCCTGTAAAGCCATTATTAGTCGTATTGCGATGTTTGCTTACGTCTTTTCTGTGTCAGGAAGATTCTTTCTATTCAAGTCTGCATGAATTAACAACATTTCCTGATTTCATACAGTCCTAGTACATCAGAGCAACTGACTGTGCAGTCATTCAGCTGGTGAATTAGCTGTATTAATTCCTCGGTCCTTCGCCCATTGACGTGCTCAGGCACTTGGTGCAGGAGAAACCCCAACTTTCCCATCACAGCAACCCTGTTAGGTACATCCCTCCCTCTTCTGCTCAGAAAATGAGCACATACCTAAAATGTCTTTGGTGATGATGAAGGCTTCTTGTCTTAATTTTAAACCTGACATACACAGTGTAGTAGTGTAATTCAGGCTTCGGCTATCAAAAATCCTGTGTCCAAAACCAAGTAAAAATTGTATTTTGGGATACAGGAGGGCAAGAGTTTTAAGGAACATTTGGTTCTTCTTCCTCCCTGCTCCCGTCCGCCATCCCAGCAAGTGCACTCATAAATCATTTATGGATGAGGTTTTTTTTTACAGTTAAGCTATGGCCATGACAGCTTGGAATTGCATACATTTAAATATATTTAAAGAAATATAAAATTAACATAACATATACAAAGTCCCTTGAGAAGGGCTGAGTGAGGTTCTGTCTCTGAGAGTGCAGCTTAATAAAAGCACCAGGACTCCACAATAGATTTTATGTCTGAAATGTAAAGTTTCAAACTTACTGTGCATCCCCAGAACAACCATATATCATCATTAAAACTGGACAGATAGTGAGAAATATTTGTAAACATGACCTAATTGGATGAACGCTACTAAGTCATTCTTTTCTTTTAAAGGCTTGGTGAGTAACAGGCAGGAAAAAAGAGACTGAATGAGCTTCAAAGCCTTAATTCTGACAGCCAGGCTTTTTCAAATGGAGAAAAAAGAATGAACAGCCTATGCCTTTGCAAACTCAAAGCATGTTGTTGTAATTCCTCCAATCCATCACTCTGATATTCACGTTATATGTAGAAGGGGAGTCTGGCCAAAGTTAGCATCCCTTGTCCTGCTATCAGTAACAGCATTTTCTATTGTATCGAATGAAGTTCGTTCAACATAACTCTTTGATGGCCTTGGAGCTCAGGCAGCAGCTGGATAGTCAAACAGCTATTGGGGGCAGTGTAAAGTTTACAGACAGCTGTAAAAGCCCAACCTTGAGCCTGTGCAGTTTGAAAGGCTGACATGAGGCATAGTATATGAATCACAAAAACCTCTAAACTATTTTGCAGCAGAATGCAGCTTTTGAGAGATGTTTTAGGCAGCAAGGAAGGAAATACTGGCCTGAATTTAAATTTCATAAAGTCAAAATTATTTTCAACAGCTCTAGAAGGACAGCATGCTGTAGTAAGATATGGAAACTATTATAATAACAATGCACGTTTAGAGACAGAAGTAAGTAATAGAGCCTGTAAACAAGAATAGGAGATACCATAACAATCTGAGATTTGATGCTGCAGCTCACTCCAGAGAAACACAATTTGATTGAGTTTCAAGAGCTTCAGAACCAGGCACAATCCAATGTAGAGAGCACTAAAGAAGAATAACCTCCAAATTCTGTTACTATTTTCTTTATTCTTCTAGCCAGCACTTTTGACTCATGGCTAAACCATTAATATTCCAGGAACAGAAGATGTTGCCTTTTCTAGACAGTTGTTTCCATAGATCCTGCCTCCTTGCATCCTCTTGTGATAGTAAATGGAGGTGGCTTTTGAAAATGTGATAATTGCTACACTAGCTTAAACATGAGAAAAAAAAAATTATTTTCGGGAAATTGAATAATTTAAGAAGTACTGTGTGATGGGTCGGGTATCAGGTTTCAAAATGTGCTGTGAAATATGAAAGGATGAACAGCATTATAATGAAAATAGACAAAATTACTGTATCAGCTCCTGGAAAGTAAAAACACACTGAGGATGTCACCTCGGTGTTACAACTCTTTGACTCTGATGTTCTGTGTGATCAGAGTGCACTAATAAGCAATGATTTGTTTTATATTTTCACTCTGATCCATCTGGCAGTGGAGAAACAAAGATTTCTTTTTTCACAGGACTAGAACATAGTGGAAATAGCTGAGTGTACATTAAAAAGTGTGTTAGTAATATTACTATTGCAATTCTTCTTGTTCTTTTGCAACTAGGTTTAGCCTATGGTCACAGTAGGGTGTCTTGAGGTTAGCAAATGTGATGCTGATCTACAAGAAGGGCCAGAAGGAGGATCTGGGGAACTACAGGGCTGTCAGTCTGACCTCGATGCCAGGAAAGGTCATGGAGCAGAAGATCCTGAGTGACATTATGTGGCACATACAGGACAAATAGGTGATCAGGACCAATATAATGGGTTTATGAAAGGCAGGTCCTGCTTAACTAACCTGATCTCCTTCTATCACAAGGTGACCCACCTCATGCATGAGGGAAAGGCTGTGGATATTGTTCACCTGGACTTTAGTAAAGTCTTTGAGACTGGTTTCCAGAGCAGTCTCCTGGAGGAGCTTGCTGCTCATGGCTTGGATGAGTGTACTCTGCGATGGATAAAGAACAGGCTGGAGGGCCGAGCCCAAAGAGTTGTGATGAATAGAATCAAATCCAGTTGGCGGCCGGTCATGAGTGGTGTTCCCCAGGGCTCAGTACTGGGCCCAATCCTGTTTAATCTTTTTATCAATGATCTGGACAAGGGGATAGAGTGCCCTCTCAGTAAGTTTGCAGACAGCACCGAGTTGGGTGGGAGTGTTGATCTGTTGGAGGGTAGGAAGACCATACAGAGGGATCTGGACTGGCTGGATCTTTGGGCTGAGGCCAATTGTATGAGGTTTAACAAGACCAAGTTCTAGGTCCACCACTTGTGCCACAATAATCCCAGGCAGCGCTACAGCCTTGGGGAAGAGTGGCTGGAAAGCTGCCTGGCGGAGACGGATCTGGGGGTGTTGATCAACAGCCAGATGAACATGAGCCAGCAGTGTGACCAGGTGGCCAAAAAGGCCAAGAGCATCCTGACTTGTGTCAGGAATAGCGTGGCCAGCAGGACTAGAGAAGGGATTGTCCCCTGTATGGGGCACTGGTGAGGATGCACCTTGAATCCTGTGTTTGTTTTTGGGCCTCTCACTAGAAGACATTGAGGTGCTGGAGTGAGTGCAGAGAAGGGTAACGAAGCTGTTGAGGGGTCTGGAGCACAAGTCTGATGAGGAGCAGCTGAGGCAACTGGGGTTGTTTATTCTGGAGAAAAGGAGGCTGAAGGGAGACCTCATTACTCTCTACAACTATCTGAAAGGAGGTTGTAGTGAGGTGGGTATTGGTCTGTTTTCCCAAGTAACTTAAGAAAAAACAGCCTTAAGTTGCACCCAGGTTGTTTAGATTGGATCTTAGGAAAAAAATTCTTCACAGAAAGGGTTGTCAGGCATTGGAACAGGTTGCCCAGGGAAGTGGTTGAGTCACCATCCCTGGAGGTGTTTAAAATACATGTAGATGTGGTGCTTAGGGACATGGTGTGGTGGAACTGGCAGTGCTAGGTTTACAGTTGGACTCAAGGATCTTAAAGGTCTTTTCCAACCTAAATGATTCTATGATTCTAACCCATTAATTGGTGCAGATCTGACTTAGATAAGTTGGACATGGATCTCTGTCCTCTCTGTCCTTTCACAGAAGGAGAGAAGGGAATAAGGTTGTTCTACTTCAGAGGGCTTCATTCAGTTGCTTACAAACAGCCCACATGCCCTAGGGTTTCCCAACTGGCCTCCAGCTACCAGTACAGTGGGGCACCAATCTCTCTTAGATCCTCTATATTTTCTATAGCCCCAAATAAATAAACTCTGCCTTAGGAATCAGCCATGCAGTTGTCAGCTTCTTATGAGTCGATCATCATAAGGCTCTCTTTATAGTCAAAGCAAGGAGTAGAGTTGTAGGGTGAGATTTATCTGACCTATTTTAAATGGCTACCTTAGGATGAGAGGAATTGCACCCTGGAGTCTATTGAGCATTAACTCATTCTCTGTTGACTGAAGCAGGATGGGAGGGCTCGCTCTGCTGTGTTTACACTAGGGATATGTGTTGTTAATCATATGAATGTCGTTGAGTGTGACTGAACACAGAGCAGCCTGGAGCAGTTTGGGGCAGCTGATCTATCACTTTGTTATTGGTTTCTTGGGACACAACTTTACATTATGTCTGAATTAAACTGCAGAATCCCTTCTGTGCCCAAGCCATTGTACAAGAAGGAGACTTGCCACAAAACTCCCCAGGTACGGTATATTCAGCTGCTCTGTAGGAAATTTTGATGCCTTTTTTTTTTTTTTTTTAAATTGTAGAACCAGAGGAATTTTTAAGTGTACAATTCAAAATCGATTCAGTTCTTCTCCATGAAGTTGTCAAGAACTTATAATCAGTTCAGCTGCTGTTTCTAGTCAGAATTTATCCATCTGTACCACTGATTAATATGGCTCCTGACTTAACCAATATTAACAGGACTTGCTGAAGAGATATTATTACATTAGAAGTGATTAAAGATATATTTCAAGAAGCTGTAATTCTCAGAACCGTATTTGTTATTGAAATGTTGACAGCATTGGTATCAGGATTTTAATATCCTGCTTGATAATTAAACTTCTGCCTGGCAAAGATTTCCTCTGGGTCTACTGTATGGGAACCAGATATTACTTCTGGGTTACTGAAGAGAATTAAATTCATGTTCTGGTCAGTGAAAGATTGCCACTAGTGCTTTTGTCTTGGTAATGTTTCATGAAGACGAGCCTCAAGTTACAAGGAGCAGCTGCCAGACGAGGAGAAAAATTCAAATTCTCTAGTCTTTGAATATTCCAGCTTGTCTTCAGTTTCAGGCTAACATGCTTTAGGGTACTTTGTGCTGTCAGATTTTCATTTGGCATAGGGGGTGGTAGTGGTTAGGCTAAGGAAAAGAAAAGCTTTATAAAAGAATACATCAAAGAATGATGAACTCCTTGCAGATGTCAGTGTGATATAGCACATTTTACATGAATTATTGGTGTTGTTGGCTCTTCTGCTGAAGTGCAGAGAAGAACAGTCTCTGTTTCAGTTCACTGCTCAGTTCTTGATTTCCCTTAAAATATGTGAAACAGACGACAGCTTATTAAAGAGGAGGCATAGTTTGGAGGCTGCCATAGAATACTAACTGCTATTTTCCTGTTTTTCTAATGGATTTTTTTTTTAAGTCTGTTAAATTAAAACATCTTTGGTGTGGCTCCCTAGGGGAGGAAGGGTTGTAGCATCACTCTGCATGTCTTTGCATAGCTTTCCAAATCCTCTTCTGGATAAGTCAGTTTGTTGATATAAATCCAATCTAATAAAAAGAGGAAGTGCTCTGAAGAACTGTAATTTCCTATATGGTTTAAGAAAATATACTGCCAGGCTGAAGATACAGGCCCTGGTATATCCTTATTGAGAGAAAGACTGCAGGGAGAATTCAGGTAACAGGTAATCCACATGCAACAGAGAAAGTAGTGGCTATCCTGTTTTTGTTGCTCATACTTTGGTAGATAACAGAGGTGAACTTAATGGGAGCTAACTTTAAACATATACAGTGTGAACAGCTATACCTGAGCTGTTCACACTGGAGTTTCTGTACAATCAGTGGAGAAAAATATGCAAATTGTGGTGGTGGCAGAAAGGCCTGATACCTGCTAGATACTTGCTGAACAAAATCATTCTCTTCCCTTATATACCCTCCTGCCTATATTCCCTCCCATCCCAGTGTTATTCACCTGGAGGTCAAGCTGCATCTTCCACCCCATGAGGACACACTAGTAACTGGTTAGGCAGGTATTCTTTCCCTGAGTTTATTGTAGCCTATCATCTATCTATCTATTTATCTATCTATCTATCTATCTATCTATCTATCTCTCTGTCTCTGTCTCTGTCTCTCTCTATCTCTATCTCTATCTCTATCTCTCTATCTATCTCTATCTCTATCTCTATCTCTATATCTCTATCATCTCTATCATCTCTATCTCTATCTCTATCTCTATCTCTATCTCTATCTCTATCTCTATCTCTATCTCTATCTCTATCTATCTCTATCTCTATCTCTATCTCTATCTCTATCTCTATCTCTATCTCTATCTCTATCTCTATCTATTAGATCCAGCAAAATCTGCCAGTGTATCTCTCCTGCCACCAGGGCCAAGAAAAAATAAAATCTTTTCTGTCTCCCTGATGCAACTTTTACAGGATATGAATGTTCTGTTACTTCTCAAACATCAGTCCCTGCCCAGAAATAAGACTAGATACCTAATTCCCATTGATTTCCAATTTGTTTGAGTGCAAGTTAGACACCCAGACAGAAATTAGATTTCCAAGTACCTTCATGAGTGTGGATCTTGCTTCCTATTCTTCCAAGACCAGGTTAAGGAGGAGAATGAAAAAGGAGAAAGAATAATAAGTTAAGATTTTTTTCTTTCTGGCATAAACTTATTTTCTTAGTTTTTTTCCAGGTTATTTTGAAATTTATTTGGAGGCATTTCAGTCTCTGTGTACAGAAAATGTCATTCTAAGTGGATAGTACAAATTGTATTATTCCAGTCACAGATGGGAAAGGCAGTATACAAAAAACTATCTCTGTTGTTATTTAAATCTTAATGTCAAATTTCTAGAGATTTATGAGTGGTCAGGTTTAATCTGGAAATGGAAAATTCTAATGTTCTGTATGTAGATGCTGTAGGTAATTTATAAAGATATATATTTTTAATGAATTTCTAGACTGGGGCTTTTTAGAACAGTTTTGCCATTATTGTTCAGAGTGACATTGCATAATTATATAATTTTGAATTCAGAAGGACAAAGTCTTTTTTTTCCCTTTGATAGCAGCATATTTAACAGATGTATTGGAGACTATTAATTCATCCACAAAAAATGCCTTATAGCTTTATCTAGTAGTTTTTTGTCAAGCTGAAAATGAATATGTAAAACTTGAAAGGGGAAAAGGAGAATGATCATAATTATGCAAATACAACTTTGCAATGAAAGGAGGAATTTTTGCTCTCTAGTGGGGTCTGGCAAGATTTTATGTAGCAGAGGTTTGGCAGATTGTGCAGATAAATGATAATGATCTCCACACTTCAGTATTTAAATCTGCAGCTCATCCATTTTAACAGGTTTCTTTGGATAGATGACTCTTTTCAAACCTTTGTTTAGAGTTCAGAAAGTTGAACATCTGATTGAGCCAAGGTGTCCAACTGAGCTACAGAAAGGCCAGTTTTCTGTGGCTGACAGCACACAGAAACCAGCATGGCTATCACCACATTCAGCTGCCTTTGATGCCTCAGGTCTATCAACTTTGTGTTATTTATAGCTTCATAGAGCAGGAGTTTGCTTCCTCATGAGTCTCAAAGGAGGTCTGAACTCTTGCCTCTTGGTCCGTAATAAAAACAATTAAACTGTCTTGTCACAATGTTTTCTTGCTCTGGGATTATTGTGTAAGTATGTGTGTGTTACATGTATGTAAAATTATCAACATGCACATTGATAATTTTATGCATCACAGTCTTGCTTGAGTAGACCATGTGTCATGATGTGGGCAGCCTGGAAGGTTTTCTATTTACTATGTCATCATAAAATTAGAAGTTATTGTTGTCAATGAGGGCAGATATTAATTGTTAAGTTGTTGATACATATGAATGTATGTTATTGCAAAAGGCTCAATGGCCACTCACACAGAGGGCACATCCATTGTTTTGAGGGAGATTGACAGAAATGGCATGTCTACAGAAGAGTTAGTGAACTCAGTTTAAAGCAGTCAATGTGTATGATCCTCCCAGTGGGCTTTATTAAATATTCTGAGAGGATTTAGAATTGGGATTAGCACTTTCACTTTGTTGCTAAAAGAACACAGACAATCAGATTCCTTGGGCTGCTCTGGCAGCTTTGCACTGTGTCAGCAACACAAAGCAATAATAAAGCTAGTTTAACTGGCCTGTTAAACCTGGTTTACAGCTGCTTCGCATCACTGAAGTGGTACAAAGCAGCTGGCATCCAATGGTGGATCTGGCTCTGCGTGCTCAGCAATCTGTTGCTGGTGCTGGTAGTGGCAAAATGGTTGTGAATGACCTCAGTGTGAACTGTGTGAGTGATGTTTGGTAATGTTAGGGTTGAACTGCTGGCAAGGAAACATTGCTAAATTTTATTGTCTAACGAGTGCATGGCTAAGAGCCCTTTCTGAATGGCTGTTTCTCATTTGTTTCCCTTTGAAGCAATGGAGGGTATTAAAAGGCAGAGAAAAGCTTTTCTGGTGCTAGAGTTGAACTGACTTAAGGTCACTTTTTCTCCTAATATTTCTTGCGTCCTGTCCAGTGTTTCTTTGCTTCACAGAGCCCTTTACTAGGAAGCCCTTTGGACCAAGTTTCTCTTAAGAGAGAGCATTTTTCAATAAAAGGGAAAAGCCTCTGCCTCTAGTGCCTCTGCCTTCTTTTCATGGCTTCTCTGGCCTGAAGTGGCTGACATAGTGTCACTGTGTACATTGATCCTTGTCAAACCCCTTCTTTTCCTTCTGTGGCATTTCCATGACCTGAATTCACATGAACCCTGAAGCTGTGTGTGACTTGGAGGCAAACCCCTGGGTTTGAATCATGACAAGGACAGGTCGCCTTGTGTGCCTTCTCTGGAGATTTTTTCTGGAAATACTTGCTTCCTAATGCAAAACTATGTGGTCTGTGTGAATTCTTGTGCAATGAACATGTCCTCCTTAAATGAAGGGCTGTAGACAAAACCTTTACATTCATGACGCTTTTCTTCTCTCATGCCATTGTTACACTGCTGCTTTGTGACTTGAGGAAACAATGCTATATAGTGGCTTCAATAGGCTTCCTCGGGATGGAAGATGCTGATGGTTGGAGGCTGTGCCACAGGCTGGAGTCTGGTAACATCTCCTTTGAAAATCTCTTTCAGGAATCTACTATCTCAGAACTTCATTTTTTTTTGTTTAGAGATAAGATGAAATGCAATGGACTTAACATCCACAAATGCCAGCAACCTTCAGCTATTTGCATATTCAGTGAGGTAGCTAAAAAGTCACTTTGGCTCTAAGAAATAATCTTAAACTAAACTAAACTGAAATGTAGAGAGAAGGCACTGGAAAACTACCTGGGACCTTGCTTCTCTTCCTCTGAAGCTCCCGTTCATCAAAGCAAACAGCATCTTGCAGGTCTCCTTGCTAAGCTGGGGTAACTGGGAAATGTCAGAGTTTAAAATTGCCTTTTCTCACCTCCAGCTTCTCAAGAAACAGCCTTTCTTTTCGAGCAAAGAGCTATCCACTGGAAAGAGTGAATGAACACATTTGTCACAGCGAGCCATTTGTCAGCTCCAATTGGGATTACTGTATAATGCTCTTCCTGCTGGTACACAATATGACTCAGGCTACCACATACTCCAGTTCCCATAGTGACTGCTGGACTCCTGGTGACTGTTTAGTGACCTGGTTCACTCTTCAGAGCTATTGGCACAGCAAACCTCAGTTATTTTAAAGGGGTTTTTCCAGCTTGATTTTTTAACTGTCATAGCAGACCAAGAAATAAGGACAAGATTTGTCACTACCTGGGATAAAGTTTTCGCTGTTGAAAAAAAAAAAAAAAAGCTATGAAACCAAATTTTAGAACTGAATAGATGAATCAAGTGTCCTACTGTTCTCTAGAGGTGGCTGCATAATATTGCTCTCTCTCACATGGTGAGAATGGTGAGAAAATATGGCAAGCGAAAAACAAACCCGAAGAAACAAAAAAACCCCACCCCACAAAAAACAATGTAGAAGGATACTCTTAACAGTATTTTGACAATGGAAACAGGAAAAGTGTTGAATACTGCACAAGATCATCTACATGTAGGTACAGAGTGAGAGATAGAAAGAAATTAGGATGGTGGTGGGCAGCAATATAATACAATACCTTAGGAATTCAGGTGCCTCTTTTCTGTTTGTCCTGTAATGCTCTCTGCTGCCTGTTAGGTAGGGTATTTGTGTGAATATATACGTCTGTAAGAAAAAGAGAGAAACAGAGTTAGATAGGGGACAAATCTCTCATGTTAAAACAAGTTTGCTAACAAGTCAAAGAAATGTGTGAAAAGCCCTGCAGCAAACATTCAATATCATCCAGTTTACACCAGAGGACATCTGCTACACAGATGGCTTGGGATCAGAGGAGTAAAATGCTGCTTTAAGCCACACATGCCTTCCCTGGTGAGTTGGTGAGTGTATGTCGTATCTGTAAGCAAAGGTTTTTCCTGCCATTCCAGCCCAGTGGGGTGGGACCAGGTAGGCTGTGAGGAAGGGATTGCATTGTTGCCAAACATTTTTTTTTTTTTACTCTCTTGATTAATTATACCAGGTTTTGGAATAGAGTATTGTCTTGGAAAGCTGGCTTGGGCTATCAGCATTTCAGAAGAGCTTTATCTTCTGTATACAGTGTTTTTGAAGTAGGTTGGAATGCAAATTATTTTACTTACTATATTTTTTCCCTAAAAATCCAAAATGAAAAATGAATATTTTAGATGAAGGGTCCTGACTCAATAAAGCTGGCACCAGTCCAATTCTGGATTGTGCTTATTTTCCTTGTCTATAAGTGTTGCACAGGAGTCTCTGTGTATTGAGGTTCTCTGTAGAGATCACTAATCCTGAGAGTCTGCAATGAGAGTGAGCAGATTTCCACATTCTACCTATGTGCTAAGGACAGATAAGGCAAACCAGGTGTCTCTGTGGCTTAGATTTTCCTGTGGGGATATAAATACCTGACATATAGTAGAATTTGTAGGGCAGTATGTCCTGTTAGATTTTAGCCTTACTTCAGAATGAACGGCCTGCCTGGTTCTTGATGCTGTGCTTTCTTGATGTCATCTTTGCACATTTGGGCAATTTATTTTCTTTTAATGATTAGAGGCAGTAGAGTATAGGAGGATGGACTGTCAGTAGTCAAATGGGTGCCTCTGAGCAGGAACCATTAACCCAGTGTGGTAAAAGGCTTTTACACCCTTGAGTTAAAAGGCTCGTGAGTTTTACAGTGCAAAAATAGTAATGGTAAATTATATGATCCAGATTCCCATCATAAAATGCCAAGCACTGTGTTTCTGATTTCTCATTTCTCATAATCTGTTGCTTCATACCTCTCTCTCTATTCCAATAAATATGTACAGTCAACCCTGTCTCTAAATACAAAAAAGCTGAAGTGTCGTTTTCCACATACTTTAAAAAAATGAATACAATGGCATTTGCAGTGGATAACTGCGGATTTTTATCAAATAATCTTGTATTATTAAACAGCATGTTGGTGACATATACAAGGAACTCTAAAGAAACTTCAATTTTAATCTGAAATTCATATTTTGTTCCAAAACAAGTATGGCTGGTGCTGTGGAAAGCAGGTTATCTAGGATATGTTTCATAGGCTTATTATCCAAGCCACGAAATAACATATTTTTACCTTGTTGTTTGTTTATTCATTTATTTATTTATTTTTACACCAAAGATTTGTGATTTGTACTTGCTAAAAAAAAAAAAAAGCATCTCTTTTTGATCTTAATTATGTTTGTTTATATTGAGTCAGGTACCACCCTGGAGAGTCACCATCATTAAGATGGAAAATTTGCAGAGAATGCATATCAATTGTGGAATTAATTCAGTGCATATCTCTTAATTAATAAAAATAATATTTACCTTATATCTATGTTCCTTTCTTTCATTTTAAAGTATTCAAGAATTTTGCTCATATTATTTCTAGTGGTTGAAGTATACTGGACATGTGTTGCTTAGTGAGTGTGTTTGAGCTGGCTTGTGAGTGATTTGTATCAACTGCTGTGTGCTTTGGAGCAGCCTTTTGGTTCAGTCTCTATAAGGTATATCTAAAGTCATAGACCATTTGATATTTAGACATCTAAGTACATGTTTGCATGTAATTTTATGACAATTCAGTGTGAAATTATCCTAAATATAGTTGCCAATGTAGGCAGTAGTAGTATTTCACACAAACAGAGCCTTAATCACACTCAAGGTGATGTATCTGTGTAACATTATTTTGAATAACATCTATCTACCACATGTACATGTTTTTACAGTGTATAGTGTTATACAACAGGAATAAGTTAGAGTAGCTGCGGTGATTGAAACGTTAAGAAGTGAAAATGCAGCAGCTATTCTTCTTACCTGGTAAAAAATTTAACCAAAAAGAAAATCAACTGTCTGACTGCAGATTGAGAAGACATGGCTATATATTATCAAAAATCACATCAGGCTTAATTTCCCTGCTGCCTGGAGGAAATTCATAAATGGAAGTAGTTTATATCTTCATTTCGTACGTCTAGAATTTTTAAAGAGCCAGCCGTTTTAAACTTATAGTTCACCTTCCTTTACTGAAGGCAGAAACCTTTCTTTTACTTTGTTTTCTGCTTTTAAAGCTATGGACATGAGATATTAGAAATATTGCCATCACTGATTAATTCGGTCACTTTCTTGCTGCTTGAGTTTTGCCAATAAATAGGGGAGTGTGAGTGCGAGGTTAATTTAAAGCAACAGAGGGGAAACTGAAGTGGTAAACTTGAACTGCAATGTGTTTGAATGTTTAGAATCAAATTGCTCTTGCCTAAGTTTAGACATCTTTAGTAGAGATGTATACTTGTGCTAGTGGTCAATAGAGAGTAACGACAATTTCTGGCATGTGATTTACGTGATCTGTTTTAGATTTCTTAGGGTCTTAGATCTTCTGGTGTGATGAATTTTGATCTATGTGTAGTTGCCTATTGACATGTAAAGCCGTCTGACCTGCAGGTTCACAAGTGAATGTCAGATATTTGCATTGAACGCATGTATGTTTGAGGGCAGGAGTCTCACTCTATGCCTTCCATGTTCTCTGTCCATTCTGAGTTCCCATCCTGCTGCATACTTCTGTGCTATATTGCATGAACTATGATTTTTATCTTTAATCCAGCCAGGTAGTGGGAATATTTGTCATATTTTAGGTAAGGCTGAACATGAAGCTAAAATACGAAGGTTGATTGTCTAGAGTGGTGTACAGTCTTTTTAAGAATAATGTAGTAGAAGAGATATTTCCTTAAAGAGATTTCTTCAGAAATATAGGTATATGTATAAAATTGGCATTTAAACATTTGGGAAGCAAAATGCAAAGCTGTGGTTGTTTATACCCATGGGCTATTAACCTTAGAATCAATAACACTGTTTTCTCATGGGATCTGCAAAACAAATGCATGACAGCAGTTTTCAAAGAAGTGTGCACTAAAAAAAGCCTTAGCCTGTAGTCTGCAACATAATAATTGACTTCAAAAGAGTGGTAATCAGATATGAACATTTTTATGTAGAATATTCACTTTACTGTGACATTACTCAAGATGTTCACATTAGATTCATTAAGCTCAGCAGACACTGTTGGCTGTGATGGTTTAATGAACCAATGAACATTTAATTGTGGTGTACTGTCAAAGCATGTGTGGTGAAGTCCACACAAATTAATGGTCATATACAATCTCGTAATCGGTGCAGTAGAAAATATCTGTGATAAGCAGAGTATTAAAGATTAATATCAAAGCTTTGGTAAGGGCAAATATGGCAAAACCTGAGTTCATTTTAGATGAGTCTGAAAGTAAAATACCTTATATGTCCCCCCTCTTGTAAACAATGCATTCTTTTAGTTCCTCTATCACATTTCAAAATGAAATATCACCTAGATACACAACTAATATCTTCCATTTCTCGAAACACTGAATCCTATGGAAACAATTCCTACGTTGTTGTAATGTGTCTGATATGTAAAAGTATTGAGCTCTCTTTTGTCAATAAGAAATTTATTATTCTTGCAAAAGTAATCCTTGAAATTTTGCTTTCTCAAGAAAATGACAAAAGTTCTGTCCAACTAATTAGAAGGGCTATTTACTTTTTTATACTTTCCTACTTGTAGTAGATAAGTACAAATGAAGACAAATGAAATGCATATAGAATAAAAAGCAGAAAGGTAGAAATAAATCAAAATGTTAAACAATTGATCTAGTAAACAAAGGGACAACACAAATATTTCAGCAAATAAGAGAAAAATGAGTAACAGATGTGATCAAACCAGAAAAAAATTGCTAAGCGAAAAGTTAGATTACAAAAAATTTTTTTGTACAAGCTAAAGAAGGCTGAGCTGACATGCGAAACAAGTTCATAGGTGGCTAAGCCAGGCATTTGAAACACTAACCAGTCTACAGATTTTTTGTTCATATTCTTGAATGTGAAACTGAAGTCCAATTTTATGTTAAGTTGTTACAACTTAATTAATTAACTGAGGTGTTGCTGTGATAATGCTTCTGTCATTATAACTTGGACTTTTATGTACAGTTTTCCCAGGAATGGTAATTTACTTGATTGTAGATACTACTAGAAAAATTACTATTGAGCAACTATTTATTACATGATAGCTTGAGCTGAGAAGAATAAATGTAACTGTGCATGTTTTTCTTCATGGGTTCAGCTATAAACATGCAGAAGATGGATGATGATGGAGAAATGGATTTCTGCAAGACACTCATATTGTCTGAATGGAACCAAATCCTATTGACTCTTTTTGTTGCCTGTATAGACAATATCACAGAATAACAGAAAGATTTTGGTTGAAAGAATGCTCTTGAGGTCATGAAGTTCTATCATCTCTCAGAGCAGGGCTAACTTTAGATCTAGATCAGGATGCTCAGGGCCCAGTCCAGGGGAGGTTTGAAAATCTCCATGGATGGAAGTTCCACAGTCTCTCTGAGCATCTGGTTCCAGCAGCTTAGCCACTCACACGGTAAAGAATATTTTCCCATGTATAATAAGAATTTCCCTTGTTTTAACTTGTAACCATTGCCTTTCATTCTTTGGCTGTGCACCGAAGTGGAAGTCTAAGTGTCTTCTCTGTAACACTCACATTGTATGTAACTGCAACTAGATTTCTCCTTTAGCCTTCTCTTCACAAGGCTTAGCAAAACCTGATTTTACAGAAGAGTTCCAGTAATTTTGATCTAACATTTAGATAGATACAAAACCAGGGTTCAATACAGAACATTAAATGTAATTCAGTTTTGTATAAAGTACTCTCAGAAAAATCTGAGCAGTGACCATCCAAGCCCATGGGATCATAGACTTGCAGTAGTGGAGTAGTAGACCTCATTTGGTCCCAGACCTGTGCATCTGTATTTGCCTCATGACACAGGTTATGTCTAGCTGCCTCATTCCAGGAATCAGACAATTCACTAAATGCTCTCGTGAAGGAGCATTTCTTCTGGGGATGCAGTATCTTTCTTTGGAGAGGCTGATAGAGGACTGGAATCCAGCAGATAATCTCTAAGCACATGTAACACTCACTTACAGGTTAGTAAGTCTGAGAAAATGAAGCTGTGTCGTAGCATCACGGAGTAATCCAGATTGGAAGGACTTCTGAGGTCATCCGGTCAAGTGCCCTGCACAATTCAGACCAGACCATCCTGTTAAAACTAGGCCTGAAGAAGGCACATTAACTTTGCCTAACAGCCTTGGGACGAGGGCACCTGAGACTGGAGAGCCCACATTTGTCCCCTCCTGCATCCAGGAGGTTCTGGCCCACAAATATGCTCCCTATGGGCAGGTCTGTGATGGCCAGGCTATAGGCTAAAGAGATGTAGGGGCGGACTCTCATATGGAAACTATGCTGCTGGCAAAAGGGAATCAAGCTGCATGTTCTGTATGAGTGAATTAAACAGCTCTGGGAAATGTTTCCAGGTGTTGGAAAATCAGTGTTTACTGTTAAATTCTCTAAATGGGCAACTGTGTGGCTTTGGCTTCCTATTTTTCCAGACAGTTCTGCTACTTGGTTTGGGAGCTATTGCAGGCCAGGGACCTTTCCCAGCTGGCAGTTTGCATGTGGCCACCTTGTTTTGGAAGTTAATAAAGTTTGGCAGCATGAATATGAGTTGTTCCATGCCACCTGACCTCAGGGCCAGGCAATGGTCATGAACACATCTAGTTTACTTACAGAGACATCACTACTGGCTTAGAGAAAGCTGGTGTGCATGAGCAGAAGCATGATTCTGTCCTGAGGGTCACTGCCAAGACTGTCCTGGACTCCTGTGTCTCTTCTGAGTGGTTTCTGCATTTTACATTAAACAGTTGGTTGCTAAACTATAATGGCACTAGAAGCTGTGACCAAAAATACAGATATGTTGGTCCTGACTAAGTGACATAAACATTGGGTTGTTAAGTCAAAGACTTACTTGCCATTGCTTCCTCATTCTCTTACCCTGTAAATTTTCATTTTCAGCTCAGTGCACATAGTCAGTAGGATTTGCATTCCCATTCATAAATGTTTAGAATTGGCAGTTTGGGTGCTCTCCTTGAAAGTGGTAATTGCCTGGACAGTATGAAATGTAGGTTCTTATCTCTTTAGGCAGAAAGCGTATTGAACCCTTACTTCCCACTGCTGAGATGAGCACAGGAGCAAGTAAGAGTTTATATGAAAGCAACAAGTGGTGTGTCCTCTATGGCATTTTACAGGAAAGTAGAGGACACTATTGCAGTTTTGTGATGTGCTTTGAAAATACCTGCTAGATCACTTATCAAAGGGACTTAAATAGGGAGATGACTATCATCTGAATCAAACCAGGTTTAGACAGTTATTTAGCTGCTGAACTCTGCAGGTTGCTGATCTGTACGAAGTTCAAGCAGGTGGCTGGGGGGCTATTTTGTGAGCTGAATGTGGTTTTTAGGATGACAATTTGGGGACAGACACATGCCATTCATGTCTCTGGCTCTCAGGTCTTATGTACTTCCCCAATCCACTCCTGCCAAAGAAAGACCAATGGCCCATATGTGTAACTTTTCTGTCCAGGATGGCATGGTCTCTGTCTTGCACATGCCTTCAGTGTCTAATGTCATGGCTGGAAGACTGCATAGCAATTCTGTAAGCCATGAAGCTAGCCAGGATTTGAAACAGAACTAAGATGGATATATACATATCTAGGAGTCAACAGTATCAGATTTTAAATCATTTGCTTAGGCCCTCACATATGGAAATAGTTGCCTAACTCTTGTGAGGATTTTACCTTTCAAAATCATGGCTGGAGTCCCAAATACATGTGAAAGAACAAACTGAGCCTTCTGAGCATGGCAATCAGCCACTACCAGTTGCTGAAAGCCCATGCAACATAAGCAGTGCCAAGAACCAAGCTGTGAAACATTTCAGCTCAGTAGCAGTCATCACCTACAGCTGCTTGTCAACTTGTTGATTCTAATGTGGTAATGAGAAATGCATTCTTCATGACATTTAATACTTGTGCAGGCATCCAGAGAGAGGGTGTATAGGATGTTGTGGGGACTGAAAACAGAAATGAGGGATGGAAGCTTCTGTTCTTTGTGGTCATAGCAAACTGCAACCAAGTGTAAGGAACTGACAAGGTAATAATTGACTAACAAATGATAATGAGTCCATTTGGTACTACTGAGCTGTACAAGCTAAGACAATTAACATTTTCTTTGAGAGAGGGATGTGCCTTCAAAAGACTGTTGAAAAGTATCACTCTTTGGCATGCAGACTGAGTTATGCTGTCAAGATGAAAGTTTTTATGAGCCAGATCTAACACACTGCCTCTAGAAAAATGTGAAGCATGAGGGAACCTGCCTGGGTGCTTTTGATTTAAACCATCATCTGATCAAATAAGATGCAATGATAGAACAACATGGATACAAGGTATCCAATTTGACTTTTTCCCCAACAGGACATGTGGGGGACTACGGTGGGTCCGTGGATTCCCTGACGGAGGGCATGGGAACAGAAATTAGCCTTGAAGATGTTGGGGCCTACGTGTGAGAAAGATGGAAGTAACGGAGTATCTGGAGATGAGTAAAAGAGTAACATTGATAGTAAAAATAGGTAATGAGATGTAACTGCAGTAACTTGTAACCAATAGTGAAGAGACACATGAATTGGTAAAACTGTATAAAAATGCACTTGTGGCAATAAATGGCATCAACTACTTTCATCTTGGAAGAACTTGGTCTATGTTGTTTGTCTGTCTCAACTGTCACAAGGACATTTTTCTGAATTTTGTAATTTTTGTAGTCAAGCCACTAGATAGTTAAGTTTTCTTTATGAATGAATGAAAGCATTTAAGTAGATTCTGCTGGTGTGGGGTGATCAGAACGAAAGTTCGAAAGTTCTGATTTGTCATAGGACAATCATATCTCCAGATACAAAATAACCTATTAACACTTCTGGGTTTAGTTCAAAAGGATCTGTAAAATTATTTTCCGAATTTCATTTTTTATGTTCCTACAGTCAAGCAAATCCAGCTGGTACTGCCGTATTTCTTCTCTTCAGGATGGTGAAAATCTTTGAAAATTTTTGTTCTGAGATTTCCAAAGATCATGACACAAAGAGCAAGAAATCTTATAAGGATTACTAAAGAGATTTCAAGCACAGATATTATGGACTGGAATCACTCTCACTTACAGGGGAAATTACACACATGGCTAGAATATAACACACACTTATCTCTACGCGCACACACACACACACACACACACACACACCCCCACACCCCCACACCCCCACATCTGCTTCTGATAGATCTCCTGGTAAGAAAGGTTTCTGACATCTACATTGTAAAACTTTTCAAAATACTCTATCTCTAGACACCCCCATACACAATTTTAGTCTCTTTATTGTGTACCAAAAAGCTTTATTTTTCAAATCTTCAAGACATTTCTCCTGCAAAGCCACAGCTGTAACTTGTTAACATCTTGAAAAGACATGGTTACTAAACACTATTTACTCTGTCTAGTCTATCTTCATTGTATTGAATTTAATTGCTTTGGGTTTCTACTACGTAACTAAGCAAGAATTGAAACAATTTAAAATTTTGTGCATTTTATGGATGTTCTATGAGTTTGCAAAACTATTAATAGGTGCTGCAGATACCTTAGATACTAGGTTTTAAATGTTTTGTAGCTGGATGATGAGTACCAATAACACAATTATTACTATTTTGTTTCTGGAGGTGTTCACAGTATGCTGTTGGTTTGCAAGCAGAGTAAGAAATGAAGCAGTTTAATCTATCGCCCTTGAAAATCTCTTGGGCTCAGGATGTTGCTAACAAGCCACAATCCTGGCTTGTAGAAGAAAAAAAGCATGTTGATATTTGGTGTAAGAGAGAGAGAGTCCAAAGCTAACAGGAAAATTAATGGCTTCTGTTCACATACTCCAGCATTTCTGAACGCACTTGGGCTTTAAACAAGTCTCCACATGCAAACTAAATTTCCATTGGATCCATAGAGTTGGTGTTTTTTTTTTTTTTTTAATGTGTTTTCAGGTCCTTGAAGCTTTTGATCTGCATTCATGGGAAATTTGAGCCAACTTTGACATGTGGCTTGTAAACTCTTGGGTGAACCTGAGCTTGAATTCTGGAACCAGATAGTAGAGCTGCAGCACTATGAAAACTGGCTTCAGACTATTCCCAACATGTAAAGTTAAGCATGGCTTGAAGTTTAAGTATG
The DNA here is from genome assembly GCF_963082525.1 of Nesoenas mayeri. Taxonomy (NCBI): domain Eukaryota; kingdom Metazoa; phylum Chordata; class Aves; order Columbiformes; family Columbidae; genus Nesoenas; species Nesoenas mayeri. The sequence goes on along the minus strand of NC_137543.1, from coordinate 143,929,229 downwards.
CTGCACTTGATTTCATTAACAAATTCTTCTACATTTTTTATAATGTTGTCCTGTTTGGAAGTGGGGGGATGGGGAGGGATGAGGACAAAAACATGGAACTAAACGAGGTGTCTGAAAATATCTAAACTTATCAATTGTCTGAAACAGGAGTTAGTGTTTAACCTGCACCAGACTGGGGCTGGATAATGTTTTTGTTCATATGCACTAATAGCTACCAATGGACAAGGGAGAAAAAAATTACATCACAAGAAAATCAAAGGGAGATTTAAGTGTAAGAAAGTGTGACGGAAAGCAGTATCTTAACTGCACTGTAGATATTCAGTCTACCTCCAATCCCTGTTATTTTACCCTAGATCAAGCACTAAACATATGGTATGTGCAGATGGCTCATGCAGCTGCTCATGCCTAGAATCCAGGTGGGTGTTTCTCTGCAGTTGTATCATATTTTGTTTCAAAATTGTGTTCCAGTTTTTAATGAGGAAGTTTATGGGAATGCAGTAATAAAAAAAGTCTCAATAATACCAGGCAATAGACAGTATCCTCATTTGAGTCTAACTTGCATTATTATTTAGTGTCAGGCCCTTGATCTGAAATAAGGATCCTCAGGACATTTTTCTTAATGGGTATTTCAGCATATTATTCAGGCTCTTACAGATTTGCTTACTCACATGTCACGTATAGAGGTTCTGAGATTCCTGTACCAGCTGACCACCACACATTGTGTGTACAGATACATACATAAGGACCAATACCAGATTTATTAATATATCCCTAGAAGAGAAGAAGACTAAATACTCACAACAGGACAGGTGGCCAGTGGGAGTTCTTTGAATCAGATGAAGTTATTTAGGGATTTTGTAAATGCTAAGTGTTCATCTCAAGACTAACGGTGATGTCTATGGACAGTGTGTTTTTCCCTTTGCAGAGCAACAGACTAAATCAAATATGTCTTAAGAAACACATGATCATACAGTGTTGTCTTGTCATTTCCCTGTTGATAGCTCTGTTCTGTTCTCAGCCAGTGAATTACTCAATATAAATCATGGCTTTTAGGAGACTTTAGTACTGATGCTTCCTGCATCATCACCCTAGCTTGATTCCTGCCTTTTCTGTAGTTCTCTCTGTTCTTCTTAAAAGTGTAGCTGAAGGGGGGCTGTAATTATTCTCTCTCTAGATATTTTTATCATCTTGCTCATTACTTTGGAAGTGTCTCTTTTATTGCCCTTGCATGGGTTATGTGAAAGAGTTGTTACTGCCATGCTGTCTGAACAATCATGAGTCTTACAGAGCTGAAATCAAGCCACTCTGCTTATAGTGGGGTGCAGTGGACCTGACTGGAGGGACACTGCATCCCAGTTTACTGAGGCACTGTGGTCTTAGAGTGGTGGCTGGCTAAAAGCCTCAGAAACACAATTAAATTAAATACAATATCTGATATTATTGCCACTGCAATAAAGTTGTATCTTTTACTGACTATGAAACTATGTCTTGTTGAGACACTGCTTTAGGATTAAAAAATTGAAGTCTAAAATTGCAGTCCTCAGGATCTCAGTGAGCAGCTGCTTAATGCTAGAATTGTCTGAAGTTCAGACACTGAATAAAATACACAGTGAAAGTCACTGGTCAAAATGTGTAACAGAAATAGCCAAACACCCATTTTCACACCACTATGTGGATTTGGGAGTTCAGGCCTTTGAATCTTGATCAAAGAAACATTTTTTCTTGAACTTCAAAAAAAGATAAGCCAAAGGGGGTTAATCTAATATTTTGGTTCTGTAACAGGCAACATCCTGCTTCATCTCCCCTCTCTTGCTCTATGTGCACACTCCCAACCTGTAGCTTGCACTAGTTCTGGAGTTTGTCAAAACGTTGATTTGTTTCACTGAATTTGACAGAAACCTAACTGACCAATAAAACAAGTACTTTACTCAGCTCAGCTGATCACTGGGGGACCGTGTAATTTTCACTGCTGGAAGAAAGGAGAGCAGAAGAAGAAGGGGAGGAGAGGTAGGACCTCATTCATGGGAGCAGTGGGCAATTAAATCTGAAGTGGCTCAGCTGTCTCACTAAAGCTCAGTTGGATTATTTATTTATTTATTTATTTATTTATTTATTTAAAATAGGATTTAATTCTGAGGTGCTTTTTATCTCTGTGCTCATTGATTGTGTATAGGACTGTGAATCCTATCATGTAAATCAATGTTAGGTAATGTGTTGCTGATCACTGAAGTCTCTAACTCCATCCTAGACTGTGCCTACCTTTTCTGTGGGGTGGACATCAAAATCACCCTTGCTTTTCTTTGAGGCAAAATATATGTAGACTAAAATTCAATTCATGTATTCATGTTTTTCCTGGATCTGCAGGGGATTAGTAGAAAGAGGATAAAAAAACCCTCAAAGAAAAAAAAAAAAAAAGAGGAAATTGCTTGGTATAAATCAAAAAACATTAGCTAAAAGCAGTGCAGTTATCCACCAGCTGAGGATCTTGCCTGTTATATTTCATTTTTGGCTCGAACCATTCAGACTGTGATTTGTTTACCTGTGTTTAAAATGGCTCATCTCCACTGCAATTTTAAATATTTTTTCACTGAAAACTAAAGAAGGACCTCAAGATTCAGGCTTTTGCTAATTTAATATAAGTCCTTTTAGATGAAATTGCTTCAAGATATGATTCCTTTCTGCTCTTCAGTATAATTTAATTAAGTGGCTCAATCTAAAATATTGGATATATTTCCTTCAGAGCAAACATTTTGTTTATCCCCTTCAAAATAAAACACTTCTCAAAGGAAAAGATGAAAAGATTACTTTCTACTGATATGACTACAGTGTAATAATAATTGAGGTGATTCCTAGACCCTTTGTAAAGCATGATATTTTTCTGCCTGGGAGGCTTATGTGTCATTGTCTGTAAAAGAGAGCATCCCCATGCTAACCTAGTGCAGTTCAGTCAGGAGCCAAGGGAATACATGCTACAGGAAAGCTTCCTAACGTGGAGTCATAAGTTATGAGAGAACTGAGAGGTACTGGGAAGCACTTCAGGTGAAATGTTTTGCTGCAGAATAGTAGAATTCAGATTCTGTTGAGAATATATGACTACAGAGCATAACTGGTCTTGTTAAATTGGAAAATAGAAGGTTTGTGGGTTATTTTTACAATAATGTTGTAATGTGCTTTGGTGCAATATTAATCACAAAAATTTATCTCAAATATGTCATTATTAGTTTACTTCTATTTATACTACTTTTTACTACTTTCATAATTATTATTTTTAGGTTGAATCAACCTGTTTTTCAGGAACTTGGCTATAAAAATGCTCTGAATTTGCAAATGTGGTTCATGCTAGGAATCTGCAATATGTAAGATGAGTCAGAGATATGTATGTACTAAGCATTTCTGTATCTATGGTGAGATGATAGGATACTAAAAGTTATTTAGAATGCTATACCTGAAGAATTATTTTGGATTCTTGCTTGTTTGACTTCTAATTCATGTTTTAAGTTCATCAAAGAGGTAACTTTCAGTACAGTATTCCTATTCACTTTGACGTCTAACATGGCATCTGAAATACATTCAGATTTTTCATCAGCTCTATATAGATTTGAGGAGAAAAAGCCATAAGAGTATTAGTTTGAAGGATCATAAATGTATCCATGTGATAGTGCTTTAAGTGTGTATTGATGAAGCACGTATGCATACTAAGCTTCAGGACAAATATCTCAAAACATACCAATACTGAAGATGAAATAAAAACCTTCATCTAGAAAGCAAGTTCAATACTTTTCAAGCCTTTGAAAGAGCTTGGCTGACTTATCCTCATTATATTTGCCTTTCTATATATCTGCTCTTGGGCTATTTCCAAAAAACTGGAAGCATAAAATACAATAATATCTTCTCTCTTGAGATTTCCAGCCCAGATTTACTCGCTTCAAGAGTCTAACAGAGCTCTGACTTCATTTTTAGGGTGAATAATAGTTTAGATGAGCAAACATATTTTTTGTGTGCCTATACAAACCAAATTTCAGCTTAGTTTAGGGCTCTAAACACATTTATTTGTATGGAGTATGGACAGAATATATAGTGGTGATTGTACAAAAGCCTCAGGAGTCAGTGATTCTAAGCATAACAGTGAATTTAAACTAGCTTTTTAATCTCAGCTCTGATTTAAAAATGAAACACAAAGAAACAATTATGTATTAATTTTTATTTTTTCTTTACACTATGTTGTCATATTCTTTAGGTTAATCGTGGTTTATAAACACTACGGAAAGCTGCACACCTTTTGGGTTTACTTCCCAGAAATTTTCAGGTTGAGGAGGCAGTGAATGGCTTAACATCTTATTTTTTATGGTCAGTGAACAAAGGCTGATGAAACTTTGCAACGAGGAGTACAGGACAAGAGGGTGCAGAGGGACTATCAGCCCCAGTGCCAGAGCTTGAATGCTGTCATATGCTTGCATAAAGGCAACGCTTGCAAGTGCTACTGTTGGCTACAGAGGAATTTCTAATCCCATCTGAAGTTAATTCCAGAACCTTGTAACAGAATAACAAAGTAACCTTCTAGCAAAAGAGCTAATCACCTTCGGGACAACAAAAAGTAAACAAAGAAATGCTCTTAAAAATTACGATTGAAGGCCATAACGTTTTAATGACTTGGCAGCTAGCGCAATATTGCTTTACAAACAATCAGAAACCAATACTAATATATCTCTTGAGTTGGGAAGTAAATATATAATCACTCAGATTAAGCCACTTGCCTTTAAAACAAATCTCAAGGCTACATAATAAGGTATACGTAGACTCAAGCTGCAGTGGGAACTGGTGGAACAATTTGTTGAGTGATTTTGCCATAGACTTAATGAGGACAGAGGATGTCCTCCATGCAGATAAAACATTATATTTGCTACTTCAGATAATCTGATGGCCGAAAAAGTATCAGGAAATGAGTTAGAGGCATATTAAACAGGGGCACACGCTGAAGTGAAGGATAATACTGCTGAATTCCTTATTCTTGCCATGAGAGAGACATAAATTGGGTGGTTCTACAAACTTTGAGGTTGCCTCTGATAAAATACACATGAGCAAATAAGAACGTTGTTTTATGGAGTAGACTAACATATCTGATTACTTCCTGCACATGTCTATTGGTTTTCCAGGTTTAGATCCTGTGACTGCATGATGAAGGAAGAGGTGAAGATTTCCAGGTGAGTGCAGAGGGAGGGGTTTATACCTGGCATCAAATGCCAGATCTCTCATCCTGGGTTCAAATCAGACATTCCTTGCATCGAAGCAGGAGCTTTTGTATGGTAGGTTTCTAAGGACAAAAGAACTCAGGAAAACACACTAGAGTAAGAAGGGAAAACATAGAAAAGCTGTGTTAGCCTGTGTATTAAAAGAGAAGAAAATAATTATCCAGAGACACGTTCTGTGGCAAATTCGTATAGCACTTCAGAAGAATGAGCCAATAGTATTTTCCAGAAACCTAATAGAGACCCTAAAGAATTACACAAAATACTTCACTGAATTATTTCTTCTACAGTCTTTCAAGCCTTTCATAACATTTCTTAGCAGCAGCATCAGGCCAAGACCTGTCAAGTTAATGTGGGTAAGATACACTTATTTCTGAATCGTATGCAAAAGAATAATATATAATAGCATGATGTCTGGCCATCTTTGATTCCTTAGCTCAGAAAGACTTACAGCTTGCTTGCTTGCTTGGAGGCAGTCCTCAGCAGAAGTTCAGAGCAGGGCTTAGACCTGTGCTACAGGTTCTTAGTGAGGCCTTCTGACCATTCTACTCCACTAATTACCTTATTTTTTAATATATAAATATAGAAAGTTGTATATAAATGCATGGATTACAAAGATGTATGCATGTATGCACATATAATCATATCATGCAGATATTCAGGGTGGTAATACTTCCCTCCAAAACTACAGAGGATGTCTTTGTAAAAGGATAGCTATTCAAATTTGCTGTCACAATGGGCTTTAGAAAGCAGCAAAACAAATGAAGGGTGTAACGCATACAGGGTAACCTGGGCCTCTGCTTCATGGAAATATTAAATATAACAGGAGCAATTAGTTATTATTAAATTCCTGTCCAGTCTAATGATCAGGTTTGGTACAGAAAAGTACATGGCAGGGAACTGCTGCACTTGGGAGGGAAAAAGCAATAGAGCAGCAGACAGCCTTAATTTTTCAGAATGCTGTGAAGAGCAATACTAAAACAATGTTCTATATAAGCAAATTTGGAAAAACGCACATAAAATCAAGTCATAAATGTTTTTAATGCATGAAATAAGATGGGAGTCTCTGTTACATGCAGAGGTGTAGGAATTTTAATTTACATCATTAAGCGGCTAAAGTCCTCTAGGGAGATACTGTCATCATTGGGAGGGTATCAGTGTGACCACTTCCATGTGAGCATAGCTGCATTCCTGGGTGGGAGGTGTTGGGGTTGCTGATGTAATTATGACAGTAGAGGTGAAGGAGAACAAAGTTTTCATATAGGTGTGAGGACCTACTTTCACCCATTGAACAGTTGCAATCACCCTCAAAACATTGAACTCTGACACCTTATTTTCAAAGGACAATTTAGCTCTTAGATTAGCCGCATCATCCTGTTAGTCCTTATGATGTCCAGATATCTAACAGAGACACTATAGCTAAATGCCTAAGCCAAAATGAATTACATTCAGACCCTCTTCAAAATAAGCTCCAGCGCTAGCATTTCTGTGTAGGTTTGCTAACCTTTTGGTTACCATTCCTCTGTAACCAGCTCCTGCTTATCACAAACCAGCCTACCAGACTAGAGAAAGAGAGAGATATCATATAAATATCTGCTACAGAAGGTAAATGACACAGAGTCTCTTCATTGTATGCAAAAAATTGATTTATATTACACACATCTTACTACAACTAATACCAGTTACCAGTTGCTTATATCCTCAGTGATTATTTTCTGTCATGTTAGACTTTAAAGGATTACTACAAAAGGTGAATTTTTAGAAACTGATGTGTATTAAAAGGAAACCTGGATGTTATACATTTGCAATGTCCCCAGTGGTTATATGTTGTGGAACTCAAGCCAGCTCTGCCTGTCTCAGCTGTTTGCACCCCCAGCACTTAGACATGTGGGACAGAACCTCAGTACTTAGAGCTGAGGAAGCCATTTGTTTAATTTTATTTAAGCTGGTGATCTCATAATGGTTCTTTAAAGTCTTTCCACTTGAGAAAGCTGACTGATAGATTAATAGTCTTTTATTTTTAATAAAGCTATTGTTTAATAAAATCAGTTTAATCTGGAATCATATCCACATGGGGGAGGTAAACTGGGACAGATAAGGGAAAGAAGAAGAATACATTATTCTGTTAAATTACACTGTCATTATGCCAATCAATTTCCCTAAGTAGGAATGCTCTAATGGCCTGATTCTATGAGACTGGAAATGTATCCTGCAAATCTTATTTGCAGCAGTGCATATGGCTTTTTGTTTTTTTTTTAATTGCTTTTCTAATTATTTACTTCATTGCCTGCCAAATGATAGACATTTCTGGACATGGACAGTAATGTTCTGTGCCTGCACCCTTAATTTATGTATTCTGCTCTCAAAAGCAAATTATCCAGATAATATCACATTGCAGAAAACTACTCTATCTGGGCCTTTTTTTTTTTTTAACCCGAATTCAGTTTAGTTAAGTTATAAACCTCTCTATATGTGCTGTGATAATGGAAATGAAAGCACAGTCTTAAATTAGAAAGAACTTTGGTGACAGGTGTTATGGCTGTGAATTATGGATGCCTTTAGAAAGGCATGAAGGATCTTCATTTTCCTGTTATAATTACCAGAACGTGTGACCTTTTGTTCTGATTGTTGCTGGATTTTTTTGCCATTAGGAAGGAACAGGAGCATCTGTCTTAGTTCCTTACTAACCAGAAGTCCAGAGGACATGTTGGTGGGAAGACATGCATGTCCTCAGAGTTACTGTACCTGGTAGTGCTCTGTTGGTACCTTTTGTATCAGCTGGAGGAGATCAGGGACACTGAGAGATGCTGGTGTTTGAAGCCACCGCTGCTCTGTCTCAGGAAGCGGATGTCAAATTATATGGGAGATGTAATCCCCTTGCTCAAATGACTGGGATTTACTGTCTTCTGTCAAATGCAGCTGGAATTGCCCACCGTTTCAAAAGATGTGGGAGCAGGATGAGGAGGATGGAGTCTGACAGGTGAGCAGAGTGATTGACAGGCATCCACACACAACCCTTGTGCTGCCTTTTCACCTGAAAGCAGGATAATGAGTGCTTTCTCCCACCAATGAGGCATGAGGAGGAGCCACTTGGTGCTGTTAGTGTGCAGGAAGGTGGAGGGACTATACACAATGTTCAAAAGTCTTCAAGAGGAACAATGCCTCCTTCGTTGTGGGATTGATGTCGAGTCACTGAATTGCAGTCCTGGCTCAGACCCGAGGTACCTCCTACCTCTGACAGTGGCCAGCACGAGGTGCTTTGGGCCCCAAGGGAAGGCAGGTATTAAATGCAAAACTTTACAGGGACATCTAAAAAATTCTGACACAAACATTTTTGTTTCCCTGCAGTTTTCGTTAAAATTAATTACTGGCACTGTGAATGTCCCTTTTATTCATGTCCATTTCCTGCCTGTCTCTGTATCTTGGCTAATAAACTGTTGGCTTCTCAGTGAAAATCTTCTCAAACCTCTCTCAGATGGATTTTCATGCTGTTGCTTCTCTGGAGTATCTGCTAAGCCTCCATGAAAAAAATAATTATAGTGAAGTTAATCGGGTTACTATAGATTTATACACTGGTGTAGAAAATGCAATTGCCTTTTGTTTCTCAGGTTCCACTTTTTATATTCTGATGGGGGATGATCTTGAAACTTACTCGCTGGTCCACAAGGCATGCGTTCTGTCTCTGGCCTTGCTTGTGTTAGGTGTTTTCAACAAAATGTGAGAATGAGATCTAAAAAATATAGCAATCAGGGAAAAAAGATACTCTAAGTGGCACTGGAGTCACTAGCAGAAACTTTGTTACTATATCTGACACAGTATCTTTGTAAGTGGATGTGATGCCCTAGCTCCTGGTAGTTGAATTCAGTAGCTTGCAGAAAGGAGATGTTTGAGGTTATAAAGAGAATATGTTTGTTCAGAGTTTTGTGGGTTTTTTTCACCTTTTATTTTAGTCAACTTTATTTGGCTCTATTCTATGCCCAAGAATTCAATTTTTCCCCAGAACTCCTGATTCTGTGATGTATAGAGTATCCTAAATTTCTATAGAGCCTGATGGGAACTGAAGGTCTCTTCAAGCCAGCAACTATATCATGGATTTGTATCCTATATTTCCATTTTTCCTTTCCCAACAGCAGTGAAGAAACCATCTGAATTGGCTGCAGCTTCAGCGTTGCAGGCAACACAATGTCTCTAGAAGCTTTTGAAAGCACAAGAGTAAACATGATAGTTTCTGGGTGTGTTCCAGGACTGAAAAACAAACCCTTCTGCATCTCTTCAGTCTCCTTCTGTTTGGAGACGTGAACACTGTCAACAGTGCTTGATTCACTCAGGGGAGCATATGCATCACAATATGGCCTGTAATTACTCAGTCATAAACTGTTCCTCAAGTAATATGGAATTGTATTCATATTGCTCTGCAACTTCAAATCACTGCTGCTTGGCATGTGCCACAGTCCTGAAGCCTCTTGTGAGAGGATGTAGAATTACATAGTAATAACTAATAAAACATTTGCGTATATTTGAATGCTGTCTGTAGACCATGTTAATTTTCAGCTAAAAAAAGGGGCTTGCTGATGCAAGGCTGCTGTTTGCAGTGTATGTTTCTAGCCACAAACTCAGTACAGGTTTGGTATTGGTCTTAGAGGACAGATCCTCACTGGGCTCTCAGGAAATGGAGCAGGTACTGCATGACCTGAGAAGAGTTCTGGGAAGCAGTAGTAAATATAACTGCATTTTCAGTCTTGATGAACATACATCTCATCGTGGATTTATGTTGAGAAACTGCAGATTTTAGCTTAAGGTTAACTCCTTCTGGAATTTGTAATGATTGAAGTTTGTGTAGAATTCTGCAGGACTTAAATCTTGCACTGCAATAGGCCACAGGTTTTTTGTTTGTTTGTTTGTTCGCTTTTCCCTCTGCTCTGTAAGTTAAGAACAAGCACATTTAACATATTTGTGAATCAAATGCATGACCTAAGATGTCATGTGCAGAGTGTCAAGCCATTGCAGCAAGTAATTTTAGAAATGAAAATGGGTATTGGTAAAAGGAAATGCTGATGTATCCAAAACTCTGCAGTCCCAAAGGATGCCACTGTAATGTAATTTGCTAGAGATTAAAGCAAGAGGGGAAGAGTCTCTACTGCTTGTCATACTGCACTAACGACAACCACAGCACATTCTAAAATGATAAATGGTGAGAGGGTACGAAAAATATTAATTTTAACAGATGTTAATAAACAGTGTTAAATAGGAAGAAGGCTATGCAGAATGTCTGATATTTATTTACATCTACTCAGGGGTAGAAAAACTGAAGAGTATAAATTATTCCTGACATCTTGATTCTCAACAGAATTCTGTTGCACGTAGAAAAGCTATGCAATAGGTTTTTTATAAGCCATGTGACCTCTGCGTGTGGTTATGAGATCAAATGTTGACAAATGCTTTCCTCTAAGCAGAAAACAGTGCTGTCAGTCTGGAAATGTGGAATTGCTGTGCTTCAGCAGGCACTAAGTCTTAGGCTCTGTTCAGTCATTTTGAGGTGATGGCTGTAATGCAAAAAAATGCAGGCTTGAAGAAAGATGCTTTCATCAAACTTGGGAGTAGGGCACTGGAAATTGTGTGCATGGCTGAGGATAAAGAAAAGGTATAAGAAAGGCAGGGAGGAGGTGGTCATGACTTTGTCTCTCCCTCAGAACCTTTGTGCTGGTATAGAAAATATTTAGAAGTAGTATCCCAGGAAGAAAGATAGTTAAATGTAGAAATTAAAAACATCAGGACTCTACTATACATAGACGCAAGGAGGAAAGCTGCAAATTAACTGCAGCGTGAAAAAGGAGGCGAAACCACATCCTTAGTGGTATAAGTCAACACAGCCCTTTGTGAATCAATGAATAAGTACTAAAGGAACAAGTTTAGGGAGAAAGGTGTCTGTTTGCTCAGTATCCACCCAGAATCATGCTGCAGGGAAGATGCTGCATGTGCTGAGGTTGTGACCATGAGTGTGGAAAGAAGGGACAGAACGAAACAAAAGCAGATAAGATGCTGAAAACCCCCTGTCCCCCTGCCCGACAGAGGCACTCACTGCTAGACTTGAGGAAAAGCAGACCTGGCTGCAGAGTTGCAGGCTGAGTCCAGCCTGTTGGCTGCACAGAACCAGGTACTTCTCAGTGGGAATCTGGCACTGAATAGTTTAATTTTAGATCCTTTACTCTTGCCACCCTCCATGGTTGCTATAGAAGGAAGCCTTGCTCTTTTTGGCTCTCATGCCAGTTGACTTCTTCATGGATTGAATTAAATTTATTTGCAACGAATGGCCCACTAGCAACAGATATGTAATACTTGTATAAAAACTGCCACGCTCTGTGTAAAGACATGATGCTTATATTAATGAAATGAACATAACAGAACACTCAGCTGTATTACTAACACCAGAACTTGTTGTGAGTAATGATATATTTTAAGTAGCAAAAGCAGAAAGAGATTGAGATGGGGACAAAGGGAGTCCTGGTCAGGGCTCCTGGGGAGGAGAAGTCCTATGTAATACCAGAGGGGCTATAAAAGTGTATCTCCCTACTACAGAACAGTTTCCTGGGAAAAACCACCTAAGGAAGAAAATGCTCTATGCTGTTTTACACTCTTTGATTACAAAATCTTCAGCACTTCTTAATGTAGACAGAGCCCCAAGTTGTCATCCTTGCTGTCTCAACAACTAACTTCTGCTCTCACCAACACAACCCTTACAGAAGCTCCTCTCAAAGTATTGCTGACTCTTTTCACCCCAGAACTATACCTTTTTTCTCAATAATCAATTTCACAGCACTTTGCCTCCTCATGATCCTTCCCAGTTCTGCACACTGCTCCCATTCTCCCAAAACATCCTCCTACAGAAGCTCTTTTGTCCTTCTTTCCTTGGTCCCCAGTCACAGGCTTCTCACCTCAGGCACTCCATCACTCTGTTAACAGTACCGTTTTGGTGGCTGGCACTTCCTGCTGCCTTGCCTGTAGCAGATTTTGTGGGTTTTTGTGGAAAAATGTAGAACAGAGGTCTTAAAATCACCCTCTCCCTCCAACCCAGAAGCAGCCAGTAATTAAAAAAAAATCCATATAAAGGAGACCCTGGAGATATTTCTAGGGAAGAGTAGACATGGTAATCTCAGATACAGCTGTGATGTCCCCAGGGCTTGGCAAAGCATGTTGAAGCCCCAGAGCAAAACAGCTGAGAGAGAAAGATGAGAGTGGGAAGGTAACTGTTGAGGGACCACCTTCTTAGCCACTTCTCATCTCTCACTGTTAGCAGCTAGGCTTGCTGGAGTGAATCACAGTCCTGTTACCAAATTGTTCAGAGTGTAAATCTGTTAACATACTTGGCTTGCTTATTTTTAATTGCATTTGTCAAGAAAGAGAAATCTTAGAGCCCCTCTGAAGTCCAGCACTCATCCAAAGGAATACCACAGTACACTTCATTTGGTTTGCTGATGCAGTCTTACGAAGTTCACTGAAGTTCCAAAAGAAGCCGTACTTGTTTGTTTTTTTTTTTCCCTTGTATTCTCCTCTGTCACAGCGCCAAACCCTGGAAGCATATATAATGCAGTCAACCTACTGCATGACATCATCAGTCTTATTTGTCCCTCAGTTGTCCTTGGGAAAGAAAATATTCGGGATCAGACTGCAGCTGCCCCAAGTAGACAGCAGGCCAGCTCTTCCTGGTAGGTTGCAAGCCAGCCTCGGGCTACCTATAAAAGAAATTGATCCATATTTACATTTAAGTTTTATTTCCTGTGGTTAAGTTCTTCAGTCCTTGGTACTGCCTCAGTGACTTCAGTGTACAGCCTGGCTGGATCTGTGAGCACTGCAGCACTAACAGGGCCTGGAGACCACTACTGTAGTTTTCAGATCCAGGCTGACACATTTACACAGCCTGATGCTCTGTTACACAACTTCCCAAAGCCTTTTTTTGGTGTAGGTTCGGAGACCTCTGTGCCACGTTTGCTGGTACAGGTGCTCCTGAGCAATAATCGAAAGGCTCTGAGTTATGGGACAAGGCATACCCATTAGTCACAAGCTACATTTGCACAGCAGAGTGTTGCAAAATTCTCTGAGAAGAGCAAGGAGCAAGGACTCACTACCAGCCTGGGGTCAGAAAGAAACTTCCTCTAAGGGGCATGCTATTATATATTCATTTTGCATTTTCTGCTGAAGCAGGTGGTGCTGCCATTGTTAGAGCAGGATATCAGTTTGACAGCCCCAGGGCAACCATGCTCCTTTGTTCTACTTTCTGCTGCTGAGGGAGCTGGAGGTGGAGTTGATGTTTTCCATTCTCTCCTACAGTCCAGGAAAGGTCTGTAGCATGTAGAATATTGCTTTTCACTGTAGCAGGGTTCCTTGTTTCTGTTGCACACCAGTCTTGAATTTTTTAGTGAAAAGCGTTGTAAGATGTTGTAGTGCAAGGTGACCACCTAAACAGGGAGACTTTAGAGTTGTGTGACATTACTCTCTGTGCTCATGCACTGCATCATGCAGGAAGAGGCAGCCACACACATGAAAGTGGTTGAGACACAGAACATTTGGGGAAGGGAGGAAACTATTTTAATGTAAGACCAAGGGCACAGGGGTCTCCCAGATGGGAAGGAAGAGCAGCAGTAAGGAAGGGACTACACTTCTGCAAAAAGTTCAACTTACAGGCTTTCACCTTCACATGGGAACATGTGCATGGGCTTCTAGCTGAATACATGGGTCTCCCATCTGCCAGAACTTGCGTGTCCATCCTCAGAGAGGCCAGGGCTGGGGCACTGTGTGCCATGTCACCAGGGTTCTGTACAGGACAAGCCAATCAGATCTGAGGCCACACACAGGTTTTGTCCAGAATTCCCTCCAGAGTGCAAACCTGCATTGCTGAGCCTTAATTCTATTTTCACTTATCATCCCCAGCTGTTTCAGCCTGCAGTACTAGCTCTTTTATTAGTAACAGCTGCACCAAATTTTAGATGCAATGCTCTTGTTAGTTTTGCCTGGAGCAGATTCTGAATGGCTTGAAATGTCTCTAATGTATTTATGTGCATTTGATATTTGTGTTACCATTCAACAGCAAAAGTGAAGACAAAAATGTAACTCAAATACAGAGAAAGAGTAAAATATTATTAAGTGGGCTACCTTTAGCTTCTATCTTTCTGCTACTGTATTTGTTTTGGGGTTTATGAACCTAATAAATTTCAGAGACTAAGTGGAGTCTATTCAGTCTATTAAGGTTCATTTTCTTTTAATATCTAATCCCTTTGGGATGCCATTTGCTGTAATTGTTTCTTGAATGATCCTCCAGTGTTTAAGCTTTAGCCTCCCACTCATAAGCTATTCTGCATACACTTGGCGGCTCTGTGCAAAGAAAAATGAGACACATGACATCTGTTTCAAATTTACTTTTCTTTACTTTGCAGTTATGCCCCTTGTCCTATTATCTGTCTCTCACCAAAGAAAAAAGAAAAAAAAAAGAAAAAAAAAGTGCACTTGGTATTAACTATAATGTTTAAGATTTTATATATCAAAATCAAATCTCCCCAGACTGTGTTTTTATAGCCTATAAATTCAGATTTTATGGTCTCTTCTCATACTTCTTTTGTCCTTGGATCAATAGTACTGCCCTTCTTCTGAACTTAACAAACATTACAAACATTAGGCAGGCCCATGAAGTTGTGTTGGCCAGAATGATAGATTGCATTGAAGGAAGACTGCAGCCAGACTGCACTTTTTCCACTCACAACTGGTTTTGACTTGTGGCCTAAATTCTACATATACTTTCATATCCAGTTCTTTTAGAATTCCATCACATTGTTTAGATTAATCTAGTTCACTAGTAAGTATTTATTTTTAACTATTCAATATTTTTAGACTAATATCTGTTATTCTCAACACTACAATTTTATTTTCTTAGTGAAAAGTGATGAAAGATCTTTTAAAAAAGTCCAATCTGTGTTGCTGGTAAAGCAGGTTCTTTCTCTGCATTTTCTAAGTATTTTGTCCATCCTGACTTGAAAAGTCTCTCCGGTTCTCTGTTTTTTCTTTTTTTTAAATGATTTTATTCTTATAGAACTTAGTATCAGGAAAGATATTTGTCTGGCATTTAGCATTAATTTTCCTTTCTTAAATTCCTGTCGTTGCTGCTGGCTGTAACTTCCTATATGATACTAAAGGATGCCTCACAACCTTTAGCAAGCCCCCCCCTCCCCTTGCCCTTTAATTGTATACTCAGCCAAACTACACAGACTCTGCTCTTTTAATTCCCCCATAATTCAGTCCCTCTGTGCCCTGAACATTCCCATTTCTGCTCCCCAAGATTCTCCAGAGCCCTGGCCATGACGAAGCATCCCCAGATGCCTGGTGATCTGCAGTGTGACAGGACCAGCATGCATCCTGCAGCTCTACCAGCAGCAAGCAAGCCCATGGAGCCATCAGCATCTACATGAGCTACAGATTTCCTCCTGTGCCTAATCTTGTGCATCTCTGCTATTGTATTGCAATATGATGCCTTCACTTAGGCACTCTAAAACTGCTCAAGTGTTTTGTGTAGTTATATCTCCTTGCAAGTATGTCTTACAAGTAATGCTCTGTCCCTGAGACTTCTGTTACAGCATTGACACTTCTCGCATTTCTCACTTAAATTGACTACTGCATGGATAAGATCACATTCCTCTCAACAACCATACAAAAGCATGTGTTTTAATATATCTACTTGTGGGATTTTTGCTAATGTATTTCTATGATTTCCAGGTCTGTTCTGTATTATTGTTTTGCCACAACCAGTTTCTGCCACACTTCCCAAGCTACATGCAATTTTTTTTCCTATGCAATTCTATGCTGTACTACATATATGAAGTATATATTGTATTTATACTTAATATTTATACGTAATACTATGTCTCAACCTTTACATTTCCTTAACTTGTGTTTGTTTCCTTTTCTAGATGATGGATAAAAATTATACCATAAATATGTGCAGAAGTTTATCGAAAGAGTATTTCACCTGGTTAGGAGCTGTTGTTTTCATCTGTGGTTTGCCTTTTTTTTTTTTCCTTCCCTGTCCTTCCCTCCCCCAGCCCCCAATTTTAGCTTACAGTAGTGGTTTTGTTCAAGCTGCTGATTTTCATCCAGGTAAGCCTTAGTGAGACACAGTATTTACAGTGAGCAAATACAGAATGCAAACTTTGAAATGTAATGTACACAAGACTATTTTTCTTAGGCAACGTTTAAACAAGAACCCTTCTATTATAAAATGATATGAAAATTCCTATGCTTTGCTCTTATACTTGGGTTTCTTCCTCAGAAAGAAAGGAAAAGAGAGGGAAAAGCAATAAGTTGTGGAGAAAACAGTCTTTCTGTCATCAATTTACATTTTCTTATGCAGGAAAGAGAAAAATAGGAAAAAGGGAGAGAATTTGGAAGATGTATCTCTTCTCTTTCCTCTTTTCCTCACTAAGAAATGATTAAAGTAAGGAGGAAAAATTTAGAAGAGCATTTTTTTCTTTTTCTTTCTTTTTTTTTTTTTTTTTCCAAATGTTTAATATTTTTTATACTAGAATAGTAGGATTTAAAAATGGAGTTTGTTCTTACTAATGATATTTTAAGGCCAGTGTGAAAAATACTCACGAATTTTCAGTAGGTTGTACTGAAGCCTTATAGCAAACGTTACTTAAGATCTGAGGGTATTTATGTGAAGTGTATCTGTATGGCTGAGGTGTCTCTTTCTGAGGCTTTTTTCTACTCCCTACCCTCCTCTTTTCCTAAAACGTTAGAGTGACTATTGATGCCTGTAATCCTTCATCAACATATTTGCCAATGAATGAAAAGAAGCTGTTCCTGCTTGCACAGGGAGGGTTGATCAAATGTAGTTTGTCAGGCTGCAGGTGGTGCAACAGTTGTGGATGTATCATCAATGAAACATACAGCAGAGAGTAAGCGGAGTGGAAAATATGGTGATAGGTTCTGGGACATTGCTTCTGCAGCCGTACACCTTAGTCTTGAATCGTTCAGTTTGCTGAGTCTATGGGGATGTCTCCAGCTTCTGGATGTATAATTTTCTCCCTGATGCTCTCAGTTGACAAATTTCTCTGGTGGCAGGTGTATGAAGCCTGGTAGACTGATTGGCCTTAATGAGAATTCTCTGCTGTCTCCAGACGGCTGCTGGGCTTTCCAGCAACTGCAGCAGTGTGCTTCAACCAAGCACCATGCTTGCCTCTCTGTGCCTTGCTCTGCCAAAGCGCAGGACTCAAGTAAAGCTTATGTCTCAGCATCTCTCAGCGTTTTTCTTTATTACACTAGAGAAAATCAATTCTTGTAGCATAAAGATGTGGGTCATGAATGTGTGTCCTCTTTCCTTCTTGAAATAACAAATTTCGGTGATTAATCTCCATGCTATCTATTTCCAGCTTTGGCTTCGAAATGGAGAATGTCAGATAAAGTGGTACATATATTCTTCAAGTGATACGAGGCAGCAGCTAGATAAATAAACATCTTCCATGTTCAGAGCTCTAAGTAACAATTATAGTGTTACAATGGGAGGTATGCAAGCCCATGTGGATTAAACTATAGTGAGTAAATACAGAGCAACTGCTGGGAAAGCTTTATGAGAAATGGGAAGAGCTTGCCTAGCTAGCTCTGCAAAGTGAACAGCAGCAGCCCTTTGGGGATACCTTTGTTATGGGAGGCAGTGGGTGAACACAAAGAAAATAAGAGTGTACCTAAGTGATAGGGAAAGGTGGTTTGCAAGCACTATGCTGAAGGCAAACCAGTGAAAGAAGACCAGAGAGCTGAAAAAAACCTTTTTCTCATCAAAAAGCACTACCCAAGGAAGAAAAACAGCTGGTAAGGGGAAGGGAGGGCAATATCACGGGTGATCAATTGTCTTTAAAAAAGAGAGGTCAGCCATCATGTAGTGAGGTGTTTAGTATGTGAGGGGAGAACAGCTGGTGGGTGAAAACACCTCATCTATATTTGGCATTTTATCCCAGGTGCTGTATAGCTTAAAAAACCAGACCCTTTAACTGCTGTTCGATTATGCAGGGAACCTGAAACTCAAGTCTACTCAGGAATTCTCAGAATGCTCCTTCAAAATTCAATGAGAACATAAAAGTTTCTTTTCAAAAGCAGCTTTTCCAAGACACTAATGGGTTTAAATGCTCAACTCCTATTGACTTTTAATGTGTTAGACATCTGACATCCCTTTATGCCTTTGAAGAACTCCTTGTTAATCCTCAGTTTACAATTTGCCCTCCAAGACTGCTCTCTCTTAAAATAAATAAACTCTGATCCTTCTGAAAGTTTGAAGGGCTGTATGTCTTGCAAAATGCCCCCATGAATGAAGTATATGTGGTGAGGGAGAATTCTTCTTCATTATTTTACTCAAGATCTCTTATGAAGTTTTGTGCATAAATCAAAGAGCCTGAACATCCACCATTTCAAATAATAAGTGAAAGTAAAGGTGCAGAGCAAAGTATTTTAGTTTTGTGGTTCACTGTTGTGAGAGCAAAGCTAAATCATTATGGTGGTAATTGGCACACTATTAATAAAGTCTGTTATTATTGAATGTTACTACCCAGATAGAAAATCTCCACCAAGTCCCAAAAACTGAACACCTGCTTGTGACTCCTGCTTAAAGAGGAGCTAAGCAGAGAGATGCCCTTGCCTGAAAGTCACATATTATGGAGAACTGCTTCTATTGCCTCTTTCCAGACTCATAAAGCCACAAATGCTCTTTAGTTTTGAAATAAGCTGCACTACTTAAGCTAATGTCCTGAGATTCTCATCTGCAAACATCTTTGCTGCTTCAATAATTCACATTGTTTTATGTTCTCCAAGGTATATTACTCATAACTTGATTAGTGGCCATATCACATCCTGAACTACAATCATCTGTCACTAAACCATAAACAGATGTGAGTGCTCCACACCCATTTAATAGAGACTTCTCTGCTCACATTAAGAATAAGAGCAAGAGCAGGTTAGAGAGGCGGTGTATGGAAGCAGAATGAAGAATGTAGAAGCACTGAGGGAGGTAAAGATCCAGTAAAGTAAACGTGTATTCCCTGTGTCAATCAAATACCAGCAGAAGCAAAGGTAATAATTCAAACTGCTAAACTTAATGATCTCTGAAGCCAGTGAGGCAAGCTTGCATAGATAATCTCTATGAAGTTTGAGTGATAACAAAAATCATTTAAGCCACAAACATTCCAGATTCAGTGAAAGAGATCCAACCTGATTGTCCTCAGATTTGGCAAATCTGGACAGACCAACTTTGAGATGAGATTAAGGTGCCATTTTACAAAACATGTTGAAACCAGTAACTGAACAGAAAGAGCTGGCATATCTTGGAAGGAAAGGGGAATGTGTTTCCCCAAAACCAGCAGACACTAAATGAGATTCTCAGCAAGAAATTAGGTTCTCACATTTTATTTAAAAATTTGAACTTTTATTTTTCCTTCTTTCTCAATTTAGAAACAGATAAAATCTTACAGAGACTGGGATTCTGTCAGTCACTGTCCTGGTTTTGGCTGGGATAGAGTTAATTTTAATTTTAGTAGCTGGTACAGCACTACGTTTTGGATTTAGCATGAGAATAACACACTGATATTTTAGTTGTTGTTAGGCAGTCAAGGACTTTTCAGCTGTCGAGGGTTAGGTTGCGGGGTGACAATAAAACCCTGGCAGATGTATTGTTAACCTCCTCTCCCCCCCGCCACTTCCCCCTTTTGCCCCTCCCTCTCCCCCCTTCCACTAAGGACAGGCGATCGGGAGGGAAAGAATAACAGAGAGAAGAGAGTTGGAAAAAATTAAAGATGTTTTACTAATGCTACTAATAAGAATAGAGAAAATAATACAAAATATACAAAACCAATCTTGTAAGTCTCAGAAACTGCAGAACCAGCACCCAAAGTCCTGGATTGGACTCTGCAGCCAACCGGAGCTGGATTCAGTCTCTCACTAGGCCTCAGTTCACAGGGACGACTAGCAAGGTCCTCTCCTAACGTTGGCCATAGGGAAAAAGGGACGAGATCCTCGTGATCTCGCACTTTTATATTAAGTATTCACGTGAATGGAACGTTATACACAGTTGGTCAGTTTCTTGGTCACTTGTTTCTTGTCGCCCCTCTCGCGAGATGTCCATCCATGCTTATCAATAAGTTTGCATTCCATTGCTAGGTTTACCAAAACATGTGTCTGGTTCTCCAGGAAAATGCAGTTAATATGAAGGCTTTAGCTGACAGGCAAAATTCACTGAAAGAGAAACTTGTTTTTAACAAAACCAAGACATCAGCTTATACTGACCTACCAATGAGAAGGTGGGGAGTGGACAAAAGGTTGGGAGGGGACACAGCTGGGACAGCTGACCCCAGCTGACCAAAAGGATATTCTGCACCATACAACATCATGCTCAGTATCTAAAGCTGGGGGAACAAGAAGGAAGGAGGGGATGTTTGGAGTGATGTTGTTTGTCTTCCCAAGTACCTGTTCCATATGTTGGAGCCTGGCTGTCCTGGAGATGGCTGAACCACTGCCTGCCAAGGGAAAGAAGTGAATTAATTCCTTGTTTTGCTTTGCTTGCATGTACAGCTTTTGCTTTACCTATTAAACTTTCTTTAGCTTAACCCAGGAGTTTTCTCACTTCTACCCTTCTGATTCTTTCCCTAATCTCATGGGGGAGAAGTGAGTGGCTGTGTGCTGCTTAGTTATCAGCTGGGGTTAAACCACAATGATCACTTTGACTTATGCAGACTTTGTGTGGGAAGGGAACTTCACAGAGCCAGTCCTCCTGATGGCAGTCCAGAACTGTCAACCTGTCATAGCCTGGAGTTTTTGTTGGCACCTGAGAAGTAAGTGATTCAATGGAAGTCAAATTTAGATTTGTAAATTGCTTTGATTTCCATGGAAATCTGGACTAAACTGATTTTGCACAATTTGCATAAAGATTTAGCAAGATTCCTTAACTGTGATTATTCTTCTGGATGTCATATCAAGGAAAATAACTTCACAAACACTAACCAATTTATATGATTATTTCTGTTTCTGATTAGGTTGTCCAGAACAAAGGCGAGGTTCTCTTTGCATACTTCTGAAGTGATGAATCTGCCTGAGAAGCCAGAACTGTTTTGTTTTCAATTGTGAATCTGAGTCCCTGGGGTGATGGTTCCTGTCTAGTGTGTCTCCCAGCCTACCAACAAAAGCAACTGTCCTCGCAAGAAGAAGAAATTGTGCAGGTGATATTTAGCTATATTTAGCACCACTGTAACATCTGCATGCCTTTTCATTATTTATAAAATACCTATTCCTGTTTCACCACTCTTGCATCAAAGATTGGTTTTGGCAAACCAGATTAAAAACATATAGTAATATGCAGAATAGATTAGAAGCACAAGGATAAGAAAAAAACATAGCTAATTTTACAAGTAGTGGAGTTCCTCACTTGAAATGTATATACATCTGCTGATCTATTTCATTGTAAACAAGAACAAAAAATTAGAGCAATAATTATACCTTTGCACTGATGGCAGACAATGCTGATGAGATATTCCAGAAGCCCTCAGAAGTCAAGTAGGTACCTTATTAGATTTCATTGGAATTAAGAGATTAAAACAGTGAGTAGATGTTCAACACTGCTGAATTGTAGTCATTCTTTTTCTGAGGAGCTGACTGTGCATACATGCAGCGCAGTGCCAAGATACTAGAGTTAGCTCTGAACTCATTACCTGGGGCACTACAAGTTGTGTAGGAACTTCAGAACTTGGATTTGCCTTGGTTTCTCAGCACATCTAGCTATCCTGCGAGGTGTGCTTACAGCTATGCTGCTTTTGGCACCACAATAACCCTATGTGTACTGGATGGATAAGTATACTTCTATTCCTGCAAAACTCGAGTTGGCGAAATGAGTTTACTTATCCTTACAAACCAGTACTGGTATGCTAATATTTCTGAAATGGATGTAGTGTTCTTAATTGCTCTGCATGAGATTTGGAAAATATACAGGGATAACAGGTCTTTTCTGCAGTGGTTGTCACAGACAAAATCGTTATCCATCAGCAACTACCACAGAGCAAGAAGATTAGGGTGCCTGACTTACTGGGCTATAGCAATAGTGATTATAATAACCACTGTATTGCATGGTTAATTTAATGTAATCTCAAGCACTGAATACATTTGAGTACCTGCAAAGTTGTAGCAAACTTTACAAAAGTGAAGGAATAGAGGAGAGTGGAAAAATATTTTGCTGCAGTGGGATACAAAGGAACAATATATGTAAGTGGAACATCTTTTGACTAATTATTCTTACCTTTGCTAGTTCATTTTTGCCCTTCAAGAAAAGTGTTAGTGATGTTTGCCCTTCAAGAAAAGTGTTAGCTTATTTTTACTTTAAAGGTTGCTAGGAAGTGTTAGGCTGGTTCCTAAGAATTCCTACAACTGTAGTTAGAAGTGAGGTTGAAAATCCTTTTGGCCAGAGAAGGGAAAGATCTTTCTCTTACTCTCTGAGATATATGCTAATGTATGCTAGTGCTACTAGCTTACTGCAATTTAGGTTTCATATAACAGCTGTAACCAGATATTGTACCTCTGCCAATAGCTATATTCACAGCAGAGGCAGGATTCAGATCACCACAGAGGTTTTATTGTACCTTTCCATTTGCACACTCATAACCTCATTTTACTCCTTAGCAAGGAAGACTTTATTTTGGAGTAGGGTCCCCCATGACATATCAGAGTAGTGTAAGGATGATTGTCTCATATTTATCTTCTCCTAGAAAATAAGCTTCAGCTTTAGAATGATTTTGCACCATTCTTGCATCTACATTGCAGTCTCCAAGCCTCAGGCTTGGGGTACTGGGTTACACACACACACACACACACACACACACACAAATGCTGGTCGGAAGTGGGAGTGTACTGAAATCAAACATCCATGAGTACACAATTTACATGAAACATGTTTTACCATTTCTTTATTAAAGCTATTGTCCTTTTTTTGAGAAAATGTATGTATGCTGTTGGCCTCAGTCTAGGTATTTCGTTAATTTTTGTATTTTATTGTGTACTAATAGAACCAATGAGGACCGTTGTATCTGTGTTTAAGGACAAGCAGAATAAAAGAATGAACTAAATTTTCATCAGAGGACATAATGTTTTAGAAAATACAACACATGACCAGAACATACAAGAAAATGGTGTGGAGTACCATAACTGCACTGACTGTAAGTAGTTTACAACAATGGTTTTTGTGGAAAATCAATCTGATAGGATATAAAGCTCTAATATTTTCTGCTAATTCATTATAGAAGGGATGGTGCAAAAACTATTCCTCTTGAAAGAAAGATTGCCTGATGTAACTCAGAACTCAGACTTTAATGGTTCTTTCATGAGCTGCAAGTAACATATCAGCACTTTCCATTAAATTTCAAGTTTCAAGGCTGGTAGTCCAGAGACAGATGTTTCCCTATACTAAATACAAACTATTTTCTCCACTGGTGGGTACTTACAGAGACCAATCGATCTCAAATTGTCATCATTCCCTTCAGCCAATCTACACTTTCATCTAAAGCTTTCAGATTTTTTTTTCAGTCATGATACTATTTCTGCTTCAATATATAGATGTGAAAGTTGGAAATATCAAAGGGATAAACATGTCTAAATGGTTTGAAAGTGAACATCTCAGGGAAGACCTAAGTAGTAAATGGGAAGAATCTATAACAAATTCTCACATTTATTAGAAATTTCAACAATATTTTATTGCTGTGTGGAAAGGAAAATGGAAATATTTAGAATATAGTAATGGTGAAGCTAATGATAACCTACCATTAGGCATCTGGGAACCATGGACAATCCAATGCAAAGGACCTACCAAAAGTCCTCAGGAAGGAAAAAAATCAGGAAGACAGGAGAGAGAAGTAGAGAGTACACGGTGATGGGACAATATACATTTGTACAATGTGAGCTTTGATGATTGGAAAATGACTTGTTCAGGAATCTGATAGAAAGAGAAGAGTTTATCAAAGACTCCAAAGTAGAGCAAAAGTTCCTCAGCTCTGAACTAAAGCAGTTTGGATGAATAAGAGCAAAAAGTGACTTATGTTTGTTATTTATCATTCTGATATAGGTCTTCTTTAGAAGGTTCTGAGACATATTGTGAATCTTCTTTACCCTGGAGCATACAGCAGAACTAGGGTTAAGGATTTTTTTTTTTTTTACTCTATAGCTGGTGGGAGGTTTTCAAAACTGACATTCACAAGCGTTTCCTCTCTTTGTGCCAGTGCAGCTGGTCTTGTCAAACTATGCCTAGAAAGTCATACTCAGTCAGCACAAGCTGGCTGGTTCAGGGCTCCACAGGTAGTTTTTATCTGTTTAAATTTTATTAATATATTTTCCTCAAAAATGAAGACTTCAACTTGATAAGAATGTGTATATACCCATGTGGCATTGTATTTTTTTATTATATACAATACACCTAAGTCTAAGAAAAGTACCAGAACCACATCAAATTAAATACTAAGTGTTGAAAGAAAACCTATTAAAAATAAATCTTTTATTCTCTTTATGAGCATGAAATACAAATAACACAATGACTGCAGCTCTGTCCTCTGCAAGCAGTAATGCTTCTGACACAAATTATTATTTGCTGTGTGCTGACACTTTGACTGGCACTACAGTGGACAAGCAGTGGGCAAGCCATCCACCTGGGTAACAGCAGTCCCACTTACCACTGCCCTATTCGCATGTTTGAGTGCTTTAGAAATACAAAGAAAGCAAGGAAAACCATTTATCTGCATAGTAGTTACTCTGTGAAAATGAACTGAATAATGTCTTTTAGCTGGTCGTTTGCTCTGTTTCTCAGCATTGTGGTGCTTTTTTTTTTTTTTTTTTTTTAAGAAGATGTAGCAAAATTAACTACACAGCATCTTTGTAGGTGACTTAGAATCATGCACGTATGTGTAATTTTTCTCAGATAAATAGAGTGAATCAAGGGTAAACATCATAATATCATTGGCAGATTAAAGAGGAGAAAAACTCACAGAACTTAATACTCTGAAAGATCTTGTTTCCTAGCTTAAAAGTCACCTCACAAATATGTTTTATGCATGGCCTGGAAGGATCTCCCCAGAAAATGAATTAAAATTTCAGGTTTTGTACACTTGGAACACCAGACCCAAATTACTGAGGCATACTTTTCCAAAGCTTTGAGCAAGCTTTGAATCAAGTCCTGTGTCTTCAGCTGGTCAGTCCTGTTTTTAGGCAATAAGTAATATTCTCTTGTCATCTGAGCATATAGAGTCTTAGTAATTTCTTCTGACCTCAGAGGCCTGTAGCGTACTCATCTATATGTGAACTACTCTTGTAAGGATCCATTTATAGCTGGTGAAGGGAAATAGGCACTTTTTGGGTGCAATTCCTCTTACCTATTCTATGCATGTACTTAGCGTAAAATAAATGATGTGTCCGCTGCACTGACTAGACAGATTTCCATTGACAGTAGACAAAGCCTTGGTGATTAGCTCATATGGATGTCTGCATTAGGCAGATGAATGCCACCTCTTCGCATTCAAAGCTGACCCTGATAATTTCAGACAAGCTGCCGAGTACACTAGATAATCATTAACGATACAGGATTAAATTCAAATAATTACCTACAGGCTTGAAGATATTTATCTAATTTTCAGTAACTTGGATCAGTCAATATTCCTAATTGTTTGTTTCGGTGAGTACATTAGAATCCTTCACAGTAAGCACATTACTCTACTTTAAACATATTTTAAAATATTCTCAACTTTTCTGTAGCACACTGCAGTCCTGTTTAATGACAAGTGGCTTTTCTTGTATGTAAAAATTGATTGCTGGCACTCTGTATTTTATTACCTAATTTCTTTTTTCCATGTCTAGACCCTGAGCTGCTGACTGACTTCCTGGCTTGACCTCGGACCCACCATGGGGCTGGGGACGTGTCTGGCCAATGCTGGGTTGTGTCTGACCCTGATCACATATGCTGGTCCAGCTCTGCTTGACTCTCTTGCACACTGTGGGACCTAGCCAGTGAGACCCTGCCCAGCTGGTCCCCACCTCTCCACGCCTGTGGGGCAGGCCCTGCTTGCTGCACCCTGATGCTCAGGATAGAGAAGAAAAGGTCTTTACAAGAAGACTACGTGCATCTTTACAAATGAAGGTAGTGTATGAAGGGAAAAGTTGCTGTATTAGAAACACTGTGTAAATGATTCTCAACCCTCAACAAAAATACAATGATTTCTTAGGCAGGTAAAGGGATGCATGCTTTATTGCACTCATGCAGTATGTGTGCTTTCATTTCTCAGATGACACTGTCCTCATATCCCACTTCAGACCTTGCATGCTGTCCTGTCCTCACCAAGAGCTATGTGTATACTTTTGTTTTCTTCTTCTTGTATAAAGCTTTCTCATCCTCTGTTCCTGGGAGAAGTTCTGTATGCCTACTTTCCCTCCCTAAGTCACCTATTTCTCACTTGTTGGACATTCCTCCTTCACTGTCTCTGTCTTTTTGGGTATTTCAGGGCCTTGTTCTTCCCTAAGGCAGGCATTTTCTGTGCTCCTGACACCCCAAGCTACATTTGCACAGGCCATTCCTACCATACCATTACTCCCGTACAAGTCCTCAGATTATTATATCACTGAAACAAAATTATTGTACTCTGAGAGGAGATTACAAACTGATACTGGCAATACATAACAAAATATGGTAACATGGCAAACACATACATGTAAGCATTGATCATAGTGAAATGATTTGGAAATAGGTCAATTTCAGAGTTTTCGCTAATAGTATACTGTATTTTCTCATCACTGAGGCCTGGCTCCCTTCAAAGAACAGGTGGCACATAAACCCTGTGCTGGAAGAAGTTGTTCAAAGAATGAGTATCTGTTTCTAAACCTGTGCACAAACTGTATGTTGAAAATCTGTCTAAAATTAATGCACAAGTTCATTTTTCCCCAGGCAGGCTTAATTTACATGCTGGTATCTTATAAGAATAATTTGCTTTCCCTTTACAGATAGTATGTTTTGCATGTTCACTTGGGGATCATCTCTTATCTCAATGCTTTTGCTGTGCTTTGTTCCTTCCTGGGTTTAGTTGTTATGAGTTGCCTTGAGGTTTTTTCTGAGGAAGAAGAAAGGCTTAATGAAGTTTCAGCCTTTTTAGTATGTTTGTGATATCTTAATTGTGACAGAGAAAGAGGTGAGATGGAAGAAAACCTCTGCTTTGGCAGACCTTACACTAGCTTTGCAAGGTTTCAAGCAGCCAAATATGTTTTGCTTATTCAAGAATCATCCAAATGGAACATCCTTGTTGACCTCTGATAAATTAAGTACATTTGTGTGAATAGTTTAGTACTTGATAGGAACTGAAAGAATAAGGTACTTGAAGAAAATATATCTCTTGACCTCTTCTTTGGATGCTTTATATCAACATATGGTTTTACTTCTTATAAAGCTTTAATTCCTGAGGGATATTTGCTAAAGCTTCAGTTTTTTATCAGTGATGATCTTATTGCCCAGTGTGGCTGCGTTTGAGAGTCTGAGGTGCCTTTGAAGAAAAAATGAGTAATAGTAATTTGGATGAAGCTATATCCCAAGAAGCAGAAGAAAGAGATTTTGGAGAGGTACTTTTTGCCTTCCCTAACTCTTACTTTTCATGGATTGTGAAACTAAGCCATGAGCTCTCTTTTCTGTTTCATTCCTACATTCTCTTTTTTTCCCTTCTCTCTCTCTCTCTCTTTGTCAGCAGGAGTTTGACATCTGTCTGGATGGGGGGCTTGCGTTATGGAACAGTTTACAGTTTATCTACTGTATTGCTATGCTAGCCTTAAGAAATGAACTACTGCTGCAAGAATACCAATTTCCTACTAATCTTTTCAATACATTATATTCCACATATTTTGAGAATATAATTGAAAAAAACAAAATTACACTTTATTATTTTTGTTCAGTGGACTTCTCCCTCCCACAGATCAGTCTGAGATGCAGTTCCTCCGCCATGGTTGCCTCAGCAAGCCTTAGTTCCTTGTGTGTGCCTTTGTCCCTTGCAGCAGTGGCAGCAGTCAACAAAGCCCAGGGGTCATGGTGGGGTAAACCAGAAGGAAGATATGCCAGCTCGTTAGGAGCTGGACTCTGAAGCTGTCCTACACCTGAGCTCAGCAGACTTTGGAAGTCACTCTGGCTCTATGACTATACACAAAATCAGGAAGTGAGTCTAGGTTAGTCTTTTAGTTTGGATAAAGAATGAACTTCTGAAATCAGTCTACTGCTGAGCCCTCTGAGGGTCCCATGGAAACTGAGCTTCCCACAGGCTATGAGGCTGTGCAGCTGCAATTGCATCAGCCCAGGGTGTTCTGACATGGTTGGAAGTTGGATGATTGGGTGATGTGTGGAGGAAAGATTTTGTCCCCTTCTGCATGTCATGGCTTCTGTAGACTCAGAATTTTCGAAGAAAAACTCGCACTGTGTTCCAGCAAACATTTCTAAGGGAGTCTTTATCCCTCAAAAGCTGATATGTGTTTGTTTTAAAACAAAAAAGTGATCAAACAGATTAAAAAAAAAAAAAGAAAAAATAAAAAGCATAATATTTTTCTCCATGTCTTTGAACTTCAAGTGCTGCCAGTGACACACTGCCTTTTTAAAGCAGAGTATTGTTTATTTAGAACAAAAGAATGACAGAGAAATCATATCAAAAGCCACTAATCTATCTATATGATTTCTGCCTCCTTCCAAGTCTCATTTTCTTTTCAGTTCAGAGAAAGACTCTGATCCTCACAGTTCTTGTCACTCTTGTCAGTCCCTGGTGTGTTTTATGTCAACATTTTTGAGTATTTTTAATGTCTCTTTCTTTGTAGGATGGTCTCTTGAGATGAAGAATGGGATAGGATGCTTATAGACAAGAGCTTTAGGTATCATCTTTCAGGTTTGGTCCTTATTATTTGTATCTGAGAAAGTATTGCATTACCTTATTTTGTGTTCTTTCTATAGCTATCATTGAAATAAACAATATTATAGCATATAAGAAACATTGCACTATAAATAATACCTAATCAGAATTCTTAATTTATTGAGTAGCAAGTAGTCCTATCTGCCACAGCATTATCGTATGAAATATGAATTAAACATTTGAAAAAGGAAAAATAACAGATGTATAATTAGCTATGCTATTCCATCTTTAGCTTCTTTATTTAAAGATGTGGGATTCTCATTCCACAGACAATTTAAAATGTGGAATTAATTAGTCATTTTATAGTAATGGTAGATTGATAGTAATAGAATTTTTGTTGAATTTACTACAGTGTAAAGCAATGACACCTGGGCACAACATAGAAAACAGGATGCACAGTATTCTGTTCTTAGGATCCAACTTTTGTTATTCCTAACTATTTCCTAAGTTAATTGTACATAGTCTTTGTAGCATAATGCATTCTTTGTCCTGATCTTCCTTTTTTTTTTTTTTTTTTTTTATTGAAAAGTTTTGGTTTTAGACATACTATGAGGCCAAGGCTCTGTGACATGACACTGGAGGTGAGGCACCTGTTTCCTCACACTACGTTCCCAGAATGAGTGCAATTCATGCAGGTGTCTCATGCTGGTTATACAGCCTTATGAGTCATTCCTGAGACAATGTAGCAGGCACATTCCAGGCAGACTTCCTCTTCCCCAAGATTTTTATTAAAAGGACATTTAGAAAAATGCAAACAATGCAATAAGTAGGCATCCCTATGAAATTACATTCTCTAGTTAACATAACTCAGAAACATTTTTAAGTACTCCCAGGATATGCAAACCTCATTCACCCTTAGTCTGCTTTCTGGAATGTAAACCTGTTGAGATATATTTAATGAGTCACTGAAAATCTTGAAATCTTTACTGTGTAGCATGTTTTCACTTATTTGCATGTATGCAAAGCCCTGAATTTTTGTCATTGTCTTGACGTATGGAGGTCTCAATTCAGCTGCTGAAACACAGGTGTCCTTGAGATTCCCTAAGGATCTGAAATCTCTGTGATGACGAGGTACTGTGCCTTTGGATAACTTTCAGTGCCTATATTTGGGCAACAGGATTGAATTCAGAATGACTCTTGCTGAGCTGCCTGGTCTCCAAGTGTAGCCCTGGCAGAATCATCTCAAAACATCATGAACAAGCCTAGGTGGAACAGCTTAAGAAATCTGAACCATAGCATAGAATAGGACTATTTCAGTTGGAAGGGACCTACAACCATCATCTATTCCAACTGCCTGACCAGTTCAGGGCTCACCAAAAGTTGAAACATTTTAAGGGCGTTGTCCAAACAGCTCTTAAACACTGACAGACTTGAGGCATTGACCACCTCTCTAGGAAGCCTGTTCCAGTGTTTGACCACTCTCTTGGTAAATAAATGCTTCCTAATGTCCAGTCTAAACCTCCTCTGGTGCAGCTTTGAATGATTCTCACATGTCCTATCACTGGATATCAGGGAGAAGAGCTTGGCACCTTCATTCTCTCTTCCCCTCCTCAGAAAGCTGTAGAGAGTAACAAGGTTGACCCTCAGCCTCCTTTTCTCCAAACTAGACAAAACCAGAGTTTTCAGCTGCTCCTCACAGGACATTCCTTCCAACCCTGTCACCAGCTTTGTTGCCCTCCTCTGAGTGCATTCAGGGACCCTCCCATCCTTCTTAAATTGTGAAGCCCAGAATTGCACACAATATTCAAGAGGAGGCCATACCAATGCAGAATACAGAAGGATAATCACCTTTTTTGACTGGGTGATTATGTAGTGTTTGATGCTCTCCAGGGTGTGATTTGCCCTCCTGGCTGCCACGTCATGGCAATATAATAAAACTAACAATAAACTAATAATCCATCACTTCCAAACAACTTCTTCTCTCAAATTCTTAGCCTTAGAACACGAGGAGGCCAGAAGTAACATCACTGGCATAAGGATAATAAACATCTTTTGCCCATTTAAATTCTTACATCAACATTATGCTTTTGTCTTTCTCTTTCATTTAAGGAGATGTATCTCAGCAGCTTGTTTAGAATAGTCTGGCTCTATTCATGCCACAAGGAACAAGGAATAATTCCCAGAAAAAGACATATAAGAAACTTTACAGATCTGTCGATTCCAGAACATAATGTTATGTATTAATAAATCAGACAGTAGTAGATAATGCTCTTGCGCACCCTGAATCTGTTGTCTGTACTAAGTAAGCTGTTAGCATGGTCTCATATATGAGTGTAGTGATTTCCAAAAGGTGATTTGGATGAGGATGCTGTTTTGTAAGATGGAGACTTTATCTGTGTCTCCAAAGCCATTCTGTTTTGGCTGACCCTGGTGCCTGAGAAAAAATTCAGGTTATGTCTAATTTGCTAACATAGGTATAGCCTAAGAGCTGGCAAAACACCAAGTTCCAGCCCATTTTCATGATACAATCTGTATGACAAAAAAGACATTCCCATGTTAAGCGGTAAAATTATTTATAGAATTTAAGAAAGCCTGTAACCTTGAAAAAATCAACAACTTCCCTTTCCTCCAGGAAAAAAAATCTAGTAGAGTTTAGCTCTGGAACTTTTTTGTTAAATCCCCATTTTTTTTACAAAGGCTGGTTTTGTTAGGTTTGTCCTACAAAAAAATCATTGTATTAAAGTTGCATTTTCAATATTGAGAAAAACAAGAAAAGAGATCATCTTTATTGTTGATAGAAAACTCAGCTGCAAAAAAGTCAAACTGTTTCAGCACTCTTAGAATGCTGGACATGAAATGAATGACAGACTCTGTGGCATCATCTTGTAGAAAAGCTCTGAAGGTTGCTTTTAATAGAGTTTTCATTTCAGATCAGCTTAATTATAGTCATCAATATGGTTCATTAAATACCTACTATATTCCTGACCTGACAATAAATTTGGTAAGCAATATTTCATTGGCTTACCTCCATTTGTGAAACACTACAGTGTACATTAAACTATAGCACCATCTGTACTTAACCTTGTGTTCACACATATGCACATATTTTTTTCAGTTAATATAGTTTGTGTCATGAAATATAATTTCTAACTATCATAATTATTTTTCTTCCTAGTTAGTTAAAAAATACCCTAATTTTACCAAATTGAAGCATCATAACATGAAAACCTAATTTCTTTAAAAAGAGACACACTTCATGTCAATCTTAATGACATTTCCATTCATTATCAGCGTATAGTATATATTAGGCCATTATATTTTTAAACCCCGGTAGTTCCCTTACTAGTTTCAACAAAGCCACTAAAATTACATCTTTATATAAGTGCCACAGCTTTTCCCTTTGGGATCAGTAATATAATTATGAATAGACATTACCTGGTTATTTCCATTACCTGGTGGATTTCCATTATACAAAATCTTTGCATTTCATTAGTGGTCTAAGCTGTAAATTTAGCAATAAGTCTGTTTTTAAAATTAAAGGCTAATTGCTTCAAACAAAGCATAGTAGTTAGGATAGCCTATAACAGTTAATTTTAAAAATTGGAAACAGAGAAAATGTTCATGTGACTGGTTATATTGGGTTTACAGGAAATATAATAAAAAAAAAAACCACCTAATTCCAGCCATGGTAAAATGTTGCAGTACTGGTATTGACAGAGTACTGAATATTTCTGCTGTTGGGAGTCTATTGAGCTTTCAGTACTTCTTTTACACAACAAGAAATCAGCACTAGAGGCATCTAGGAGATTCTGGTTGGAATAAAACCAGAGAATTTTAATCATTACCTACAAAGTGCAAAAAGAGCTGCTAGGAAAGGTGGTGTCATTTATTAGCTAGATTTGCTGTGTTCTTGACAGGTATACCATTTCCCAGGCTGATGGGATTCTGCCTGGGATTTTATAAAGGAGACAGAAATGAAGCAGGTAACCAGCTCTCTAATTTGGCACCCATAGGCACCTCAGAATATCACAAACACTGGGGATTGCCTGCAAGTGTGCTCAGATTAGTAAGCAGACTTCAGGGAGAATTTTGGCATTGACTCAAATCCAGCTTGGAGAAGTCACAAAAACAATGATTTACTGTGTATTATAAAAAACAGCTGAACTTTATTATGAAGAAACAGGAAAGGTGTAAGTTTCTGTAAAGTTCAGACTTTAGGAACACATCTGAAAATTGTATTTACTTACAATAATACAGTGTCCTGGCAGCTGTTGTTGTAACACAGCTACAAGCATGAGCAGGGACACGTGTGCAGTGCACAGTTAATAAGCTCCAGACAGTCTTCACACTGCTCAGCCAGAATCCTGTCACCTCTGCTGAGTAATTTTTCGTTACATGCTATATCAGATAGAGGTCTTTTTACAGTGGTTGGAGAAGAATGACTGCTGCAAGAGCGGGGTTTTGTGGTGTCAAAAACTGTAGTTCTGTTACTAAAGAGGAAGTTTTGGTCTAGTGTCCATTACATACAGAGAAATAGAGCAGAGTTCTATGTATTAGTCAAAGCGTGTACTACCACTGGGCAAGGATCATTCTTGTGAATGCTAAATAGTGGGAAAGGTATAAGCAGAGGGCACATTATAGACATACTTTATTAATAACCCATGCTAGTAGTGAACTTGCAGTCATGCTATGCATTGTTTACCCTTAGGCTGTAAGAGTGAGTGAAGGAAAAGTCTGGTTGACGGTAACCAGCAACAGGTATTGAGATGTATATGATATGCATGGTTGCCTTCTTAGTCACCAAATCTCAGTAAGGAGTGTGTATTTAGCATCACGTGTGCTACAAAATATGGAATGTATTCACTTCTTGCTTCTATTTGGAGTGACAGACCTGGTATTAAGATCTTAGTTAGGCAGTTATGCTCAGCTGAGCGTGTCTGCCTGTTGCTGTCAATATTGCTCTCAGCTTTGCTTCCTCTGATCAAATGGCAGGTGGGGAGAGTTGATTTCTTTGAATGCTCAGTCTTCTTTGGAATGCCATTTCCAATTCAACAGCATCTTAAACAATCAGGAGGGAACTTTTATGCAAATTTCTTTAACTAGGGAAAAAAAGTATTTGTCTACCTGCTAAGTATAAATGGTTTAGTCATCAGAATCTTTGGGATTCCTGGCAAAAGACAGATGCATATTTTGGCATGATGCTTGTACAATACTCTTCCTACCTTTCCTATGAAAATTACAGTATTTATATTCATCTCTGTTTACAACATGCTGCATATCTAGCTTCAGAACACACATTTTTCAGCAAAATAAAATGGATGAGCACAAAGAGGAAAGGGAATAAAAATCACATTTGTTTTCAATCCAAGCTCATATTTGTTTTATTCTGTGCCCTCTTTCATTCCTTTATTTAGAACAAACATTAACAGGATTATGACTCTAATTCTCATTTTCATTACACATGGTTTGGAGGCACTGCCTCATCCCAGCCCGGAGCTTTGACCACCTGTACAAACAAATACGCTGGGCTGGGCCAGCTACCCAGAGAACAGTGTTTGATTTTGTTCTGTTCTCCTTCTGTCCTCTCCCTACATTACCAGGGAGGACAACACAACAGATCCATGGTAGGCAGAGTTTGACCAGGTGACACAGGGAGACCTGGTATGTACAGACTGGTGTTTCTTCTACAGGAGATCATCTGGGCTCCGTGCCACAGAGGCAGCACATGGTCCAAAGGGCATCAGGGAACCTATGGGGATGGTGTATACTCAAGCCTAGTCCTGGAAGCTGGAGAAGAATGTATGATGTGGGTGGAAACAGCTTCCTATGGGGGAGTGAAGAAATAATCCAGAGAAGAGGAATCATTTGCACTGAGAAGAATCAGTGCTATTTTAAGACCTGGTCCCACTGAACTTGAGTGCTAGTATTCCAGGTAGAAGAGGCCTCCCAAAGTGCATTAAATAGTGCATGCACAAGGATTCTATGACAGATGGTCTGGATTTAACTGTCTATCCCGTTGACGTTACTTAGAAGGAGTTCTATAATATTATTTGGTGGATCCTAGTTAATTGATTATGCAGTTAAAATCAGTTTATTTTGGATTGGTGTGGATTTAGGCAAGAACTATGTCCAGAGTGCCTAATACCCTAAAAATGGCTATAAACGTAATACATTCCAACTGCTTCACACCATTAGAAAACCAAAAGTCTGGACAGTCCAACTCCACCAAGCTCCTGGAACATCTGGGAGTGTAATTTCTTGCAGCCACTGTTAATGCTGATTCATGGATCAAGGTGTAGATCTCCAAACCATGTGCTACCCTGGCAGAGGAGAGGTGGGCAGCTGTTTTCTCAGTAAATACAGGAGACGGAGGGCAAATAGAGAAATGAAAAAGTAATTCTGAAGTTTACTGGAATTTTGTACTGTCATTAGCCCTTCCTCATTATAATTTAATCTGTGAGTGAAGTTAGCCACAGACAGTTGTGGCGTTTTTTTGGTAGCAACTAATGTGTAAGTAACTTGAAAAAGTTTGAGCCTTTTTTTGTGTGCTAGAAAGAAGAAACTTGGTGACAAGGACGTGCAAAAACAAATGGCTTAGAGTGAAGAAGTGGTGAAAGACTATTTGTTATTAAAAAAGAATAAAAATAGCAATAGTGGAAAGGACACATAAAAACATGGGAGGTTTTCAATTTAATGAGAGTGGTAAGAATACGGAACACAAGTTCAAGATGTTCAGTAATATTTTTATACATGTGTTTTCAGAGACATTACTAAGGGAAAATCTTTGCCTGAATTCTAGCAGGAAAAGTGGCATTTATGTTACAAAAAGATTTAAATTTTCTACAGACACTAGGTGAATTTTACTATGAAGATTTAGCAAGAACCTTAGAGCTGAAAGCCTGATTTTATTTAAAGAGTGTGCTGAGAGAAAATGAGACTTTCTGGCCATCTTTAACAAATCCCAAGAGCTCCTTTCCCTGTTGAACTGGTTTCTGTGGAAAAAGTGAGAAAATGATGGCTTAATGATACAAGAGTGTCTGAGAGGAGAGAGTTGGTCAGCCAAAGAACAAGCTGCACTATTTGATTTCAAAAAAGCTCACCCTTCACGCTGAAAAAAAAGTTTCCTTTCACTTTCAGTATGTACTTACTTACCCATAAATAAAGAATACATAATAATTAATAAACTGTGGAAGGTAAATGTTTCCACTATTTAGCTACTTTGTGTTTATGTGCTCCATCCAACTAAGTTTATAAGCTTCCTTCCAAAAACTGTAACAAGAGGGTCTGTTGAATATAGTAGTGCAGAGAAAAAAAATGCTACTTACTCTTAACATGGAGATTAGACCACTTATTTCACTTTAGGTGAACCGTTCTTCATCTGAGCCAGACGTGACAGGTGAACAGCTTGTACCTTGTATTTAAAGACTGTTTCTTAAAACAGCACAACATACTTTCTTCTTATCGTCATATTAATGTCAAAGGAGATTCTTTATTACAGTTACATGAATTTTAATATAAAAGGGATATGCATGTTAAGATGCTGGTTGAATTAGAGGGAAAACTGCACTTTGGAAACAAAAAAAGGATCCTAGAAATTTTTTCAGCAGAATACTAACCACAGTGAACTGGCTGTATCTACAGATATCTTGACCATACTTGAATGAACTATTTAGGAGCCACCAAACATGTTAGAACCTCTTCCTTCTCACCTGTAACTGAATTGTATCCTGAAAGTGTAGGTGACTGCCTAATTGAGTTTGGAGTGGCCAAGCCAAATCCACAGGATTAGTACTTCAACTGCTAAGGTGGGCTGAGACACAACCTTTTGCTGCTTATAGGTTACCTGGAGAGATTATGTCAAATAAAGGTCCTCAGTCTGTTACTGAAGAGTTTCAAACATTCCTAAGGAGAAATTCAATAAAGCACACTCTGTCTATTGGCCAACAGTGTCAGATAGGTTAGCAGAATGCTTTTGCAGACACTTTCAAAGGGCCCTAGGAAAAATAAAAATTCAGTAGTCTGCCATACAGAAAATCACAGCAAAGTTACTTCCCAAATGTCAGATATGAATTAGGGTTGATGTATTGGATTGTGATTTAGCAAAACAACTAAGAAAACAGTAGAGTAGATGTATTTTTAAAAGCTGAGTACACATGCCTTGACTAAGGAGATAGTTCAGGGCAGGATTTTTTTTGGGGGTGGGGTGGGGGGGGTGGTGGGATGGGGTGTGTTGCAGTCCATGTTTTCTGTAGCAGGATGAAAATGACAGATAATGAAGAAATGTGCTTATTTGCTTCAATGTAGAAACTTCCAGAAAGGGAACAGTCTTGGCAGAACTGAAAAAGTTTTTGAAAAGGGAAAAATGAGATATATATATATATATGTATATATATATAGACACAGAGGGATGAAGGCAAATATTCAAATTTTGATCTGGGGGACAGTAAAGATACTTGTGGACCAGGTATCTATAGGTGTAATGAAATATAATGCTTTACAAGTCCAATTATGCAATGACTTAAAAAAATTAATTGTATATAGCTACTTCAGTTCTATCCCAGTGTGATTATACAAAGTATCCGTAATTCATATATATGTACTGGGGAAACATAGTATATATGAAACCTATAACTGCAATGTTTTTTGTTTTCATGCATGTCACCTCTATCTTTATAGGATGTCACTGTTGCAAAAGGAGAAATTATGTGAGGAAACACTGTTACTGCAAACACCAGAGGAGAAACACCCTGCTGCCTCCAGTGGCCTGACATTTCTTCTTTCTTAACTGGCTACTTCACTTGATCTAGAGTGAATGTTATTATGACTCATAGTATATCACATTCCCTCTGTATATGAACTGCAGCCAGTCCCATTAGGAATCTTGTAAGTTAACCAGTCATTGCTTTACTCCTGGGAACTTTCTGAACCTATAAAACGACT
Source organism: Nesoenas mayeri (assembly GCF_963082525.1). Taxonomy (NCBI): domain Eukaryota; kingdom Metazoa; phylum Chordata; class Aves; order Columbiformes; family Columbidae; genus Nesoenas; species Nesoenas mayeri. Next base: position 143,891,134 of record NC_137543.1, on the reverse strand, counting down.
TTGCTTTGTGAAATAGCTGAGTTTTCATTTTTCATTAAGAGCTAGTCACAAAAGGAAAACTAAAGGCATCAGTATGTCGTCTCCAATTTTAAAAAGTGCTGAGCAGACAACATTTGATAATTATTAGCCCTAGGAAAAAAGCAAAACAAAACAAAACAAGAGAGTATTTTAAGATGGAATCCTTATATGTCATCCTTTTGTTTTTTACCTTTAAGTGGTAGGAATTATATCTTCCAAAGACTAACCAGCAGTTTGAGCAGGCAAACAAGTGAGGTAGAGTGCAAGGGATCTTTTGTCATCATTATTAATAGCACCTTACATTTTCTATAACACTTTTTCTCAGTCTCCAAGACTGATCTGTGCTATTGTTGAACAGGGTTGATTTTTTAAATTCCGTTTTTGTGAAGCTTGCTTGAATATTAAGCCATGAAAAACATTAATTACATTTAATAATTATGCTAAACATACATTCAGATCTGTCACACAACAAACAGATGTGTCTAAGAAGCATTTAAAGCACTATATTAATTTATTCTAAAATGTGATAATATTTACATAAGGTTAAAAAATGTTGTGTTGAGTGACACTGAAAAGTTTTCTGAACCAAGGAAGAAATGTTTTCAAAATTATGTGAGTTAGAAATAAAATAAAATTATAGTTTTCCTCACCAAATTGCTGTATATGAGATCCTTTGTAACAGAGACATGAACCAAATCATTTGATGCACCCAGCTGAAGGAAATGGGCAGTGTGATCAATTTGACATCTGGAAAAGCAAATATGAATATTTACAAGGTATCTGAAAGTAGGAAATGTGATGAAAAATATAAATTCTCACTACTTTAGTGGAGTAGGTTTTGTAGGTTGTTGTCAATTTGAGGATATCTAACCTGCCTGTTTAGTGCACAGTTGCCAGGACACGACAAATCCTCCCTGACACAAGATTAGGAGGAGCTGATGGCGTTGCAGAGACATTTCTCATAGAAGAGCTCTGCAAACCCCACATTGGCATGCTTTATGGCCACAGCTCTAAGAAGCAGAGAAAATTTGCAGACCAACAAAAGAGGGGACTGGGAAGTAGAAAGAAATACTTTCTCATACGACACCATCAAAATTATATCAGAAAGTAAGTAAAAAGAATAGATAAATAATTATTTGTATAAATAGTTCATCGTTAAGAGTAACTGTAGCCATGAGAGGATTTTTGTCTTTGTAGCATCATAGAAATCACTGGCATGGAACTGGAGTCCTGCCTGCAAATATTCCTCTCCTTGACACATCCCAAGTTTGTTATTCTCTGAGACAGCATTTCTCTAACCACCACTGTAGAAAATAGTTTGTCTTGAAAGGCTTGTGGATGAGTGTGTTGTACCAAAATTTTCATGTGAGCAAACTTTTGGCCTTCCACACATGAGGTATAAACTGACACAGCAGAGGTCTGACATGGTGGTGATAAGGCTGATGGTAAGCAAGCAAACAATTTTTTTTTTTTTTCCCCTGTATTTAGGCATATTATTTTGATAATAACACACATTACAAATGTTTCCATTTTAGTCTACCAGTGTATTAAACCAGGGTCTGAATTATCAAAAATATTGATTGCTAGTACTGAAAATTAAATGTTTTAAAATTGGCTTGAATTAGGGTAACAAGCCTTGAGCAGTGAGTTAGTCCAAAAAGTAGAGTTTACTCTGGAAGTCTTGGATCTGAGATTTCCCCTCAAATATTGCAAGCACTCATTAGAACTATGTGTCAGGTAATTGCTTTAGAAATCTGCTGTGGGATACCTGATGCTGAAGCTGATAATTTAGAGTGGACAAGTGAAGAGCTTCACAGTCTTAACTGTGCTTTTGATTTACTCATAGCCTTATCTCAGTTCTTCCTCACCAGCCATTATAGAATGGCTCCATAGTGCTGACCCGTTGCTCACCTGGACGTGATAGTTTACTATCAACACCAGATGTTGCTTCACCTAGGAAGTGTAAGTTACTCCAGAATTTCTGTGTATTTCTATATTTCATGGCTTTATGAAGGTTAAACTGATCCCTGCTCTAACAAGAAAATTTTTGCCTATCATGTTAGTCATGTTTCATTTTTATACCTGGGAGTTCAAGCCAATGCCATAAAGTAAGAAACCGAAGTAGAATATAGTTTAAATTTGCTCTGGCTGTTTGAATAGGTGGGTATAAGCAAAGGGTGATAGCATTTTATTTGCAGCACAAACAGAAAACTTAAGAGGATAATGCAGAATTTCTAGCTTAACAAATTGTGGCAGCATGTTTAATGCTTCATTGATAAAACAATTCATAGTGCCACTGTATGGATAGATTCATAGTAGGAATACACATGGTTAGTCACAGGGTTGATCTTGATGTTAAGAAACTCCACTCCAGACCAGACTTTCTTGCTGTCTACATTGTTGTGTTAAATTAGGGTTCGAGCCTGCACTTGCCTCAACACAGCTGATTGTCTGCACTACCTGCTTATTGATTTATACTCCAACTAATGTCTGGAGTAAACCAGCCAATTTACCAAGTGAACATAAACACAAAAAATTGAAACCTGCCTTTTTAGACTGGAGCAACTCCATTCTCTCAAGCCATAGGGTCATGCTTTGTCATAATTAGCTATTTAGTACAGATGAGAAGAGCACAAGAAATCCCTTCCCCAGTTCCCTACTAAGTGAGTCTGGTATCGTGATTTCTTCTGGGGCTGTATCTGAACATTATTCACTTTTCATTCTTTCTCTCTGCACACCAATGCTTCTGATTTTTAACAAGGCAGCAAAGAGTGACAGAACAGAAAAGACGGCTGAAATATTACCTTACTTCTTTAGAGTGTTTAGGATTATGTAGGAAGAGAAAAAACAACCTTCAAGAACATTGAAACCAGTGTTGATTCCTTTCCAGATGTTTTTAAGATCATAACATTTGATTCTGGACAGAGCCTGAGGTCAGCAGTGTTTTTTTTTGTTTCAGCTAATTTCCTGTATTCCAGTAATTTTGCTTCTGATTCCAGTTAATGCTGGAAAATACAGTTGTGCAATTTGCAAACATGAACTTAACTGTACTTTTTCTAACCCTACGATACAGTTTATCACTCAAGTCCGTTAACTTTTTGTCATACCTGTCAATAGGCCACCCAGACAATTTTGTCCACTTCTCACTGAAAAATTTCCCTTAAATTTCTTCTTTTAATTTTTGTCTGTTCCTCTGCTGCCTGCTACTACCAAAATATTTCTTAAAAAAAAAAAAAAAAGGTAATTTCTATGTGATCAGTTGTCAATGCTTCTCCAAAGTAATCAATGCCTTTTATTCCAGATTGCCATGGAATTATTGAATTTCTGGCAGACACCCTCTCATTAAACTCATTATACCTTCACCCTTGCAAACCATGGGGATTGAGAACAGCTGAAAGTGTAGTCCCAGTTCCAAACAATTGCTTAGATGGTGATGTTGTTAGCAATAATGGGTGGCAAATTACTCAGGCTACCCAGATTATGCATCATACTCCGAAAGAGTTAAGGATTGAGATGACTTCTGCATACATAGTTATTAAAAATGTTTTCTGCAAAGGTGTTTGTAAGAAATTCTCTGTACACCAACAATAAAAATATTTTCTGGCATTATGTTTTATTTTTTGTGTATCTCCTCTTTAAAAGGTACTTATTCTATCCCTGGAGATATGAAATGTAACAATGTAAAATGAAACTATGTCTGTGCATATGTAAGGTGTGATTAGAGATTTCTGGTTTTTAATTTAAAGTCTGTTCTCCCTGACCTTTCAGAAGAAATGAGTTACTCATAATGTCTAAGTGACTCCAGAGCCTAAAAATACACCTGTAACACAGATCTGAATTGCAGAATATATGGTGTCAAATGACATGATATTGTCCCCTTAAGACTTCATTCTGTGAATAAAAAATGGGTTAATGGTTCTTTAACATGTTTGTTAGAAATCTCTGTCCTGATAACTTTTTTTTTTTTTTTTTTTTTTTTTTTCCTATGAATAAGGTTTTCTCAGTGGAAAAAAGGGAGTATGATTCAGTATTCTTTTAAAAAGTCACCACTTCAAATATTGTAAAAGTGAGTGAATTCAGAAAAATCCTGATACATTCCTGTATTTATGGAAATGCTTCTCTTGAGACAGTGGGTGAACATTATCTGTTTAGACCTTCTCACCTCCTGAGAATCTGAGGAAGATAGAAAGTAACTTCCATTTCGTAAAAGTATAACTTTCACAAAATCACTTTAAGAGAAAGATACATGTATTTTTCCTATTTGAAAAAATTTATAGAAAATGGAAAAATAAAGATGGGGAATGTTAGCTGAATCCTTTCTCCCTTCTTACTACTGGAAGTTCAGATTTTTTTTTTTTATTATAAAATTAGATGAGAATACATTAAAAAAAAGACAAGGTCCTTGTTTTTTTTTTATGATATTATCATTTGTTTGTACTAAAAATCTTTGGTGAATATTTCTGTATGGAAAATGGACATTTTCCATTCAACTTTTAAATGAGTATATTCACTTTATGGCTTTAGAACTATTCTAGAAGCCATTGAACACTGAAAAAAACATATTTCAAAATGACCAGATTCAGATGTGTTAAATTCAACCTTAGTTGCTGTTTCAAATCTCTCTTCCCCTTTGAAAAGCAGCTGTCAGCCAATAGCAAGCACCAGGAATAAGACACTTGTGTTGATATTGATTAGCTGATGTGGATTGAAAAGTCTTCTTAGGAGAAAGGAGCAGGTGCTAATAATCTGGGCAAAATCACTCTCCTTTTGCGATTGTCCTTGAAAATAAAATGCAGCAAGCAATTCTTGACTTCTTGCCAGTTAGTTTGTTATGACTAATATACTTTATATTCCAGATCTGTTGAGTTTATTTTGGTCTATGTGTTTTGTAAGTTGCCATGAAAATTGTGCTTTCTTTTGTTGTTATTGATTTATTTAAATGTATTTAGCCAGAAGCACCCCAAAAGATAAACCACCTCATTTTGTTATTATTTTTAAAACTAGACTTGAAAGTGCATCCAAAGCTGTTTTGAGTTACATCTGGTGAAAAACTGTAGGAATTAAAAATCTGCCTGTTCTCTATATAGTGAAAATTGAAGTCTACGATTTAAACTCAAGTGGCTGAATTCAAGGTAAGAGAACTGCAGTAAAGCTCAATTGTTCAGCATGAAACCAAAAAGCACAGCACATCAGCAGAGATGAGACAGAAGCAGGAATTATTATTATTATTATTATTTTTTTTTTTCCCAAAAGTTCTTACAGTGTGACAATATGGAAAACTAACTTTTTAGCCTTCGTTCATAGGTTTTGAATTTTGTGTACCCCATGCACCAAAGCTACTGGAGTGTGAGCAGCAGAGTGCCTGGGGCAAGAAGCGTCAGAAGATGGGAAGATGATGCTGGTGCATGTGAGTCCCAGCACAAAGGCAGTGCTGGCGCTGACCTTGGAACATGCCTGGGTTTCCTTTGTGTATTACATCTTCATTTTACTTTGCAGCACAGCCCCCAGCCAGCCTGGACTCCTCAGGCAAACAGGAATGGATTGATAAAGACCAGGAGACTGGTATTTACGTGAGGGACTATGGCTGGGAGTCTTGAATATGTCTTTTGGACTTCTATTTACCCCATACTCTGGTAGGGAAAAGCATGTGCTGAGGTCAGGGCTTAGGTCAGCCAGGTGATAACCTAAAAATTGTCTCTATCCATTAGGTAGTCACCTGAGTGTATATACCAGACACTGCAAACAAGAGTAGCTCTCACCACTCAATCAAAAATTGTGTCTGGAAACATTAATTCCCTATTCTTTTGTTTAACAGCCTCAAGTTGTTTTCCATGGAGACAGCCTATACACTGAGGTGTGATCTAGGGTGGAGGAAGGGAGCATGGCATCCTGCCTCTTGCCATGCAAGCCTATAATCATGTAGCAAACGTGGTGACCAAGAGGCAAGTGAGACAAAACTGATTCTGTGGTCCAAGCTGTGGTCCTTGTACCAAAGTTTTTATGGGTTTTTTTATGGCCTCCTGAGCCAGCCCCAAATTTGATTTCTGAGCTCCCAAGAGGAGTCAGATCTCAGACACGTCCTGTGGGATAGTGTGCTGGGTGTTGGGCATCCCTCATGTGGTACCCACTTTTCTCCTGGAATCTATAGAACCGTCAGTTCCTGGCTTTGTGTTTTGGTTTCTCACCCTCAAACCTAGGTGTAAACAAACAAGCAAACAAAAACCAAACAAAAAACCAATATATGCATATGTGTATGTGTATGTATATGCACACTGCCTAAAGGTGAGACTGAGAGCTCCACAAACTCCTGGGCTTCAAATTCAGGATGTGTTGGCTGGCTACTCAAACAGCCCAGACTGTTGACATGGCATAGCTAAGCTGTTAGATGGTTACACCACAAATATAATTTTACTGGGAGCTACTGTGGGTATAAATCACAATGACAGGAACCATTTGTTTAAAAAAGAAAAAAAGGATGAAAGAGATAAAAGAAAACTTTGCAAAGAGTTGCTGATTTGATTAATATCTTTAGGGGGTGGTGGGAGAATCACCACCATATCAGCACTAGAGAAGTCCACTGAGACAGCTTGATTAATTGAAAAAGCATTACGTAAATGTATAAGTGCAGACATAAGATGAATTCTTGTAATTGTGAAGTTTTATAAAATATCAGCTACAAGATTAGAAAGATATGATATTGTTTCTTTTAAAAAATTCTGTACAAGAAAGATTCACTGTAAGTTTGTTCAGTTCTGAGTAAGAGTAAAAATAAGGGACAGTCATATAAAATTAGACTTGGGAAAGGTAATATTTTTAAACATACATACAGCATCTTAAACATTATGTAAGTCTGTACATAATTCAGCAGGTCTTACTGATAAATTACCTTGTTTGATAAAATGTATTTTCTGTGACTATGATAAATTATTATTTTTGACTCATTACTTCATACTTAGAGAGAATAGCAAAAAATATACAAAACAGAGCATCTCAGGAACTTTTCTCATACATTTAAAGGGCAAAAAACTTTATACTTATTTTCTTGGCGTACCTGTGGGTTTTTTTTTGTTTGTTTGGTTGTTTGTTTGGTTGTTTTTTTGTTAAAGAATACAAAAAGAAATTCATTAGATAAACTTACAGGATCATGGATCTCATCTGAATTTATTTTTATGAATGATGGGGAAGTTGGAAATTAATTCATGGTATTTTGAAGTAGATAATTTCTATTGTAGGCATACAAAGTTTTACAACAGAACAATTCATTTTGCTTATAGTTAAAGAAGTAAAATATAGTTACTTAGAAACTGACTACTTTAAATATTGCCATATTCATAATAGTGTGCAATCTCAGTCTTCAGATACTGAATCGTGAAATGATCCTGAGTACTCAGATCCCACACCTGTTTACTGGTACCGTGGATAATGTGCCACTTGAATACTTGGTGATTTCCAGCTCCTAAACATAATTTCAGTATGAGATGAGGCACAAATAGACACGTGTACTGTAAGTAACAACTGAGACAGATAGAAAAGCTGCACATCAAATACTGTAAAACGCATGCATGAGTTGGTGTGAGTGCAAGCTTTTTGGGGAAAATGAATAAATTTATTAACTCTTTTGTAAAGCTCATCAATAAACTGGTCGGTGCACCTGGAGAAGACTAATTGGCTAACACCCACTCCTGCTGCTTATCTGAAATTATTTTGTTCATAGAAATCCTAAACCTATTGAAACTTTATCTGTCAAGAATCTGGTTTGACTCTTATAGCTGTCACTACAGATCTTGCTCAATTGTCCCACAGCCACTGAGGCTATTCCAGGTGTGCGCCTGGTGTGACCAGAAGCTGCCTTTCGCACTATCTTTCATGGTATGTCTATAGTCCTGCTGTGGCTTAGCATTTAGCATCAAGACTCTCACCCTGTTCTCCAGACAGACACATAGGGTCTGTGCTTTAAAGGCTCTGTACAGATATTGCTGTGCTAGTACAAGGTCTTGAGGAACACCAATAACCATTTAAATTTAGTTTTAGAAATTTAAGTTGTATGTACCAAGATGAACTGAATGGGTGCTTTATGGTGCACACTGCACAGCCAATACTTTTATTCACCTAGAATTATATTTTTTTGGTTGCTTTGGCACAGGGCAGACTGTCAGGTTTGAGCACCTGGAAAATTTGAGGTAGGATGTTCAATAATTTTAAGGTAATATGCATGCGATATAGTTGTCTTAAATTGAAAGAAATTTTAGGCTTGCATAGTGTGGCTAAAAATGCATGGATGGATTTAATTTGTAGGATGCTTTGTTCAGAAGTCCAAATCTCCCAGTCCAAATCAGTCATAATTAGTCACAGGAATAATATATATTTAAAAAATAAACTCTATTTATGCTAATTTCATCCCCCTCGATCACTGTCATCTGCTGTGTGGCTCCTGGGGCAGATATTTTTTTTACCATGGATCTGTTTGCTTTTGACACAGCTATAAAAGGTATGACAGGTATTTCAGAAATACAGTATTTTTTTTTTTTATATAATTGAAAGCACTTTTGTGTACCTCTGATTTTGGGGAGAGAGTGTATCATAGAGGGCTAAGCAATGGTAAACAGCCTGCAAACATAGACTGTGAGTAAAGTTCAGACTTAAGCCAACAAGAAGTCCCTGGTGAAGAGAAGCATGCCTGGAAATGCAAAGCACTTGCAGCCTCTCACTGTTCTGGGAACAATTTGTGTGTATGTGTGTATCTGAAACCACAGTTTGGTCTGCTGTTTGAAAAGGTTGCTTGGGGTTACATTCTGCCATAAGATTTTGGCATCTGGCTCTGATTGGGGTCAATGGGAGACCTCTGAGTGCATCTGAGGGCACAGCATGACCCTTCCCGCTTGTTTCCACTCACTGTATTTTTATGCTATGGCACTTCTGAGCAGGGACAATCTCAGCTTTGCTTCCTTTCATTCTCTGAGCAGTCCTTAGCCTTCTTTCTTGACTTCCTTTCTTTTTGATTTATTAAGCTACTAATGTTCAGATCACAGTCTATACAAATTAAAACTTCAATCTGAAAGAAAAAATAACCAAGTAGATAACACAAGCTCAGGATAATAGCACAAGCAGCTACTGGCAGACATAGCATATTTCATTTTCAGCCGTCTTCTGAAAGACAAAGAACAGTTCAGTCAAATTAAAAATGTGGAGAGATTTTCCTTCAAGCCACATTGAGCAATCAAGTCTAAAAAACAAGCCATACTGTGCTCGTGAAGCAGATAATAATGTAAGTGATGAGGTATTCCTATTAGGATTAAATGGCTCCTGTGAAATAATAAACTGACTTAATGGACAGAATGATCATAAGGTACTTTTCACGGATATGCCAGAGGCAGAATTTTTTTTTCCTGGATTGGAGTCCTGTTTTGACATTCTTACTGCAAAGCTCCAGAAGGCTTGAAGTTTATGGAAGTCTTGTGATTACCATGATGGAAATGGAAGTGAGACCCTGACAGCTGAATGCTCCACAGCCTGTTAAAGTATTCTTCAGGGTCAGCAATGCTTAAAGTTTTTAGTTGCTCACAGCACAACTCTGATCTAGTGTAGTATCTTGTATTAAATGTGTTCAGTACTTATAGAATTATGGTGGGAAAATGACCATCCTTGCAAGGAAGGCTGCTTCCTATTTAGGCTGTAAATTGATTTCACTTCTTTTGGTCTTTGAGGGTTCTACTGACCTAGGAATAGTTTCAAACATTCTAGAACTAATGAAAGTTAGTGAAGGTGGCAGCCTTTTTGTAGATTCCACAAGCACTGCTGTACTTGGACTCTTGTACTGCTTAACCCTGGAGATTAATTCTGTGCAACAAAAAGTAGCAGAGTCTTAGGGACTTCCCTTGGGATATGAAAGTTGCATGTTAATTGTAAGCATACCCCTTGCTGTAATCTGATAATTGTTCAATATGGAACTTCTTTTAGTATCATGACATATTTTAAAATGTAGATGGTCTTCTCTGCTTCCATAGAAACGTTTCTTCTTTCAATCATTGATTTTAAATTTGCTCTACTTTGAGTACAGTCTTTCCTGTCACTTCAAGTTTTGCACCATCTACAGTGCATCTAATCTTTGTTCTTTTGCCATTTTTTTTTCTTTAATGCTCCATGCTTACCTTTGTGTATAATACTGTAAGTTTTGCAAAACAAAACGAATGCTATTGCCTGAAATTTATACATCTCTTCATTTTCTCATTCTTTTGACCTCTTGGAAACAGTGTTGAGACCATTTGTCTTCTAGTATTCAACATGAAGTAATTTCCTTGTAGAATTTGTTTAAATCCTTTGATCTCTTGAACTGGTATCTTGATTTTCTTTGGAGTTCATGACCTTTTTTCCTGTAGATATACAGAACATAAGGTCTTTCCTCTATTCCTTCCCATAAAGCCAATAACTTTCTCTGGTGCCTGATTTGAAGGCACCTCCATCTGATAACTTTACCCAAGACCTAGTTTTCTGTTGTGTTGCCTGAATTTGTTATTGTACATTTAAACCATCTTTTTTGTTTTAAACCTTTCTGAAGGGTGCCCAGTTTCAGGGGTCATAGCCACTCAAAAATTAGATTACAGATCACTCTGTAATATTAGTGATAAAGTATTTAAATGTGTAGTTGCTGTAACAGGATCCTAGTATGACACCGGGATTTATTGCACAAGAGAGGAAGAATTAGGGACATCAGAAAAGCTGTCTATAGGGAGCATATTACTACCTGTAGGCAACCCATGTGGAATAATAAACAGAAGTATCTGCACATCTGCATGTCTCTGGCACTGGAGCATGCATGAGGAAGCTAAGGTGCCAAGGAAGGACCTCCATACAAGAGGACAGAGAGCTAGAATAAGGAAACTTCAATGTAGAAAGGTTTTCTTTGTTCAGAATGCATTGCTGCCTCATGGATTCAGGAACCTGGTCTTGGCAAGCTGTGATCTCTTCTTTAATCCAGTACCACTTGTTCTTATATGCACTTAGTTCCTCATTCACTAGGAAGCAGGGGGCTGTCTGCTCTGAAGAACAAAAACCCTATATTGCCTCCAAAATCCTGTGCTTTCCCCTCAATTCTACTGCTTTCAATTTGGAAACTATCCCACAGTCCTTCTCCCCAAAGAGCAGTCATCATGTCAAAGTGAGACACACGGCACTCTTTTATCAGAATATTACCAGATTTGTTGTGTCAATGACTACTTGCAATACAGATATCCAGATGCTGATCCACCACTCTGCATCATGGGGTAGTGAGACAGAGCTGCCTCAGGAGTTTCTTGTCCTTTTGCCCAAATGGAAAATGCTCTAAATGACCTTACCTCTAATGCTTTGATGACCTGCTGGAGAGAAACACAGCAGGAAGACTCAGGTTGTAGAGAGAAGAGCTGAGCAACCTGGTCTGACCTTGTAGCTGATCCTCTTTTCAACAGGAGGTTAGATTACAGACCTCCTGGTGTCTCTTCTAGCTAGAACTATCTCATGATCTTCTGAGAACAGGACTTCAAATAACTCATCCAAAAAGCTCATCTGAGCTTTCAGGCAGTTTGCAAAAAAAGTCAACAGGTGAATGTCGATTTTTCTAAAGAGAGTTCAGATTCTCATATATGTGAAAGCACTTTTTTTGGTAAAAATTTCACTAAAAAATATAAAGATGCCATCCTTGCAGTGAGGTTTTTTATTATTGTAATTTACTGTTATCTGTACCGCACTACTGAACAGAATTCAGTTTTATTTCCTCTGTCACCTTGGAAACATTCATCTCTGTGACAAATGGATGTTCAGGCCAAGAACATGAAAGGAATTTGGGAGTTTCCTATATTATCTGGTGCCACCTTTGTTTGACTTTGCTTTTTTATACAGGTGAAAGAAGAAAGTGGTCACAGTAGAAAACTTTCTTAATAATACTTTAAAGATTTAGCTCCCAGGATAGAGCTTTCAGATTCTAGATGACAGTGAGAGCACTTTCTAATTTGTTGGCTCCCCAGTGTAAATGAAACATGAAGTAGATTTTGGTTTAAAAATTACACAGTCCTCACAAGTTTTTCCTTTGTTTGGAATTCCCCAGTTTCTGGTGACTCTAATGTAACATCAATAGTAAATAAAAATATCATACCAAAACAATTCATATCCCAGTTTAAGAAAAATAAATAAGCAGTAAAAAAGTGTAAATATTGTTTCTACTTTCCTTTTTTTTTTTTTTTTTTTAACACTTTACAGTTCTGAAGAAACTTTAAAATGGTTGCTAAAGCCTTGATGAATACAGGGAAAGAAAAATGAACACATTTCTTTGGAGAAAACACAAATATTTTAGTTGCAAAATGTTTGGTTTATGCAGAGATGTCACTGTGTTCACATATAATTCAAATAAAATGCTTTAATGTCCTGGGAGTTTTATTGCAGGGGAAAAAAGGATTTTTTTGGAAACTTTTTTTTTATGTCCTCATTTATCTTTATATATGAATTTACAGAAGAAAGGAAACATGAAAAATACTGTGGAAGGAGTTTGGAGGGTTCAGAACAGATATGATGGATAAACCTGCCTTCCATGTATTGGTAAGACAGAAAAAAAACCCAAACTGATTTACTTCCATTTTTCAAAACATGAAACTCAAAACATAAAACCACAGAGAACTTAAGGAAGTATCACCTCACCTTTTAATCTTGAAGATTGTTTTGTCAGAATGACATTTTGTGACTAAAAAATTGCCCATAAGATAGATAAAAAACAGTTCCTGACACTTATTCTAGCAATTTATTATCTCATGGTGGGTGTACTATGCTATGAAGTTACCATCTTCAGCTTCTTTGTATATATTTTTTTTGTTGTTTAGGTATATACATGTGAACAGGTTTTCTCAGTTTTCTGATTTATATATAAGAAAACGCTCTGACATTTCTGGGTTTTTGTTTGGGAAAACGTATCACAAAGATACATGTACTCTCACAAGAACAGGAAAAGTGTTGTCTGAAAAAACCTTCATTATCCATAACATTGAGGGAGTATTATGTCACTCGAGAATACACGATGAGTGACTTTTTCAGGTTCACGTTTCTGGTATGTTTTCATTAAAATTTCCTGAGTGTTTTATGAAGGCTTGTGCATTTTCTATGAGACCATCCATATACAATCTATTTTCCTAGCAAATTAGCTTCAGAAAACTATTTTATCACTGCTTAGCACTTTTGTGATCGGGTCAATTGTGTCTCTCTGGCAGTGCTAAGTGTATATGTAACATAATGTTATAATTTACCAGTAAAAGCTATTTATTTAGGCAAAGGCACTAGGGAACTATCAGGAACTGTATTCTGACAAGCAGATATCAGTTTAAATGGCTCATATCCCAACAGCTGTTGAGAGTATTAAGTGGAGGGCGAAGGCACAGGAGGACTATACAGCCTGTGCTTTGGTTAGTCGTTGCTTGGAGGAACAGAGGCATTTTTCTTTGCATATTGCACTGTCTGAAGGTCATGTTAATTGTTTAATCTATTCTGACAAAAATCTGATTAACTGATGGAGCAAGAGAGAAAATGCACCTTTGGGGAATTTTTATTAAACTGAGTCTGGTTTACTGGATCTCTAGTCTAGTATAAGCCCTCTATCTGCTTTTCTTTGCATAGCTGGAATACTTGATCAGTGATTGTGTTGAGCTTTCAGTTCAGAGGCATGCAGGCCTTCTAGAAGAGAGCAGAAATAAAGCATGTCCCCTTGGCACAGAGAAATGCATTCTACCTTTGAGCTTAATACTTCAGAAGGTTCCTAGGATTCAGCATGTGGTTGGTGTTGATTTTTCTTCCTGTACATCATATGTCTGAGGTCTTCTGGGGGACTGATGAAGACAGATTATGCGTTTTCACCAGGTAGTTTTTGAATTTCTGTGAAGGGTTTCCTTGCTCAGATTACCTGAAGGAAAAAAAAAAAAAAAGAAGTGCCACTCTAATAATTGTTTTCTCTAGACCTGTTGCAGCATTGCCACAGCAGTAACTATATATCTAAGTGCTGTAAATGCTTTTTCAGGAATCATGACATCTGACCGCATAACAATGTAATTTCTTTTTCATGTGTGCATTTTTTTTCTTGTTCCATTAGCACTGACAATAATTACCTCTGCATAGGTTAAAGGTATTCCATACCCCTAATTAATCTATAATTTGTACAAATGGTATATATATTTCTAAATTATTAAATTACTTGAATTAAAAAAAGACATTTATTGTTCAAAGATCTACTTGGACATCTTCCTCAATAATTCATAGAATGCCAGGTTGGAAGGGACCAGAGGGATCATTTGGTCCAACCTTTCTTGGCAAAAGCATGATCTAGATAAGATGGCTCATCACCCTATCCAGCTGAATCTTTAGAGTGCCATTTTTGCAATTGATTAATGTCTACTATATATTTTGAATGATACAATTTGAAAGCTTGCATTTGAAAGGCATAACTGTATTGTGATGTCTGTAGAAAACTACAGTTCATAAAATGACATTATTTTTAGATGTCAGAGCAATGCGGTCAATCTGGATTCTTAACATGTTGTTTTTTTAATATCCCCCCCTGCAGTGATTCTACAGTTAGAAAGTGTGCAATTATTTCATTGATTAAGAGATTTAGAAAATGATCCATCTTATTTTTCTGAACACTAGCTCTTCAGTCTTAGCAGTGATACCATCTGTTTGTTGATCTGAATAAGAAAGGATACAGTTTTATACAAGAGTTTCACCCCAGCACATTGAAGTTAATGGGAACTCTTTCATGAACGAAAATTGGAGCAGCAGCACAGTTGTACAACACTCCCTGCATACAAATTACCCACCTTTGTTTGAAAAAAGACAAGAATGGGAAATCACCAGAAGCAGAAACGACAGTAAGGAACAAAATTTTCACTATTAACAAAAGTTCCTTCCAGATTCCTTTCTTGGGTTTGGACATTGGGGAAATATGTTTCCTTGCACTCTGCTGTGTTTATGGCAGAGGTGGAAGTACTGTTTTAACTAACATTGTCCAATTCCCTTTTATGAGACAGTTAACAAATAGATAGAAATTTTGCCAAAACATTACTCAATTAGGTTGATATTCCATGTCAGATGATGGCCTAAGCCAAAACACCTCTGTGTCAAGCATCAGGGCTGAGGAAGTTCATTGTTTTGGAACTTTGAAGTGTTCTAGCTCTACATCCAAAAATGAACAGGAATCTAAATTCTTTCTTTGTCACTACCTCAGTACCTTTCTTTGAGAAGTAAGAAGAGGAAAATATTTCTGCTATAGCTCACCTAAATAATATTTTTTTCCCTGACCTAAATGCAGTCCAAGTTGATTAAGATTTTGCTTTTATTGATATGAATTTGGGATTTCTGTGCTTAGGCCTGATAACATAGTAGTGTACTGTGTGGAAATATGAATTCCTTCAGGACAGGAAAGATTTTTCTTTCCTAAACTTTTTTCTGATCATTGATCTGACACTTCTTAAAGATAAAGAAATGAAAATAAACCACAAGAGTGAAAAGCCACACTGGACCTATAAAAAATAGTGCAATAACTTCACCTTCTGGGAAAATACTAGATGAACCACCAATTGAGGAGATTCTGCAATTGAAACTTAGAGGCTTTTTTTTCTTCCAGTGTCTGAAAACACTGAAACTCCTGGCACCAAGTTAGCTGTATGAGACTATGAGACTGTCTGTGTAGGGTGGTTTCATCTCTGAGGCGGATAAGATAAGGAAGGGGCAGAATTTCAGGACCATCATTTCCACAGTTCAAGGGCTCTGGCTCAGTAGATTGTCAGGGAGCTAAGTTGGTGGGTTGGTAGGAAACTATACAAGTTTCAAAGTTTCAAACAATCTTATAAAAAATCTATCCAAAGCTTTTTTGCTTTTTTTTTTTTTTTTTTCCCCCCAAAAAATGCTCTGTTTTCAACAGAAGACTGAGTCCTAAGGGAAAATGTTTTGTTGGATATAATTTCCACCCCCAACCACCTCTAGAATGTGAAATTCCTTTATGACGGTCAGATTCAAGATAATGTAATAATGAAGTGTTCTTATTTATGTTTTAGGGGGAAGGATTAAGCCTTAAATATTGGAAATTATTTAAGACATTTTTTGATGCTCTTCAGGTATGCAGAACCCAGTTAGCTCTCCTAGAAAGTTAACTATTTATTTGGCCTCTTTAGATCCACAAATGTGAATGAATTGGGGGTGTTTTTGCTCAATGTGTTTTACAAAATTAATATTAAGAAAATGTATTGCCTTCAGTATGATTGATGCTGTGGCATGAAGAAAGGATGAGGAATGTATGAGAAAATATGAGAAATGTATGGAGTAAAGTGCTTTTACCTGCAGAAAAGTAGAGCTGCATTGAAAATCTATCAGGAGAAAATTAAAGAAAGGCTGATTATAAGCAGCCATGTTAGTCTTATTCAGTAGCAATGCTGAAACTGAAAGAGTAAAGGCTTTTCAAATTTGAAATGCTAATGAATAATGGGAAAGAATAGCTAGTTTAATTTAATGTTCATACCGCATATAAAATTATGTTATATCTTAATGGAGTAGGCCATGTGACACAATTTCTCTTTTTGTTTGTATCACAGGATTTCTTCCTTCCATTTTACAAAACAGTGCTGTTTTGTTACACCTTAGTAACCATCCTTACTGAGGTGCAAACATTGATCTCTACTGCTTTCACAGGTATTTTAGTGAATTTCATGAATTTTGCATTCAGGTCTTAATTACATTCATGCAAAACATTCTGCATACAAGAAAGGGTGAAATCTGAATCTATTGCCTCAGTGATTCTACTGCATGAATCTGCTACCATTGAAGATCTAAATAGATTGCATTTTTAATTTGCCATGAAACAATGATGAAAACCAAGTATGAAAGTGATTTGTGTATATTTGGAGACTGATATTAAGAAGTAGAGGCTTTCATTTCTCATGAAAAGGCAGTGATGGCTGTTTTCAGTATGAAAATGAATGGGAAATTGTTCTTCCATCAGTTTAATAATTTTAATTTAAAATTACATAAATTAACAGGCTTTATCAAGCACAAGGCAGTCTGCCTATTTCCATGCTAAAGAAAATGGATATTTAAATATGAGAGCACGGTGCTGAATTTCTGGAAGAAATAGGGACCAGATCTAGTAAATCACCACAGTGATTCTTAGCTAATTTTCATTTCCAGCATTTACCAAGCAAAGTTAGCTGCTCGGTTTTTGAAGTTGCTGATCCAGACTTTTAGTGGCAGTTGGCAAAGACCTCAGCTGTACCAATTTGGAAATGTACAGAAAAGAAACAATCCTACCTCTTGCAGGAAACTTGAAGATGTTTGAGAAAGATGCCAGGTGTCAGGACGAAAATCATGTCTCTTCAACTTGAAGTATTCAGTGGAGACATGAGAGGTGACTTTCAAAACTTGTATCCATGTTATTTTATGAGTTGAGTGATAATTTACTTATGAGACCCAGAGACATTTCAGCAATGGGCATACCAAAGATTTTGTGTGAATCAAATGGAGTTTGGACAAGCATCCAAATGACAGAGACCATTAGGTCCCAAAGACTAACTGATATGGCACAGTTTACAAGCATAGAGCTAAATTATTTTACCCTTGAGTCACCTGTTTTTGTATTAACTTGGAGTTTGTATCTGGAAGGTTTTTTGAGAGAGTAATAAATGGTAGGAGCTTAAAGTGTAACAGGGACTATGCTAAAATTAAATGGTGGTGATGATAAGATGGTGGTAGTAGATTTTCTCTGATACAGATTTGTTTATTATAGAGCATGAAAGATGTTGAAGAGAAACCTGAAGCCTCAGCTTAACACTACCCTGTGGGCCAGGTTGTATAGGTCAGGTTGATTCATAGCATTGTTAATCAGTCCTTTTCTGCTTAGCAAGAAAGTTTCCAACTTATGCAGTGAATTCTTTTGTATATGAGCAGATCCTGTGCAATTGTGCTTGACTGGCATTTAATGATTTGGAGGACTGTATCCTGAATGGTGAAATCCTGAAATAAGTGTTCATTAATGCCTGGAGCTCTAAACTTTCACCCTCACTCAAGCTCAAACTCCAAAGCTACCCTTGACCATTTCCAGCCTTATGCTTTGATAAACATGAGACACTTAGCACTGCAATCACTGTCAGTCCTATTAACTCACCACGTCTTGAAGAATTTAGCAATAAACTGCATTCTGCAGCCTCTTCTCTCCCTACCATTACATTAATCCTCACCATATCTTTTCCCTGACTAGTATTCATACCACTGTGTCAAATTTCCCAGTCCAAATCAGTTAACCAGCCTACCTGGTATTACATTATGAAGCCCTGTAGACCTTGCTGTCTGAAGTAGTATAAACATATTTCTATTCAGATACAGGAAGCATGTTCTACTAGAGGTGAAAGTTGGATATTAAGCTAGGCAAAGGTCATAGTGATGGTATATGCTTAAGTTTAGGGTTAGCTTAATCTTAAGGTGTGGGAAAGAGTAACTAGAACTTGGCTTACTGACATGTTCTTTAATGATTGTTTAATCTTGGAAGACTGGTCATCAGTCAGGATAGCTGATTATAATATGAGAGGCAGAGAAGGTGTCTGAAGGAGAAGTACTATAGAACGGTATTTACTCCTAAGTTTTTCAAATCCGATGACATTAGGAAAAGGGCTGTTGCTGCCAGAAGCTTAAGATCTCATTGTACTGATGCGATTGGAAAGTCCTACGTAACTAAAATGCAATGCTTACAAAAATCCATGAACAGAAATCTTCTGTTTAACTTCAGATAATGGTGCTTTTGTAATGATTGAGACCAGCTTTAGGGTTGGCAAGAGAGTTAGGATTCAGAAAAACAGCATCTGAGGAACTGGCTTGTTGCCCTTTTCTGCAGAGGTCAGTGCGCTGAGGTAAGTGTGGTAGAGATGTAAGCCAATGCTGTACAGCAAACAGGGTGGTATATTGGGATCACAGGGTCATATTCAAACTGCAGGTTGATCAGGAAAATATGAGCATGGAGAGGGTTTTTTTCCTTTGTATTTCAAGGACTCCACCCCTTGTGAAGTTGTCTGGCTTTGTCTTGAATGTGTTTTAGCAGAAGGCTGGGCTGCTGCTCCTTATAAACTTCTGCAACAGTGAACACTCTTGTGCAGCAGTTTGCTGTTTAAAATTTAACTGTGGCTTAACATGCATTAATTTAACAGGAAATTTACTTCTAAGGTGAAAAGAGTCAAATAACTCTAGTATAAATTGTCCTGTTGCAGGATTATATTCCATTTCAGTAGGAACCGGAGGCACTCAGTGTCTTGCAGTATCAGTAGTTTAATATCTGTAAATGATATAGATAGTGAGCCAAATAAAGCGTATCCTGTTTGTCAGGGGAATTTCAGCAACATTAAGCACTCCTAGGCTGAGAACTGTGTTTTTCCAGGGGAATGAAGTCAGTCCCATTGCTGAGCCATTTTACACAAGGCTGGGCAAGGCCTTCCTGAGAGCAAGAATCTTGCAATGAAGGAAATGAAAAAAAGTTTCTTAGTTTTTTTTCTGCCTCCTATGGAGGGAAATACTGTCTGCTGGGTAAATGACATGCCTGTGACATTACTATATGAGATCTGTATAAGAAGGCAAGTACAGAAATGAAACTTGGCAAAGTTCTTTGCCCTGATCCTGCTGTTTGTGTACAAGAAAGATTCTCAGAATGATTTAAGGTCATGTCTTTTGACTGAAAACTCCACAGATTAATAAATTGCTTACACAGACTTACTATTTGTCTGATTATTTAAATAGTTTTATTTATAAGTCAGAAGCTGATCATATGTTAATAAATAGATTCATAATTGGACGTTTTATTTTGGAAAAACGTATTTCATATGAGGTCCAGAAAGTATCAAATGGGAGTTACACCGTCACTATGTTTGTGCTCTTCCAAGCTGCATAATTCTGAAGTGTGAAAAGACTAATCTGATACACATTCTAGTCATTTTTAATGCATAAGTCTTTTGATATTGGAGCATTACAAATATCTCAGAGGGAAGCCATTAATCAATATTCATGCAAAGCTATGTGAATACTCTGTTATCCCTCTGCAAGCTTTGCTTCCTCTTGTTGGGCATTCTGCAGTGACAATAACTAGGCAGCACTCACTTGTGGAATTTACAGAGAGATTATGTATTCCCTAAATTGAGTGGGCCACAGGCAGGGCTAGGATGCTGCTAGGGAAAAAAAAAAAAAAAGATAAAGAAAGACTGCTTTCTATTTTGTTTCCTCACTAGTTGTTTAATATAAAATACATTACTTTTGGTATTTGAATAAATTAACTGACAGCTGTAAGAGACCAGTTTTGTAACATTCAATGACGTGTTTGATATTTGCAAACATAAAGGTCTTAGCAGAATATCCATTAAAAACCTGAAAAAATGAATGTGATACTTTGCAATCTGGACTAAGCCAGGTTCATGGGGAGATATGAAACCTTTTACTAGACCAGCTGATATAATTAAAAAACCAGACAGATTTAAAGGCATAAAAAACCTTTAAACACTTTTGAAATATAAGGCCTCAACCTTCAAAGCTACATGCTAGTGGAGAATAATTGGCTAGAATTTAACTTGCTTACATTCAGTAAGAGATTCAGAGAAAAAAGCTGGTTAGCATCAGTAGGACAAGATGCTCCAAGGGAATATCATAGCAAGTGAAATGCCCAGGTCGTACTGAGAGAGGGAGAACAGCGAATTATTTTCTGACGAACACTCAGTGATTAGTTGAAGTTGAAAGGGAAAGAAAGAAAATTGGTCTGACATAAAAGCAGAATGCTTTTTGTGTCTTTGATTTTTAATGTTCAGGACCATTACAAATTTGAGTTTCTGTGCAGTACAACCACATTATAATACAGGTTAACCTTTCTGTATTTTCCTGAGCAACGATGTATATATTGTGTTTGTATATATAGCTAAAGAGGTATATTTAAACAGAAAAAGCTGTCATCTTTGATACAGTTAAGAAAGCAAGCTAAGCACATGTCACATTATGTACTCCCAGTGGCCATGCCCTTTTGGTATAGGCATTTCTACAGACTAGAGGAATCGATGATCCAGAGGATCACAGGGTTAAAAAAATAATTGTCCATTAGTTTTATTGAAGAGCTGTGCACTGGATGCATGCCAGATAAGGCGTAGTTTTCCCAAGAGTCACTGAGGAAGAGCTTTTGCAAGCTGTGGATACTATATAAAAGAGTTAGGGACTCATAGAAGCACGGAAGGATTCCCTCCCGGGTAACTCATCAATGAATGATTTAATCAGGTTTTCTATGTGACAAAAAAAAAAAAAAAAAAAAAAAAAATCCTGTAAATAATCAACCCAAAAGGTGTCTCTGTTTCCACCCAGAATAATTTTTACCTGAACTGAACTTTTGAACTGTTCTATACCAGGTAAAGAAACCAAAGGCTCAGACAAAACACTAGATCAAACAGGTACAGACTAGATATGGTTTATTATTAATTTTCTGTATTCACAATTGTGAAGGCTAGCAAAACAGACTTCTACTGCCCACCTCCTCTCCAGCTTCTTTTTCCCAAGTCTTACTTGTTAAACAAATTTTAGCTCATGAGTATATGTTATTGTCCTTTGGAGTATCACAAAGCTGTTAGGTATCTGCACATGCATGCAAGAAAAGGGAGATGATATTTCATGTGGGAGAGGAAGAGAGTTCAGCAGAAAGCTGCGTGTTTAAAGGAGGCAAGGATCAGTCCTGAGGGACTGGCTCAGGGAGGAAGAATTTAAGCCTTATTCATGTTCACATTCTCCTCCTACAGAAATAATGTTTTGTCTGATGTATTGAAGTTAGAGTTTTCAGGAGAAAGGAGCAATAGCTGAGAACTGTCTGAATTTTCAGCTCAGCCTGAAAAATTCCCTCCAAGTCTCTAGGGAAGGAATGCTAAGCACAGATGGAGTGGTGATATACTGAGCTGGGGGAGCTACCTAGACTGTTTGTTGTTCTGAGTATTTGATTTTCTGAATAGCAATAAAGCCTTTTTCATTGACCTCCGAAAGATTAATTTCTTAATTTAACACTCAGTGGCTAAGAAGCCTGCAGAAAAAGAAAAATGTATGTGCATATAATGAATTGTGGTGTTTATAATTTGTATAAGGCACAAACCCCATAATCTGCTGATTGCAGTTGAATTTGAAAAGTGCTAATTCATGAGCTTTGACATTCCAATTATTTTGTTATTAATACATTCTGCATCCACCTGTGCTGCTGTCTTAGCATCATTTCAATAACCCTGCTAAACAACACTAAAGACAGACAATGGGATATGCCATATCACTGTATTTTTCTTAAGGAGGGTGTGGGAAATTTAATGAGACTTTTATTTGATTTAAGGTGGTTGCTTCTCAAAGCAGAAGTACAAGGTGTTGTGAAATTGTGCTGACAAAGGAAGGTAGGAAGTGAACAAAAACTCAATTCCATTGAAATTTTAGACTTGTTCAACCAATTATTTTTGTGCTTATCATATTTATGAGTGGTCTGCTGCAAATGGCTTAATATTTCTTAAAAGAGTTACATTCATTTTCATTTATAAATTAATCTTTTTCTTTTTCTCTCTGATGAATGAATTTATCCAAGTCATGTTGCCTTATAATTAAAACATGCGAGAAGGGAAACAAATAGAAAGGAACAGAGATAATTAAATGAAAGTGCTTTTCAAGGAGTAACCTTTTCTGGTTACAGTGCAATTATTACAGAAATGAAACAGTGATATGGCTTTAATGTTGTGACATACAGACTGTGTAGTATAATAATTCCAGACCACCTTTCTTGGAGTGACTAAAAAAGCCAATGCATTTAAAACCAGACAGGTGTTAAGATCACACAACTGCCTGGATTTGTGTATGCTGTCAAAAAAATAACTAAATCCTCTTAAGTGAAACTAAAAGCACTCCTGGTGATGTGATTCAGTCAATCTGCCTGTGTCACGCCAGAGACCTGGTGCTCACAGGACCTGGGATGCTGCTCTGTGTCACTGCAGTGTACCAGGAGCAGGACTGCAACACAGGACCCTCTTCTAATAGGCCTGCAAGTCCCTTGGGCAGGTTTTATTTCAGTCCTGAATATTATCTCATTAAATATAGGGGTCTTTTTTTCTCTGCTATACAAACCCAGGAAGAAACGACATGATTTTTAAAGCATCCCTGGCTTGCCCTATTTTGCCATCTGGCACACAGAGAAAGAAATGGGAAACCAACATTATAGATCTTAATGGCAACACTGAAGCCCGGGGAGATCCAACTTTTCCCGTCTGACCAAAGGTGTAAGATAGGAGCCTTTGACAACAAAGCATAGGTTTTAGTACTGCTAATAATTCCCCTTGGTAGCATTAAAGATGCACTATTTGTGGAAATTTTAACTTTGAACACATCAGAGTATATCACTTCAAGGTAAATACACTATCTAGCCAAGTGAAGATAGTCTAGAGCATTACTTTTATTCTCTTCATATTCTTATTTAAAGCAATTTAGTGTTATATTTTTGGTTGTTATAAGTAATGAAACTGGGTGCTTTATTTATTCCACTGACTTTTTCTTAGTACATACAATGGTTACACAATGTTTCCTGGGGCTGCTTCTGAAGAAAGTTGTCTTTTCTTTCATGGTCCATATAATGTAAAGATAATTTCTTTCTAGTGATGAAGGAATCTTTATATGGACAAATGTTTTCATTAACAGTGGCTAAGAAATAGACTTTTAAATGACCATTGTAATGTGATTAGTTATCACTTCAGCAATTGTGTTTGTGTTTTGGTCCCCCATGCTCCAACAAACTCCTTTTTGAGAAATTTGCTGGTTAGTTTTCAGTGCAAAGGTAGCTGTCTCACTTTAGTGGAAGGAAAGAACTTCTTGTCTCTG
Organism: Nesoenas mayeri; assembly: GCF_963082525.1. Lineage (NCBI taxonomy): Eukaryota > Metazoa > Chordata > Aves > Columbiformes > Columbidae > Nesoenas > Nesoenas mayeri. The sequence goes on along the minus strand of NC_137543.1, from coordinate 143,867,221 downwards.
GGCATAAAAATGCAGTAGGAATTGAATCATTGATATCAACATTTGTGCGTTTATTACCAGCCTATTCTGCTTGTCTGTGAGTAACTGTAATAACCCATTTTCTGACATTTATGTGCATATTATATCAGAATCACATTTAAGAATTCATTTGACTTTTTCAAGAGCTGGAGATGAGGAGAGTAATTTTCATAGATCTCTGAAAACCAACCTTTGTCTGCAGCTGCTTACCTTGGGAATACTTCTCAAGTTAACAAAAATTTCAGCCCTAGTCTAAAAAAATCTCAGAGCCTTACAATTAGCTAAAACTAATACCTGATATAAAATACAGTGAAAAGTGTCATTTATGGGTATTTTCTGGTCAACAAAAGATAATTTTATTGAAATAGGTCTAATAAAGCATTGTGAGCTTCTGTGATATTGTAAAATAAGTAGAATGATTAATATTTTCTGACTATACTGAAATTACCTATTATTAAATACAAGGGATTAAAAATTGTCTGCTCTCAGTTTATGAAAACTACAATACAAATTATTATCAAGTCATACCAATTTTGATAAGCACCATCCAAACTGAAAAAAATAATGGAACCACTCATGCCTCAGAGAGCTTACAATCAATAGCAGAGGATAAGTTGATACAAATGATGATAAATCTATAGTAAAGAGAGGACACACTTTAGAAAATTATTGACTGTCTTATGGTTTAGCCAGCCCAGTTACACAGCACTTGCTATTAGCCAGCTTAAGTGCTTCATGATCCCTATCAGCTACAATACACTCAGCATGAGCAGTTTTTACTGTCTAGCACAGGCACATCACATTGCACTGAGGTCTAATGTGCTCCTAGTTGGGAAAGGAGAATTGTGAATTGGCACCAGTGGTACCCCAACACTTGAAACGGAAGGCACTTAACATCGACAAGTGTTTCTTGGGTGAAGAATGTAGCTTTCTCCCTGCCCTTCTGCTTCCATTCCCCTCACACTTGAGAAGAAATAAGCCCTTTCTAAGATGGGCATTCTTCCAGATTTCCAGTGAATTGCATCTTAGTCAAGTTCGGCACATTTTTGACATAGTGAAGTTAAGAGTGAGATCATTTTAAACTCTTGCTGTACTTAATTACAAGAAATAGATATGTCTCTGATGGCAATTTTCACCTTTGGGGGCTGAATTGTCTTCTCCACTGAATAGAAGATCTTGGCTTTAGAAAGATCAGAATACATGGGAGCCAAACTGTGTTATTCTGACTTTCCAGATGGACGCATGGGTTTAGAGTTCAGGGCATAGAGAAATATTATTTGACAGATGAACACCAGTCCTTGTTGCTGTGTCACTTTGTGATAGAATAAGACAAGCTAACTCATTAGGGAAGTTTTTGAGCTCTCTTAACTGGTACACCTTTAGCTAAGCCTGGAAATAGACCTGCGTACCTATTAGAATAGAGACATGTCTGATTTCTGTTGTATGGTGATGTCTACGTGGGCATGCATTTGTAAATTTGTACTTTTTTTTTTTTTTTTTAATATGTTAACAAAGTGTGTGTTCCTCTCTTGATCCAGAGAGCTAGCAAATCCTGCCAGGCATAGGGGCGAGATCATACAGGATAACAGTAATGTGGTCCTGGGTTGGAGCTGTTCCCACCATGTTCAGAATGCTGGTGGGCACAGGAGGACCTCTCCTCTTTCTGTGGGAAGAGCTGCTTGTCCCCACTTGTCCTGGACACTAAGTGCAATTCAGGCGATGCTGCTCTTTATAACAAAAGGGAGAGTCAGGGATTTGTGGGTAGTGCTAATAAAGAGGATTTACCCCTTGTAATTTTGAGCAGCACTTGAAGCTGAAAGTGTGAATTGAAGGAATAGAGTAGCACACTGAAATGATTTGTGATAAGCTTGGAATATTTTTGATGTTATCACACGTTGCTTTTTCAGCCATTCCAAATCAACAGAGGAATCTAGATCTGATTATAGTATTGGCAGAGTAAATATATGTACTCTATGGCTCTGAGACCATGCTGTCCATATGGAACAGTCCCAGCTTTGTGACAGAAAACCAGCAAAAGATCATCCACTCTGGGTCTGACTATAAACTCCCAAAATAATTTAAAAACTTGAGCATTTCTCAAAGGGCTGCAAGGAGCTTTAAATTACGCTGCATATAGATCCTGAAATGATAAAGAAGTAGCCTGGAGTATTGAGAAAACAGAAAAGAAGGTATGTGTTCCATTAATTGGAAAGATAAAAATAATAGGAAAAGACGCCAAAAACATGACGGCAAAAGGTTTTATTTGAAAGAGAAGTTAAATAAACACTTTCTTACACATGGTAGAGAAGATAGTAGTACTTAGATGAGTTTCAAATCTCTACTTATGAGTGAATAAAAAACTTAGCTAATGACTAGCACTGGAAGAAAAGTGCTTTAACTGAGGAGTAATTAAGAAAAACTTTTAATTCTACTGGTTCTCAAGCCTGTTACATGCAGCTTAGAAGATGGAATAAGATATTGGCTGTTAATGCTCAAACCAAAGTGTGGAATCTGTTAAAGACTTACAAAGCATTAAAAATCACAGCAGAAAATATGTTTTATACATTTAAAAACAGATTTTTTGAAATATGTTGCCCAGATTCCATTCAACCTAATTCTTAACTAGACCAAGTTGTTGTATGTGTAACTTTTTATCATGAAAATTAAGAATGCAGGTTTATGGAAATGAAATAATTTTAGAAAACACATTTACATCAAATAATTTTCCTCTATGGATTATGCTATTAGATATGCATATGAGTCTCAAAGCAGCCAGACACAAAAATTCCTTTGCAAACTGTGAATGGACTATATACTTGGTAAACAGCAGACCTACAATCATCAAAAGGAAAATCTTCTGGGAAAACTTTGCACTTGTTTTGCAGATTGATACATGCAGCCTTAACCCATGAGCTTGGCTGATGTTCCCTGTATCCTAGTTCTTCAAACAGGTTTGCCCTGTAGGAATTTCCCCTGAGATCTGCTGGTCTCCTCACAAGGTAAAAGCTGTACTTCAGCCTAGAGATACTCAGGATAAAGTCCTGGTTTTCTAGAAGTCAATGGCAAAGCTTCTACTGGCTATCATGTAGCCTGGATTTCACCCAACTCTAATTAATAAATCTTGTTTTCTTCATAAAACATCACCACTGAATATGTATGAAGAGTAGGAATTTTACTAGACAACAAAGAATGGGAAGTTGCGTCTCCAGGAGAACAAAAGACAAAGTCACTTTAATATGATGGAACAGAAGAACAGAATGCATTCCAAGCCATAGTAAGACTGAAATTTTCTCTGTATTTTGTTGTTGAGGGTGGGGGTGGGCATATGGGCAGGCAATTGGACTTCTGGTTTAATGGAATCAAGATCTGCATGTTTGTATGTATTCTGTTCTCTAGCAGAGTACTGATGAGAAGCCCATGAGCTATGCACACTAGGAACACAACCTCCTTATTTATTAACTTGCTGAAAAAGGCGGTATCTAGTATGTAAAGGGTGGGCAGGAAAAAACCAAGAAACGTAAAGAAATGAAGAGACCATATATAACACAGCAGTTGTATCTGGTCCCCTGAACTGACACATTTCTGTCCAGTAAATTGCAGTTATCTTCAGACAGGACTTTTCCCCTTTGGAAATGTAGTCCAGGAATGGCTACTGCAAATATGCTGATAACAATGAGAGTTTGAGGTACTGATTGTTTTCTGTGACTTGAGATATATTTGGAGAAAATTCTTGTACAAAAAGGCCTTTGTTAAGGTCCCATTCTATCTTTTACTGAGACTCATGCACTGAGATAAATAAGGAAACAGAGACTGACAGTGTTTGCTACCAGCAAACTTGAGCCAACTCCCAGTGTCTGGAATAGAAAATCAATCTGAAGATCTGGAAGAGAAAATGAAGCAATTAACAGGTAAATTGATTCCAACTGATCTACTTAGAGAAGTGACTATCTCTTCTAAGACCTGACCAGAGCTTCGTTGTTGTTGCCCACAATTTACATTGTGTGATAGATACCATTTATTTACTAAATGTATAGGTAATGAAAGTATGTAAATCTGATATGAAAGGAGAAGAAAGTAATTATATTTTATTTTTCTTATTTGTCATTTCTTGCATTTTTCTGAAATGACAGGTGCAAGAAATTACAACTGTCAGCGGTGCAAAAATGTCTGTGTACTCCCCCTGAAAAGAGTCTTACTGTATTTGTATTCCGCACTGATATCAAAACTCACTGAAATAGCATATGACGAGCTTGATAAGGAACAACACAAAGTTGAGCCCCCCTTTTCAAGTAATTTAAAAAAAGAAATACTTTTGACAATTTGGGATCTAATATCAGATGCATTTAATCTTGGTGCCCTCCTGATAGCAAGGGTTTATTTTCTGTGCTAATTTGTTGTTTCACTGAAATAAATAGGTAATCTGGATGATTTCTTGCAGCTCCACTTAAGTAAAATTTAAAAAGCTTTTATGGAAACTTACAATGAGTCTTAACTGAAAATTCGTCAGAAAAAATAAAAAGTTTTTTTTTTACATGACTGGTTTATGAATCTTAGTCTTGTGATCCAAATCAGGTCTAAACTGCCAGGAGTCATAATTAAAATTGGACATAGCTGAATGATGCTTCAATAGTGCTAGATTATCCTCTGTAGCTCGTGAGTTCTGGTACCACTGAATCTACGTGTTCACAAAAAAGGATCCTAGTTCATCTGTAGGAAAAAATGAAGAAGAAAGCTTATGGTTGAAAGCCAGTTCATTAATTTTCCCTGCCATATATAAAAATATGCTGCATTTATTTAGCAATGGTGGATTTAGAAGTGAAAGTGTAGAAAATGTGGCTATAGTCATAATAAAGTATTTCGTATCGTGGTTAGTTCTAAGTCTGCAATGTGGGAAAGGGCTATCTTCACTGAACCTGTTTATACCAGAAAGGACTGTCAAATATGTACACACACATTTCCCTTTTATTTTCCCCAGGATCAGGAATCATTGCAGTCATTCGAGCTGGTGGCAGCCTTGTTAAAGTAAGACTACATTCACGATGAGGGCATAGGATTACTTTTATCACTAATCCTGTGATACTATGGGTTGAACTGGATGCAGATGAGAAGTGGTGTAAATTACAGAAATGATGAGTTTTAAGAAGGTAAGAACCTGTCATGTCCATGGGTGTCCTGTTCATGTGACAAACAGATGTACCTGGTTGTCTCTGCAGCATCCTAAGCACCTGCAGCGTGGATATAGACAGTGCTTCAGACTGGGATGCCCACACTAAAATGACCTAAGAAAGCACTGAAGAGGTGTGCAACCTTTTGAGTAAAGGCCCTAAATGAAAATAAAGGGGTCTGGGACCTGACACAGCCCTGGAGAAGGAGGAAGACACACTGTAGACATTGAAAATATCTGACGAGAAAATTGTTCTTTGGTGAAGGGCTGCATTTTTAAGAGCCTTTTCATGGCTGGAAAAGTAGAAATGGGAGGAAGTTGTAAGAGACATTTTTTTCTGTGGATTATTTTTACAAAGATAATTACTGAATACTGTGTGACCTCTGCAAACTGCTCTGTTTGTCGATCTGTAAGGACGTGATGAATGTCAACAGAGTAGCAAATATAAGTTAGCGGAGTAGGAAGGCAAAAATTTGTTAAGAGATCCTTAAGCCAGATTTACTACCAAAGTCAGTACATTATGAAATGAATCTTATATTGCTGTACATTTCTGTGTGTTAAAAACTAAAACAATTTTGACAAAGTAAGAAATGCATTTGTAAACTGGGTCTGTTTGATGAGCTGAATTATTTTCTCCTGTTGACGATAGGTCTAGAAAATGAGGTCCTTGTCTGAAATGAGTCAAGTACTGGGAATGAAAGTTTATTATACACAGAGATACATAGCATCATCCTAGTTCGCAAGGTGCTGAGAGACTACTATCAGAAGCTATTTTGATGACTTTTCTGATTTGTATTCCCACATTGTTTTTCATCCAGCAAAGCAGATCTGTTCTAGTTTCAAGCAGGTGATGGAGTGTACAGGGTTGGAGTGTCTAAATTCAGATAACATGCTTTTCACCTGGTTTGGGGAATACTTAAGGCTGCCTAAAGTTCAAAAGGTAACAAATAAATTTTCACAAGGGAAAATATATTCAGACTTAATTTTGAAAGGGAAACAATTGTCATGGGTCAAGAAAATAAGCTGATACTACATATGCTGACAATTACCCTCTCGAAACCGCTCTGTGAGAATGGGCCAGGTACCTTATGTCACATGTTCAACTCAAGGCTGTCTGCCTCAAGGATTAAGATGAGAAGGAGTGAAATACACCCATAGTCATCTACACACCTCTCTTGTTTGTGGATGCACAGTGGGTTTGTGTGCCTGGCTCCCATCAGCCCTGTTCCACACGCTCCGCACCAGATGATGACCAGGGTGATGGTGACCTCTGCTTTAGCACGTGCACGGTAAGTCTGAGACATTGCACAATGATGAACTCACTGTCTAGCCACTGTACGGTTCTTGAGCACATATTTCAATCTCATATATCCCAGACAGAAATATGAACCCCCAGGGCTGTAAATCACCGTTTTCTCAGTGAACCTTAAAGCTGATGAAGCTTGGATTGGCCCCAAGCCTGTACACAGACAATGGAGATGTTTGGGCTGTGGGAAGTCTGGAGGTTTCAAACACGTCTCTTCAGACTGCAGATTTCAGGTGTGGAAAAGGATGTGACCAAAAAGAGCTGAACAGATGATAGATTTTTATATTTTAAAATATGTTTTATATTCATATTTCTTGAATCCAGTGCCATTTGCCAGATCTAGGTGTGAGGAATAAATGTTGAACTGCTAGTATTCCTAGGTAGGAAATCCCTTTCCCATCTCATTTTAGCTTGGTAAATAAGGAGACATCTGTTTATTTCATCTCCAAATTGCAAATATTTTTGATTAAGTTCTTTCTCAAGCAGAAATATTCCCATCTCTGCATTGGTGTGTTTCCAAACATAGTGCCTTTCAGCCTTCAAAAAAGAATAAGCCAACCGTTCCTTTCCACCTCAGAGCACTTGACTTAAAGTGCTTATTGCATTCTTACACTGACTAAAGATGGATGAAATGTGTTTGGGTTGGTCTGTTTTGTTTGCTGCAGAACAGCTGTACTGCCAACATCTTGTTTTTATAAACATCATCTTTTTTCCTCTGTAAATATGTATTTTTCATTTTGAGTAAATATTTTTGCTCACTGTTTGGAAGCATCAGGAGTGAATATAAAACTGTAGGTCTGCTTCCAGGAATGACATGAAAATACGCACCATATTAAATTTTATCTTTCATGCTTCTCAGAGAAACAGTTTGTACTATTTGAAGAGGACCAAAGAAAAGAGCCATAATTGGAATTTCAGTAGAACTTGGGTTCTACTAAGAAGCCAGGTGGGAAAAAAACACAAGTTCAATACTCAGGATTCTCTCTCTTCCACCACAGCACTGCTTACTGCCTCTGCCTGTGTGTGGTGTTTCTATTATTATTATTATTATTATTATTATTATTAAAAACTGCTTTGCATGAACTAGAGCTGAGTGCTGTCATGGAAGGGAATGACACTGAGGAAAGTATTCAAAGTCTTCAAAGTTATGGATCCAAAAAGAGTGCTTCAGTTCCATTTTTCCTCTACACAAGTGGCCACCCCTGCCCCACAGCTGAGGAAATCTGCATGGGAGTCCTCTCCATCAGAAAATATCCATTAGAAAAAGGTAAGAAAAAACAATAAATGAAGTTTTTAATCTCAGCACATTTCCTGTGATCATTGTATTCAGCTGCCATAGCTCTTTGCCTTCTGTCCATTGAGAGCTTTAGGAATGTACCTGAAACAGCAGCTGCAAATCAAAGGTGAACTTTTCTTGCAATAGTTTTATTTTCTGATTAAAGCTGCCATGTACTCTTAAAGAAGGAATTTTTTTTGCCTGGTACTAAGGAGACATATGCAGGCTGATGCAGGTCAGCTGTACACTGAACCCCTCATATTCAGGACTCAGATGCTTTCCCACAGAACAGAGACTGGTGCGATGCGATGTACAAAGGGAAGAGCAGCCCAAACCATTGGACAGGCAGAGCAAAGGCTGTGCTGCCCCACACTCTTAGAACCAGCTGGCTGTGACTTCCAGCAATGTGCCTTAATCATGCTATGAGGCTTTGGTTTTACTATGTGTAATGGGGTGGCAGAATAATTTGCTTACTAATTTAAACCAGACATGGAATTAAGACTTAAAGCTATGGGGTGAGAGAATTGGCCTTTGTGTTGTTTATAAAGTGTCACAACCATTCATATATTTAAAAATAAAATATTTTCTCATTCCTCTGGTTCAGCTCTAGCCATCATGCCTTCTACAGATTGTGTGACACTCTCCAGAGTTACTTATTCTGCTTTTAGTTAAGATTCACAATGTCATTTGCCATTGTAAGATTTTGTTTTTATTTTCAGCTCTGCTTCTGTGAGTCTACACCCAGGGATATATCATATAGTCAGCTTTTCATTACAGTCTGAAAGATAAGTCAAAATTAAGTCAACCATTTTAGATTTAAAAAAAAGATAGATGGAAAATACTGTTTGCTTATATTAAAAATGTTTACATGAGAAGCATTTATTATCTGTGTCCTTTGAGGTAGAAGCTGGAATAGCAGTTCATGATTATTTCTCAGTTTCCAGGTGAAAATTCTTAAATATTCAAAATCTGAATATTTAAATATTAAAAATGTAAATATTCCATTCAATTAAAAAAAATAAATATTAGAATCGGAATATTTATATTTAAAATCTCCAGTAGAAACATTTGCCATAAGAGAGACAAAAAGATCAATATTTCTCAGCTTGTGGTCTCTACCAGAAAGCTAATCATAAAATGACTGGAAATCTTTTATGATGTGTACCCATCTACCCACAGAAGCATGAAAATAAACAAAATATTAACAATGTCAAATGATAGTTTGAGCTGTCCTTTTTTTTTTTTTTTTCTCAGAAAGAGTGGGTCAGACTTGATTTTCTTTCAGAATGGTAGGGGGTTCTTTTCTTTAAAAAAAAAAAATGGCAAGCAAGCTTGGAAAACTAGTATGTAGTATGGACAATGGCTGTATTCAGAGCATTTATTCCTAGGGTGGTCCTCCTGCTGTGCACAGAATGAGACAGACATCCCTCAGAAAAAGAGCGTGGAATCTTATATTTAAAGGCAGAATTGTATCTGAGGACAGAATCACAGCATGCAAACACAAATGTGCTGTGACAAGCCATATGTTTCAATTCTTGATTTCTTCATTATAAGCAACTTGATATAGTAAAAACAAGTATGCTTCTACATATTGTCCATCATTCTACTTGGTATTCATTTTGGGAGTGTATGTTAATTTCAGAAAATATAGAGTAAGTCACAGCACCATTTGCCCAAGTCATTTTAAATATACAATTTTTTATTAATATTTCATATACAGATGACTCTGCTCCACTTCTCTTCCTCTTTTTTTTGTTCAGCTTGAAATGAGTGTAATTTTAAATATTCTACCTGACAAATTAAATGCATTATATTACTCATAAGACACATTAAAGCAGTTAGGCTTTTTTATTATTCCCTAAAAATATCTCAGCATAACAGCAAATTTAATAACATTAAGTGTGAGCAGGAAGGAGTAAATAACAGGAAATAATCTATATTTCATAGCTCCAAGCATCAAGCAAATAATATATACTACTCAGTTTCCCTATTGCTGATATGACTTTTTCAGGAATAAAACCCCAGAAAATTAAAAATATCCTCTCATTTTAATATGTTTTACTGACATGAAATTTGATCATGTTGGATCAGTCGTCAGGAATGGGAAAAAGCAAGATAAGCTATAGTTTGGAGACATGCAGGAAGAGCAAGTAAGCTATTTAGTGTAGCAATACTTTGTCTCTCTAATGGTTTTCTGCTGATTGTATAGCTTTGTCTGGAGAACATTAATGAAACAGCAGTGTGAAATATATGTCTGGTGAGACAAAGGCAATGTAATAAGTGACTTAAGGTAATGTTTTGTGATTTTTAAAGAGTATTTTTTGTTTGTTATTGCCTTAAGCTTGCTCAATGTGTTCAATTTACGTCTGACTTTTTCTCAGATGTGCCTTCCATGATATGAGTTCTTTCAAACAGAAAATAGTGAAGATGCCAAAGCTAATAATAAAGAAAGGTTTAGAAACAAAGTTTTAATTTGAGGCAGATAGATTAAGGTCCTGACTTTTTCCAGCACTGAATACCAGATGGTTCCTGCTGATTTCAAGGTTTAAGAATAACAGTGACTTGTTCCTCTGCTATGGGGTAGTTACAATTTTGTGCTGGACCTGTCTTGGCCCTCTGTACCTGACCTGGCACACCGGGAGGACAGCTGGACCATGAGTGCTGACAGTCCACATACCTGGAGGGTGGTGTCACTATGACTGGACTAGACAACTGAGCATTACGAAGCACAAGATGTTTGCAAGCAGATTTACTTTTGAATGCATTTATTTTTTCTGCTACTCCTTAAAAGTGGCTATTTCCACTCCATTTCCATTGCTTCTCAATCCTTCTGTCCATGTAATGCTGTACCCTGCAGGATGAGGCAAGGTTCAGATGTGTAGGCTGGTGCCTGCCATGTCATCATCATCTGGCTCAACACAGGGCTCCTGCCTTACTTTGTGGTAGGGTGTAGAGAGTGAAGAAATGAGGATAAGTTCCTTGCAGCACTTCTTCCCAGCAAGACCATGCAAGATACTCATAGAGTCCCTAAAGTGAGAGAAGGTGTATTATCATTCATAAAACTTTCTCCAGCTTTGTTCCAAGAAGCATCATTTAGCACAGTGCTAGACAGAACTGTTTTTTGCAGCCTGTAATATATTTGCACATCTTGCCCCACACTCTTACAGCTCTGTTCCACTGAGCACATTTCCTCCAGCAGGAAGACCCATGGAATTTTGTTTGCACTTTGTCAGTGGGGAAATTGCATGACAGTCAAACATTCCTCACTTCTGGACTTGAATTACAGTTATCCTGCTGTATGCTGTGGAGAGCTTTTAAGTGGAGTGTTTGCCGTTAGAGCCTCTCCATGTGAATTATTTACTATTGACAGTGGTAACTAGTAGGGAACATTTTGGTGGAGTGTAGATTTATAATTACACTGTTAGTTTAAGGATTAAAGCTTTTTTTTTGATGGCTCAGGGAGAGGTTTTTTTGGTTTTGAAACCATGGGAGATGTATGGGAAATCTGATCTATCATGTTGTCTCTGGCTCAGGAGAGTTAATATGGAATGAATAATAATAATAATAAAAATAAGGCAAAGAATTATTTTCTCTAAAAGCACTTTAATCTGATTCCATGGACAGATGGCCAAAGCAGAAATTGTTGTGTTTATTTGAAAGGTTTGTGCAACTGCCTGGAAGCTATTGTGCCTGCAGCAGGGTGGGCAGTGTGGGCTGAGCAAATTCTCCTGGTGAGCTTCTGTGAGAAGCCAGCCAGATTCAATCAGAAGCCAAAGAACAATAACGTAAAAGCATGGCAAAAATATCATCACCATGGACATTTCCATGCCGCCCTGGATTTACTGTATCCATACCATATGGTATGGACTCAGAGTGAAAGGAGGCCCACTGTGTCAGAGGCACATGGCTGTGAGGGGTCCATGTGCAGCGTGCCCACCTGATCTGGGCCAGAGCAAGGGGGCTTCTGGGTGGGGGTTTGACTGCTGGGTGGGGATTTGGCTGCTAAGCTGGGGAGTGCTGCTGCCATGATGCTGTGCTCAGTTTCTTTTAGTAACAGTGTGAGGTTAACAGCTGGACTTGATGATCTTGAGGATCTCTTCCAACCAAAATGTTTCTATAATTCTATGATCTTTCACTGGAGAGGCTTTGCATTCAGCTGGCTCTGATCAGAGAAGCTTTTGTATAGACTGTGTGTCAATACGGATATATCCCATACTAAACTTTTATAAAAAGCTTTGACTCTAAACTTGAGTGTCAATATCCAGATGAAGACTATGAATAGGGCAGGTATTATTTAAAGACCATAGAAGGAAGATTTAAAATATACAACTCCATTAGGTCCTCCTAACTTTATTCTCTTTATAGAGTGTAATACTTTTGAAGTATAGTTTACTTATATTCTTTTGATTATTTATGACAATATGACAAAGTTCAAAATAAACTTATAAAGACAGCCTAAGAATACCATCCAACACAAGGTGGATATGTTTCTTTCAACAACCAGTCTGAATGTGATTGGCTTCTAAGAGTGAAAAAAATTGGCTATTCTCTGAATCACAGTGCAAATCCTAACTAATTTTTAGTTTGATTCCTCACTGAAACAGTGAAGGGTAATAAGTACAAATGTAGTTTTCCAATTAGACAATTAAAATTGTCTTTGCTTTTAGAAGCCAGTGCAACTGTCATAAAAGGAATTTCAGAAAACCACAGTCCAGAAAATGTAAAATTGACTCAGGAGAAGTGCAGCATGCCAGAAACACTTTACATTAACTTACAAAGAAGTTGCTAGCGATTATAACGTCTCTAGCCATGTTACAAGTGAGTGTAATGCGGCCACCAATGACACAGTCTGGCAGTGATGGTGTGCCGGTGTGAGCTACCACTTGTGGCTCAGGTGAAGCACTTGCTAGAATGGCTGCCACGTGCCAGTTGCTAACCCATAGCTAGCATGGCTGTTATCTTTTTCAATCTATAGTATTTTTCCCAGCTATGGTAAAATGGTTCTGACAAATGCTAGACTGAAATATCAGAAAAATTCTATCTTTCTGCAAGCCTTACTCTTCAAAGTGACACAATATAATGGTGTTCCTCTGTCTTTGTATAAATGACTAAAGCATGTGTCACCAAACTGTTGAGTAGATTTTAAGTACATCCATTTTTAATATCGTATGTATTTTACAATGACTTTCACAGTGAGCTGGCTGACAAAACTATATGAAATGTGTGTTTTTGTTTAAATATTCAGATAAATCAAAAAGCCATTTTCCGAAGATTTTGTCTCAGAGCAGAAAATAATGTGGCAACTGAATTATAAAATCTTGACAGTCACTTACAGTAAAAATGCTGATACAGCAGGAACTGTAATGCTGTGACCAATACTGCTATAATATAAATATTCTACTCTCCCGTTTGATTTTGATTTTTCCCTTCAACAGCTAGTTGTGTGTGTTAGCTAATGCATTTGAAATAAACCATGATCATCTCTTTCTCTTCCTCTTCTAGAAAGAAAATTCTACAGGCACAATGAAAACTTCCTAATCAAAACAAAGTTGTGAACTAAGAAAGTAATCTCAAATTGTCGCAAATGTTACTTAACTCTGTTCTGGTAAGGTTATGGCTAATTTTAAGCTTGAGCTTTTTTGGGGACTGAACCTTGTTTCATTGAGACCCTCACAGTCTAAAAGCCTGATTTTTTTTTTTCAGCATGAATTAATAACAACCATATCAATACATAGAATTAAATGAAATCTGTAAGAGGTATGACTTCATGGAATAAAAATATATTTTTTAGAATAGTTATAGTTACATGATAGTGAGAATATATGTACACAAGAAAAAAACTTGTAGAACAGAGGACCAGATTTGGTAAATCCTAGTTTGTAATAGTTATTATCACTTTGAGAATGCCTCAAGGTATGCTAGATGTTCTAGAAGCAGGGCTGAAAAGGACACAGGACTGCTGCTTTGCGTGAGCTGTCGGGGTGCATGGAAGAGAGCCAGGTCCTGGGTGGAGGAAAGAAGAATAAGGAACCTGACAACCGGGTCCTCATATGTGAGATTTGAAAGATGTGTTGCAGAGACGTTACACTTAATTACTTTTGACTAAAGTAATACCTGGGATTTCGCCTATGCATATTAGAAATATGAAGTAGTTTACTGTCATCCTGAAATTAATAAGTGTAATTACACAAGCAAGTCTTTCAGTTTCAAGATCATAGAAAAATTTTGTCTCACAAGAAATGTACTTGTGAGATAGATGAGGCTGAAGTCACAAGGTGAACAAGAAAACACCCAAATACAAGAAGTCTGGCTGTCTTAGAGGCTTTTGTGGCCTTTTGTCTGGTTTGACTGGATATTCATAGTATATTCTGGTCTCATGAAGAGTCTACTGATGAAGAGTAAAAAGACAACCCAAAAGATACCAGTGAAAACAGATGATAAGCAAGTTTGTGTTTATAATATGCCATGAATGAGAAAGGCACAGTGGATGCTGTTTCCTGGATGAACACAGTGAGGATTACAATGTTTTTATATGTAGTATATTGACAACAAGGGACTGGAGCAATCTCAGTATCCTGAGTTGCTTTTTACATGTGAATAGATCTACTAAGGGACTGAGGAAATTTTCTACAGTTCAAGGGAAGTTCTCACTTGAGCTGGTTACTGATTATCTAGTTTTGAGGTTGCTGGCACTGCCTTGCCAGAAAATTTACAGAGAATTAATTCTGTAGCGTTTTTATGCTAATAAAGAAGCCCCCCATCATTCAGCACAGTGTTTTTTCCTGTTGCAAATGTGAAGATATGGAAAATTCTATAAGGGACAACTGCCTCTCTTGGGAAAAACAAACAAACAAACAGACAAAAACAAACTCAGAATGCCTTGACATAGAAAGTACTCGAAATTCCTACAGCTTACTGCAAAAACCCTACAGTCTAATACTCCAGGCTGGAAATCACTGCCAGTGGGATGAACAACATTTTCTCAAAGAATGAGACAATGGAGATATTGGGATAAAGCAATGGAGAAAATGATGGCTGTGTTGATGAAACTTGGAATAATGCAGTTCATCCAAGCTGCCTCTGTAGAGACCTAGGAACTGATGACAGCTGAGCCACTCACCAGGATGCTGGACAGCCTGCCTGTTCTACAGCTACTAGGAAAGTAAAGAGAGTAGAAAGTGCTGAGGGCTCCATGGCTGGAGTATTAATCAGTGAAAATGGAAGATGTAGAAAAATTTCATCTTTGCATATAATTAAGCAGCGTTCAAGTCACTGTCTCTCTGGGATCAGTTTTAGACTCCATTGATGCAGCTGAGTGGGGCATGTGCAGAGAGTAGCTCTCAGACACTGACTTGAGTCCTGAAAGCAGTACAACACTGTTGGCTACAAATAATACAGCAGGGAATATGTAGGCAATGCTGTTTTCAATACTCATGTTAATCTATTACAAGTTTGCTTTGGTATCTCTCCCTGACACACTGTTATGCTGCTTAGACTTGCCCTTCATGTGCAAGCAGTGAAGCTCACTGATTTTCCTGTGCTGAGGCAATATGTAGTTTGATAGTCACAACTGTACTTTGGAAAGAGGGAGAACAGATGGCCTGAAAAGTGAACATGCCATGTTCAAAATGTCAGTTAAAGGCAAATTTTATGCTTCTTGTTGATGGATAAAATTCCAAAAGAGAAAAGTTGTTAGTTTATTTTGGTTCAGGTGATTATATAAAAAATGAGGACTGAGGCGTAGCTTCACTGAAAGACTGGAATGAGTGGACAAAAGAGAGGGAAAAGAGAACTTTGAAATAATGCATAAAATTTTTATCCTAATAGAAATGGAGAAAGAATGGCCAGCCTTCAGGTTACAGGCACACTGTGTTCATTCAGACTTCTGCCTGCAGACTGGAGGAGCCTGGGCTGTGCTTGGGAGATACAAGCCCTGCTGCAGGCAGTTTTCTGACTCCAGTGGCAAGGGAGATGTGAATGACTGAAGACAGGGCTAGCAAACGCCTACACTGTGTCCCTTATAATTACCACGATAATAAAAACTTACTACCGGTCTCAGATTTCTGACAAACAAGAAGGTCACAGCGATGTTAACAGGTAACATTTCTGAATATCTGTATTTTATTGTCTGTTTTATATCAGGTTGTGTGTGATTTGTGTAACTCAAAGCAAGATAAGTCACAGGTAAGTCAGTGCACATTTGTGTGCCAACATATATGGAAATTGTCAATAAATCCTCTGGTTTCTATAAATAATTATGATTAAATGAAACAATATTTTAAAAAAGGCACTGGCTTTGCCTAATTTTGTACACAGTCAAGAAGAGATTAAGATGATAACAGTAATGTATAAGGAAGGATGAAACTTGAAGACTGTGATATAAATTAATTTGATCATATACATGTATTTCACCAGAATTTTCAAATTAATTTCTTCCCTTCTCAGCTACAAGTTAAAAATCACTTATTTCTTCTAAGAAGCCTCTTTGTAGTTAATAATATCGTGTGGGAACTGGAGTACTGTCAGAGAAGTTTGACACTTGAGGAAAAGGGAGGGCAGCAGTAGTCAGGTCTGAGGGTTTCCAGGCTGGCTATGGGCTTTGCTGGGAGCAGGGGGAATGCTCCACAGCCTGGAGGAAATCACAGGGTCATGTCCTAAGGCTGTAGGGTCAATAACTCTGTGTATTTATACCTCTTTCTTAATCTATATGCATAATAGGCATTTTCTTTTTCGTATGAATGTTTTTGAAAGTGTTTCTGGTCTGCATTTGCATATGCATGCCAGATGATGATGCGTTAAGTCTTCAAGCCGAACTGAGCATAAAAACATGCTCAAATGAAGCAGGGAAATATTGCTGTGTCAAAGCCACAGATAATATTCCAGATGCAAAATTTAACCAGCAAGATGCTGGCAAAGAGCCATCTCTTGAGTCTTGCAACATTTAACTAAAAAGGCAACATTCTTCATTGACGAAGAGTACCTCAGAAAGTAATAGGCTAGATCTTTAAAAACACCTAAAATCTATCTAGCACTGTAAATCAGTTATGCAATGGATTTTGACTAAAACCAAGTTATGACTGTCAGCTAATAAGTCTATTTAGAAAAAAAATATACTTAAACATGCAATTCATACTGCTTCTCAAGTCACCTGAGACTTAAAGTTTAGGAGTATGTTATGCATGACTTCTGATGATAATATAATACATGTGATATGCCACATCTGACTCTCTTGTATCTGGCCATGCTTGAAAAACTGTTTCTAAAGTGTATTTTATCACTTTCGGTACACAGAATAGCTCTAAGCATTAATGTGCGATCACTGAGATGATGGTGTGCTACAGATGACATTTCCATTATCACAGATGCCAAAGAAGACTTATCTTAAAAGTGTATGCTTCCTGACTCTGTGAGGTTTTATTTAATAACTGCAATGAATATATGCACGAATATATGCACAGTTTTTGATTTTTTTTTTTTTTTTCCTGAGAGAAATGAGAGTATTATGGGCCTCTCTATTTTCAAATAAAAAGTTTGACATTTTCTCTACTATATTTACATTTCATTCTGGGAACTCTGATTTAGCAACAGACAGGTTGCCTGTCTTGGCAACTTGAATTCTATAGACAGCATTTTGATGGTGAGTATCTGCAGGCACTTTTTCACTTACGGGGGATCAAACTTCTGCTTTAAATACTAGTGAAACTACAGGATACCAGCAAAATGTACGGTCTGCTTCTCAGATCTTGGCTCTGCTTTCAATGCCTTTCTGTCCAAATTCAAAGCAGAAGACTTCAGGACATGGAAAATATCAAGCAGGCATAATTTTCATATATGCTTTGACTCATGACTCATTATATTTTTTACATTGTGAAGTTTGCATTGGGCTTTATTCTTTCCTGGGGCCTGCATCTTCCTCTTTTCTGTGTGAGCCATTTTACTTGGCAAATATATGATTACTGGAGTTTAAAATGTATTTAAACTGCTGCAATGTTCTAAGTGAATGACACTTTCTATTAAATACCTTTTTAGCCTTACATAACAACCATTTGAAAGTCAGACAAAGTTGTGTCTTTTCCCAAAGACATAATTTCAAATTTACTAGCCAAAGTTTTCACCGGCAATTGTTATGCAAGGAAAGGAACTAATGAGATAACTAGTGCTCATAATTGATTTCATTCTTTTTCTATAAGGTTTAAGCACAGGAAACCTATGTCAGATTTATTTCATTGCTCACTCCGATGTTTACTGTACATGATAAAGATGAATGTCTACAAAGGTATATTTGAATTCTTTCTTTTAATTTCCTGCAAGAAAGGATACCGGAAAGGTTTGTAGCACTCTGAATACTTCATTGCTCTCTATACCCAAGGGTGATTTCTGATCAAAGATGTATTTTTAAAAGAAAACTACTGAAGATCCTTTAAATAAATGCAAACTTCCTTCCCCAAGGGCTGGAGAGAAGCAGGAGTAAATCTATAAAGAGGGAACTGGGCAGTATAATTAGTAGAAATGCACTGCAGCCAATAAAAATTATTCCAGAAGACCTGTTTCCACAATGGAAAAGGGCTTTGTTTCAGTAATCCAAGACAGAGTTTAATATCTGGGAACTGTCTTCATTTTTAGATACTGCTGTGACAAGCATCACCAGCTAGCATGTTTATAGATTAAGTTTTCTCTTTTCTGTTTTTTAGCACACTGGGAAGTTTTGTGATTTTTGCAAAGTCCCTACTGTGTTATCTCTTAAGGGAGAACCAGTGTCTGGGAACTAGAAGCTGGTTCTGAGCCAAGCTCTCTGGGAGCAGGAATTAACCTGCATGCTTATTAGTTGTCTGATTTCATAATTCACACATGTATATATTATTGATATAATAAAATTATTTACAAATTCATTATTTCCTTCATGAGAAGCCAATCCATTGCCACTTGGCAGAAGGTGGCCTGGTATGAAATAAAAAGAACACATGCTGTGACATATTATAACTTGGCATATATCAGTATCTTTCCTTAAATAATATAGCCAAAGTTTCTCCTTGATAATAATTGTTCCTCATTTATTTTTGTAGTTGGAATTGTATAGATGCATATCTTAAGATTTCTATTGTCAGAAATAGTGTGTGAATGGATTTAATTTAAATACTTTTCAATAGTCCTGATCTGTGAGAGTGGGGTCATTCAGCACTGAAGAGAGTGGTAAAACATGAGATGCCCCAGAAGAGAACATATCAGGCACATCTAGTCACGTTCTGCTTAAAAAACCCCAAACGTCACAACAGCACTTTCTTCAGATACTATTTTCTTTGCAACTTTACAAGAAGAAAGCCTTTGGCATAGATATTTGATTATTCAAATGAATATTGAAACAAAGTATATAATATATAACCCAGTTTTCTTTGACTTAGAAAGAGCTCAGGTATCACCAGCTGTTCTTGAAGTGGAATTAGGCATTGCCAAATAGCATGATATTTTGAAGTGAACTCAGAAGCAGATTTCTTGATCATCTGTATAAACAGGTGATGTCACTACTCCTGGGGTGCATTCTGCAGTCAGGTAACCAGCCAACTTCCTCCAGCGCAATGCCCAGGATGGCTGCAGGGCATTTGTCTAGGCAGGATGGGTGACACTGCGACAAGCTGGGCTCACAGGTACCTTGCACAGCTGCCCTGCCCACAAGTTTACACCTTTGCATATGTGTCTTCATGCTACACAATGTGTCAGGACCAACAAAGGTATTTCATATTTTACTATAGAACCATCACTCCTCCCTTGCAACATCACTAAGTAAATGATAGTGACAGTATCTTACCACTAAAGGGATCTTCCTGATGATCTGAAGAAACCAGGACATTAGTCACACAATGTGTCAGGACCAACAAAGGTATTTCATGTTTTACTATAGAACCATCACTCCTCCCTTGCAACATCACTAAGTAAATGATAGTGACAGTATCTTACCACTAAAGGGATCTTCCTGATGATCTGAAGAAACCAGGACATTAGTCACACAATGTGTCAGGACCAACAAAGGTATTTCATATTTTACTATAGAACCATCACTCCTCCCTTGCAACATCACTAAGTAAATGATAGTGACAGTATCTTACCACTAAAGGGATCTTCCTGATGATCTGAAGAAACCAGGACATAAGTCTCCGTATACACTGAAACACCCCCAAAATAGAAATGCTTCGCTTCTGTCTGGACCAGACACCATCCAGTGCTTCTGACCTGATACAGAGCTGACTAAATGCCCACCCATCTGTCTCGAAATCTTTGTAGAGTCTATGTCTCTATGGGATAGATAAAGGAAAATGCGAGCTTTTTTTCCCCTACCATCCCCCTCCAGTTTTTCAGCCAATTTTTATGACAGAAAGGATATAAAGCAGAATGTTTTTCTCTTTTTCTTTGAATTCTGTGTTGGTGGTGCTAGTCCTAGAGCAGTATAAATTCAAACTTGCCTGGATATCTTTTTAAAATTAAGTTTCATATAACATGTTGGAATGTTCCAGCTGTTTCAATGTTTGGATATGTATATCTGATGAAAACTTTAGAGTTATAGAGGACTGCAGAGACATCCAGAGATTCCAATCTAGAAGAGCATTTAATGCATTTAGGAAGTCAACAGAGGAAGAGTTTTGGTTCTTCTGGAGCCAGGAAACCTGAAGTATATCCTTAAATAAACTCTAGCTTTTAAAATAAAGAATACTTCAATTTACAGATGAGAGCTGTTAAATTGTCTTGATGTATCTTCTATCTCAGGAGATTATCCCAAATAATTATTCAATGTTTTCCAGAAAAAACAGTCTCAAATTGATCAATGCTTTAATGTATTATATGCACAAGGTTTTAAGGTGATAGTATATTTTAGTAGGAGAATCAGCATCATTCAGAGCTTGATAGCATCCAAACACAACTGTTTTTCCAGCTTTGTCAGTCAAGCTAATAAAAGACACTATTTCTTCCTCTAAACTCTGCCTGTTTCTTGGGTAGGGAAGAACAGTTTTTCAACTTTCTCCTTTGCCATTTAGATGACATTGGCTGATACTAGAGCAGAAAAATATATGGGTTTCTAGGAGCTGAGCGAGGAAGATATGGCAAGGCTGCAGAGTAAAGGTAAAAATCCTAGTGTAAAGGTTAAAAATCTTGCTCCCAGCAGGACAGAGGGATAGGAATGGATGGGAGAAGGACAAAAAAGGAGCATCTGTAGAAAACTGTGCAAAGGAAACCTGCAGTTTGAATGAGGTTGCTGCTGTAACAGGTGAGAGCTCTCTTCTTCTGCGTAGGCAAAATGAGCAGCCTGCAACCCTAGCAGCCAGCTTGTGACTCCAGGCAGGCTTTTCTTTCTCTAAAGCTGTTTGTGCAACTCTTGGTCACATTTTACTTCCCAGGAATTTCTGCTTCTCACTCCTCTCCAGGGCTGATGTTTTCATTTTTGCCAATGCATGGGTACTGGCTGAAGAATCACAGCTGGGAGCCTCTGTGCCATTGCCCAGTGCTCAACACCTGAGTGTAAGGAATTGAGGGTTGGGTGACCACAGAGCTAGAGATGCTCTGTCAGTTTATGAATGTTCAGTGGTTGTGTGATCTCCAGGCAACTTAGTAGGCAGCCAATATCTACTTTTTGATTTTTAGTGAAGTTTGGTTACACAGTGATAAGTCATGTCCCTGACGTGAGGATGTGCATATTCCTTGATCTGAAATCTCTGATCAAGAGCTCTTCCAAATATACTCAAACACCAATGATTTTCAATCTATAGTAATTTCTTTGCTAGTCCCGTAGCAAGTAGAGTATCACTGTCAGTTTCAAATCAACTTTTTATTCATGTGAAAATGGAATCCACAACCTATTGGTTTTTTTTGTTCTTTTTCATTGATGAACAACCTCCACTACTTCATGTTTTCCAGAATGCCGGAAATATTTTACAATATTTTTCTTTCTTCTGAATTTTCTGTTTTGTTTAGATTTTTGTTCATGTGTAGTGTTTAAAAATAGAGACATATAGTAGATATGTGGTCCAAGATATAGTAAAACAATTAAGTTATGAAAGCAGTTTTAGTACATGCCAGAAAGAGATTTGCCTTTTTTGAAGCAGCATTGTGATTTACAATATACTTCTAATCCTTTTCTTAATGCAGTTTTTAACTTCTTACTCCATACTCTGCATTTATGCATTAAATCTTTTTCCTTTGCATGTGGTGTGCCTCATACATAACTCATCATGTGTGAACTTCTTTAAATTTCAGAGATCTTATCCAGAGAACTTTCTATTTTGTGTCATCTATTAATTTTGCCAATATATTCTCAGTATAATTTTCCACCTTAGTGAGAATATTGAAGATTTTAAGACATAAGACACATCTCTGTGAGAATATATTTATGTCTCCTTTTGGTAGAAAACAGAGGTTGAACTATTCTTTATTCAACTTTCTGTACAGCAGTTTTATATAGAACGTATTTCTCTAGTTTGATTATGAAGATGTCATGTCAGTCTGTGTCAGAAGCCATAGTGAAGACAAGATATGTCACACTTCATGCTTCCCACTCATTCACTTAGCCAATTATTTTGTCAGGAAAGGAAATTGTATTGCATAAGCACAATTTGTTTTTGACAAATACATGTTAAATGGTTCTTATCACCCTCTTGGTGTTAACAAACCAATAGGTAATTTGATATTTCTTTTTCACTGTTCTCTGGGGTACTGAAGTTAGGTTGAGTAGTCACTAATTCCTTAGATATACCTTTTTACTCTTTGAGAAGGATTTTCTCTTTGCACTTTTTCAGTCCTTTAGGATCACACTGTTTTAAGCATCTTAGATATCAGTGATAATCGTTCTGAGACTGCTCTGGCTACTGCTGTTAGTCCTCAGGGGCACACTTTGTCAGGCTCTGCTGACTTTGGTATCTACAACACCTAAGTAATCTTCCGTGCCTCTAATATATCTCCCTTTCCCTTGTTACTGATTACACAATAATTTTTGTATGATTTGTACCAGTATGTACTTTGCCTTGCAACAGCTGCAGTTCATTGAGTGACTCTACATAAAGTCTAAGTGTTTACCGCATCTATTGCCACAATTGGAAGCTCTAGCTTAGGTCCATGTCCTACTCTCCTTTGCTGTCCTAGGAAGAGAAGTGCTAAGCTTCCCTCTGACATCCACAGGTGTCTGAGGTTTCAGGAGCACTGAGCTCAGCAGAAGGCCTGGTTCAAATCCAACTGGTTTTATCTCTTGGAAGAGTGATGGAGGCTTCAGTTTTCCTTTAAAGGAAAATAAACCAAATAGCTGGCACCCAGAGGTGAAGTCTGAGTGCCCATGCTCTCCCTGGCCCTGCTGTCCCTGTCACTCCCACACAGGAGCCAGAGCCATGCCAGGGATTCTCTGGGAGTACACAGGAGGGAGACAGAAAGAAAGGACCAGGACAAGAAGGAGCAAGCCTTGTGCTGCCCTGCAGGTATATGGGAAGAGCAAAGGTTAAGCTATGGTTTCTGTGCCAATGATTATTCCTGCCTCTTTTGAACACAGACCTGTTAGAGAACTGTTCCTTGTGGTATAAAACATTGGCAAATTTTATGAAAAGCTCATTTTTTAAAGATGTGTTAGATTCTAAAATAATGTTTTAAATAAAATGATTTGTTTATCCAGTATCAAGTACTCATTGTGTCATATTTGTCATGCCTTCTGACAACAAATTCAGCATTCACTGCAAGGCACATTGGCTGCTGTTACAGAAGGTAACAAAATTGATTGCAAAGAGGGACAGCACAGGGAAAAAAAATATCACTTTGGTAAATGTCATAATGATACAGTAATTAATAAAAGAAGAAAACAATCTTCTTGTATAGAGAAATCTAATACATTTAAAATACACCCCTGGAGCAGTTTGCTGCACTTCCAAGCCTAGGTGAGATCTGCTAGGTGCATTAAACTTTCAGTGTAATTCACTTTATCAGTACTGTGCCAAGCAGGAACACATATAGCAGATATAGCATAAAATATATAGTACACTAGAACCTTCCTCTCCTTCTGAAATCTGACATTTTTAATTTATGAGCATTTGTACAAAAGTCTTGCTTCCTTGAAAAAGAAAACAGAAGATATACTTGAGCTGCACTATCAGACTTCTTCCTTGCTGTTGCATCACAGTGAAATAATTTTTTTAATTTCACAATTGGACTGAATCTAATGGCATGTGTTGACTTCTCTGAATTCTGGTTTGCCTAGAAATAAAACTAAAGTGGGGAGGTCACTGAAAAATTACAGTTCTTTGATCAGGAAAGAGGAAAAAAAATGTATGTGGATGCAATTAAAAAGCACCTACAACTTCTGGATCTGGAAGGCCAGGCGACTGTTGCAAGTCCAGGTAGGTGGTTACTCTAAAAGTTAAAGCAAATGAAAACACAAAGCAAAGACTCCTGAAGAGGTGTATATTGCCTGTTTTTCCAGGAGAGAAGGAGAGGTTAATTCAGTTCTAGAAGAGAAGGAAGCTAACCTGTTAAATCCTTTCTAGAGAGGGAGGAATGTGGGATAGGAATGGATGTTTCACTTTGCAAAGCTCTGAAAAGTGGGTTTGGCATATTTCAAACAAGTGAGAAGTACATCCCTGAAACAGTTTACTGGCAGGCAAGAGGGATCTCTCAGGCAGAAAATAGAGTTTGTTAAAGCGAGTGTCTCAAATAGCCTAATCTGTGCTGATTTCCACAGACAAGCTGAAGTGAGTCCTTCAGAAATCTTTAGGTCACATTGTTTGTGCAAGTTCAGGACATGCATACAGGTGCACAAGTATATCAGCTACAGGTGCACCTAGAAAGTCACACAGATCGAGGAGCATAGAAAAGGTCATATGCAAAAGCTGCACAAGTCATCTCTAGTTCCCCGGCTTCACACCAGGGATCCCTGTTGAGATTGTTCATAGGGCAGGGAGATGGAAGGTGATTTGAAACAAAACCAAAACAAAGTGAACCCCTACAAACAAACAACAACAAAAACCCCAACCAAAACCAAAAAGCCCAGAAAGACAAAACTCAAAACAAACCAACCCAAAAAGTAATAAAAATCCCCTTCCATGAAGTTAATCAAGTGGTAAAGTTTTTAAAAGGAATGTATTATCTAAGGTAAATGACATTTTCCTGCTATGGTCAGACTACCCGTGGGTTTTCTCCTCAAAAATACCTGTAGAAATGAGGTACACAGACCTGGGGGCAAGTTATCTCTTCCTGACAGAAATTTCCTAAGTTTTCCAAGCACTCAATTTTTCAACAATTTCTCTGAAATACTGATGAGAAGAGATTTGAGGAATGAAGAATGATAACTTCATGAAAATGTATTTTCTTTCTGCTCCATAGAAGACAGCATAAAGCAAGGTAAGAGAGAATTCTTGTTTTTTAGACTGTAATAATAAGAGTCTAGTCTCTGTGTTTATTATTAGTCATTTTCTGTCCAGCCTGATAAATAGACTTAAAAGATTTACACTTCATGCATAGTACTCAGCAGAATGAAAATTTTTTTTTGCCTTTATAATATTCATATGAAAGATGATTTTTTTTAGTATTTGTAAAACTGCTTGAATTTTAAAGTGATTTTATTTATAGAGTGTTTTACTTGTGTCTTATTTTGTAATAACAAAAAGATTAGTGATTTCATTCGCCAAACAATATTTCTTTTAACTTAAGCCTTTTTAGGAGCAAAAATCTCATAAAACTTCTTGCAATAACAAACAGGCCATCAGGAGCTCAGAGAACATGCTTGTTTCTAGCTGGCCAATATTACACCTTCCAAGCAAAACCTCCAGAGACAGCCCTGCTCTGCAGAGCAGTCGGTCTAGCAGGAATAACCATTAACTAATACATAAGAGCACAGAGAAGGATCCAGTGTAATGGGAATGAGGGATTTTCATATAAGTCTGCTAAAACACCTGTATTGATTCGTTCCAATCACATGTCTTTGGCACCTGAAAGCAAAGTGGCAACAGAGAATGGAATCAAGTTTGTAAAGACTTGGTTTTACATCTTCTTGCTTTTCAAGAGAGAGATACAACACCACAAAATCATCAATGGACGATCTTTCAGTTCTTGCAAAATTCACCCTCAGGCATCCCAGCTCAAGGGAGATACTGGATCACACAGGCCCTTGTGGTCCTAGTGGCCTCTAAAGGTCTCACTTTTGGATGGCTATTTATAGTATCTTGAGATGATTGGCTTTTCTCAGTATTTTTCATTGTGGCCATAATTCATGCTGAGGTGTTCTGGTATGCAATTCAAGCAGCAGATGACACAGGTTTCGCCTGGGAGTGCCTGATGCCCAAGCCACTGTGCTTGTAAACAAGATAACAAAGGGGGCTTATCCTGAGATCTAAGAGAGGCCCAGGGGCGCTGCACCACCACTGTATTGTTTAAGATAAAAGTGAGAAGGGCAGGAGGTAGAGAACTTGTCTGGTGTTTCTCCAGGGATAGATCTAAGCTGAGAGTATCTGGGGTTTTAGGAATTATGTCTTAGGCTATACCTCTATTGACAGAGATTTTCTCATGAGTATCTGTACACATGGATTTTGGATGACTTTGTGTGTGGTAAAGCAATATACTCAGAGCAATAATTTGGCATGTCACCTCATTTGAATGCACCAAATCACAGCTGGTAAAATGCCAGTGGGACAGAAAAGGAGAAGTAGTTGGACACCAAATATATCAGATGTTATCTTGATGTAAAACAAGACTGTGCAGAAATACGTATGAAGAGTTTGTAGTGTATTTAGGAAGAACACCAAACATGGATGTCTAAATATCCCTTCAAATGTGGATTAGGGTACCTGTTGCCAAATTCATGAGGAACTGGCAATGTAAAGCTGCAGGTGCCTAAAAGTAGCTCTTTGCTAAGAGGTCTACAAGGTCTGGTCTAATACGGAGCAGTTTTGAGTGAAGATGTTGGACTGATATAATACATCCTTTAAGCTCATATACATGCTTCCTTTGGTGTATGAATGTCTATGAGAGGCAGTCCCTCTGTATTGTTGTGTGGAGTAGGCAGGGATGAAGTTGTCAAAATCCAAGTTTAGACAGTAAAGCTGCTCTACTTCAGGGCTGCTTGGATCTGAGCAGATGAGAAGTGGAGAGCTATTTGAGTTATGCCTACTGCTAATCTATATTAACAAAAAGCACTGCAAGCTATTTTCATTATCTTTTGCTTGCTTTTTACTAATTCTTCACTAGTCAGAAAAAACGTAGCAATACTTTGAAGGCTTAAATTTATTTGCATCTGTTCTGCAGATTTGCAAGCGGTGAGGAGCATATGCTTAGAATATTATCAGCCCAGGTGTTGCATACATTAATCTAACTGAAGACCACCTGATTGCCTGAATGAATTCCTATTAACTAGAGTTGAACTGTTACCTCTGTTTGTTTCCTCTCCTGCCACTAGATTACATGGAAAAAAGAACAATTTCTCAGAAAGTCAGTCAGCCAGAACTTTTTATATTGGAACTGAGCAGCAACACAGCCTCTCACTTGTTGCCAAGTTCCTTGTGTGAATTGGCAGCAATAATAATAAAAAAAGATACTTAACATTTACATCCTCATAACACTTGCCCTCTACAGAGGCCAAATGAACTATCATCTCCAGTTTGCTCAGCTGCAAATGAAAGGTTAACGGTTTGCTCAAGACAACATGAATAGTTTGTTGTTTTGTTTTGTTTTGTTTTTCCTGCATTTTCAGCATTGCAATTAATCATCTGAAATATTGCCTTTTTAAGATGGTACCAGAGGTCTAATCAATTTGATTGTAGCATACTGATTTTCAAGATCAAAGCAAAAGCCACAAACTTTACATTCTGTATCCTGACTACAAATACAGGAACATCCCAGATGTTTTTCATAATGTGTAAGGAACCAATTGAGCAGGTACATTCAAGAGAAAAATAAAAGACTTTACAAAGCTAGAAAAGCACACGAGATTTAGAAAAGTTGTATCGGATCTCTACATTTGAACAAAATATTTTGATCTTGCAGAATTTAAATTCTGCTGGCCGTGGTCTCAGAGCTTCTTAAAAACCCATATTGTCTTATCAGAAAAATATCTGACACAAATATCCACATTCATAGGTGTTTATTAAATCAGAATCAGAGAAACATTCTTACTGAACCACATAGTGATGGTTATTTGCAGCAGAAAAGGAAAATTAGTTCAAATACATAGAAAAAGAGAAAGCTGAGCTAGAAAGGGGAATAGAGAAATGAAATAACAGAACAATAATGGATGACTGTGACATAGATGGATTATGAACTCAGCTTCAACTGGACTCATAAGGTACAAAAATGTATTTTCCCTCAACTTTCTCATATTCAAACTGATCCATCACACAATTTCTATTTTTCTGGTCTTAGATAAATTTCATCTAAAGACTGCTTTATGTATTTATTTATTTATTTATTTTTTCTTCCCCTTTTACCCTGGAAAAGGCTCTCCTGCCCTGCTGCAACGCCTGCCTTCTTTCCTCAGGCTCTGTTTCTCTGATACAATAACTTGTTTTCCAGGAATTGTCAAGTATCTGTGATGGCTGGGAGAGCCTGACCTGCTTCTTAGCTGCCAAGAAAGTCTTTTTACTCCAAGGGCTAATGCAGGTCCATTCCAAAGGGACAGGTATTATATTATGACAAACCTGTGCTGTGTACATTCTCTGGGAGCATAAAACCCACATGTGAGCCTGTTCTAGTGTAACACATTTTCAATCTTTTTAATTAATTGATTTTTCCTGCTATTATCTAGCTAAGCACATCTTTTCCTTGTTTGTCATACAGGTATGTATGTACCCGTTGAGGGTACTAGTTTGTAAAGCTTATTAGCTGATGATCAGTGATTCTGCTTTTTTTCCTGGTGTTTTCCAATTAGGTGATTTTCTCTGTCTTCCGTGAACTTCCATGATCTGCACTTCACTTTGATTAATCACACCACTTCATTCACATATTCTTTTTTCAATCTACTTTGCCAAAGGGTTGTATGATGCCCCCTATTCCAATTGTTCATTCCAGAAATCAGTCATGCTTAGTTCATTTGTCACTATATTCTTCGCATCTTTCTGCCTGACAGTTTGAAAGATTTCCTCTGGTCATCTCCACTTCACTGGTAATGGTGTTTGTGTGTGCATTCCTTTAGTTCTCTTGTCCATGTCAGAAGTTGTCCTTCAACTCCACTTCAACATCTGCAATGTTATGAGATCAAGATCTTTTTTCCCTGTGATTGTATTAGTATTGATCTACTTTTCAGTTTCCCCTTATTCATGCCACCACAAGTAAAGTCACTGTCATTATAATGTTCCTGTAGACACAGTGGGACAAGTACATGGTGGATATGAAATGGAGCTATGCCTATTAATCAGTACATGTAATTTTATACGAGGCAAAGGTTTGAAAATGGAAATTGTGCAGCATCATGTCCATTTAGATTTGCTTATTAGTATGGCTATGACTTTTAAAGTAACACTGTACTACAGGAATCTTTAATGATTCTTTACTGATTCCCTCTGGAATTGTCATCTCTGCCCAGGTGAAATGCTTATTGCACATATACATATATAGTGCTATATTTCACACTAAAAGTGAGCAATTAAGACAAAAAATTCTACAGTATATTCTGTTTCTCTCTGTCTCTCCTCTGCTATTCCAATGGATGAAATTGTAAAGAATCATAGTGAATGAATGACTGTGTGGTTTGGGTCAGGACTGTCAACATAATGGTCCATCACATGTCAGGGAACCAATTATGCTAAAAGCATTCATTTCCGGTAAATCAGTCGGAGAGAGAACTGTGTTCTGCATTAACTCTGTACATGGAGGCATAAGAAGGTCATAGCAATTACTGTGTTTAAAAGCTTCTACTTTATACAACATAAGAAGAACTCCATAAGAAAACAACAAATACACATCACAGTAGTTCTTCAATCTTGTAGTGTCGGTACAAGCCTCTCCTATGACTTTTTGTCCATTACAATTAAGAAGTGGCAAAACCTTTTTCTTGTGTGCTCTCTAAACACCCTTTCTCTTAGGCTAGGAATCTTTGCTGCATAAATATATTTTGGTTAGTGATGTCTAGACTAGCTTTTTACTACACACCTGCTAGCAATGAAGTAAAGCTTTGACAGTACCCTTGTCAGCCCCCTTAATATGTTCACAGGGTTTTTAAGCACCATACTTCTGATTTCTGGGTAGATAAAGTCAGAATTTAGCTGACTCTTTTATTGTCCCTGGATATGACTACTGCTTTCAAAGCCCTAGCATGAATAGTTCCATACCTAAAATATCAAGCTGATTAGCAGCGAGCCATGGAATACAAAGTAGAGCTGGATATTTTGGTGGGTGAGATACCTGAGAAGAGAAGAAATACAGTAAACTCTATCTGGATCATTTCTTTCAGTGTAAAATAGGTTTTCTAGTGCTTCCTGATCATGTGTGTACACACACACACACACACGAGGCCATGTTCCTCACTGTCCTTAGTGCTGTGAAGAGGCTGGTAAAGCTCTTATATATCTAACACTCATAAACAAAAGTGGGATTCATCTCACTCAGTGATAATCTTCTAAAAATTTAGGTGTATAGGATCTCGCAATAACTGAGAATGAAAGTCTCAGTCTTGCTTGCCGCAGACACCTGTCATCAGATGGAATGAATCACTGCTCTGAAGGTGACTATGTCTCCCGAGGGATGACAGAGGTTACTGGATTAAACTATAAATCCTACTTTTAGAGGCTATTTTTTCATATTCTAAATGGAAATATCCATTATGGCTGTAAGTAGAAAATAATGGTTTTTACCTTAGAATGAACCTGGCATCATCAGACATGATGTTATACCAGGAAACAACTCTATCAGAAATTTCTAAATGCATTGATTTTCTAAACTTGGAGAGAAAAAAAAAAAAAAATCTTTAAAATCACAAGTTAAATGAAAAGAAACGAACTGAGTGAAGTTCACTTTTATTTCTGTTCTTGGTCGTTCTGTATTCTCATGCTTTCTGGGATATGACAGCATTCCAGAGAAATCTTGTCAAATATTTTATTATTGACAGCATTTAAATTCAGGGTGATAAAATCTCTAAGTAACCGGCCAAATCAAGGAGAGGAGGCAAACCTATTCTCCACACCATTTGACCATCTTTCCCCACTGAAGGGTTTCCAGCTACACAGGTCTGCAGCAGTTGTGGTCAGCAAACTGCTGGTGGTATCTGAGGGACAAAAATGCTCAGATGGAGGACCTTGAAGTGTAAAAGAAACTCCTTTCCAGACTGAGTGTTGACTTCTCCTTACTACCTTGAGACACCTGTTAACTTCAGTTTCATTTTGTTCTATTACCAGTTCTACACAGAATCAGAAGGAAATCCTGACTGGGGCATTATGAGTCTGAATTAGCCATTAGTGAGTAGCTGTGAATGTAAAATGAGTATCAGTCACATTATACCACTTTAAATACCTACCTCTATGCAAGAGAGGGTATGCAGAAGCTGTGGTTCCATGCCAGATTCCCACTCGGATCTTCAAGCACACATGTGTTTAGCAAAAGTATGGTAAAATTTTTCAAACCAATGTGTCATATAGACACTCATCTTTCACTGAGATCAGAGTGAATCTGTTGCAAGGATCAGCTTTTTGTTTGTTCACATATTACTCTACAGAGCTAAGCGCTGTTAGGCAAATGGTTAGAGGCACATTTTGACGATGTACAAGAATAGAGCTTAACTTTTTTTCAACAGTCTCTGAACATTATTGGAAATCTGAATAAAATGCCTAAACAGGCAATGAGAAAGAAAACACCTATGTGACTAACTTAAATGATTGCGAATGATGTCTGCTATTATAGCACTATTTACCAGTTTAAATAATGATGGTTTTGTCACAAAACTGAATGTATAGAAAAAGTTACTGCATATTCTAAAATCTTTGCTGTGAAATAACTGAAAAACATTCTGTCCACATGTGCTGAAGTGTTTTCTCTTTAGAAGTTTGCTTGCTTAAAGGTCATTCACTGCTGCCTGCACTGGATAAATAGCAGGATTTGAGGATCTATTTATCATAAGAAAAGGTATTGTGTGAAGGAACAGGGTGGTAACATTCCCTTTCAAAACAGCTGTGCTGCAACACTGCATTCGTTTAGTGGGAGATCTGAGAAAAGAAATTGTAATGATGAGAGCATCAAAGAGACAAAGAGACTGACGTTCCAGAGAAGACGAAGAGCCACACATACATATGGCAGCTTGCACAAATGGTTAATGGCTAACTGGAATTATGACAGAGGTCTTTCAACATTTAGTGGGTATGGACACAGAGAAATGACAGAACTTTTTAACATAATGAAAACAAAGAAAAGTGTAAATGTCTTGGGATAGGAGACAGTTATGTAGGAAATAGTCTATTACATCTGTTGAAATAATCACTGTCAGTATAACATTGCCCTAGTTTTGGTTTGTAATTTTTGCATGACTAGTAGAAATTTGCTTTAATGACAATAAATGGGGATGTCATCAAAGTAACAAGAAAATGAAAACTCCACTTTTGAGAAGCAAATCTTCCTGACTGGTGACTTTGATGAGCTCTAGAACTTTATGGAATGCAGTAAAGCCCTGTCACTTGGGACCCTGAGAGAATGGGAAAGATGTAAGGAAATTCATTATAGCAAACACTTGATCAATGTACTGACAAAGAGCAGAACTAGGTTTGCTGAGGTTTATCCATTTTAAATTTCAACAATAAGCAAAAACTTTAACTTTCTAGAAACACATTACCCTTTGGCATGTCTATTAATATAATTCAGAAGACACTAGAAAAACCCTGCAAAATAAATAAGCAAAAGGTTCTACTGTGCTAAAGCACCCCTCCTTCTTCTCCATCTTCTGAGAGCTGTGCCCTAGAGAAAACAATGGAGTGAATGTCATTTAAGTTCATTCTGGAATATAAACATCTTCGCCAGGACTGGCATGCACTTACCTTGTTCACCTACCAGCACAGGATGAGAAACGTCAGCAATTTTCATCATCCACTTAAACACTTGCAGCATCCAGCGAGACATGTGACATAGTATCTTGGAAGCTCGCTCCTAGAAGTCTACCTCTGTAACTTGTCCTCCTGACTACAGAGACATGCGACTCCTGATGGTTGTTCAGAATAGTGGGTTTGATTTATTTTCCTACTCTGGCTGTAGTGATCAGGCACAGGGCTACTTGACCAATAGCCTTGCATAGCATTGCTTTTGTTCCTTCCTTTGCCCACTCATGCACCTAGAGTTCTTTGCCCCTATCTTCTCCCAGATAAAGAACCAATCCCTATTTACTTTTTCCCATTTCTGCCAGTTTTGGGACATTCATACCCATATTTGGTATTTCTGTTACCATTGCTTCGGTAATCTTAATCTTACATGGTTATTACTGATCTGGTCACCCAGGCACTGTTGACCTTGCAAGACTTGATTAGCCCAGAGGTCCCCAGTGACTCTATCTAGTTAACCCTAGTGATTTCACACATAACTTCTCCTTAACCATCTGTGAAATTCAGACGTCTCCAACAGAGCTCTCTGTAACTTTTGATGGCATCTGACACTGTTACCTGTCACATCCAAGGACTTCTCAGGCTAGTTCATCCTGTGGGTTTTCTTGCCCTGTCCATCTTAGACTCACCAAGACTCAGTCCAGTAGCTGTGGCACCTGCCTGCAGCCCACTTGGTCTGTACTTTTTTTCTCTTCCTCTTATTTCATCCACTTGGTATATTTTATGCTTTATGAGGTTTGTTTCCTTTTGAATTTTTTCAGCTTCCTTCCACTTTGAAAAAAATATTTTCATAAATAACCATAAATAAAACTTTAAAATAGCAATGTATTGTGGTCTTAACCTATATCTGACTATAACTGCTGAAAGAAAGAGTGAGTCAGAGTCCGGACTGCCCTGCATGAGCTCTGATGTCATGTGTGATTTCATATTACAGTATGATAAAGGAAATTGGGTCGCAGCTTATATTTCCTTGGCTTAGTGAAGAAATCTATGACTCCCTGAACTATTGTGTTGTTATTCTGACTAATCCAGCTGGAAGGGTCCCAGCTGTAAAAGACAAAACATAGAACCAGATCCCTGATAAGTGTAATTACAGAAAGGTGGAGGGTTTGGGATCTTTGGATGAATAAAATTGCTAATATGAATATGCCTTAGATTAATGCACTTAATGCATTACCACTGTCCTCATTATCTTATAGGTGTGTTTCAGAGTTGCCTTCTGGAGGACTCATGATAAATTAGTCTACTCCCACATTCCCAGAAAAGCCTGCAGCTTTTTAGGTGTCTCCAAATAAAGGTTTCTGGCCCTCTTAAAACCTGAGCCCAGTGCTTGAGTTCTTGCCCCTGAAAAACTGGATCTGCACTCAGTCATAACTTGTTGTTTCATTGAGTACCACATTTGTTAAAAAGTAGCCAGGTTTTTGTCAGGAGAATTTCTAAACCTTTTTATGCTCATAAGAAAATCATAAACAGAGATTTAAGTGCTTGCAGATATCACTCCTTTCCCCCTCCCTAAAGAAAAGTAACGTTACAGTCAGTGAGAGTTAATGCTTGCAAAATTGCACTACTTCATTTGTATTGGTATTTTAAATTTTAAAGGTTTCTTTTATAAAATAACGCACATACACAAATCACACTTGCTTCCTCCTATTAAAACAAACAAACAAACAAACAAATAAACAAACAAACAAGCAAACACCTAGTATATGTACCTCTGTGTGTTTGTATGTGTGTGTGTGCGTGCACACACATATTCCCTCTTCTATTCAACAACAAAAACCTGCCATCAGGACAATGTAGCCACCTACCAAGCAGACATAAGATGGATTGTACCCTTAATACTAAAATATAATTTGCTAGTTAGGTGTATTTAAGACACACTGCGTGTTGAGGATAGATTTGGCATTTTTTTTTTTGGCCTCAACTGCAAAAAGACTTTCTACAATAGAGCTGACTTCCAATTTAGACATTTCTAATACGTTATCCTTATGATAAAATTCCAGTGCTCTAGAAATAACTGTTGTTCCATTTCTGCTTTCCATTCCCAATTCTTATAATTGTTGATTGTTGCTGTTCAATATTTTATGTTCTTTCAATGTCATAAGCATCTCTGCCATTCTTTGCTATTGCTGCATCTGGTCTTCTCACATATATTCTCATTCCATTAAGACTGATGTTTGAAAATTTTGGTAATCTTTTTTCATTTCTTATTTTCTGCATCTTTGTGTCTTATGAAGATAACATTCCTGTCTTACTTGCTGCACATTACTGCCAACTTTCTAATGCAGTAATTTATACTCATCTCCAGACAGTTAGAAACATTAACTAAACGTGATTTAGAGTTAATGAGGCCAGGTCACACATTTTATTGTCTGAATTCACATTTTTCCCTACCATCTGTCTTCTGTCTCTGCGTTAACATATCTTATGCAAATAACCTATTTTGAGCGGTCATAGTTAAAACTTCAGACTGTTCTGTCTTTCCTCCTTTGTCAGGTCACTTGTAATTTTCCAATTTATTCAATGAGATTTTAGAAAAGATACTCTATGTGGATTTTTCTCATCTTTTTCTGCTTGAGTATCTCTTCCTGTTGTCTAATGACTTATTGTCAGAAGTAGTATATTCCTCAGACAGTTTTGGTTTTGATCCAGTAAGTCCATCTCTCATAGTTTCCTGCCATTACTCATTGTAGTCCCTGACATCCTTCACTGATCTCATCTTCCCTTCTGTACATTTCATGCCAACATAAAGTCACTTCAGGTCAGAGTTCATACACTGCTAACGTCCTCCTGCTGCTCCTGTCAGATTCCCTTAAATCCACTTTTCATCAAGTCGCTAATCCCAGGCATATGACCTAATTGGGTGGTATGTTGTAGCTCCTCAAGTAAGCCTAAGCATTACTCAATTTCCCTTAAAAATACTCTTTATTTTCTTCATTTCCCTATAATAATTCTTTTCTCTTGAGCTCCTGTATAAAGCTGCCTACATCTAAGGCAGCCTACAGCTCTTTCCTGTGGTATCCGTACAATTCCTTTCAATTTCACAAGACACTCTTAAATACCCACTCAGAAAGTTTTTAATGAGGAATTAATATCAAGGCAAATCTGCACATTTTCATTCTGTAGAAAACATATGGCAATTGTTCTCTTTTTTTTAGTTTTCCAATAGCATTTCCTGTACATTTCAATATTAGCAACTTGAAAAAAAAAAAAAAAAGAGATGAGCAAGAGCAAACTAGGCCTTTCCTAAACACTTTTCTTCCTGTTGTGTCAATCTGTTATTTTCTCCATGCAGCCTATTTTAAATTCTAATAACAGAAACCCCTAAAAATTCTAACATATTCTGTCTGCAAATTCTGTCAGTGTGATACTGTTGTATACTGCAGTGTAATTTGCCCAATGAAACTGCAGGGTTTTACCTGCAGGTAGCTTAGATTTTTAACAAGCACTTTTTTGTCACTGTATATCCTCTTAGTCTCTCCAGATGGCTTAGTTAAAGTCTTGACAGCTTCAGGTAGGACATTGAAATATATAGAAACTAGCATTTTTTTTCTATTTTATACATAGCAACATGCCTTTCTCATAATCCCCCTCTTCAGTTTGGTTACTTCCCATTGAAACATGTATTATTGGTCTATCTGCTAAAATGCATGTGCTAATCTATCCTTTGTCTCCTTTGCCTTCATATTGATACTGAATCAGAAACAGTGACAGCAGCAACCAAAAATTATTCTTCTCTCCATGTCTCACTGCAATCTCTTCTCTTAAATCATCTACTTGGTGCCACATCAGAGAGCATTTCTTCAATTCAGTTCCTAGAGAGGAATCCAGAACTGTGACTCCTACAGTTTAAAGGAAAATTAGAGACATGAGGATGGAACTGAAAATGACCAATGGAGTAACAAATCTAGTGCAAGTCAACGGGAAATACTGAGGATGTGGAGTTGTCTGTTTGTTTTGTTGTTGTTCCTTTGTTTTGTTTTGTTTTGTTTTACCTAGGTGTTTTCAGGGCTATGGCTTTAGATAGGGACTTACAATCACAGCCTTGGATCCCCTAGTGGTAACAGCCCCAAATAATCGTTATTCCTGTGAAATGAGCAGTGTTCATTCTTTTTGTTTACAGAAGGAGGTTGGTGCCACCATCCATTTTCTGTAGCAAAGTGTAATTATTATGGACATTCTGAAAAATATAAGAAAATTCAGTACAGTCAGGCTGCTGCAAGTTCTTTATATTGCAAAGTGAACAGCTACCTAAATCCTCTGTCTGTTACAAAAAAATTATCTGCATCTATCCTGAAGATACGGCAGTGTTATAAAATCATATTTGTTTTAAATTGTCATTATATTGATAAGAAAGTTGGAATTAAATTATCTGTCTAGGACATTTGACTGAAATGTTATTGGTTACTTGAGTTGGAAAATGTATTTCTTATTTATTTGTTAAATAAACTATCTTTAGCACCAATAATTAATGGATTTCTAAAATGTGTGAACTGTAACCTGCATGAGGGAAGCTATGAAGAGAAAAGGAGGAGAGGTCAAATAGCCCAGTACCATTACTTGCATATTGGAGTTGTGTTTATACAATATTCCTGTGCTAGAATCCAGACAATCCATCTGGGGTCTTAGAAGTGGGCTGCATTTTGATTAACGTTCTTATCACAAAGCTTGATTTTTCATGGAACAGCAACTTTTGTAACCATTAGACAGGTATTCAGAGGTACACATACTGCAGAGGAAACAGTTCTGAAAATATCAACACTGAGCTAAACACCCCTGAGCAGTGAGTGTACTCTCTCCCATTCAATTTGAGTCATATAAAGTAAAATGTAACCTGGAAAGGAGAAGTTTGTAGTATTGCAACAGGCATTTTACAGAGTGACTGTTCTTAGCCCTCCAATTGCTCTCTTTTGATGACTATGAACACAGACAAAACCCAGACACTTAGCCAAATAAGTTTCCACCTTGGGGATGCTTTGGTAGTGGGATGAAGGTAGAAGCAAGTCCAAAACAGCTTTGACTTTGGCTTTTGTTTTGCAAAATTAACTTCACTAAGGTCTTTGAATGAAGTAATACATACCAGTTCCTTAGCTAATTGGCTGCCTTATATATCTTTCTTCATCTTGTCTCTCTTTTCAGTGTGACAGTTTCCTCTGTGCCTTCAGATTCCCTTCCACTTGTAACCTTCAAGTCTGGTCTAAATTATCTTCCCTATATCTCTTGTTCCAAACAGACTTCCTGA
This sequence comes from Nesoenas mayeri, assembly GCF_963082525.1. Lineage (NCBI taxonomy): Eukaryota > Metazoa > Chordata > Aves > Columbiformes > Columbidae > Nesoenas > Nesoenas mayeri. The sequence continues at coordinate 143,829,196 of NC_137543.1, read as the reverse complement.
CAATGCTACTGAAATAAAATTCCTCACAAGAGAAACTCCAAACCACACTTTTTACCAGGTCAAGGAATACACTGTTTCTCTGTTATTTTGTCTATATCTTGTCTCTGTGCATAAAAAAAATGGTTACAGATTCTTCCCCAAGTTTTGCTCTTGGACCATATGGCATGTCCATGATTGTGTCTGCCCTTAAGTTTTGGTAATCCAGTGCTGGCTGCTAGTGGCTGTCAGACCTCAGGACCAGGACAATACTTTTGTACTTGGGCCATCTGTCAATATTTATAATGACTAGTATTAGTTAGAGGACTAATAGTTATCCAACTTCAGTTTTTTACAGTGTAATTTGATCTAGGAAGACCAGATGTGCTGTTTTTAGAGACACAAGATCTAAGATTTGCATCATAGTTTGTAAAACCGAGCTAAAAAACTATGATGGTTTAAGAAAAAGAATTCAGACATCTGACTTTTTCTTTTTATGGACTTCCAGCCTCTTATCTCAATGGTTTCTTTGCTTTTATGCCACCACATGCAAACTAGGGGTTGAAAGGCCATTAATATTACTTGAAGATTGTTCAGTGACTAAAAGCTGTGTAGTTATCACACAAATTGTATATGTGAAATGAACCCGCATTTTTCCAAATATAACTCTGATCTATTGATCAGAGGCTGTGCTTTGTGCTAACTAGCCACAACTTGTCTGCTGCCCAAAGTGGAGGAAAGGCTACCATGCTGCTGCACCTGCACCAGGTGTGACTGTCATGCCTGGGGCTGTTGAGACGGGCACTAGTGGTATGAGTTTCACGAACACAGGAGACTTGGTGTTGATCACAGACCAGGGTGAGGTGTCACCTGGGATTTCTTTTTCGTGCATTGAACAAGTTAGGCATCACATACGTAGCAGTTTCACTAGGTGGGGGAGATTTAACTTGCTTTGAAAAACCAAGTAGGCACATATTTAGCCTCTAAATATTTCTGAATGGCTGCTTCATAATGATCAGAAGCAATTTGTCCTTTTGTTCAGTATAGGAATACTGCCTCAATTTTATAAGATGTCTGTATGTGCCTATTTTTTTAATATATATACTGTATCTGTATCCGTAAGGCCTCATTCAATCAATACAAACATGTTGATTTTACGCATTTTTAATGCACTTCTAGTTTCCAACAGAATACAGAGTGGCACAAATCCCAGTAAGAAAAACATCTTTGGCATGCCAATATGTGATGCAGCATATGCTGTTTTTGAACAAGATAGAAAAAATGCAAAAAGTAAGAATCTGACTATTTTGGATTAGGATGAATCACTCTTTGGAAGTACATGTCTTCTACAACTAGCTAGAATGAATTTAACTTAAATTAGATGCTGATTTCTAAAGTTAAGACACACGAATCCTACCTTATCTGGATGGTCTTTAACTGCAAATTAAACAAAACCAAATTTCCTTTAATAACTGACCAATGAACAGGGATTCACTCTTTTAGGGGAAATGATATACAAACACAGAACATGACAAAAATCACTAGTTTAGAAAAACTTTCTTAGTAATTTAAATAATGACTAAAAATGTTTTAAATCCCTTGGCCTTCAAATGATTCATTACAATCATAACAGATGATCAAAATAATAGTTTATTTTTCCAAGCTACTGAACAACATGAGATGAAATGGAGCAACCACTATGTGGTAGAATTATTCACTTGTCTTTGATTTAAAGCTGTGTTTCAACTACATGATCATGTTTTAATAAGAACTTCAAGTATCTACTGTGAAAAGAAACATTTTTGAGAATGTTCTGTGATTAGGCACCAGTGAAATTTGTGATCAAGTACAAGTATTTTGTGCAAAACACAAACTTCCTGTGTATGTGTATGTTCAGTCACTGCTTATTTTTAAGCTTGCATTGATTTCCCTCAATATTGTGATTCAAAATATTTTTCAACCACATTTCTTCATGTAACACTTAGAAATGAGGAAATATTAAGATACTTTTTCCTTTTGGTTCACCGCAGCCAGTGCAAATAGGAGAGGTCTGATGGGAGAGCCCAACCACCCAGGATTTGTTACCTCTAAGTGCTGAAAACTGGGGCAGCTCAGAAAACTGCCCATATTTTTAGATGTTTATTTGAACCCTTCAAATAAGCTAATAACGCTGTTCCTGTGTCCTTACGCATTCTAATGAGCATGTAGTATAAACAATATTTTAGTTCCTATCATTATAGATATATTCAGAAATTGAATATGCAGATCTAATGATATCTAGACCTAAAAATGAAGATAACGGAGAGAATTTCCATGGAAGAAGGAAGACTATTAACATATAATAATAAATATAAATATAATAATAAATACATAGAATATAAACATATGGAAAAAGTAAGAGTTAAGCTGTGTGTGCCATGAAAATCAACATTGTGTCCAAACAGAAGCTTATATAAAAAATGACAATAAGAATAATTTCAGAGTGGATTTGGCATACTGAATCAGTCCATAATCTCTAAGGACCCAATGGTAAAAAAGGATACTTCAAAATACATAAAAGAAGCAAACTGAATATTAATTCTTATGAAACTACACGCAAATATGACTAAGTAGATTGCAGATTGGAATGTCCAGCTTATACATGTACAATTTACAGTTGTAATTTTTTCTTGGGCAATAGATTTCTGCTACATCCTTAGCATACTTTCAAAGTAGTTTGGCAGTTTCCAAATCCTCTTTTGTAGTTACTCTCTCACTCTAAGAGAAGGAATTGTGTATAATTTTCATGTAAAGTAGCTGATTGTGTCTTTTATGTCTACAGAAACATCAGAACAATAATAAATAGGATGCAATACAGATTAAATTAACTAAATTATTTTAAAACACATATGTTGGCTTCATAATATCAAAACATAGATTTTCTCCCTGATTACATTTCCCACAACACTGCACACACGAAGAGGATTTGTAGCCCCTATCTGCTGTTCAGTAGCTGCTAACCTCTCAGATCCAAACTCAGCAGTATACCGTTGATAAATAGTATGCAGATTGAAGAAATACACATGTATGTTGTGGCCATTTAAATATATGCTATTCCACAGTTAATCAGTTATTCATAAGAGTACAAACCTTTTCAAGTATCCTTCTTTTCTCAAGGAAATTGTCATCTGCATTTATTTCTCTCTGTAAACCCATGATTCCTTCAAGCAGACTGGATTAGCTTTTCACCATAAGTGTAAAGGCATCTGATCTGCTGGAGAGACTGTATTTACTATATCCTTTTTGTTATTAAAGTATCTAGGCACATTCAGATAAAGGTGGTGTCTGAACTGAAAGAGACATTCAAGTTTCAAAAAGCAACAAAAGTCTGAAACTAGGAGCTTATTAGATGCAAAAAAAAAAAACCAGTGCCAGAAGTTACTATGATATTTAATCTGTGACTATCACAAATTGCAAGAGGGAAATGGGAAACTTTTCTTGCTGTTAGATTTCTTTTTAATGAATCACAATTCCTTTTGTGAAATTGAAACCTTATACATCAATGCCCAGTTGATCATAAACAAAACAATTTGAAAAGCTGAAATATGATCTCAAAATTAGAATAGTATCTATTAACTTTAATGTTTATTTCAGAGCACAGAAAAAAACTAACTGAAAGAACACAATATATTAGATTTTGAAATATGTAATTTTTCTGTCCAATTTGTAAGTTTCAAGCTATTTGTACATAAGCTTCTGTCTCTAAATGAAAGCTCCAATGGCATGTCTGTGTCATCTTCTCAAATAATAATATGTTATATGATAGAATTATGCGTTTGTCCTTGGTGATAGAAATAGTCTTCAATTTGGGCATGTAAATATTTGCACAGTTAATTCAGGACAAAGAATTGACCCAACAGGCCTGCAGGCTTGCTTGAAACCACTTATTTAAACAAACAAGTATGTTCCTAGTAATAACCTCTACTGCCTTGGCTGAAGAACCTGTCACATGTCTTCTCAGCAAACAGACATGATGAAGTTTGGAAAAGTCTTCATTTTCTTTTGTCTATTTTTATAGGTGACTTTTTCTGGACTCTTTTTTTTTTTTTTTTTTTAAGTGATAAACTCTCCCTCCTCCACCCTTTCGGTGGTATCTGTAGATGCTCAGGACCCAGGCTTATCAGTGTCCATAGCCACCCTCAGCTTATGGCTCTGTGTAAACCAAAACAGTCATCTGTCACAAGTTATTACAGCTGTCCGAGTGACCTTTAGTAATTTGTTTTAGACAACAGATCCTACTGAAACAGACAGCCAAGAGCAAAAAAAAGAGCAGTTTAAAACTACGCTTTTATCACATAATTTCCTCAATTCATTTCTTGCTTTCTTTTCCTTCTCTTCCTAAACTTCACATTCCAGAATGATGAGCTACATGTTACAGACACATAGACTTTATACTGATCCTTCCAGGGGAGCAGGCTCCTGGGTGATGCCCACAGAGTTCTATCTGCAAGCCGAAGGCAGAGCTATGCCTTAGTAGCTGATTTGATTCTATAGTTAAGATTTTGGATTTAAATTTTGCCTAAATTTAGGAAAAACAAAAAGGAATGGGTAGTGAAGAAAGAACGTGAAAGAAACGTCAGTCCCGTGGAGAATCTCAAGGGCTTTAGTCACCTTTCCTCAAACTCAGAGGATGAGATCCTAGTGTGCCTCAGCAGGATCAACTAGGTAAAAAGGGTAATACTGACTTCTCCAGCTGAAAATCTTCAATATATTTCCTGCTCGTCCCTCTCAAAGTTTATTGAACTAAGCTCACTTAGAGAACTGGAGAAACAGAACTAAGTATCTTCACTGCCTCCACCTTTAATTTGACAGAACAAACCTATGAGTATTCTTCTTTGTGGTGTTATGGTCTGACAAGTGTCCTTCTGGCTTGGGTAGGAGCAGAAAACCACCAGTACTCTCCAGTGATGTCTGTGTAGTTCAGTTGCCCAACAAAGCAACAGATCTGCTTTTGGTGCACCCTGATAATACATCAGCAGTCATAAGCAATTCAGACCTGCTCTGTCAGTGAGAGCCTGCAAATCAAGCTACCACAGCCTCTGCCAAAACTGACAGCCAGTTGACAGCTAGTGCCTGTTGTGACATCTTTGCCTGGTGACACCTGTTCATAGAAAGAACCCAGAGACCATCACTTAACTGCTCTCATCAGTTACAATCGTTCAGTCACCCTTTCTTTTAAAGAATACCACAAGAACCATAAATGAACACATCTGGGCAAGCAGTTATGGGAAAATAGCTTTTTACAGTAGGTATTAATAATGTTATTTGAGAAATATAGTGTAGCTATGATAAATGTTGTTGTCTATATACAACTCTTTCAAATGAACTGGTGGTTTAGATTATTTTTATAGCATTAAGTATGGTTAACACTGAAGTTACTGAAGCTATTTGGCAAGTCAGTCTAAGGCTTCCTATATTTACAGTGATCTACAATAAAAACATCTGCTGCTACTGTTATAATTCTTTATGTGTTCCCTTCTGTGCAGCATGATTTTTGGCTATGTGCTGAAACACAGCCTATGTAGAAGACCATAAACCAACAACATAATAGCTGTGTTGATGGTTTCTTGGATCCCAATGGTTTTCTTAGGCAGCCTGTGAGCCTAATCAGATTGTAGAAATTTGGCATACCACAGGTGTGTAGAATGGTCAGGGACAGTGGAAGGGCAGGAGGAACACGTAAAGCTAATGAAAGAAAAATTGATTCATCAGCTTGAAGGCAAAATAGATGATACATTAACTCACAACAATTAAAGTGCTTTGTAAATAGTTTTAACTCATTCAAATAACAGCCAAATAGATGAACATACCTCAGTATTGATAAATGCTGAGGGAGGATTTTTTTTTTTTAGGAAGGTATGAGTAAGTGTACCAAGGGGGAGGAGGAGTAGAGGAAGGATGGCCTCCATCCCTCCACCCTTGAATTGGATTCTTGGCTGATTCTGTTCCACAGACACCAGGCAGTACCTCAGCTGACAGAAACAAAGAAAAAAGAGGAAATTAATTTGTGTTACAATAGCAAGAAATTCAAGTCTGAACTTCTAGGGAGATTACTGCTTTTCACAGGTGGTTGAAGCTGCTTGGCTTGAAGCCCTGATGGCTCACACCACTATCCAGGGAGCACCAATTGCCTCCAAACACACTGATAGCCTTTTCTTATGGCTTCTTTATAACTTGGGTTTGCTAGCTACTTCTCTTATTTTTTTATTTTATTTTTTTTTTTTAATTTTTATATTTATGTAGCATTACCTGTATTTGTAATGATGGATAATGAAAAATACGATATCAATATGTTAAATCTGTTTGCTAAATTACTCAAAATATTTTTTAACCTCTACACTATTTACCAATATTACTTAGATGATATTTACAGATAATTATATGGGCAGGGTAGTTTGTTATCTGAGTGTTTTGTTTGCTTTTGAACAAACAAACCAGACTAAGGATTAGATAGCTGTTTGGAATTACATTGGCTTGACTAATGTGGGGTTAGTACATTTTCAAATTCACTGCCTTAGTATAGCATTAAATAAAGAAAACTAAAGGTGTACTCACAGTAAACTGTTAGTATTTCACTTCCAGCTCTCACTGGTTTTGCTTGAGAGTGTCAAAATTGTCAGATGTGTAAACATTGTGATAGTAAAGGGCCCTAAGTGAGCTAAAATTCTGAAGAATTTCATTTAGAGAAAACAATTCAAAGCTTGTGTTTATCCTGTCAAAATCATTTTGCTGCACAGTACTTTCATTTCTAAATGGATGTTTTTCTTCTTGGAAAAACAAGGGAAACATACATCTAGGTTAACAAAATCCTTGTCATATAAGTATAATGAAAGAAAATAAAATATAATTTTTAATTGGGAATGAACAGCTCAATGGTTTATTTAATGTGAAATCTTTTGAAAATCTTTGAAAATTCCTAAACAATTAGGAATATGTATGTATGAAATTAATCAGAGTTTCTACAGTTATTCACCATAATTCTAATGTTACACATAGTCAAGTCAGCAAGGTCACTGCTCTCCCATCCAAAGACACAGATGTGTTTCCATAACCTGTGATAAATTTTTTCTCAATACTGCATTAATTTAAGCATATGTGTTCCTGAAGGAGATCCGCCAAAGGATATAATATATATTGCTGGCAGTGTTTGTCAATTATCTTTCCCCATGAACTATATCAGTTTTTGTTAGGGGAAACAGGTCTCCTAGGAACGATAAAAACGTTCATTGTCTATAAAGGAAATGGTGAAAATCTTATCTTTTTGGCATCTCGGCTTTGGAACAGCAACCTGTGTACCTTGCTTGGGAGACTTAGGGTTTGAGATACGAAAACACAAAATAATTGCGCTCCTATTAGGGAGCTGGACTAATGTTTGCACATCTTCAAAGGGTGTCTTCTGCCCCTCAAGGAACCTGAGTACTTCTCTGATTTCTTTGTCTGAAGCAGGCACAGGAGTTTATACATTGTTTGGTGAGACTGATGTTGTCACTGACACTGACTTCAAATTGCAGTGAGTATTCTTGTGGTCACCAGTAAGCACTCAATGAATTTCTGACAGCTCCAGCATTAAATGTCATCTTAAGGTTGCTTGATGTTTATGTGGTTGGGGAGACAGGAATTTCCACTTTGAATTTATGCGCCTCCAGCCTACTTAAAACCTCACTTATGTAAGCACCTGATTTCTTTTTAGGACAGACTCCATAGTGAACAGCTAGAAGTTTTGGTGCTCATTTGTAAAAGGAGAACTCTTTCAGGCATAGCTGGAAGGATGGATGCTGATGATTCCAGCCTCAGCTGCTGCTGAGGACTTAACTGTCTGAGACATGAGCATGGAATTAGGCCATTACATGTAGTAATATTTCAACAGTGAGAATAAAAGAGTTCAGATGACATAAAACTTGATAGGGTAGGTGTGCTGCAGCCTCTCTAACCCATAGTGTTTGATGAGAGGTGTGTGATTCACTGTGCCATGCACAACATGTACCTCTTGCCATCAAATCAAAAGACCCCATCAAATGTCTTAATAAACGCAAAAATTAATATCTCAACATTATGAGCAAACACACTGTGATGTGGTAGGAGCAGTTACACACTGCTTCTCTTGCTTATCATAAGAAAACAGCATTTGTTCCTTTGAAATCATCTGGGTTTAACAAGAATTATTTTTATGTTTCCATTTACTATGAATCCGTTGCAATAGTTTAGCAAACATGCAGTCCTATTGTCTTCTAAAGTCCTTCAGTGTTTTGGGTCTATTTTTTTGGAAGAGGCTTGTCTTTGCGTATTCCATTTTCATATTCATGAAAGCCACTGAAAATAACTCCCTCAGAAAAAAAATAAAAAAAATCAACCAAAGGCACTGAGTTTCCAGGGAAAATATTTCATACTTTCTTCAGTCAGAAAGGGAGCACTTTACTATAGTAGTCACCAGACATGGGTTTTTTTCGTATTTCTAAAAAAATTTAAGAATATAATATCATCAGGGTACCACTTATATGTTTTTAAGGACGGTCAGAAGTTTCTTTCCCTCCACATAGCATTTCATGAGGACAGCAAAATTATCTGGATAAGATGGGTAGTATTCATCCCACCTAACTTGGAAAAAAAGGATTTCTAACTAGGTTAATAACTTTGGGTCCCTCTAGAGTAACTGATGAGTCACACATGCCTCTAGAGTTTATTTCATCCTATTCTAAGGTAGATAAGGAAAATGTTCCTCTGGATGTTACAGTTTCTGTTCACAAGCTGTATTTTGGCCCTAGATATCTAATAGAGAGACCCCTGCACTTTCAGAAAGCAAAAAAATGGCATGAGGTAAATCCTGCCCTGCTTATCTGGTCTTTGCTTTTAGGCATAAATGTGATTATTCACTCACAAACAAGCTTTTTTTTTGTGTGTGTTTTAACATTATCTGAAGTGCTAATTTAGTGGGTACATGCCTTAATGCTTCTCCACTAGCAGGCAAAGGAAATTAATTTCAGGCACCTTTGTGTTTTTGTAATATAGTAAAACACTTAAGTTCATGTTTTAATAGTTTGAAAAATCAAGCAAAAGGATTAAACCTGTAGGTAGACCTTTTATGTGATTACGTCTACAGGACCAGGAGGAATAGTACCTTATCGCATGGAAGCTGATGACCTCCAGCACCTCTTATACTTCTGAGCTGGCTGCCGAGACCTGTGTGTTATACAGCTTGTAAAATACCTGACAAGGAATATTTCATTTCCCTTGCTGTAGAACTTTTAACTTATCTATTCATCCACTTCAGATTCCTCATGAACACAGGGAATTGATATGTGTTGGAGAAAACACACAGCCCACAATTTTAGTGATGTTCAGTACTATGAAGAAGTGCCCAGTTTAGAGATATTTATCTTCAGAAACTACCCCCCTTTATCTGTACAGTTGCAATTCCTATACTGCAAATAGAAATATCATAATAGTAAAAAATGTAGTGCTTATCAGAGCTACTAGATTTATTTTATGCTAAATTGCATTTTTGAATAGTCTTATTTACTCAGAACACACTGTGATAAAATAACAAGTCCATGATTTTTCGATCTGTCTATGAATACAGCATGGTGATTTTCACCCAGGGGTACATGTTTTGAAATTGGCAGAGGAAAGAGTGCTTGAATTCGGCTAACAGCAAGAAAATAATGTTTACCCATTAGTTAGGTTTGATTACTGTACACAGGGCACAACTAAAAAATAATCTCTTTTTCTAAACATTGCAGAATTTTGTCAGAGTTGACAACAGTGACTCTTAAATGCAGCTTCTTATTCCAGCTAAGCTCCATGTGGTCAGCTGGACCATTCACCAAGTCTTCAATGGGGCTCCAGTACTTCCTCTATAACTTTAAAAGAATTTGAATCTCTTTTACCCGTTCTCTCTGAAAGGAATCATAATTGATACTACTAAATAATGACATACTGCTAATGTACAAGTCTGAGCCAGCAGTGGAGCTATGAAGCCTCTCTTTGGATTTTCTTCAAAGATGACAAGGTTTCCTGCAGCCCAGAGAACAAAGTGAGGATGTGGTATTTTTAATCTGAAAGGGAGACAATATATATTAAAAAAAAAAAAAGAGTCCTAGAATAGTTTGGGTTGGAAGGGACCTTTTTAAGGTCACCTAGTCCAACCCCCCCTGCAATGAGCAGGGAGATCTTCAACTAGATCAGATTGCTCAGAGCCCTGGCCAGCCTGGCTCTGAATGTTTCCAGGGATGGGGCATCTACCAACTCTCTGGGCAACCTGGGCCAGTGTTTCAGCACCCTCATTGTAAATAATTTCTTCCTTATACTTAGTCTAAATCTAGCCTATTTGAGGTTAAAGCCATTAAACATAAGTCCAATTATTTTGAAAAATAAATTCTTGAATGCTCTTTATACATGATAAATAAATATTAAAGAACAGAAAATGGATTTCTTTGGTTTTGTACGTCACCTTTAAGACTTCCAGCTCTTAAATAGAATCTTGCCTAAAGATATCACAAATCTACTGCTTTTTGATGGCTTGTTTTCAGCAAAATAATTTTTCATTTTAATACCAGTTGAAATTATGTGGCAAATATATTACTGGACAAAGACAGGAAACAGAAGCAATATTTAGCAAAGTTTTGTGCTGAAGATACTCAAAGGGTGAAGACAAGAGGATTTAAATCTCTAAGTTTCTTTTCCCATTAGATGTCTACCCAGAACAGTATTAGGGGCACTGCTAAAATGGGGTGTTTCAGATACGCTTCTGTCCTCGACTTCCCAAGTCAGAAGTTTAAGCCTTAAGCAGTCATGGAATTGCATGGCAATCTCCTAGATCTGTAGTAGCCACAGAATGTTCTTTCTTCTTTTCATTCAACTATTTTTATCAGCCAAATGTGACTCTCCAGGGTGGAAACCACCATGTTAATCGTGTTATCAGCACTGAAAAAAGTAAAGGGTAGCCTTCCAGACAATTCCTTTTTTTTTGAAACAAAGACAACTCCCTCTTCGCCTTGTGCAAATGAAGCTGATAAATATGTCGTTTTCTCCTCTTTCATTCTGCTTATTCAGAAATATGTAGACACTGGACTGACATTTATCTCCAGTGTTTTAATATAACTGTTCAGGGCAAGGAATAAAAAAAGAACAAGGACAAAAAAAGCGTTCCCTTCAGTTGCTCATAAAAGTGTCAATGGCAAGTTCTGCTTTAATAGCAAAAGGAATACTGCCGCTGCCTGTTGAAGCAGAAAGAATATACTGCCAAAGGAAAAAAAAAAAATCAATGTAAATTATTTTAAATGTCCTACATTACATTATTCTAAGTCAGATAAAACAGATGAAAGCAATGCTGTATGGGATGGGGGAAGGATGTAGCTAAATACTGAAAGGCATGAATTATTTAAAGCTAATGGATGACAGAAACAATTCTGCACAGATTCAGGTGACTTATGATCTGAGAATTTGCCTTACAAGCTTATATAACATAAAGAGAAGCAGTTGGGAACTAATGCAGCAAGGTGACGTGAAATGACAATGAATGAGAAGGAAAAGAAAAGCAAGTGAGAAACCAACATATGAACACTGGGGTAAAGGCTGTGCCTCCAGCAAGTCACTTTTTTTCTCCACAACCTTTTGAACAGGAGGCACTAATAGATCTCAAACTGTGGGCCTCTGAGGCCATACTACTTGAACAATATATCACATGGAGCTCTGTGGCACAAGGAAGCCTGCTTAATATTGGGCTTTTCAGCTACAGTGTAGTGCTGGGCTTTCCTGTGTGGCCCGCAGTCTTTCCCCATCACCTCCCTGGCCATTAAGATGCCATGTGCAAGTGGTCAAAAGTGGAGACACCTTGGCAATCAGCTGTAGCTTTGTTCATTCAGGGAGGATGAGGGCCAGAGCTGCTTCACTCCATAACCCACAGAAACATTATTGCTGTTGAATGACTTCTTAGCAGTCTGAAGCTACATCGGACCGTTTCTGTCAGGATGTTGCAGTCAGCACATCCAGCAGGTTGAGCAAATTGAAATAATTGCTGCCATAATAAGGTATCCATAAGGCTGCTACAAAGTCACTCACATAGCAGTATTTGGAGACGGGGAGATCTGTCTTGCCGGGAGGCATGGGAGCTTCCCCTTCAGTCCCAAAACACACCTTCAAAACTACATAAACATTTCAGTGGGTTGTGGTGCAGTGGAAACCTTTTGAACATTTAAAAAAATTACCTTATGTTTACCAGCTTACAAATGACTGCAGTAAAGCTGCTTAAACAACATGGAGTCTAACTAATGATGCTGGCTTTATTATATCTTAAAGTGTAGATGATCAATCACTCTTGAATAAATGGAAGTTTAAACAGTCATGTGAAAATTAGCATGTCATGCTATAGCATGGCAATTTTAAAGCTATCAGCATGCAGATTAACTAAAACAAATATCATCAGACAAATCAGAGAAGACTGATTACAAAGGAGTACCGGTGTCATATGCCTAATTAATGAAAGAAAAAGAAAATTAAAAATGTAAAAAAGACCATAAAATGTCCCAAGGTTACTGAGCAAGCCTATCACTTGTGCAAGGGCTGTAAATAAGAATAAAACTTGCCTAGCAATATGTGTTTGCATGTATGTATGTTTGATTTTGATGGCTCTGTTTGTCTAGTGACATAGCCTGAGGAAAGTAGCTCTAAAATGTACACAAAGCAAGGCACTGACAATACATATTTGTAATGATAAAAGCTAGTTTGAGTCCTAGTAGCACTCTATACTTTAAAAGAGTTACAGGATATGAGCAGCAGGAGAAATAGTCAGGTACAGTCTGATTTTTCTAATAAAAATAAAAAATAGGTTATTCTGGATACCCTGTTATCAATGATATTTTCATGTGCAGCAATGCCAGCCTTGCCATACCAAAGCTATACTTATTTCCAGGATGGCTTTCTATTACTGACAATTACTACTCTCCTTCCCCCTCCAGCCCCCCCTCATACTAGTCAATAATCTTCCTGTCAGAGCAGACATCTATAGTATGGCCTTTTTAATGTGAGATTTTGGCCATGCATTAAACTGTTGTTCAGTCTGGTATATTTAGCCTAGTTTAGGGTAATCACATCCGTTGCTATTGTCCATCCTGTCTCCTAAGACATCTCATAAGCAAAATGTAAAAAATTGCATTAGAAATCTAGACCTCCTTGAAGGTCTCAGTTTCAGGTGTTCTTTCATGGGCAAGTGGAGCCTTTGCAAGCTTCCACCCTGGGCTTTGAGCAATGCATCTGGAACAGTAGGTTTCAATTTTAAGAATATTTTAGCTGCTGTGAAATACAAAATCAGGAACAAAGAAAACTACACTGGCTGGTGATGCTAGAAGAGATTGAAAAAATATATTTCCCTGCTTTCTGCACAGCCCGTAAGAGAGGGTGTTCTGATGGTGATTGCTCTAAATTTGAACTCAGTTTTAAACAAGAAGGTAAATTTTCAAATGTCTAAGTAATGTGCCCTAGCAGCGCACTTGATTACTTTTCTCTGCCTATTTGATTTTGTCTTTTGGAAAGCTAGGGCAGATGGATCTTTTGTCATCTGCTGGCTTTCACAGATCAAGTACTACTTGTTGCCAGTGCAATTTGAAGTTGACATCTTCCCTTTGACTTGAACATTTCAGAACAATGTGGCTCTAAGATTTTTACTTTGTGCAATGGTTCACATTTAACCTATAAGTCTCCCAATCTTGTGTTTTATTAAGCAAATGGCCTGATCAAGTAGATCTTTAATTACGGCTCAAATCCAGAAGGCCTGGACCATTAAAATCCATCATCATTAAAATTCAGAGCCATATACCCCTTGCCTCTAGAACTGAAGAAAGAGGACCTTCTATGTAAGATGAGGCTCAGAAGTTGTATTCAGGCTTCTAGGGTGGAATTTTCTTAACTGTATGTAAAATCTCTGGTTTTAAATAACAGATATTTCAGATTTCCCAATAAAGAAGTTACCAACCATTAATAATCAGCTCTAATTAGGTATCAGTTTTTCTCTACTAGCCTTTATAATGCATCCATGAAAGAAATGTTCTTTATCCCAGTAAGAAAGCCCATTGCCACTCCTTTTCAGCAGGTAAACAACAATACTCCATGTAATGTGTTCCTTTGGCCAAATCAATAGTCAAATTAATTTAAGAGGAATAAAGATTGCACTCTGGTTTTGCTTTCTGTGCAAGAAGTGACTGGCTGCACTTCCTGGACTTCTCTGGAAGCTCAACATATATCAGGATGCATGAATGTGTGGAGCACCTGAGGGAGAAAAATGAACAGCACCATAGTGAAAAGAAAATCCCCTGATGTTCTGGAAAAGTTATAAATACGTGTGTGAAGGACATTTGGAAATAAAGGAACCTTGTCTACCATCCTCACACTCAGGTAGGTATTTCCAGAAGAAGAATAGTGATGAGTATGGGAACATTGATGAGCTAGAATGACAAAGTGTTAATAAACCCCTCAAATTTGGCTCTTTAAAGGTCAGAAACCTTTTAACATTGGAACACTGAAGGACTGGAAAATAGTATACCACACACTATAAATCTTCTAGCAGAAGCCTGCAGAAAGCTATAAAAGATCAGTGTTACAACATACGTGTGATTGAATTTCAATGAATCATCATTTTACAGGGTCCCTGGCATGAAATCTCCATCTTCCTCTGAAACTGAAGTTTAAGAGTGATATACTATTTTAAATTGCCCTCATGTTTATACAGAATTCTGAAAACAGAATTAAGGAAAGCAGAAAATAAAGGAGACATACTAAAAACTATGTAAGACAACAGGGCAACCATTGTTCTGTTGTACATACATAATTAACTGGAAAAAAACCAAACCAAACCAAAACACCTCAAATTAGTACTGTCCATTCCATAAGTGTAACAATCAAGACTGCTTTGCTTTGGCACCTGTAGCTTTATATGAAGCATACCTAAAATATATATGTCCAATGTTTTTAGATATAGAATAAATTTCAATTTCATTTTTTAGGTGATTAGCTCAAGCTTTGATTTCATCCTGCAATTTCTTGGTTCAAAATATGGCACCAAGACTTTAAACACAGTTCTAGGGAGTAGTATTCAAAAACCAAATCAAATCAAACCAAACCAAACCCAAGAAACAACACCCCACCAAAACATAAAGAAAACTTACGGCTCTGTAAGCTTTAACTTCTGGCTGGATTTGTAAATTGTTGTGCAGCAACAGTGTTAACTTTCTTGCAACAGGAGATTTCACATGCCAGTTGACGTCTGTTTTTCCTGTGCTAAGTCAATAGTCGTACATACTGCAATTAGTAATAATCTGATGAGGTTGGTAACTGGCTCTTCACAAAATAATGAAGGTTGATCCTACTGTAAATAATAATACTTACAGGCAGTGTATGAGATAAGTAATGTGCATTATAGGCCTGATTTTGAAAGTGACTTTCCATATTTTCCTAACCAAATAAAAAGTTATTTGCACCACCCTATTTTGCTGAGGAAAAAAAAAAGTTTAATAGATTTATGAAAGATAAAATCATTACAGTCATAGCACAGGAGAGTGAAGGGAGAAAGGATTATTGCATTGCTGGCCTCTGTGAATGGGATTTAGGGAGTACAGTTCAGTTTCTGGTTTTATCACTGACTCTTGATGTCACTTGTGACTTGGGCATTATGAAGAGATTGTCTATTAAAAAAAGGTGTCATCTTGAAAAGAAGCACAGAGAGTAGTGGGTGCAAAGGGGAAGGACTCACACCTTGGGGATTAACTATAAAAGACTGTTAGAAGTTCGGTGTTCATTAACATTTTAATCATGTCTGGTGTTGCTGTTCAGGATAACTACACATTTGCTCGGTAATTATGTGTCATTAGTAAATCAATAAACTTTTTCCATCCCACTTTCCACTATTTCCCTATATCATATCCAGTGTTATTCATGGTCTTGATCCTAAAATTGGAAAAGACAGATGAGGCTCAAACAAAAAATAAAAATGCTTAAAAATCAAATTTAAGGGGCAAGACTTCTTCTGTAAGTTGTAATGAATTGCACTTGCACAGTTAAGATATGCTGTTGATGAAGGTTACTGTAAAACTCCTTTTTGCTTGCTGAGGTATGCCACCAACTAGCAGTCAGATCACAAGATCTTTCTTGCATCTAACATGAAATTTTTATGCCAATTTAGTTTCTTAGAGTATGTAGCAGTGAAAGAGGAGAATTAACAAAGTAGTAACTTTGACATAGCATTTGTATGGAACTTTTTGTCTGAAATAATGTCCCATTGTACAAAAGCAAAAAGACACTTCCCTGAGCAATACCTTCAGTGCTGGGCTTTTTGCACATGAAGCAGAGAACTTGCACTTGCCTGGGGTGAAAAATGCTGTGGTAGTTTGGCTTCTGCCCGGAGTTTGGTCTGTCCTCAGGTCTGAATATAATGTCAGTATGCATGCTACGGCATACCCTCTAACATACGGTAGAGATTATAGTATTGCCTGGAGTTCCTTATATGAGAGCTCTACTTTGTAACTGCACTTAGAAACCTGTGCATCTATGGTGATGTTTGGGACAGTACATGGGGTTGCAGGAGCACAATTGCTCAGATGCGGGGAAGCCTTCTCACCAGCAACAGGATCTGAGAGATCTGTATGGCATTGGGAGTGGAGTTCCTCTTCATGATGTTTTTCTACATGATTGACATATCAGTTTATAAGGATTTGTATTGATGGTGTCTATCACCATATGCCAGAAGTGTGAAATGCATTCAAAGTGAGCTGTAACCTTCAATTATCAAAAAGATTTCATGTTAAAATGGGATACCTAAGAGAAAAATATAGTTTATTGGTAACCATTATAGATTTTGTGCAGCATAATATGAGGGGTAAAGGCTTGCTTATACATTGGCCACAAACATGTAGGAGGCACACCAGCTAGCTTTGGTGCTTTGGTCCTTTGTAGTTTTGGACTTGATGAGATGGTAAGAACAAGCATAGTTAGCATAAATCAATGACACAGGTCACTAATTCTTTGGTTTCATTTGGCGGGAACTTGAGTAGAAATTGAAAGCTCTGAGACTTTTTTTTTTCCACTCTCAAGATTTAGCAAGAGCTTTTGAAAATTATTCCAGAAAATAAGAAGAGTGAGGGATATTTCTACCATAGCAATGACAAATTTTATCATTTCTGGACAAGCTGGTGTTTTGATTTTGCTTGGGGGGAGCTGCACTGACAGAAGGTCTATGGTAGAAAGAATAACTAAAAATTAACATTTCTGCAATAGCTCTACCACAGTAACAATAAAATAACTTTGAGAAAAAAGACAAATTTCCTGAGATGAACAAACTATAGCAATCACAAAAAGTTCTGCTACACCATGAGCTTAATCACAGCTAATGGTAATAGCAAGAAGGACTGAGAGTGTTTGTGTCCACTAATGACTGTGGCTAGAAAAATGCATTGCAGTAAAGCTGAAAGGTCTGCATGGGGGTAGATATCATGCAGTACATGCACATTTCATCTGTGTCTGTCTCATGCTCTTTTGTATCAAAAAAGAACAGATGATGACTTTTGTTTTATAACCAAGACCAAATTCAACATTGATACACATGTATTTTATTTGTTACTCACCAATGAACCAAACACTGCAAATGGCATAGCATCTATTGGGCAGTATATGTGGGAATCTGGGGTACTCAAATCATTATATCTTCTGGGCCTCATATTGTTCATCTAAGTAACAGGCCTTTTATTACAGGTTAGTTATAGCCAACCTGGCAGTTGTAAAAGACATGACACTAAAAGCCCCATGACTTTATCTACCTGAGACTTGCAATATATAATCATAATGAAACGCTCAGCCGGAAATGTCTACTTATAATAAAAGTGAATAGATAAGAAATGAGAAGTTATAGTTCCACACATTTATTAGACTTTATAGATGCAAATGGTGAATTTTCTGAATCAGATAATCATGACATTCCAGTTATTTCTGCTTGTCTGAAAACCTTATTAACAGTGTATAATGCTTTTCCTGTCACTTTTATTGTTTTACATAAGGTTGGATCACGATAAGGTCTTGTGTAAAAATGACCCCTTCTTATTCAACAGATTTGGTTCCCTGTTTAGCTAATCTGTGTATTAATACATATGGTGAAGGAAGATGGGTTTGTAATAATCCATTTGCTCCAGGCAGCACAATTTGCCAAGGCAGAAAAAGTGAGCAAGCTGGATTGTACCTCTGCTCACATCTCACCAGCACATTGTTTCCTGCAGTCCAGTTCCTGGATGAGTGTTAGATGTCAGCAAATTCACAGAGGACAATCAAAACTCACAAGTATCACTCAAGGCAGAAGAGGAAAACAAGCCACCTGCCTAGACATCTGACATCAGTGTTTAGCCTTATGCAACCTGTATTAGTGGAGCTAATGTATAGGGAAGAAAACAGTCCTATCAACCTTCAGGATGCAGCAATGATTTTTCCAGACTAATACTTAGTCAAAGATACAACCAGCTTTATATCCAATAAAACAAAATAATTACATTTGAAATTACCAGGGACAAAAGATTTGGATACTCACAATGACACTTTTACCAGACACTTTATGTTATGACTCTACATTAGTTCAGAATGATATTTTCTAAACGTAATTTTATTGATTTTTTTTCTTGTCAAGTTACTGGTCCAAAGCCCTAATTCTGTGGATCACCACATCTCATTTGAACTTGGCAGCATAACCGATAGTCATATTCATCCATGGTGTGAACCTATTATGAATATGAATTTGGTCTGGTAGGCTGATGCACTTTTTTGGGGAAATAGTTTGAGATATACCTCAAAGTTCTCCATCAGAAAGCCAAATAATAGCAGGCTGGGAGTCCACAGAAACTTATGAGAGTATATTTTCATACTTTCACAAGTAACTAGCACTAGTTTGAGAACCAAGAAATGGAGTTTTATGTATCACATATTTTTTCTAACATAGTATTTAAAAAAAAAGACTAATTCATCACACTTTTGGCAGCCTTGATGTAAAACAGGGAAAAAAGTGAGAAGTTACATGGACAGAAGAATATAAATGCAACACTGCTTCATTCACATATATAGAAAAAAAGAGTTCTGGTGTGGTGGCTGGCCTCTTATTCAAAGGATGAAAGGATGTGAACACAAAATTAACTTTGAGGTCTACGAATTTGAAATATAACTTTTTTTTTCTTTTTCTTTTTTTTTTTTCCTTACAGAAGTTTTTACAGAGATCAAGACCTTACATTAAATTCCTCCCAGATAAATTTATTCTCTTGTGTTCCATTTAACTAAATTGAAAGATTATATTTTATGGTAAACTATCTAATTTAGAAATGTATTTAGCTATCTGTAAGTCCATAAATAAACCCAGCATTTTCTTTGTCCTGTTTCTTATAAATCTATATGTCAGATGCTTTATCTCACTTCCAGTTCCACTGAAATGAGAAAGAGGATTACTTTTTGTTTTAAATTCACATTTGCTATCAGTGAAGCAGTCCTGGAGCATTATAAGCCTATCTCTCCATTTAGTTTATGTAGTCCGATTATTGACCACTGTTTGGAAACAACTTCTGCAATACCCGGGGCTGCAAGATGGATCCCTGTTGAAGTATTAACTAGCCTATCTCGGATCCAATTAGCATTTTGGACAAAATTAAATTGGCAGCATTGAGTTTTGAATTTCATTTGAGGGCAAAAGAAATAAAGTGACTTTTGCTGCTCAGTGCCAGGAAAACTCACAAGGAAAGACTAGCTTGTTTGTTTGTTTGTATTGAAATAAAATATTACCTCTTGGATTATAATGTTTGGAAACAGAGTTGCTTGAGTTATTAACAATAAAATGCATTGCCAATGGGTCTTGAAAACCTGGCTCTGTTTGCAGTCAGTACTTCAGGATTCCTCCCAGGATTGTTGTCCTGTACAGAGATCTCATTATTTCCTGGCATATCTGCAAGAATGGAAATGGAGAATGCTCAGATTTGCTGTCGCTGGTCAAATTACACTTGGAGTTTTGAGTTTGATATTGAATCAGACACTGCTTTATCCTGGTGTTTCTACTCACACTTGTCTTGTGTGCTTTTACCTGCTTACACTTCCACTTTGGCTTGTTCACCTCCTGCAAGGAAAATAAAACTTCTAGAGCCTGGGAGCTCTTGCTAGCATTCCATAAATAAGATTGTACTTTGCAGTTTGTAGTGTTGTCCTCAGAAAAGCAGAAGTGAGAAGCTGAACTTGAGAACTGGAAAGTTCAGGCTTTGCAGTAGAAATCTCATAGCTATTCATACAAAGAACTTGGTTACAGCTGTTCTGGGGTGAGAGGTGAGCAGACAGGAGCTTCCTTTGGCCATGTGTCAATTCAGACAGACATGAGCTAGCTGGGTACATGATAAAGGGTATCTGTGCTATTACTGGGCTGAGGCTGTGGTGGCTTGACTTTAGGAGGTCATTGCATAATATCCGTATAATGACACAGTCTGACCTCTCCTGGGCCCCCATTACAATTTGTGTTTAAAAACAAGGGTTTTTAAAGTAAATGACTGTGGTTTCTTCTATGTGTGCATTTTAAAATGTTTTCTGGAGGTTTTGAAGTACTTCAGGTACAGAAACAACTTCTAATTTTGGCTTCACTTGTGTTGATTGTTCACTCAGCCTTCCTAGGAAGGCTAAGGGTAGTTGCACTTTCACTTCAGGAATTTTTATCAAATTGAACATTTTTGTGCCAGTTAGCACTTAAAACAAAAGTCAGAGAAAAGAAACTGGAGGCAGGAAATTCACCTCCACCTCTTGCTACCAGAAATGCCACGTTGTGTTGTGTTTTCTTTCTGCATGGTTGCTCTGCTTCCCATTGTTTCCTTATTCCACTGCTATGCCAGTAAGGTTGATGCTGGAAACTCACTTCAGGGATCCAAGTCTTTTCAAGGTCAATACCAACAGCAAGAGGAACTGGAGGTCGCATGGCCATTTGCCATTAGGTTTTTGAAGCCAATAATGAAGTGTGGAGTGCTTCACTTCCACTGGTAAGACCAGTGGCGTGTGGGAGGAGTATGTTATGCCTTCTGGGTTTCTGTCTCTGTTGCGATAAGAGCAGAGGGGTCTGAGGGCCTCAGGGGTGACATATCCTTGAGGCAGGAGAGCTGATGGCATGTGTTCCCTCCCCCTGAGGACCAGGCTTTTGCCTGTGCCGACGACCAGCTGTCAGCTTCTTCCCCAGCCAGGCTCCCAGTGACTGCTTCACCGACTGCCTGTCGTTGTGAGGATTTGCCAATTTCCACAGCAACCTGCTCCCTCACTGATGTCTGTGTGGGCAGGCATCAGACCAGAAAATTCCTTGTGTGAGCCGGATTTCTGTTTTTCTTTTCAATGCAATCGCATGTGTTTTGGAGCAGGGATTTTTATTGGTTGCCAGCAATGTTTTCCTGTAAGGGACTGTGTCTCTGCCAAAGTCATATATGAGCATGACACAAATTACCATCCTGAGTAAAGTTGTGTATTGTGTTACATAACCCCTAAAATAGGGGGAAAAAAAAAAAAAAAGAGTAATAGCTAAAGCAGCACTTATATTTATGAGCAGTATTTCATGGCATTAGTTCCATTTAGTCTGTAATGCTTCTCTGACACAGATGTTTAATCTACTCTTTATTTTCAAGAATGTCATGCTCATGTCATCTAATAATTCTCATTTCAAATCTACCAGCACACCCTCCACCAGCCATTTGACTAATCAACTAATCACTGTTTTAAAAACTTAATAATGTTTCAAGTGCTGTAATGAATTAGCTGAGATTTGTTGTTGTTGTTGTTATGTTTCGGTTGATGTTTTTTTTGGAAGTGGTGGGCAATAACAGGACTGGCTGCTGTGTAGTGCCAGAGGGTAAAGCGTTCTGCAGGTTACAATAGCTGGTATATCTGCTCTGAAGGAAGAAAACAAGATATAACAGAGTATCCATGAGGATTTGGGTATTCACAAGTTTCAATATGGTGGCTGGGCATACCATGAAGCTCTCCTCTTTCTCTCCAGTTGTGCATCCCTTTGCCTCCCTAGGAGGTGTCAGTCAGCTAAAGTACCCTATTTTTGGGCACTTCAGTAACTGATGACTTTTAATGGTTTCCATATTCCAATTTAATGTCAGTAGGAGGGAACTCGAGCTTTCTCAGATAAATAGCCATTTTTGGATCTAGCTTTCCCAAGATGCTCTTCATTCTGTCCCTGAGGTCAGTGGGAAGGTTAATGAAGAAAGGTGCTTGTCAATGTATTGAAATATAACTTTTTTTTTCCTCCACACTTTGGAGTTTTTTTGAGTAAAATGTGTAAAAAGACATTTGTATTTTGGATCTTTACTTGTAAATTTTTATTAGTGTTTACATGCCACTGCTAAATGTTTGCTAATACTCCTTCCAATATTTGAAACATTTGCAGTGGTTTTAGTGCTTATGTCAAGGATTGAATTAATTTAATATAGAAAATGAATTTCAAAACATCTGAAGTGCTTTTACTGATAATACACAGCACAGCAGGCTGGCATCCTACAGGTAATCAGCAAGGAAAAAAACTACTAATGCTATAAATCCAGCAAGCATTCATATTTTTAAACTTAATGAAAAAGGTTTGCCTTTTATTCATAGTTTGGGTGGTGATTATGATTATAACCATGGAAAATGAAAGACAACCTTTATTCAGATAAAATGTACTGCTGCTTATTTAACACTCAGACTCGTTCTGTTACAGTTTTCACAAAAATATCTAAGTATTACTAGATATGGTGAGGAGTATTGGTGGAGGGTCATTTTACTCACTCTTTTCCCATTATCACTTGTAGCAACTGACATTCTTTTTAATACTTCAGCTGAGCTCTCTGCATGCTGTACAACTATTAATACCCACTGCAGAAAGGAACAAAAACACGGCTCAGAGTTTCTCTAAGCAAAAGTATCATTGCTTTTCCATATAGGGACAACTGATAGAACTCTTATTAAAACAACTGTGTTGATAAACCTTGGGTTTGTGTATGTAGTATCTTATAAGTAGAAAAGCTGACATATTTCCAATTTGGAATAGGCAGTGGCTGGAGAGAAGACACAGAGCAGACAAATAGAAACTCCATACATCATTTAGTTTCTAAAGTACAAGGTGACAGTGCTAAACCATTTGAGTAAATGGTGGCTAGACTAGCCTCCACACAGCACTTCATCGCTTCTGCAGTGAAGGGTTCATCTGATTTCATTAGTGTCTTGCTCAGAATATCCTGTTGTGTAGCAGAGAGAAGAGTTTGGCTTTTTCTTTGTGCTGTGTGTGGATCTGTGTATTCTTTGTTCTCAGTGATGTTCATTACTAATATCTCAGCAACCTGCAGTTATGTTTTACACATCCTCACTCCTAAGGCACCTAGCAAGTCAGGGAACAGCATACAGTGATTCAGAGCATTTCCACATCAGCTCCAGGAATTAAATTCCCAAGCAAATGTTGTAGACCTAAATAATGGAGGACTGGATTCCTGAGAATGAAGCTGATAAAAAACCACGTGACAAAAAAGGCAAGGGTGTTTTGCTAGTAAAATAGCAGCATGTTTCTGAAAATCCATATCTTACTGATTTTGGGAGTCCAGCATCCCTGATTTAAGTGTATATTTGAGTAAGAGCTGCAACTTGAAACTGCTTCCTACATGTACAATATCAAATACCACCTCTAGAGCAGAATTCAGGACCCAGCACACTCCTTGTTCCTTGGCACAGACCTTTTACAGTTGGGCACTCGCTAATCCTGTCCTACACTCACTCTTTGGGGCCAAAGACTCTTGCATCTTTTGTTCACCATGGTGTGGAGCAGCTTCTTTAGAAAGCAGCTGGGGAAGCTTAATGTACATGCCATTAGTTGGGGTGCCCTCCTGGATGAAGACACATGCCTCCCAGGCTGACAGCTGCATCTGTCACCTCATGATCAAATGATCTAATTGCTAGACTCAGTCTCTAAGAGGGGTCAGAGATCACCATTAGCCCTGAGTATAGGTGGAGATGGCTGCTGAGCTCTCTGCTGTGACCATTGCTCTTGGTAAGTGTTAAGGATATGTCATATGCTCCTCTGGTCCTTGAGGTCAACACTGTGAAGGATAACTCAGCAGCATAATTCAGTCAAACAACTTTACATACCAAAGTCACTTCACTAAGGAGAATTTACATCCTTAGCTAAAATTTTAGATGTTAGATCTTTTAAAAAGATTGATTGTCAGCTCCCACCAGGCTCCTTGTCATGCCTAGCTCCATCTAGGCAGCAACTGCAGGCCAAGTCAAGCCCCAAGCACTTGCAACCTTTCACTGACATGCTCACCTACACCTCAGGTGAGGAGAACAAAGTGCTGGGAGGAGATCTATCAGGTCTTCACAGCAGGGATGCTTGTTGGTGCTACGGGAGGTACAGAGAGAAACAGAGCAAAATGACTGTGTCATCTTTTAAGGTAACAGAGTGCTCTTGCTTTTGTATTGTCTGCACTGCTCACTATTCAAGGCTCTATACAGAGAAAACACTTGAAACCCAAAATGCATCCTTGACAGCAGCTGGAAGAAGTGGGTGCATGTGACAGCATGCAAGTGTGCATGTTGGTGGCTGCAGTGTGCCATCCTGCACTGAAACAAGGCTGTGCCCATGCTTCCTGTCTTGGCCCACTGTGCTTTCCTCACCAGGCTGGCGAGAAGACTCTGTGCTCATCCTCAGCGCTGACAAGACAGGGGGTGGCATGGTCACCCTTGTTTTCTGGAGAGTGGAAGCCTTAGCAAGGTGCCTGCTGTCTACCTGTGATCTCCTGCCCTGGCTCCTCCCTGGGCCACAGCCCACGTTGGAGAGGGGCTGTGGCCAGGCTGGGGACCCAGCCCGGAGTCTGATGAGCACTGGAGGTAATTTCATACAGTGACACTGTAGCTGTACATGGTTTACAGAGTTATTTTCAGTTACACTCTGTAAGCTGGACTGCCAGACTCCTCTCTCTAGGAAGAGGATTCCTTCTGGAAACAGGCCATTGTGCAAATACACAGATGACCATAAAATACACACCATTTCCTTCCTTTGAGAAAGCTGCATTTGTCACTAAAAGAGCAGTGTGTGGTGTGATCCTAATGTCCCCACAAGCAAGGCAGAGCTGAAAAACTTAGATAAAAGGCCACCATTTCTGATGTGTACTCAAACATAACAATTGGATCACAGCATCATTTGCTACCTTCCCAAACAAAATTTAATGTCTCTTATTGAAAAAAACAAAACAAAACAAAAACGAGTAAGAAAAACAGCACTCCAAACAAAGCGAGATAGGCTTATGTGATGCTTATTAGTGAAAGTAGTAATAGCTTCTAGGTGTCTAAGGAAACAACATGCCACCCAAGCAGTCAATAAACTAAGTATCTTTCAAACTGAGATAAGCAATTAATAGAAGAGCCTTTTTGTTTTTCTTAAAAATAAGAGCTACTCCAAAGGAAATTATAGAAACTCTATGGGAAGAGTTTAATGAATATCCCTAAACACTATCTTCCCAGAGAGACAACCGAGAACCAGGCATCTACATGAATTGGGCAAAAATATCTGCTTAGTTAAATGCATGTAATTAAAAGCAATGTCTTGAGGCCTGCTTTTGAAGTCCTTTTGTTGCATTAAAAAATATCTGGGACAAGTTATCCACCGGACAGACCAGTAATTTGTTTGACCAAAATGTCTAAACAAAAAGCTTCCAAGAGATTCAGAATTTAGCTTGCTAACTCCCATGGATGGAATTCAGTCTATAACAGGAAAATCTATCTTCAGATAGCTGTTATTGACCAGAACCCACATACAGAAGAAAAATCAAGTGGATCTTTCTTCAGATTGAGACTTATTTTGAGTGTCACTGAAAGTGGTCATTTCAGCATTCAGAGTTTAGAGGAGTGCAAGAAAGCAAAGTAGTGAGAAAGCAGAGTTAGATCAGAGGTAGAGAAGAACCAAAGACAAGAACAAAATGTGTTCTAGGAGAGAGGTACTGAAAAATCTTGGAAGGCAGAGAATTGCATTGAAAGACATGAAACACGTCTTGGAAAGACCCTGGAGTCAGTACTGGACCTGTTGAAATGAGCTGTGCACAGGGAAGCATCTAGTCTAGTTAGAAGACAACTGTGCCAAGAGATGCGACTCTCTTCCTATCAGAAAGCTACTTCACTTCACTTGGCAACCTCAACTGTTTTCATTTCCATAAAAATGAAAAAGTCAAGAACCTCTCCTAAGATCTGACAATAAACTGATAAGTTTAAGGCCAGCTTCAGGATCATGATATTGTCTAAATCGAGTCGAATCAGCTCACGGACTTGAATATTTTGTTAGTGCTTGTCCCATAAAAATATTGGCTGCTGTGAGAAAATCTTATTTAACCCTTATAGTTTTATGTAAACTGTCTCCCACTTTGTCATATTTGGCTTCTAGTAAAGCACTATGGGCACATTGTTCTACCTTAAAATGTTGCCTGTGGTTCAAGCTTTTTTTCCTTATGGGGTGACATAAACCTTACATGAGACGAAAAATGGACTCCGGCAGGTTTAGATGGAATCTAGTTGCTCTGGTGACATTTTTGTTTTTTAAATGATGGAGCTGGACGTGAAGGAAGACCTCATGTGTCCTCACTCGGTGCCATTGGCATATGGTACTGATGCTCTCAAGGCTGTACATAAGGTTCCTTGCCTCTAAAACATATGGGGATACTGACAGCCCTCCCCTCCTGCATATTCTCCTCTGCCTACTTCAAAAGCACCCAACCCCCCCAAAACAGCACCCAAGCCCAATTTAGCATTAAATCTGTAAAGAAAAGTAGTAGCAGGTGTCAGCTCCTGAAATCTCTGTCTAATATATGAAAATTAGGGTGAATGTTACATTATCACTCAGTAGCATTTAATTCCCGAGTTTTTTTAGGCTTTAAGCTTCAATTAGTTCTCTGCAAGAAGGTGCACATGTATAAGTATTCCAGTGATTTTACTCTGAATAACAGTGCTTGCTGCTCTTCTTTCTCCTCACTGGAAGGAATAAATTCCTGGAGAGCAAAAATATTGATTTGAGCTGAATTTGTGCTCTATTCCAGTTCTTCTTCTAATGGCCAAAACTATGGCTGTAGGCACTATGATCTTGCACAGCTGAGATACCTTCTGGGGGGATGCCAAATCTTTATACAAAACTTCATTGCTGGTGTCAGAAAATAAAAACATAGCCATTGCTTCAGCCATAGTATGCACTCAAAGTGAAATCTTCCTTTGATGGTCTGTGAGCTGGAACATGAGACAACATGAGATATTCTGCATGCTCCTGTCACCCACCTACTATGTTAAACCCTGCCAGCTCATGACAACTGCTTGCAGAGTCTTATTTAGAGATTCTCTACTAATAAAAAAGATGGATGTTGTCATTTACAACTTCTTTTGCCTACCCAAGAGGTGCTCTAATAGAATATAGAAATATTCTCATGTTTTCCTTGGAAGCATTATTACTCTTGTGTAAAGAAAATATCTTCCCTGCTCACTGGCAAACTGGCTCACCACTTCCTTTTCCCTTGATGTCCACATTTGGATGGCAAACCAATGATTCAATTATTCAGTTGGCTCAGATACTTGTGTAGTGATTTTTATGGTTTGAACTCTCTTGACCAAGAAAAAATTTTGAAGTTTTCAAAGTCAAATATTCTGTTCAGTTTGTGAAAATTTAATTTGGCTTCCACAATTTTCCAAAATACAGTGATGTATTATGTTTTTCCCCAGAATTCCATCACATACATTATTTGTAGAAAATGCACTTGATCTGAGGTCAAATTATAAGAGCACAATGAAGGAGGTTATAACTTACAAGACATCTATGTCTTCTGTAGCAGAAGCTGTTGAAAATGAGGAAGGCAATTGCAGGAAAAGGAAGAACCGTTGCACGTTGGTCTTCTCTGGAAAATTGTCTCCCTTCACAGGCATACTCAGAACACAAACAAATCAAGATGTATGTATCCCTCAAGCATAATGACGATTGGTAAGGAAGAAAAATCCATGAAAAAAATAAAAGAAAAAAGTCTTTGAAGTCTCTGAGCAGGGTTGGGGCAGTATGTTACAAAATGCAACAAAATTTGAGCAAGGAAAGAAAAATGTGGAATAGCTGCTTCTTATGAATAGCCTGCATGCTCCATGTTCAATGCATCACAGAGTGCACAGAGAAACATAGCAGGCAATTAAATAAGACTGCATCATTATATGTATGCACATGGAAATAAAATAAAATTATAATTTGGCTACTTCTGCAGTTCCAGAATTTCTTAATGTCTGAATACATATATCTGATTTATTGTTTCATCTTACTAAGATGTAAAGGTCTATTTAGTAATGTGCTTTAAATCCTTGTATTTCAAATTTTCCTTTTTTTTTTTTTTTTTCTGTGAAACAGGATGGACTGAAGCATAGCACTGAGAGTGTTAGGTGTTATGGATCATTTAACATGAAAATGGAAAAAAATAAGAAATAATAATTTTGGGAGATCTTGCAATCATTACATGCATTAGATATACAAATTTACAGGAAAGTTCAAGAGTTAAAATAGCTATTAGAATAAATGTGTCTGTAAGTAAGCATTTAAACAAATGAAATATTCTGAAGTACTTTCAAATGCAGGACCAGTGGGAATGCTAGTTAAGCCACTGTTTCAGAGATCTGGATGGAAATTTCTTTATGAATTTTTGAATAACCTTTCAGCTGGATCTCTGAGAGGGGAGTTATGTGACACTTTTTCGGTCTGGATCAATTAACCTGCTGCTTCATAAAATTGTAGCAATAGGATTCTCTGTTGATTTCAATATTTCATCACACCTATAGGTTAGTATTTGTATAATTTTTAATGTGGCAATTTTAATTATTAAAAAAATTAGAAAACCAGATGGAATTACAAAACAGCAACAGATTACTTAATTAACTTTTGCCTACTGGGATAAATAGAACATACCACAGAATATATCAAAGCAGACACCAATGAGACAATATACATCCATTAGTATGCAGGAGGTTTTCTCTTCAGATATCAGTTCTTGTCAGACATAAACATATGCCTATCAATCTTATTTAATAAACCCAGCAACTCATCATGTTATAATCCATAACGTATAACATCATGGTAAAAAAGTCCAAAGTAGTACACTATGACGCTCCCCATAGACCAGTGAGATCTGCCACCAAATTCTGAGAAGTGGACAAAGAATGAAAAAAATAATTGCTATTATTTTATAAAGGAGTATGAAATGCATGTTAGTTTGTAAATACTAATAAACATCCTTCAGCTGTGCAAGAGGGCCTTAAAACAAAACTAATCAAAATGATGGATTTTAAAATTACTGTTGTGTTTGTCTAATCATGTTACAAACATTCTGTCAGCTTCACTGCGTGACATGTATTACATACATGGGTAAAAACAAGAAAAACATGAGTGAATCAGCCAAAGTGCAAATCTGTAAACCCATAGTAATATAAATCTTCTTCATTATATGAAATATCCCTTGAACTTATTGCAGCACTGTGTAGATTTTTGTAAATTTCCCAGTATAATTTGCCAAGATGTGCTCTGAAATAAAAAATATTTCAAACAGGAATCCATCATGCTTCAAATGGAATCTCTACAATTGCTTCATTTGGCCAATGAACCCTAGCTGATGACTTCCAATATTCCTAGAAAAACTAATAATAAATATTGCACACCAAATACGTGTCTGGATGATGTGCACTGATAACTTTTTATTTAATAAAAATGAGTGTCACCAGATATATATGTGCATACATTTGGTTATTGCTATTGGAATTAACAGCCTGCAACTTAATCCCAGTTTATTAGAAACAGGGCTCAGCAGACCAACATAAATTGAAATGAATACTTGCCACAGGCTTTTCATCAGGCTTCAAGACAATGTGTTTGTTAGTACCTTCAGATTAATAT
This sequence comes from Nesoenas mayeri, assembly GCF_963082525.1. NCBI lineage: Eukaryota > Metazoa > Chordata > Aves > Columbiformes > Columbidae > Nesoenas > Nesoenas mayeri. The sequence goes on along the minus strand of NC_137543.1, from coordinate 143,799,234 downwards.
CAGTTAGGTTTTGAACAGTTTCAGACTCACACTAGATGATTTAAAACAGATGAAAATAAAAGTGTGTTACACAAAATAAAAGAATACAGAAAATATAGTATTGTATTATTTACTGAACAAAATAACAAGTAAAAATAATGTTTGTTTGTTTTTTAAAACAGCATTAAGTAATCAAATTTAGACCATACAAGCATCAACAAGAAGTGTAAATAACTGTACCATTAAGGTGGTATCTACAACTTTTTTTGATTGCGTGAGATCCGAAACTGCAAATGCTGTATACCTCACTTTAAAATGATTCAAGTGCCTTGTAAAGTATGTAAAAAATGGATAGTCAATGGTTATGATGAAATGTACATACAATACCTGAATTTAATATTTTAATAGCTCAGGTCCAGATCATAAAGTATTTAGGTTCCCACTCCTCATGGAAGATCTGGGTCTCAGTTTCTATTAACCCCTTCCATGAAAGGATTAACTGGTTTTGATGGTGTGAATTTATAGTCTTGCCTTTCCCTATACAGGGAGGGAAAGGGTCAATATTAAAGAAAGTGTGGTTCCAATAGGCAGATAGGTTATGGTACTGCAACTACATGAACCACCTTCCCTACACAACATAAAAATATTCTAATATTAAGGATTATTTTACAACTCAGTGGAACTATGCAGTAATGCAATCCATTTCCTTTGTCTGGATGACAAAAATGCAGTCTTAACAGTCACAAGAGCCCGCCTTGTGTTAGCTATAAAAAAAAATATATTTTTATATATATTTATGCAACTACTATGTGCATTAAACAAAATCACGGTATGAATCAGCAGGGTTCAATAACACTTGTATCTGAATTTCGGGAAGGGGTGCATTGAAGTCTGTGGTGCTTCTCAGTAAGGACTCACAATGAAATGGCAAAGGATAGAAACTCATTTGTTTACAATCTTATTTTTCATTTCACATTACCTAAGAAATGATCTGTAAGATACCTTGAAGCTAAACGTATCTGTTGCTGTTACTTCAGTCTGCTGCTCAGAAATGAAATTATCCCTTGAAACAAACCTGATAATTAATTTTTAGTGAGTATTGAAACTCAAAATCAGCCCAATTTCATTGTGAACTCCCATGAAATAAAATCATTTCACCATTTTGAAAGTTCTGTTGTCTTCATTTCTTACCAATTTGTGTATCATGAGTTGTTTAGAAGGAAAGTAATCAGCAATGTACAAGAAACATTGTACTACTCCTGGAAAGCACATACATTGTGACTCACTCAGTTAGGTGGATAGTTTAATTTATAATTAAAAAGTGAGTGCATTTCACATCCATTTATAGAAGTATTAGAAAATTACTTTTTTTTTTTTTCTTCTTTATCTGCATTGAGATACTTTCCTCAATTACCTGTGATCACTGATGAGTGCTCTTTGCACTGAAAGGGTACAGATTTCTCACTCAGTCTTTGAGATACCAGAGAAGAACACTTGAACCAAAAGGTAATACCCTTGTGCACCAAAGCTTTATTATATTTTCATTTACTGTGCACCCCCATACCTAAAGCCAATAACATGGCACTTGTGCCATAGTTCTGATACCGTAGGTGTCCACTGACAAGTGTTCTGCATGAACCGTTGTGTCTCAGTCCACTAACAAAAACTACTGTGCAGTGGTAATCTGGTATCTTAGATAGTTTTTCTTCTTGGACTAAGCTTGTCCAAAATCTTCTATCAGGCTACAGCAGCTTAGGGCTTCTTTTCTTTAAAGAGAGAAAAAGTAAATGTCTTACACCTGTAGGCCAGTACTGGTGTTCTGTCCTAGAAGTTTTAGCACTGCTCCGATACAATGAACCCTTCTTTTTCTCCAACTGGTTCCACTTCAGCATAGGCAGGATGTCCAGAACCTCTTCTGAATTTCATTGCTGGCCACCTGCTTGGACGTCGCTGTAACAGCAAAAACAAGAAAATGAATTTTCAGAGTATGAAGGATACAACAATAAATTATTAATAAAAAACTTCAACAATGCCCTGTAATTTTCATCTCCAAAATCATACTAAAATCCACTCTGTGTAGTTGTTACAGGAATGAAGAAGCACAGTTCAGCAGCAGCAGGGGGAATGAATCCCTCTTTCTAAATTTGTGGATGATGGCTGTTCTCAAAGACCTATAGCTACCACTAGTTCTAACAATGGAGAGGATAAAATAGCTCTTATCTAAAACCGTTGACCAGTGGATCTGTGAATTTTCATATAAAGATCTGCTGATCCACCACTCCTTAAAAGATCTGTCCACTGTTCTTCCTTCCTAGTTCTGTACAGGAATTTGCTAACATACTCTGCTCCATGGGAGAATGTGTAGGACAAAATTCCGGTATGCTTATGCAGGACTACTACAATAATGACTTCCTATTTCAAATGCCATAATTTCTGCTTGAGTAGTTTACCTTGATGGTTCAAATAGAAGCAACCTTTTCATTTAAACTCTTATGAACTTTGGGTATAAGTGTCCTAAGAAATTGTAATCAATTTTCATTAGGATCTTTGATGCCTGCTTTAAAAACCAGCTAATAAATAGAGAAATAAATAGATCTTTTTTAAGGTAGATGACACAATGCCTGTACGACTGTGATGCCTCTGGGAAGGAAAAGTTCTTTAAAAATTCTGTATTTTCACACTAATTAATATTTGGGAAGGCTCAGACTCTGGGTGAGCAAGCCGAGTTTCTGTCAAAAGGAACAGTTTTCAGGAAAGTAGGGAAACACTTTCTTAAAGTCAGCAGAAAAAGCTCTCCTAAAATGATTATTCCCTACTGAAAATTTTATCTGCCAAATATGCTGATACACACTTCTTTTCCTATAATGACAATGTTTACAACCTGCTTGGAAAGAGGGCTGGAAGATATAGGAACCTATATAGAAACATTACAGGAAAATCAGAGGAGAAACAGTGAAGACAAATTATAGATCATATTTTCAATGACAATTCAAAATGTAAACAATTTTATTTTTTTTGAAAATAAACATTGTATTTGATTTTCTGTCCCCACAATACCCCATTTTGATTGTGTTCTGATCACTAATGATATTTCATGCTGTTGAGGGGCAGTTGGGGACCACAAAACAGCCACAGCCATGACATTATGCTAGGCTCATGATGCTGTTGGGCAGCAGCCACTAAACAAATCTTGGGGGATCACTGAATCTTGTTACCAACAGCTACACGCTGGTCTGCAGGTACAGCACAAAGTCTTCCTTGGTGATCACCATTAGAAGGGTAAAGTATAAAAGCAACTGATTTCTTTTTCTTCCACTGCAGGATCAGATTACTTCTGAAGCATCCAAAGTTAAATTGTTTGGCAGGTAATTTAAAATCCCAGGCATTTCAAAGCAATACCTTTCTACAAAGTTGGAGGGCAGAACACTGTCCTCTTTAGTGAATGTCTTTTCTTAATAACAAAACCTAGTCTATTCAAACTTTGCAGACTTTTTTCCTACCTAGGCTTGATTCAGTGTGGTTTCAAAATTAAGAAAGACAGTTTGGTTACTGAAAATGAAAAAGGGTCATATTCTGTTTTCAGACTCACTAAAGTAAATCAAGAATAACGTCATTAAATGTAAAGGACTTAATCCAGATTTACACTGGTATAAATGAGAAAAGAATCTCACCAAGAGGTCTCTAATGAAAAGAGAAAATGAAAAACCACTGGAAAGCTAGGAGGAAAAAATAATTAGAAAGAGTCTCAAATGGCAGTATTAAAGGATGAGCTGACTTTGAATCCATTAAGATGCTCCCTAATTTCATTTTAAGATGTACTCATGATTAGTTACTACTTGCTACATTACTGTTAGAAACTAAAGCTATTATACCATTTTGGGCTACACTTTTTGATTGGCCTTTCCAGATGATGAAATATGCAACAGATGTGTACCAGTTCTAATGATAAAATGCCATACACCATAAACATCAGCTGTTGTTCCAGAAATAAACCAACAGATTAGAAGGTCATTTCCAAATATTACAGCTGCAGCTTTCTGTGGTTTCTCTTCATGCCTGAGGTGAGATTTTCCATTCCTAGTGACAGACCGTTTAATTTCAAATTCTTTGTGTGCATGTGGGTTTTGTAAATTGTTGGCAGTCTTAAAAGGAAGCACTGACAAGTTATCAATTCATTGACTTGTGTATTGACCCCAAAGAAGCTGTAGAGGCATCACACTTTTAATTGACAAAATCGAAAGTAACTTATTTGTTATCAGGAGATACAAAGGTCTGTGAGTTACTGAAGCAGCTCAGGAAATGCCTAATGCATTCTTCTACTTTATTTGCTGATAAGAAGAGTAATAAGAAGATACAACAAAACCTAACACCCCTCTCAAAAACAAACAAACAAACAAACAAACAAACAAACAAACCCCCAACCAATCAAACAAAAAAACCCAAATCAAATCAACCAACCAACCAAATGAAAAGCACAAAACCTTCAAAACACAAACAACCAAAACCAGGGAGAAAGCAAGCTGAGTATTTTAATTAATTCCTTAGTTTTGTCATCCAGTTTAACAGGGGAAAAAATATGTTTCTTCCTCTGGAATTAGAACTCTTAGGGGAAATCCTCTGAGCTGTGGCTGGAGATTTGTAATTCCTACTTCCTTTCAGTGTTTTATAAAGCAAGAAAGAAGGAAAAGGTTTTTTTTCTCATAGGTCTGAAGCTTCCTTGGGTTCATTATTTTAAGAAAACAAGGATGACGGAAAAGCACTTGTGACTTTACATGACCAGGATGCTGAAGATATTTGTCAGGATGCAGAAGAATAATTATGAAACACATTTTAAAAAAGTTAGTTCCTATTGAAGATCAGTAAGATAAAATGAAAGTTGGAAAATCCATGGGAAATGAGACCCATCTTTCATGTTTCTTACATTACAGCAGAGGTGGAATGGATACTGTTTCATAGAATTCCAGTCTGGAAGGGACCATTAAGATCATCTAGTCCAAGTCGTCTTGGCAAAAGCACAGACTAGACAAGATGTCCCAGCATCCTTCCAGTTGAATGTTAAAAGTGTCCAATGTTGGGGAATCCACCACTTCTCCAGTGAGATTATTCATCTTACTTCTGAGAAGAAAATGGAGGGGATTCCACATATGAATTCTAAAGGGTGGAGACTGGAGTATCTTCTGACTGTTATTGCACAGAAAGGTGTCCAAGTGTGTTCCTGTAGTTGACCAGTTTCTTCCTTTTACATCTTCCAACAGGAGGGAATTTTGAGCCTTATTGGATCTTTCATCTCTCTAAATGGTATCATCTCATTAAGACAGAAGAAACAAAAATAAAAAAAAGGTTTGATACCTATCTGGGTGCACTTAATTGAATATTATCTAAACAAAATTCAGATAGTATGATACGAACAGTGCTACAGTCCATGATTTTTTTTTGAGGTTGCTAGCTTTAGACCATCTTATTCCCTGCTGAACAGTAACTTTTTTAAGCAAAAGAGAAAAAAGTGGGTCAAGTTGAAAACTACAGGAAAATTTCAGATAGATCAGTGCTTTCTGTATGTGTTTGACTGTATTGGTGGAATTTTACACAGAAATTTCTGGTAAAGTTGACCATATTGAAATGGACAAAACGGAAAAGGACCCATCAGTTATTATGTTACTGGACTCTATTAACTGTCCAGATATCTTTTAGAGTAAAGTAATTTATTTTCTACTGTCAGCAAGGCTTCTACCTATTATGAACCACCACATCACCAACGATACAACAATACAACTATAAAATAAGAACAGAACAGTCCACTACAAAAAAAATGTAAGGGATAAGCAATATACAAGATCAATTACATGAGGACAGACAGCTGAACAAAGTTTTATTGAAATGCTGGTATGTGAAGACTGATGTCCTGCTGCTAAGAGATTCTGGTGCTGACATTATGCACCATCCCTAAAATTTATGCCAGTTAATATTTTCTCCTGAGATGGTAATTCATTAAAAGCAATTGTAATAATGTATATTTTGTTAGCTGCAGTAAGTCTAAGCTTTAACACTTCCTTTCATGCATATGCATGAAGACAAGTTTCTATCCATAATGGACAGAAGGCGCTTGGCAACATGTAGTACATATTTGATATTCTTACATCCTATCCTCTACTATCCCCATCCCATCCTTGTCCTATCCTTCATTCAGTACAGAAAAATGGAATTAGCATGATTCTGTACAGATCTGCAAGGTCAGAAGAGCAGTGAAGGGAAAACATAATGAAAAATCTGCCCCTCTGTCTTCTCCCCCACCCTGCCACGTGCACATTTTGTTCTGAAAATTTTGTCAGTTTATCAAAAGTTTCTTCATATATATCAACCAGCATAAAATTCCAGAGCACTTGCGCACAGATCAGCTCTTCATTCCTATTCAGTGCTAAACTTGACCAATGGATCTCACCAAGACGCACACAGATTCTCTTTCCAAACTGAGTTTACGTGATTATAAATACTTGAATTATCATGAGAAGGGCAATCTTTCAAAGTTTTAAAAGACTCGCCAGAGCTCCCTAAAAAACTTGATTTCCCACTAAACTACACAAAAGCTCAAGTTACTGAATACTTTTTTTGGTTGAATGCTCTGATGCAACTTTGTCTTCTCTTTCTATTGATTATCTTCCTGTATTTCAAATCTTTCAAACTTCCAGAGGACTGTTTCATTCTTTCTACTGAAGGCTGCATCTTACATTTCCATCAATGTCAAGTTCTTTGCCCAATTCAAGGGCATAATGATATTTAAATATATTCAAAATCTATACTCTTCAACCACACTTTGCCAAAAAGGCCTACTTCACTTTCTTAACTGGAAAGATATAAATACAGAGCTATCCAAATTCTGGATAAATTGCCAAAACCCCAGAAAAATTGTGATGACTTACTCAAATGCATTAACAAAATGGGAGAAACCTATAGGAAGATCTGTTACTAAATGACCATATGTTAACCTGATACCATCAAGAGGCATTAGTCTAAGTACACTTGTCCACTGCTAATCTATGTGTGCATCCAGGCCTTCTGCTTTCTCAGGACAAGGATGGATCTTTCTGTTATAAATTATCTTGTCCAGGAAATGTCTTTGTGTGCTCACAGTTACCTGAAATATTGTTTGGACAGTTTTAATTTGTGCATCAGTCTTCAATCTCTCCTAGAAACACCCAATTTATTTGTCAGAAATGGATGAGGCTTCAAATATCTGAAACTGTACTTCTGATATGTATTTCCAGGAATAAGAAAAGATCAATTCCCTGACATCAAGTTAATTTAATATTTTGCAGAAACTGTTCTGAAATCCAGATTGCTTCAGACTTAAAATTTGGTAGGATTATTTACAGGCTTAATTTATTTTTCTTTTTGATAGAAGTGCTTGTTTAAAATACCTTTGTGATTTAAACAGCTTCTTGTTATAACAATGTTTCTGCAGTCTTAGGTTCATCTAAGTAGCTGGCTGCTGACAGACGAGAAACAGAATGCCTCCTTCCTCTCCACCTTTGACTTTTATTGTCAGTGTTGATTATTTATTTAAGTGCTTTTCCCTTGTGGCTGCTTTAGGTTTCCCTTGCTAAGCTGCTGGTTCCTGCTGAGATGGATAAGCTTTGGAAAAAATAACTTTACTATCAGTACAAGGCAATGACAGCGAGATCAATGACAATACCCCAATTGCCAGGATACTGCAGGACTTTGAAAGAAGAGAAAAATGATACTTGTTCTTTTCTTTTTAATCATCATCTTCATGAAACACAATTCAGCCCAAACTTCTGGGCAAAAACAAATTGATGTCCATGTCAAGCCTTTTACAAACTAGAAGCATAATTCCCTGCAAAATGTATATATAATAAAAACAACGGGCCATATCACAAAAGAAATTAGCAGAGCTGTGTGGGCTTCATTACCTTTCTAAGCCAGCTGAGGACCTGGCTCTTTCTAAAAAATGCTTTTTTTATTTCTTTCTTATACTGTCTCCTATTTACTTTTCATTTTTTGAAGATATACATTGCATCTGTGACATTAATGCAGAAACCTTGAAATGGTGCATGGAGAACAGAACAGGGCTGACTGTTAAAGAATGGCTCTTATTTGTGTTGTGCTGCTATGAGCAGAGATGCATAACAGTGAGCCACAAATGCTCATTAACTCCCTGAGCTCTGAAATACGAAAAACTGTCTCTGGATTTTTTGAATATTTTCTCCTTCTCTTGCCTTCCTCTAAGCAGACAGAAGATGAGAAGGTCAAAATCTGAAGAAAAGCTACTGGTCTGCATGCCAGTGCATGTTTCCAGATACTGCAACACAATCCACTATACAGCTCAATTGTTAGAAAAAATATCCAACAATTAGTGCTTTCTCAGACCACCCCAGCCAGGGCTCAGGATTTGGGAATGGTCCTCAGTCCATGCTAACAGTCTGCATGCTGTCACCTTACTGTCAGACTAACAGAGTTAAATGACAGGAATACAGAACCTCCTATGCTGGTTGGTTTCTAGGCTAAAAACCAGTCCAGGCTTATTTAATTTACCAGTAAAGACGTAATTCAAGTTAAATCAGGAAGAGGCAAGGTGCATCCCCTAGGCTGTGATCCCACACTATTATTTATTTGCTGAAGATTTGCAGCTGCTCATTCCTTCTTCCCTCTCTCCCCAAGGTCACCTCCTGGCTACATAGCACCAGTTCAAATCTCTGTGTGGCCATATAAAAAAAACCACCCAGATTCTTGAAATTATCCATCTTAAACTTCCAAAATGAAGTAAAACAAATAACTAAAAAAGACATAGCTATGTGCGTGTGAGTGTACATGCATGATTCTAAGCAGCTGAATCAGCACATTAAACTCTAGAAAACCTCCAGGGAGGGTGGGAACATGAGGGCAAATACTATAACCTTTAAAATAGGATCTTAACTTGAAAGAATGATGACATGTAACCACAAGCACCCACACTTCTCTTCAGTATGTGACATTATCTGCAATTAAGACATACACAGCCACTATTAAGAAATACACAGGCTCTATATTCACTCACATCCCTACAGCTTCAGAGTCTACATGTGTTAATAAGTTGAATTTGGTTTCATACCTACAAGCTGAAGGTTAAGATGGTCTCAACCTGCAATGCTAGTTTAGAGTCCTTAAAATCCCCTAACCTCAGAGAACTACCACAGAAAAATTTTATTCTGCTGTCGTCAAGCCTTACATAAGCACATTTGGCCACAGTGTCTTGGTGTCCAGCTGGGAAAACACATCACAATGCTTGACTCCCTGCCTTCATGTTGGCCAGCAATTCTGCTGCTGTCTCCTCAACTGTGGCCAGATCATGCTGCCTTTGTTCTACAAAGACAGAGCACTGGGATGACAGCCGAGGTAAGTTTCAAAGATTAAAAGGATTTTGGACCAACATATAACTAAGGAAGGTAAGAAAAACACAAAAAGAGCAGGCATATTAAAAATTCTTGTGTCACCTGCAACCCTTCTGTCCACATATAACTTGGTGCAAACAGGCGCAGGATAGCCAAGTAAAAGACAGTCTGCCTCCTGCCTTGCTTTTTGCTTTGTTAAATGTTACCTGGACGTGATTGCTTTCAGGGCCAAAGCTCACACACAAATGCAAATCAACAAAGGTTAAAAATATATGAAAAAAAGAACATGAAGAAAAATAAGGGAAGATGTAGAATCTAAAACACTCCTAAAGCTTCTATCTGGCTCGCAACTCATTGAAATTTAAGCAAATCCATCTGACACAGCTAGGAGTTTCTTCACCTGTTTACATTCAGCTCCAGACATCTATAGCACTTGTGCTATTATTTATATCAGAGTCATGTAATCCACTACAATTGAGGCATCATGCTTGCCTTCTTGGCCACCAAACCTGAAATCCTGAATGCAAGTATGCTACATAGGTTAGTGAATAAATTAATTACTTTTTAATTCTGCTATGGTTAGTGTATAGCTATATGTGTTATAGGTAGGTTTCTGACATAAGCTTCTGCTTTGTTGAAAAAGACATGAATAACACTATTTGACATGTATGGCATGCTCAAAATATCAGTGCAACTAAGTTCAAAGTATACTCAAGAGACAGAAGATTCCTCGAGGTAAGAGTAGGTACATAACTTGATTCAAAAAGGGGAAATTCTTTGCAAAGAAATCAAATTCAAGAGAGAGAAAATACCACAGGTATAAGCATACCTAAATAAAAGACCAAAGCATATAACATCTCTTCTATCACTGTGCAAGGAAATCTTTAGTCCACATTTACTGCCAGCTTTTAGAACGAGCCTGCATTCCTTGGAACTTTGACTGGAACTCCCTTAACTTTAAAATTTGATAATTCATCCTGTCCTTAGGCCACCAGAGAAGTGTCTCACTGAACAATGAAATACATGTTGAATGGCATGGGAGTTGGAAGAAACAGGAAATTTTTATTTGAATTTTCTACACACATTTTTATTTGAATCTTCTACACACTTAACAGAAAGGGGAACTATTTTTTTTTTTTTAAAGTATTGAACTATTTGGATGGTATTCTTTTAAAGTGATACATTATCATAGCAAATTGAATAGCGTTAGCATTTAAGACTTACAAAGCTGTTCATTCAAAATAGCTATTTTTGTTCCAGTTGAGACTGCAAATATGCATTGTGCTCAACAACCATGAAGAAAACCACTAGAGGAAAAGTTTTCTTCAGACTTTAGGGGTAAAAAAAAATCACAGAATAATGTTAGTCTCTTCTAAAACAATAGTTGCTTTTGGAATAAATGGCATTTTCCTTGGTTTCCTGTATCACATATTTAAACCAACTAATGTACTCAGGATATCATTCAATGGTGCTCAGAAGTGTCACAAAGGATTGCATTTATCAGTGCAAATTTAAACAGTGCAGTCAAAATGTGGGTGTACTTATCCTTATCTGAGGGAGCTCATTGAGAAAAGGCACTACATGACAAACATGAGGGGCATCATGAATGGGACTCAAGATGAGTTATGTGAAAACTTGAGTGAGGTAGTAAGTGAATGTGGTCTGATATCTGCAGGTAACACAAAGCAGAAAGAGACTTAAAGCCTCAGATACGGGATCGGCTTATCATACTTTACTTAGTAAGCAGTAACCCTGACCATAAACCAAATCAACTAAAAGATTCTTACATAGTCCTTCACCTAAAAAACCCAACAGAATCTGACTGAAAGTTATGCTTTACCTACAGAATCATGACAGCATCCTAGAATCTTAGAAGTAAAAGATGTTTCTTTGTTAGTCATGTTACAGTTTTTAATGAATGCTGTGTTTAATGTCAGCATCATGCCTCTGTCAAGTATCTTCTTTAAAAGTAAATACAAATGGGGCAGGTCTCCATTCTTCATTTGGCCCAGTCTTAGATTTATATAAATTACTGATGACAAATAAACTGATGTAGATCTTGATTTGGCCAGAAAACTTGATGGTAGACTACAGTGTAGTAGTCATTTTTTAGACAATTGCATGAGGAAGCTGCCTGTCTACCTGTCACATCTTGTTTAACTGTGCAACTTGCTTTACTAGTCAAGGGACTCATACAAAACAATATTATTTTCTGAAATACCTATGCATTTATTCTCATTTCATGACCAGGCCCATGGCAATCTTCTTGAGCTCCTTTCCCAGAGTGGTAACATCAGATCACATTTCATTCATCTCCCATAAATAATTCAGCTTGTCTTCTGTGGGTATCATGTTATCTGTAACAGCTTATTCAGAAATATTTTCCAATTGCATAAGGAACACTTTTTTGTAACTGTGATCTATTTATACAAGTTATGTCTTCTTATTTTTTTGTACTTCAGTTTCAAAATGCAAGTCTGAAAAGATACATTATCCTCTGTATTGGAAACATGTACACTCTATAGATCAGATGAATATAAGAATAATATATTCTACTTTTTATTTCTTGAATTGGTCAAACTATTTTTTTTTTCCTTTGAAAGCTGAATTATTAAACTTTTTAAAAGTAATTTCATTTCCAGAAAGGATTACCTTATTCTGTTCTATTATTATGATAACAACAATGGCTTTAAAGTTTTGGAATTTGTGGAAATGTCAAATTTGAGATTGGACATGGCACTTAGTGCCATGATCTAGTAAATGGATTGGAGTTGGACCAAGGGTTGGACTTGATGATCTCTGAGGTTTTTTCCAACCCAGTCGATTCTGTGATTCTGTGAAATTTTCTAAAACACAGGGTAATCCCTTTCTCCATCATTTGTGGTTTTACCACCGTGTCAGTGGTTTTACCCGTCAAAGGGACAGACCACCCCTTCATGGCTAGAACTTTTTATAATTCTTGCCAGATGGCTGTTTCTTCACAAGTATCAAAATATTGCTAGTAACCAAAAGAGGATGTAGTTTATACCACATTTTGCATAAATTTGATTTTGACTGATTTACTTCTCTCCTGTCCATATTGAATTATTTCTCCTTTACTTTAAAGGGAAAGATTATATTTTTCTGTTTTCCAAAACCCACATGGCTTGCTAAAAGACATTTTAGCTTTGACTGTATAGATTGATCAATTCTGCCTATATTCAGTGGAATGGGTTTAACAAAACTGACTAAGGCATCAATGTTTGCATGATGAGTATGGCATCAACAAATGAAATAAATTAATATGCCATTACTGCACTGAGAACAAAATTACACAAATAGGTGTTTTAATTTGGTAATCTTCACTCCTTAAAAAATGGAGTTGCTATTTATTTAGCCTTTCAGTCACATCAGAACAGATAAGAAACTTGTTTTCAACAGCAATTCAAACAGAAACAGCAATTCAGTCTGCATGTGAAAAAAAGAAAGGGACAATTCCTTCTCTTTTGTACAAGGACTTTAGTGAAGGGTTTTTTTTTGTCTATATCAGTGGAGAACTGGCTTGAAATGTCACATAGACATGAAAGAAATCTATTGATTTTATTACATGGATGCTGTTCCCTGATGGTTAATGCAGTTACATCACTTGAGCCTGGAATACTGACAAACAATTCAGTTTGATTTCTGTCACTACTATTGCATGTAAGCAGTATATTTATTATAATATGATTTTAAGGATGAATCATTCTGTTCATGTTCATGTCTCACTTCAATTCACACTGCTGTCACTAAGAATGAATGTCTATATCTTCCTGGTCCAGGCTTTTACCTAAGCAATCCCTAGCTATGTCCCTAGTGCCACTTCCAGTGGTTCTGCATCTTAACTATTGCCCATTAGAAATTGTCTGGGCTCTTAAAAGCTAGGGAGTACTGAAGGTGGGGGTTATGACCAATCAGTGTTTCCTTTCATGTTTAGCAACTCTATACTTACCATAAGTTAGAGGAATATTGCTGAGTTGAAAAAAATACGAGTCAGTACAGGTATTCACAGTTTTTTGTAGAATCAAACACCTATGGAAAATGTTTCTTTCTCATATTGTCATGTACAGTGGAGTTGAGCTGACTAAATGCCAGAATCTGCAATGTAGATATCTATGCCTGAGGTAGCTATCTATATTTGAGGAGCAAAAATTGTAACTTATCTAATCCCAAAGGAGATGTCTCAAATAGGTCAGATGAATCATGGTCTAAAGGAGTTTGTTTCTCTCTACACTAATAAAAAGAGCAAAGGGAGATGATGCTAGATTTAGATGTTAAATCTAGGTGAAAAGAACCTTTCCTGCAATTCGTGACAAAGTCTTAAAAGATTTATAAAGTGAATGTATGGAACAGCTAACATTTTTTTCCAGCTAAAAACTTACTTTAAGTCAGCTCTTCTGGACAATTAATAAATGAAAATATTAAATGTTTCCACAGGAAAATAATTGTAAAAAATATATGTCCCAAAATAAAATGCCAGTGCACATAACAACTAATGGAAAAATCCTATGGTGAGGACAATGAAGGATAGGAAGGAGAGTGATATCTGAGATGTATCATTTAGATATATGTCCTGTGTAAGAAAAACAACAACAAAAAACATGTTTAGTAGTTAAAGAAGCAGCTGAGTGACAAATATGTTAAGAACAAAAGAGCATCACCTACTAGGTGAGGTAGGTCCCTCTCTTCAAAGCTTACACTATGAACACAAGAATACTTTCTAGATTTAGTTAAGAAAGTTCTGTTCCGGAAACCCCAATTATACTAGCCGAGTGAAAAGACTAGTGGCACAATATATTACTTACCTCTATAAAGAAGAGACTAGCTGCTGATGTTGGATGATGATACATATAGACAGTCACGAGGATGGCTGCAGCCACAATGAGGACCAAGACTAGAATGCCGACAATTAAACCGGCATGAAGTGTTCCACCTTTCTTCTCTGCCGCACTGTCATCTGTGGAAGCTGCACAAATGGCACACTTATTAGCACAGTAGCTTACATCTTATCCATTCCATTTCACAGCTGGCAATGGAGCATTTGTGGGTTTTTTTACATGTTCCTCATTTTCCACAGCCCAAGTTGGAAAAAGGTGTTAGATATCTCTTTCCCACAACTGAATACTCTCATAATCTTAATGAACAGACATTTCCAAATGTTTTACTATTTTTAACTCAACAAACAAAATTAATATCCTTCCTTTTGAATTCAATCTGGACATTATGAAGTTTCTAATTACCTTCATAATGAATTTTACATTTATTATCTCATAAAACTATTGCAGTTGCCCTACAGACAAAAAGTACTAATTGAATACATTTTGATCTTTTTATTTTTATTCTTTTTTTTAAAGCTTCAAGTTGAGACATGCCACAAACCCTTGTGAGATCTAGCTAATAAACACATTCTGAAAACTTGATTCATTAGCTTGGAGAGGGCTTCTGAATCACCCTGTGCAACTGAATCAGACAGCCAAAAGTGTAACAGATGGATGTTAAATGACCCTGCAATATTCTAATCTTGGTCTGAATGGAACACTCATCATATCAAAGTATAATGGAAGACCATCCATTTACTAAACTTGATACCAAGAGGCCACTCATGTTATGCTCTCATCAGGAGAAAAGAGAGCTGTGTCTGTCACACAAGCAATCTATCAGCAGTGCTTCCAAATAAGTGACTGAAAGTCTTTTAACAACACTGTATCCTTTGTGGAAAAAGTCTCAAAAATTAGCCAACATCTGTAGAACTCCCTGTGCTTGGGTGTGATTTCTAGTTGGGACAACCTGGAATTTCACAGCAAGTACAAACACAGGGATAAGCGATGATTATTGAGCATCCTGATGCATAGAAGCAGTGCTGTTCTATCCACCACTGCAAGCAAATGAGTGATTCAGAAGTCCTAGATGTAAGAAACAATAGCAGACCACTGGCCATTTGGCCTCACAAACTTGTATCATCGTTCGAATACTCCCACTGTTTTCTGCCTTTCTGGAAATCCTTAAATGCCTTATTCCATACAAAACCTGCCTCTGATCTTGCTCATGAGAAATTTTCTTTCAAATCTACTTTAAAATTTCCTTTCAAAATGCTTGTTTGCCAAGGTGACTATAATGATTTTTTTTTTTATTTCTGCAGTTATTCTTTTTGTTGTGCCATCCCCCCAAACTATTTGGTTGCCTTGGAGTGTCATGGTCTGGGAGGTTGGGGATTGTCCCTTTCATTTGTTCTTGGAAAACAGCTATTGAATTATGGGTACCACTTCAAACAAGATACTGTTATTGTTATTACTAGTAACAACAATAAAAACTATAACAGCAATAAATGTACATGTTCTTTTACCATTCATTAGATTGTAAGTAGAGCACTACACAGTAATATTTCGAAAAAGAGAACTGGAAAGTAATAGAAGAAGGGTTTATTGATCTAGGACCTTCTACAGTGTTAAATGTCTTGTATGAGGATCAATAAAAGAAAACAGGAACAGTTAACCTCAGTATAACAGCTCATCCATGTGTGGCAGCACTATTCCTCACCAGACCAAGGAAGGCTGCACTGCACAGTGGACTGCATGGAACCATTGTGACAATAGGCAGAAAAAGAAAATGAAGATGTATTATCTTAGCCAAGAGCTATTTCTAATTGCAATATGAAGTGAATTTATGGGAGAGTGTAGGGATTAATATAAATTTCCCCTGCTTTTGTCTATGTTTTGTCATTCCTGAGTCAGGGCAGCTGAAACCTCACAGTGTTGCTCTTCTCTTTCCCATGAAGACAATAAGACAGCTTGTGGAGTAAGGAGCTGACCAACAGAATCAGAGGATAAATTAATATCAATTAATAATAATAAAAAAACCCCAACAAACAACAATTTGAGAGGCTAAACTAGGATGTGCGAGGCATTAATGAATTTAATGAAAAAATGCAAGCAGGCATTCCCACTCAGGTACTGCTTTTTACTGAAAAGTTCATGAGTACCTGTTCACACAGGAACTTCAGTTTTAATTGTGCTGACTGTGGACATCAAGATTGAGCTTAAGCATGAATAGGATCCAAGAACCAAGCCTCTCTCTGCCCAAATCCTACAAAGAGATTTACTTAGCTTTCTTAAAGCTTAGTTCACACAGATGTATAGAAGCTTTTTAAAAATAAAAGCACTGTCAGCCTTATTTGATTTTTTTTTTTTTTTTTAACACAGTACATATGGTGAAAATTTCCAGGCCATAATTTACGTTGCAGTGAAAGAAAGGAAACATTGCCCAGGATGTGGAAGATCTATTTTCAAATGTATTCCCATCCATAGGGCACTTAAATGACTTCCTAGTAGTTGTAGCACTATGTAGCAAGGGATATGAGATTCATGGAGAAGACAAGAAAGAAAGGTGACACTAAAAAAGGTTCCTCTGACTTTCAGACAGCAAAGTCTTTTACTTGACATGACCATTAATAATTTATTAAATAGTCATTCAGTTTCAGCTGAGAATAAATGAATGTATACAAGGTCCAGTCTTAATTTCTGTTCATGCACTGTAACAATATTTAGTACTTGTACATATATTTCAAATTGCCAAGAAAATGGAAATTAAGCAATTGAAAGGCCATCAGGAAAGGCCGGCTTTATTGAACATGCTCTGGGCTGGGCTATTAATTCCCAATGATGAGCAGTTAGTTGTGTGAGTCACCCTGCTGGGAAGTAACTGCTCTCAGAAGGAGCAGTGGATTCATAGTTTGTCTGTCTCATAATTGTCTTTTTGACAGCTGCATACTCTTCAGCTCTCCCCTTCAATGCCACATCGGTGCATCACAAACTACCTTATCACTCGTACTCATCTTCAGGCCAATTTGCACTGAATGCATTATTGGTGTTGTTACTATGTTATGGTTGAAGACAGAGCATCATATTCTGCAGATTAAAAAATGCTGGACTTCAGCAAAGGCCCTAACCACCATGTAAAAGCCATCAAATTAATCCCCTTTGATTTTATATTTTCTCAGTGTTTAGCATCCAGATTTGTCTCTTCCAAATAACAGGTGACAACTGCCTGCCCACATTTCTACTAGTCTAGAGAAGAGCACTACATGGACACCAATGCTGTGATCAGAATATCAAATGCAAAAAACCTCTATGAAATACAATAAATGTTTTTCTTAAATGACAACAAGTGTGAGTAACTTGTAGTTTCCATAATAAAAATTCAGTTCATTGACCCCAGGGCTCAAATACTCATGAGAAATTGATTTCACTTTCTTTGCAGAGAGACAATAAACAGTGTTGTCAACTTTGAAAATACTCTCTGCTGCAAAATCAACTGGCAGATCTTTTAAAAAGCCACCAAGGGAAACAGATGAAAAAAATTGACATAGAATTTTTTCAGGTACAGAAATCTCATTACAACAGCACTTCTGCCATTTCAGGCAAGGCTAAACCCATGGTGGGTTATATGTCTTATGACCAAGCCTTTCCCAAAAGGAACTTCCTCAGTGGAACTTTCCCCAAACTTTTCTTTTGCTCAAAAAAGCAATTGTTACATACAATATGCATTATTTATAATGTCTCCCCAAATTCTAACATGTACGAACCTTTTAAGCAGAAAGAGCATGTGAACACCTGCAAGGTTAGTCTGCTTTCTCATTATGTGCTGAATGACAGCACAGAAACAGCAAGTAACCTTTTTTGCCAAATACAAAAGCACAAAACACAAACATGAAATAACTGTTCTTCAGCTGGAATGCTGTTTAGAAATAAGAAAACAAAACAAACCACCTCCCCCCAACAAACAAACAAAAAGGCAACAAAAGAAAAACACAATAAAAACGTTCTTGTTGTTTGCACAGTAAACACGTAAAGACCATATAAACCTTGATTTTATATTACTATACTATGTCTCTAGTTGGAACAGGGTTAACTTTTTTTTGGTGCAGGAAAACCAAAAAACTCAAGGATTTATCAGGAATGAAAATATTTCCCTGGTTTCTGGTGAATGTGATGCTGACTTTAACAGGAACAAAGGTGTGTCCAAACTGGGACTGTTATTTAGAGTGTTTCTAAACACACTGTGGATACTTTCCTAATATTATTTATCTCATTATTGCTTATTAACCATTGAGGTCTGTAAAATAATGAAATACAGTGTTTTCTATTCTCTAAATTTAAGGTTTACACAAAGTTTCTATTGTGATAGTTTTATATATGAGAAAACAAAATTGTGGTACACACTTGAACTCCTGTCATGATATGAGATGGAAAAGAGTTCATACCAGAGAACAATATCTCTCTGCCTGTGAGAGGAGAGATACAACAAAGTTTTATGGCAAAACAGATGAAAAACAGGTGAAGTTCTGTTACCTCCTGACTAGAAGCTTTCCTTTATATAAAGCGACATGGAACCAAGTGTAAATGACAGACAAAAAGTAGAAGAATTTCACTGTTTGGACTTGGAAAATAAAGCTTTGCTTTTTCCCTCCAGAGCTATGTCATTCCTTTTTACTCTTGCATTTTGATTAGATGGTTAAAAGCTCCAATTCAAACTCCGTTCTCATGTGCATGTGCATCTTTAAGGGATAAATGCAATACCTTATTTGACCTTCCTGACTGACACAGCTACACTAGCAAATCTAGGGATATAAATGACCTAAATAGCAGCAATCAGCCTGAAGATGATAAGTCAGTACTGAGTTTTGTTCTTTTCTCTCCTCTTTTTACCAGATGAATGAATTTTCATGGCAAAACCCTGAATTTGTCACAAAGAGAGAATGAATCCTGTAATTTATTATCATATAGGAATGCTTTACAACAAAGTGAGTGTTCGCTGTTGGGTCACATGGCAGGAACTGGATGAATTCTTAACGTTCATCAAACTGATGATATTTTTCAGCTGGTTGGTCAGATGAATGTGAAACTGTACTCAGCACTGGTGAGGCTGCACCTCAAATACTGTGTTCAATTTTTGCCTCTCACTACAAGACAGACATTGACGTGCTGGAGCAAGTTCAGAGAAAGGCAATGAAGCTGGTGGTCTGGAACACAAGTCTGCTGAGGAGCAGCTAAGAGATCTGGGGCTGTTTAGCCTGGAGAAAAGGAGGCTGAGAGGAGACCTTATTACACTCTACAACTAGTCGAAAGGAAATTGCAGTGAGTTGGGTGTCTTCATAAGACTTGTGCTCCAGACCTTTCACCAGCTTTGTTGCTCTTCTTGGAAAACAAATGAGAGTCATGTTTCCACATAAGAGATCTCTACAAACAATTTAGTAACACCTCTTTTCCACGTGTTTGCTCTCCTCTTTGAGCAGCCAAAGAGCAGAAACCCTCTCTTGCATGGTTTTGGGCTAGCCTGCACCTATAGATCCAAGTTCACTCCAGCAGCCCTCCACAATATTGCCTATCATTTCTAGCCCGGAAGCTGTATCACCCTATTTGCATGACCATGGCTTTGAGATAATATGCTACTGGTAAGAGGGAAGACCTAATGTTTAGGACAGCTGAGCATACAGGGTCACAGCCTACAGTGAACTCAGCAGAACCACTGGATTTTTCCCCTCTTTAAGGCCTCCATTTACATCTGGAATGTGAGTATACCAGGAGACTGCTTGTTTTATGGGGTGGGTATATGGTTCTCCAAACGTAAGCATTTTTCCTGTACATAATGCAGATTCCTGAACAGATGATTAATGACCTACACACAGTGACTGTGGGAGGGAATAAGGGAATGTACAGTTAGAAGGATTCTCCAGAGGCTCAGTGGAAACTCCATAAAAATGTTCTCTCTAACTCTTTTAGGAACAGCCTGCTCTGGACTTAGCTTCTTCATGGTAATGGAGTGTGATTTTCTTACTTTTGTGGGTTCATTCCTTTAGCATTTGTTAACATTTTGAGGTTAAGCTATTGCTACACTCTACTTGGTTTCATGATGATTTATAAACTTATGGCTCAGGTAATGCTTTAAAAATTGGTTTCCAATTGCATGTAAGGAATGAAAGGTGGTTTTTGAGTGTGAATATTACAAACTGTAACCCACAAATTCTGAATTCAATATCCGGCTTTGCTATCAATTTCTTCAGAACCCAGGGCAACTTGGTAAGTTTGTCCAAGACTGATCAGCTGCTTAATGCAGCAAATGGATGAGAGTGCACTAAAATAAAATCCCTCTGTTTATAGGATGACAGCACACTAAATGTGTTAGCTAAGGACTTTCATTCTTCCTCTCTAAAATATCACCTGACACTACAACAGTTGTCATCACCATTAATTTTAGTCTGAGTTGCCTGAGGCCATTTAAACCATTACAGTACTTAGTAGCATCAAGCAATGGCCATCACAGATCTCAATATTGCACCATACTGAACACCAGCAAGTCTGTCTGTTCTTTCTTTAAGTCGCAAGATTTCTTGAGAAGGAAGAACTTGAATTACACTGACAGAATAACTTAATGTTTCTTACAGTACCATACTCTGTTAGATCCGACACTTTTGCCTAAGTATAATGTTTTCCTATTCTGAGTGCTACAGCTGAACTTGCAGAAAGCAGTGAGCAACATTTAGCTTTCTACATATTCTTGTCCTATTAACATATTTCTATCCATCACCACCTGTTTTACATATCTCTGTGCTGTGATGCTTTTCTCTATGTCTTTTATTTCCATCACTACTGAAACCATTCCAAAACTGTTCTTTGATAAGAATTTTTTTATACAAGCAGAGCATACGGTACAGCATAGATAAAGAATACTTTATGACAAGTTGTCTCCAGGGAAATCCTTGCTTGCCTAAAATTGTGTGAACCCTGCAATTTTAGGAGAACAGTTCAGCAGTTTCAAGTAAGTGGAACATAATCCATAACTTATTTTTGCAATACTGGCAAAACCTTTACATCTTCCCTTTTTCATGCAAGAAGAGTAGAAGATGTCTGAATCTTGGCCTGCCACGTTACTGGACAGCAGTGGAAAACAGAACACATTAGCTAGGACACTGTTAAGAGTTAATGTGAGGAAAGCTCAGGTACCTAGAGGCACACTCTTAACACATCATTTAGATTCTTCTCTGTAGCTGACAGAGCTAGGCACCTCTATGTAGTATCTTATGCCACTTCGAGTACGTCTAAAAGATTACATGAATTACTTCCTCTTCCCTATTGCTTGCCACAAAAGAAGCGCTTGTAACTTTCTCGCTAACATCAGATGAGATGGAGCCTCTGGAAGGTCATTTCCTGTGGCTAGGCCAAGATCTGATGATAAAACAAAGCCATACCCCATACAAAGTCCACTTTAAAACATTTTAAACCACCACAAAGATTAGTTTTAGCATTGTTTAATGTTGATTTTTTTTTTTTTAAACTTTAAAATTGGAGAGGACACTCAGCTAATTTGTAGTGACTTTTTTTTACCTCAGTTAGATATTTTGGAATGTATGGCCATAATAACATTTGCTATGTCAAAAATATTTGTTTTCCTAAAGGATTGGCTTGCCTCTTTCTTGAAGCAGGTTTCATTTTCAGGATCATTTAGAAACTTAAAAATTAGAAAGAAATGTTAGATGATTATCAGCAGGCATGAACTAGTGTTAAACATGCTGCAGCTGGAATTCAGGGTACACAAGAAAAACAGGACTGAGTCTTCTTCATAATTTGTCAAGAATTCTTCTGGTAAGAGGAGCCCAGGCTGCAATTTTTAAGGGAAATAGGAGGACAGATCACTAACGACAGCTAATTTCTGGTCACAGGGGACTGTCAAAAAAAGAAAAATAGCCTTGGGTAAATGTATCACTGTATATAAGGTATATAAAGGTACTCTTTTTTTTCAAAACTTGGGTCTGCATTTTAATAATTTCTTACTGAGCTTCCTAATATTCCAAGCTCAAATTAATCTCTGTAAATCCTGCATATCACTGAAGTTCATACCTAAATGATCTTTGAAAAAGTCCACCACAGAGTATAAGCAGCAGGGCACAGACATCTCCTAGCACTATATGTGCTGGGATGCACCTGTACACAAATAAATAAAATAGCTTTCTCCCTCAGGTAGATAGATTTTGCATAGCTTGACTTTATTTTTTTTTTTTTTTTTGGTAAAAGCAATATCTGTGCATCTTGATGAATGAGAAGTGTAGCAGTTTCTTTGATGCTGTCAAACACACATGCACTTTTCTATTGATTTATAGAGCTGAAGGACTGAGAGAAACTCATAGAAATCAAATCATCAAAATAAGGTAGCTAAAAAGGTCAAATCAAGTGTCTAGATGTGCTGGGCAATCATCTAAATCATCAACCAAGGAGTTCTCAACAGGAAAATACTGCACTACTGTGTAGCCACAGGCAGTTTTGCACAATTTTTATGAATAATTAGTTTTTTAAACTGTTTAGTCATCTGTGTTATAATAAAAACAAAATAAAAAAACTCCAGAATCTGCAATTAATAACAAAAATTTGTATTTGTATTGCTGGACGTATCTTAAAACTTACAGAATGTTTATTTTAAAGAGAATAAAGATTTAACAAAAATGTGAAGACACATCAGCTATATTTTAGAATGGTTTAGACATGTATGTGTTAGGCATCTAACATGTATTTATTAAGACAGAATGAAGACAAAAGAAAGAGAAACAAGCAAATTTGAAATGTATGTCAAAATATGCCACATAAGATTGTGGGTGAGTTACAGTACTAACTTGCAAGTGATTTTCTCATGTAATTAAAAGGTCAAAGCAGTGTGACCTGAACTTGAAATTTAATTTAAATTTAGTTGCTGCTTTATAACATTTAGTTTCAGAAGTTCCAGGCAGAGGTGAGATGCAGAATTTCTATAGAATCCTTTTGTTGTACCTAGCCAGATATTGACTGCTATCATTCAAGGACACATCAAGCTATAGGCCATCATTGATCCAATATAGCTTTCGTTTTTCATTATAAAAGGTTCCCTTTCACAGAGTTTTAAAGGATCTAGTGAGAGAAAGTAAAGACCCTGTATTCGTGACCTGAAATAATCTACTCTTTATGAAATGCTGACAAATCATAGAGAATCGAAGAATGCTCCTGCAGCTACAGGGGTTTTATCTGAGCCTAATCTAGGGGTCACCGAAAAATTCAATGCATAATTGAAGTATCATCAAAAAGAACTTCTCAGATTAAAAGCTATGTTTACTATGTGAATGAGAAATCCTGGTGTGTTGCTTTGCTTCTGTGTTGTTTGAAGTCAGTTTCATTAAAAAAAAAAAATAATAAATTCAAGAATAAAAGGAACAGCGCAAGGAAAGTGAATAATCACATCAGGTACTGGTTTGTCCTTCTAAAATGCAGCAGCTTGCTGCACGGAAATGGACTTTCTATATTTAAGATAAGTGATGCCACAATCCTTACCACCTCACTCTACTAAGTAGGCTACAGCCATCCCTCACTTGCTCTACTATTCATCACTTTGCTTTCACAGAGTTTTTTGTTTCAGATCTTGGGCAAAGAGTAGACAAGTGAAATGAATAATCCTGTTGCAATTCCCAGACTAAAAGCAACCTGGAATGTGTTTTCTAAAGCTCACATTTTGAATTATTTTTAGTGTAACAGCATACTATTGAGCTGTTCATGAGATGCTCAAGATGGAGAGCTGCCTGGTCCCAGGCCAGCTGCCTGCCATGCAGCGATGGGTTGCAGGGCAGAGCACGGGTAGAGCTCAGCTGGGAATGTGCCTCATGTACAGAGCAGACACGAAACAGGAAAGTGAAGTGCTGACTGATTCACCTTGCCTGTTAATCTTTAAGAGCACTGAAGCACTTCTCACAACAAAATAAAAAAACAATTGGATTTCAAGAAGTGGAAGAGAAAAGTTCAGGGGCATTCCTGTAGACAAAATGCCTAAAAGTATCACCCTGAGTTTATAGATGACCTTATTCGAAGGGACCACTTACGTGTCAAAGCCATGTCAAACAACAACACTGCCAACAAATGGACAATTCAATGCCCAGTATTGCATATGACCAGCTATGTCATGCTCAGTGACAGCAAAATTAGAGGAGTGACTGGTAAGGAAGGAGATGGCAACTGCATCCTGTGGACTGAGCAGATCTCTAATTTGAGGGATGGAAAAAATCATGGCTGAATATTACTTAAAAACAAATGACGGGAAAACAGACTAAAATGCTAAGTGGCATCTGCATATAGTGTTTTATCAAAGCTTGAACAATTCCCAGCCAGGGCCCTGAGAGACTATTATGCTACAACTGCCCCTGGGACCTCTGCCAATGGGCTTGGAGATTCCATTTAAGCTCAAGCACAAGCCTAAACTGTGCTGTAGGTGAACTGGTAGTCAGCTCTGTCTTTGGTCTTGTCTTGTGGATCAACCTTGGATCTATGCTGAAGGTAGCTTGTCTCCAGTCCTGTCCTTGTCCATGTCTCCTTGGATGGAAGTTGGAGTTGTGCTGTAGCCTTATCTCCGGCCCCATCTCTTTCTGCTACTGACCAGACTTCTTGTACGGACCTGGTTCACCACTTCACCTTCTCTGGGACTGCTGATGGGAGCTGCTTTCTTTGGTCCTTGCCTGAGCTGTGCTGCTGGCCCCTGTGCTTCTCCTGCTCCCTCACAACTCCCAGCCTTGCCTTGCCAACCTCCCAACCTGGCTTCTTGCCTTGATCCCAGGCCTGCCTTGTCTTTGCAGACTCGGCTGATGGTCAGTAGTCTGAGGTTGCCCCTGTGTTGCTGCTCTCACACCATGCCCAGGCCATTCCTGCTGCCATGATTGCTGCTGGTTCCCCGCCCCTGGGGGAAGCTTGGTGCTCCCTGCCTGGAGGAAAGGCAAACAGAGCCAATAATACTCCCCTTTATATCAAAGGAAATAAAATGTATTTCAATTTACTCAGCAAATTATTCTCTGCTTTGACAGACCATTCTGAAGCCAGTAGAAAACAACCTAAATCTTTCCCTTCTCCTAAGCAAGCTCTGCTTCAGCAGTGAGTAAAGATCCAGCCTAGATGTAATTATCCAGTCCTGTTCTAACAGAAAAATTGTCAGCAGCTTCAAAGGGAGAAGGAAAAAACTTCAGGTCTTAGTCCTTGAACCCACAATGAAGATAACAAAAGCAGTTCCCTGTAAAACCTCATTTAACAGAGGCCTTTACCAGTAGGACAAGGTGATCTTATTAACTTGCATGGGAAACATGCAGAGTGAAATACAAGATCTCTGCTAGTAGAGAGAGACAGATATAAAAATGATATATTTATTAATGAAATGTCATGTAATAATTCTCTACTATGAATAAGTTTATAACACAGTATTATTATTTAGAACTAGCATCGTATCTTCTCTTAGTACAGTTAAATAATATTGTATTATAATACAGTCAATACAGTTAAAAATTTACTTAGCATGGCCATATTTGGAAGTTAATTAAACCTGTTGTTTTATTACAGAGTTATAAAGAGAGTTTTAAATGTTTAATTTACTGAGCAGTTGCTAAGCTTATTTACCCTGCTGCTGTTTGACATACATGTGGAAGGCTGAAGTCCTTTGAGAGTCTGGTAAAAGCTATTTCTACAGTCTGATTTTGATCAATGAAGTTCAGAGGAGTATAATTCAACAAACTACTGACATTCTTTACAGACAAAAAAAAAAATCATCTCTTACCTCCATTGTCTTTTAGGTGCAGCGCTATCTTGGTGTCATCTATGAAGAAAATTCAAAGTCAGTTGTAGGAAAATGCATTTTTCTAGATCATGAGTAATTTTAGGAATGACTTTCTAGTGTCAAAGAACTTTCACAATTAGAAAATTATTTCTTAAGGAGCAATGCTTTATTTCCTTGCTACTAAAAAAACATTTATGAGAATGTTGCAGTGTGAAGGAGGATTCAAAATATTGGTAAATATGGGTCTGCCTCATAACATTCACAAATAATTCATTTATGTTACATGTTGATACATAGCTTGAGCATTCTGCCATACTAAGTACTACATGAACCAATATATGAAAATAAACCAATGACTTAATTCCTCTTCTAAGGATCATGAAAAGGTCTACCATTTTTAAATCCTATTTCTTTCCATATTCCTCTTCTTTTTGTGAGCTTTAACGTACAAAATGTCAGGGAATAATGCTGCTAATGCAGTCCAAATCCTGCACTGACAGTTTCTAAACTTCTCTTGCTGCCAAGAAAATGAGCCATTCTTACCAGTAGATTCCCATCTCGAAATACCTTCAGTTGAAATTTTCCTGTCATGAGCTGCTTGAAAACTCTGCCTGTGCCTAGTAACTTTTCTTGTGTTAACATACAAATCTAACAGAAAACTTCCCTCCCTTTTATATATGCTAAGATTTTATTTGATTAGTCTGGGTTAGCTTTTCTACCCAGCTGAATTTTCCCCAGAAGGATGAAAGCAGGATAGCACAACCACAGAAAAGCAAGATGGAAGCAGCCAGTGAACAAGGGTGGGAACTGACGCACCATCGCTTGCCCAGTTAATTCCATTCAGAAGCCTAGAGAAACTACTTCACAACAGTGAGCACTACATGAAAAGAACAGTGTCAACTGACTGAAAAAAAATGTAAACAGGCAAATTTCAAAGATGTTTTTAATTTGTTTTTTCTCTAATTTTCATTCGGCTACACAGAATAGCCAACGAGATTCCAAATTAATTGCGTCTGTGATGGAAGTTTCATCACTAACTTTAGCAGGGCTCTCTCCATCTTCTGTTTCAACAGGTTTCAGAGTATGGCCTGATGGTTAAAGAAATATGAACAACTCATTGTAACCATAAGCTGCCCAGAAGTCTGCCTGGCTTGTCCATGCACCCCACGCACTGCCCCCTCCTCCAGCACTCGTTCCCTTCACTGTTGTCAAAGCGAGTGGCAGTTTAAAAGCAGTAGCAGATATTGCCTTGACTGAAATTCCCCACTCCTCCCACTGCCCAAAAGACAAAAGGTCAACATGAACACATACTCAAAGGAAAAAAAACTATTTTGGATTTGTAGGTAATGTGTTTGTGCAATAGAGTAATGCAGTGTATACACTTCACCTTCCGTGGGCAGGCTAGTTGGCAGGTGGGAAGTGGTGGATCCTCTGGTGGTTGTTAAAACTCTGAACTTTGTGGTGGTTGGCAGAAGGGCGGTGCTGGAGTATGGAGGTGTTTCAGTTGTGTCTATATTCTTCTCACAAATCTTATCTTTTGACTGTTGGGAAACAAGAAAAACAAAGAAGAGAAAATTAATTCTCAGTGGAGACTGTCACTGAAGAATTTAAGCATGGACAAGCTGTCAGGATAAAAAGAATGAAAATGGAAACACTAAATCAATGAATTTCAAGAGCTTTTTTTTTTTTTTCCCTTTGAAGTGCTCTATATAGCATTCAGCAACATATATTTTTCATTTAGCTGCGAAACTTACAATGCTCAATTTTTAATGACAAGGCTTCAAAGTCACCCCTGAATGTCAAACTTTATTTCCCACAATCAGATTCTAGCAACTAAGATTAGAATTCAAATTTTCACTCTACTATTGTGAATGCTCACTGCTATTGGTCTGAGTGCCATAAGACACTAAAAAAGTATGTGGGACTTAAACTGTAGCTCTTCCTAGTGAGTATGTATAGTTAACTGGAGCATTTAATTAGGCTTTACGTGCAGTTATCACAGGAGAATATGCACATGTGTACAAACTGTGTGCACGTATTCAGCTTATAGAATATTTATATACGATGCTATGGAGAAACACATTCACTATATACCTATGAATTCCATACAATATTAAAATTTCATATATTATATGTATATACAATATAACAATTATTATATAAAATATAAATGTTCTAAAATATCAACTATAAAAATAATAATAATTAAAATAATTATATTAGTCCACCATAAATAATATTCACCATCATATAATTATTTAACTTCTATTTTCATGAGAAAATATTTCAATACAAATCTTGAGTCTTTTTTAATTAAATTTCTGGACACTTTTAAAATTCTTCAGGTGTAACGAATATTTTCTTTTATGGATCACACAGTTTTTCAGTAAAATACATCCGATTAACTAGCAGAAAATATGGGAATTGCCTGTAACTCCTGCTGTCCCCATTCATTTTATTGAGAAGTGGAATCCCACAAAGCCTCTTCATTTTATTGAGATCCGTCTGTCAAAACCCAGTGAGTGTTGTCTTACTTTTATTATGCATGGATATTTTATTGTTCTTTGTTTGACAAAAAATATATATTACATTTTCAAAAGGTATCAGTACTTGCAGTATAGCTATTCTTTAAATTTCTTCATGTTTTAGCTTGAAAACCACTCTTAATTTCACTGATGCAATTTAATAAAAATGTAGCTCAAAATTTATATTACAAAGAAGGAAACATTACTATGAGAATCCTCATTATTCACCATCTTGAATGAATGCCTCTAAAATTAACCTCTGTGTGCTAATTACTGATCCTTCGTTGAACTCCCGCAGTCAGCTCAGGCATCATTCTGGAAGGTGTCAAGTCAGCTGTTGCTTTTGCTCCAGAGCCTGAAAGCTGGACTGTGAGCAGCAATCAAGAACCCTGCAACTGTGCAAATCAAACTACTAGCTTCTCAGATACACTTAGTATATCAATAATTTCCTCTCAGATCATGTACTAAGCCTCGTAGCACCAGTTGTTTTGAAACAAGAAAGAAGCAGCAGAAAGGGATGCCACTGTCATGCAGACAGAGGGTTTTGGATAACTTCATCTACAGCAGGGGTGTCAAATTCATCTTCACCGGGGGCCACAGCAAGAGTAGCTACATTTATACAGTCCTAAAATTACATTCGGCCCTTTGAAGGCAACCACGAGGCTGACGTGGCCTCCAGTGAAAATGAGTTTGACACCCCTGATCTTCAGGCACATCTGAGTCCTAGCTAATTTTGATCTGGATTTAAGCAATGTGAAGGTTGTGCACTATAACAACAAGTACTCCCAGCAACTTTTATTTCATGTTCTTGAAATACTGTCCTCTGCAGATCAAAAATATCACAGAAACTCTATTATTAAATCATCAGTTTACAAACTGCAAAGCTGAAGCTCCAAGCCCAAGCAACAAGGCAGTATGTAGGATGTAGTTATTTTGTGATTACAGTTATAAGAAAAAAAATCTTCCATCAGACAGGATTTATATAATTACTTATCTTTGCTGCTTCTGAGAATAAAACATAATGTGCTGTTCTAACTAGACACCTGGGGCTACATTTTACCCTCAGTTTTACCTGACATTACACTTCATAAGGGCTATGTTGCTGAAACTCATGACAGAATGTAGCCCTTTCAGCCAAAATGGAAAAGTAACTGCTTTTTTATGGCCATCAGGAGATTAAAAGTGTCATAAATTAATTTCTTCCTATTACCACACTCCCCAAATGAAAAAAAACAAAAACAACTCACCAACAAGAAAGGACCCTCAAAGCAAAAAGCCTCCTAAAGGGAGCACATTGGGAAAGAACCAGCAGTAAGATATTAAAAATGAATGGCTCTGGTCCAGAAGTACCCCAAGCACCTCTTTGAGAAAAGGCCTGAGTCCTTGTTTGACAGTATACCACTACCACAGTCAGATATGTTTCTTGTTCTCTCACTGTCTCTCCAGGAAAGGACATCCAAATGACTTGTAGGTTGTTTGGTTTGT
Organism: Nesoenas mayeri; assembly: GCF_963082525.1. Lineage (NCBI taxonomy): Eukaryota > Metazoa > Chordata > Aves > Columbiformes > Columbidae > Nesoenas > Nesoenas mayeri. The sequence goes on along the minus strand of NC_137543.1, from coordinate 143,769,239 downwards.
TTTGGTTTTTGTTTCTGTCTTATTTTAAAAGTATTTGAATTAATCTATGTAATTTGTTTTGTACTAAATTATTTGGACAGTTTTCATAAGCAAAATTAAGTCATGAAATGCCTGTTTTGCACTTGAGACTGCTCTGGCAGAGGCTTTTCTGCTTTGAGGAACATCACAGTTTCTTCCCCATTTTCTGGCAAGATTCAGAGGTCTAAGTGAAAAACAATGCAGGGACATTGTTTTTGGGCAGGCCTTCTGGTATTTTTATTTTCTATTTAAAGTATTTTTGTTTTGTGTCCATTTTATTCCCTGAAATGGGGACAGAAATTGCTCAGCCTATTTTTCTTTATTATGCCTTACAGTATTTCCACTGAATGACAACGATAAAAATAGCATGTCTTTGGCCTTGAAACCATGCTTCATGATATGAAGAATTTAATCAAAAGTATATAAATGGCCTCTGATGGGCTGACGATGTAAACTACTCACATACCTCTTCAGGGCAGCCACTGTCTACCCAGTCTTGCCGGTGACGGTCAAATCCACTGGAGCATCTTTAAATGATGAAATAGATAGGAGTTGTCCAGATGGAAACAGAAGGAAAACAGGAAGAAAGGAAGAGGGAGGAAGAGAATGACAGAGAGAATAAGTAAACAATGTGATTTATTTTAAAATCCATATGATTTATGTGATATTGCTTTTATTCAAGAGGCTGTTGCTTGCAATATGAGTCAATCATTTAACCCACTCAGTGAAAGGCATTTCAATGAATGAGTTATTTTTCTAGGTGATTTTACTTTTTTTATTATCTTATGTCATAGTTTTTAAATAGGAATGTCTCCCTTCCACTGGATAATTATTCTTAAGGCTGCACTGAACCATAGCATTTTTGATGTCAGCCATATGGATGTAAATTGGTTTATTATTTTTGTCCAGACTCCTTAGTCAGGAAAATGTAATCCCACAAAGGATGTAGTGAACCAGTCACTGCTTTTATCAGGCAAGGTGATCTGAGACATCAAGATACACACATAATGATGCGAACAATGTTCACAGATTTAGATAAGAGCTTCTCTGAACAGCCTTCACAACAATTAGAGAATACTATACAGTTGCATCGACCTCCTCACTTGCTGCAGAAAACTTAAGTTGTATGCATATTTCTTATCAAATTAGATGAGGGTAATAACCTGCCTGCAATATCTTTTCTCGTTTGCAATATGTAGTGAAGAAATTTTAAAGAACTTCTAATACTTTAATATAATGATTCCCCTGGCAATCCCCATCTCACAAGAGTGTTATCAGGGTTTATATAGTAACTTACGGTTTCCTAGAGAGCAAGTAGCATTACAAACAGAAAGCATTATTAAAATGACAAGTAAATAACTAAACTATGATGTCCAACTTTGATTCTGCCCAGTTAGGGTTTTAAATTTTTGTTTGTTTATTTTTGCTTAGTTTTCTGCATTTTATTCCTGTAGTAGTTTTTTATGAGACAGGGTGATGTCAGTTGGCATCTATGGTCATAACTTACCCAACTGTAGAGCAAAAATCTTTCTCATTGTCTTTTAAAAAGACTGGGCAAGCATACAAGCCCACTGTTATGGTTAATTGTATTTATGGGGTAATGTTTTGTTCTCAATGAATTGAAAGATTTCAAGACATACTAAGTACTACCCTACTTCATCTGAGGTAAAACAGGTGCATTTGTAGGAAGGGAACCATGGAATCACCTTTACAGTAGGAGAGAATGTTACAAGAGGGTGAAAACAATGCTAACAACACGTTTGGTGTAATTAACTTCTCCATATAATTATTCTGAGCAGAATTTACAATGGCTTCAATAAAAGGTTTTAGAAAATGTTGATTTTCTTGTTAGTTGTACTTGCACTAATCCACTTTACATCATTTGCAGTGTTACTAAAAAAATGCTCCAACACTAACAGGTGTCAGTTATCACTCACTCTATAGAAACTGACTTTTCAAAAAACATACTGCAGTGAAATAAAAAGATGTCCAAATGAGAAATGCATTCCAGAGAAATCCAGAGACCTTTTCCTAATGGATGGCAATAAAGGCTACAGTAAAGAGCTTTTCCTTCTTGCTGAAGGGTGAGTGAATTGGTGCTATGTTGGGAGCTCAGTGCTGCCTCACCATCTTTGGGATGTTCTGTTCCCTTGAATGCTTAAGAGAACACGGAGGACTTTCCTAAGACGAAAAAAATGATGACATGACATTCCAGGTATGAATAGAACACATTTTTTGAAGTCTTCTCTTTCTTATTTTTCTTTAAAGTTTGAAGAACTTCAGAAGGAATCAGCACACCACCAAAAGCTGAATGCAACATGCAATGACTTGGAATGGCTCTTTCAAACATCTGAGACACTCTTCAGGTGACCCTACCTTAAAAAAGACATTAAGCCCTGGAAACTGTTTATTTAAAATTTTCTATGGATGCAATTGTGAGTTCACTTCAGAAATCAGCTTTATCAGGAACTAGAAAGGCTCCAGCCTGTTTGTAAACTTCCTTTGAGGCATGTGTCAATGAGATATCAGCTGTAGCAGGTACTATCATTGCTCCATCATTGATTTAGAATTCTGGAAACTGTCATTTCAGTGTATTACGCGCTCTGGTGATTGCATTTTTAAGAGCTTCGTCTAGCAGCATGGCAACAATTCCTTGTTGCCATTAAAACACTGGGGCAGATTTGATTAGATGGCATTTATGCCATCTGTCAACATGGCCATTTTATGAAAACATTATTTTCGAGTGACGACCAAAACCAGTTGCAAAGCAATAACCAAGATGTTATAGAAAATGAGAATTGTGACATTCATGAAATGTAAAGAATTCCAGGATTTCTGTGGAACTTGGGAGTACTGGTTCAGGGAGCAAAGGGAGAATTAAAGTCTGCAATGATGATTTGGTATAACTAATGCAGCTGAATCTGGGTAGCGTGAAAGATGTCAGAATCCTTTCAGTGAACTGTACATAAGAAGAAAGGAGATGGAGATGTCACATCTACCAGATGCCATTTACCTCTATTTAGCAGAGAACAGTTAAATGAGAAGAAGTGTCCATTCAGTGCATGAAGTGAAATCCTTTTCTGCTCCTCTCTTAAGAGAGTTCAATGAGGATTAATAATAATAACAAATCAGATATCCTATATATGGAAAATTCATCAAGGTTTAACCTGTAAAAGCTAAAAACATGATGGAAAATTATTGGGAAGGAAAGGGACAAAGTCTGGATGGAGAAATCTTTTCACCAGGTTGAGCTTGTATAAAACAGGAGTATTAAAATGCACAACACGTGTCCTTTAAATCAATTATTCCCTAGCTGTGTTTTGCCAGGATATCTGTAATAGCATATGAAGAATGAATTTCTGGCAACTGAAGGGCATTTCAGAAATCTGAAATGATTTCTTAAATATCATGTAATTACTCAGCTCAGTTAAAATGTTCATTAACTCCTCTAAATAAAAGGTTAACCTGGAAAATTAAATAGAAAATTGAACAGACAGAACTCTTTTCTGTCTTTAAGCACTAAGGAAAGCCCACCACATCAGGAAAAGATTGACACTTGCTAGGATGTTTGAATTACTAAAAAAAAGTATTAGAACATTTTAAAGTGGATTTTTTTTCCAAGCTGAGGGAGGTAGGAAGTAATATATATATTTATAATTTTTTTTGTTAATAAAAATATTGGAAGCCTTGAACGTTGTTTCTGTCCAAATGAAAATACCCTAACCATAGAGTGATTTTTGGAGGAAAAAAAGCATTAACTTTGTGCTCAATCTGGCTTCACCTCCCTTTACTGCAGAACAGGCTCTGAATATCACTTTCTTGTCACAGTGTGCTGTCTGGGAAAAGACTGTATTTTCTCCCTTTGTTATTTTCCACTTCTCCTTGTCACAGATGCAGAATTTTATCACAGCCCAAAGCACTTATGAAGTTCATGTGAAGTGTCACTGTGAGTGACTGTGGTATGAATTCATAAGGTATTTGAATGGTATTTGTGCTTAGCATCTAGCTCAATATACCTAATCATATATCGGAATTCCAGCATAAATGTGTGGCCTCTGTTGGTCCTTTACTTAAATGTATTGTTTAATTAAACTGTACTTCAGAATAGGATGACAATTTGGATTGTTGGAAGAAGATTTGCTCCCATTTTGGTGACATAAAGTAAGAATAGCTAAGATGATTTGTTAATACAAGGATTTTAAACATGCAGTACTACAAACAGCCTATACTATTTTAATGCTTTTGAAAAATTCAAATTTAATTACTAAGGCATAGTTATGCTCAATGCAGCATATCTGTGTCTGCAGCATTGAATTCCATCATTGTCTTAACATAGCGTGCCTCTCAAAATTTACAACATTCAGATGATTATAAGGATGATCAGAGAGTGGCACAGATTTCAGCAGGGAATCTTCAACCTGATGATGGTTCCACAGTTTTATGGGATGGAAAATTTGGATAAATATAGCTACAGGTTCTGTAAAATACTTCTGGAATATCAGGTCAACAGAGAAGTGAAAAAGTGTTAAAGGAAAAAACAAAAGGCTGTTATTTTAAAGTAGAAGATTGAACATGAGTAAGACTCAATATTTGTAACTGACGAAATGTGACTAGGCAGTAGGAAATACGGACTCCCTTAGGGAATTCTTGCAGTTGGTAGAATCTAAGAATAAAAGTAGGCTAAAAGAAGTAAGTGTTATTTCCAATTCAACTAGAAAGAAAGGTAAAAATCCTAGTTAAAGTGAGGCTTGGCAGAGTTCTGATTAAAGAAGAAAAGGAGGATATTTTCTATAATCTCAATGTCAGTTACAACAACAAAGGAAACATACTGTAAAGCAGATAAAGAATAAAAAGAAAGCTTTTGCTAAATGCCCTGCTTTGAATAGCTAGAAGGAAAAAAAAAAATGTAAGAGGAGAGCCTTAGAGTCAAATTTATGCAATTATGTTGGCAGAATTTCCACCAGAATCAGCAGAAAAAAATAACAATCAAATGTGTTCTTGGGAAGGGGCCACACTGAAATCAGTCTCTGATACTAGATCATATTCTCCCACTGCCTTGGCCTTTGTGCATTTATATCTGCACAAAGTGGGTATAAAGTGCCTATAGCAACAGAAGTTAGCAGAGAATTCTGATCTGTTGGCATTGCTACCTGTTTTGCACACAAGTAATTACTCAGGGTTCAAGGCAAGGAGCTCTGAAGCACTACTGGGTTTACTTTACAGTCTACTTAGTGATCCTAACCAGTACAATTAATCCCATTCCTTACTGTTACGTGATTGTCTAAACTCTTTTCTATCTTTGAATATCCAAAATGATATTTTCAATTTTAGGGTGGATGCTTCCATGATCTTACCTTTTTTTTTTTTTCCCTTTATGACATGTTACATTTCCTTCTGGTGAACTATGTAAACGTGAGTGGCCAGCTGTATTTTGAAAGCTGCTTTAGAGTTCTTTACACTGGTAACTTCAGAAGTACAGTTAGCCTCACATACCCTTTGCTTTGTCTCTTATTTTTAAAATAAAAGTATGAAAATTACCTTTGGATAAAATATTTCCTTTTCCACTTTAGAGGTGAGGAAATAGAGCATAGGAGCCATGAAATGACAAGCTGAGATAGCACAGAATTCTGTAACAGAATCTAGAGTTAAGCCCAGATTTTCTGAAAAGAAGACAAGCAGAGACTAATTCACAGCTTCTATGCTTCCCATAGAACATACAAATTGCAGAACTGAGAATGATATTGGAAAACATCAAGTCTTGGGTGGCATGGACCAAGGCACAGATCTCATTTACACATTGGCCAAGCTCCCTTTTTTATTCATTGGCTTTTACAGGGATTTTGCTCCTGTATAAAAAACCACTGATAACGTTAACAAGTAGTAGAGTCCTTGGGACAGGATGAAAGTGGTGCGATGCCTGGAGATAGTATGAAATAGGACTGTTCACATTTCTGTTATCAGACATGAACCCCCAGCAATTGTGCAATACACAGCATGGCTGTTGCAGTACTAGTGGGCAAAGAGAAGTGATGTTTCCATTAGGCTAGGTTAGTGCTCCTGTCATCCCTCATTTACAACTCTAAAGAGTAAGAAGTCTAAGGAAGCAGGAGATATGAGAGGAGAAGGAGCTAGGGAGCAAATGAAAGGAAGGATGTAAATCATCCTGTAACTGGTTATGTTCAAACAAACTCAAAGTTCAGAAGGTTATTTGTGTCCCAAATGAGTATTCTCCTTGTATCTCATTTCTTATCTAAAAGTCAATGAAATTCTGAAATCAACATTCAGCAAGAACAACCTGCAAAACAAATTACCAAAGAATTACAGAACAGTTTGGGTACATAAATTTCTTTGTTAGTTGTACATATCAATATTTCCTGTGATATCTGGTGGTAAGCAAGTGGTTTCATTAATGCTATATGATAATGCAGATTTTGGAGGAGTTAATAGAACTGAATAGAGACGGAACTAAAGATTTAATGGTGCACATACAAATCTTTGATATTTAGGGAGAATGCTGAAAAAACTGTTTATTTCTTTGAAACTGGGAATACCATCTACAGGGAAATGTTACAGAGTCTCCACTGTTTAAGGTGACTGGAAAGACTGACAAAATAAATATGCTCTAGAGAACAAGTAGATCATGTGGAGAAATGGAACAGTTTACCTCAATAGCTTTTAATCTCAGATTATCCAAATTTTATGAATATATATGAGGATTTCAGATTTATCTAAATAAAAATTTCTGGCAACATTACATAAGAGCATGTATATAGCAATATGCAAAATGTAAAAAAATATGCTAACACAATTGACTTTTCATTTATTGCTCTTCCTTAAAAAGTGATATCTAGGAGGCTACAAGACAAGTATGATTTCTGTGATGTTCAAGTTATATTGAGGAGGACAACCATAAGAGGTTAGCACTTCTGGAAAGAGTTAAGACCATCATGGTAATTTTGGCTGTTTCTTTACTAGTAAAACGAACACATCTTTGGCACTGAAGATTGCTGGCACAGAATGGCTTATGCCTGAACAAGCAAACTCTTTCAACCTCAAAAAGAAGGATGCTGCGCATAAACTGCCAACTCGGAATAATTCCTGGAAAAGTCCAACTCCTGCATCATGCCTGGGAACAATTCTGGACAGTGGTCCTGGGCATGGACTGAAATCACATCAGGGAACATCATGACTACTTAACTTTGATTCCTTGTTTTATTTATCTCCTTTGTAATGATAGCAGAGGAAAGGAAGAGTGAGGGTCACAAAATTGGTGGAAGACAGATTTCTCCACAGTAACACAGTGGGTTGGGTGCTTATATGAAGGGAAGAAAACTAATGCTTCCACAAAAGTACATTAACCTTCATCCTATACAGTATCCTAGACTCAAGTGTGATAACCTAGTCTGCCTGTCTCCACAGATGTGTCCTGAATTTCTATCCTAAACTTTGAGGTTTTTTGAAATGTTTTGTTCTCAGTTTATGTTCTTTCACTTTTTATAAACACTTTGAATAAAGAAAGAAAAGGGCAGTTGAGAAAATTATTATCTAGCCCAAGAATTTAAGATATAATGGGGATGTGGTATCTGGGTTCTGGAATATGAACATCCAAATATTTGAAAAAAGATACACAGCAACTCATTTCCCACAACATGCCACTTTCCAACAGTTAAGGAAGGAGTCAGGAACTACAAATTAAATTATCTCAGACACAAAAGGGAAGAAATCTGACATCTTATTCCTCACTAAATTAATGTTCTGCCAAGAAGGCCTATTGGGCAAAACACACCTACTCCACAATCATTATTTTTGCTAATTCATTAATGAACTTTTTTCTGTAACTGAATTTATCAATTGTCCTAAGTCATAAGGCTTGGGTTGGTCAAATTTGTGTATTTTCTAATGTGTCATTGTTGGAAAAGAAAAAAAAACTCCCAAGCTGTCCAGCTGTTGTAGGCTAAGTTATATGACAGTGAGACAACCAAATAGGAGTTTGAGACTCTGACTGTATTCGTCTCTCTTTAAACCTGTGCTCATACAGAGGACCTTCCTACCTGCAGATGTCAAAACCTTCTTGAAGGTCTGCCTCTGAAGTCAGGCAAAGTAGGTAAAATTTCGGCCTTATCCACTAACTTCTCTGTTGGTGTTTTTGAAGTAATCTTTACTCTTGTGTTTAAGTAACTATCTTATTTTTTCTGTTTTCATTTCTGTTCTGTATTCACCTAAGCATCAGCTACTTATATTTCACATTACTGTATTACGCAAATTAACATCCTAACTGTTTTGCATTATACTTTATTTACCCAGTGTAATGCATAAGCATGTTGTTAATTTGTTATCAGGAAAACCTATTTTCTTTGATAGGTATACCTTGCACTCTTCTGATTATACAATTAAATTCTAATAGTTACATTAGACCACCATTGGAGACACTTGGGAATTAGTCACACTATAACGCCTGCTGTAGAAACTCAGTCCTGACATAGTCCATCTCATGGCACAGAACAATGACCAGAAGTCTGGGTCAATTTTCTTAAAATGTCTAGGATACATATAAATTACATTCTGAAGCATCTATCTGTGGACGCTTTTCACAGTCCAGTGTCACATTTCACCAGTGAAATAGGAACATGTTTGAATTCACAAACTTTCTGGTAGTAGCTATCAATGTAAATAAAGAACAGGTAAAAATGAAACCAATCAGAACAGAATTTGGGGCTGCTGTGTGATGGAACATGATGCAGTTCTGCCAGTGAATGACAGTTTAATCCCAGAGGGAATGCCTGTTTTATAGGGCAAGGCAATACCCACTCTTATGGCTATATCACTCAGGGTAAACAAACAATATGGAATTAAGTCTGAACTTCACTCTGTTTTGATTTTGCTCTGTTACTGATACAGAAGTTGCAGTTCTAGATATAAAGATATCATCAAAGACTGAGTGGGGTTTTATGTTATTGCTCTAATAAAATAAATGAAGAATAAAAAGTTACTAGTATGTGAAAGAAATGCAAAAATAGTTTCTACAGAAAAGAGCTGTGCTACACACCTATTTATCTAGTGTTTTAGCACTAGGGTACCTTAGGTGCATCTGTGAAAATGAAAACATGAAAATGAAACACAGATTTTGTGATCTTCCTTCAAAATTAATCAGCAAAATTAAATATTCTCAAAGGTATAAATGACAGATGGATGCCTACTTTCCCTCTTCTCAATGGGATTTAAGTGCTTAACTGTCCTCTAACTTTGATAACTACTTCCTGCATTTATAATAATACACTTTAGGAATGTGATGTATTTGATAGAACTACATGAGACAGACCTTGCATTAAGGTCTTAAAACAGTCTAAGCACTTGTCCTTTTTGTATTGACTGTGATATCTGTGTCTTGGCCAAGCTGTGTTGCAAAACTGAATACCACAGAAACCTGGAGAGTAGATAATGATCAGAGATTCTAAGCTCCAGAAGACACATCATAACCTCTGGCAAGGGAAACAATAGCTAGCCAAACCAATCTCAAGTTCTGAAAGGCAAATGATATGGTAAGAAACACAAATATAAAATATGAGTGGTGTGACTGATGTGGCCTAAATAAATCACTGTGTTTACATCTAGTTTAAGAAACTTCAAAATGCTTCCCAGTCTTCAGGTTCAGGAGTTCATAGAAGATATTTAAATAAAAATATTAGGATTTCAGAGTAATGAGACTTATAGCAATCTTCTGCCTATTTTCTAGAAATAATTTGAAGTTTTGCAACCCGGACTTGCCTTTCTTAAAGATCTGCATCAGTTGTAACTCTTGTCCTCATGTTGTTCTGAATTACTCAGTAAAACAGAGCAAGGCATACATATGTAAAAGTGTGTGACACTGCAGCTGTAAGAGAACTGGCTAGTTTCTGTATGTAAACATGATTTAAATTCATTTGGGTAGATATCAAATCTATTAATGGTGATATAGGGATAGTTTTATTCTCTAGCTTGGGGCTGCTAAGAACATCAGTAAGCAGAAAGGAGGACACTGCAGAAGAATGTCTGGAGGAAGGAAACTCAAGGAATGAAGCTCATAAGACAAAGTTCTGCTAGTGAAGGAGAAAACTCAGGTGTTTGCCCTGAAAAGATATTCCACATAGCTCTCAGGTAGTATGTATCCATCTTAAGATATCAGCTTTGAACTATGCAAGGGGATGATTCTACTCTAGCGAGTTCCACACTGTATCTAGTAAATTGGCTGGTCTTGTTCTGACGTGTCCTAGGCTTCTGAAAGCTACTGTACCTTCACAAGGGTTCTGTTTAGAGACTAAACTTCTTAGGTTTATTTGTGTTAATCAAGGGGAATTACAGAAATTCCATGTTAATTCCATGGAATCCAGCTACTAATAAATTCCACAAACATATCCTAGAACCTAGAAAGTCTATTTATCCATGTATCAATCTCAGCAAAAAGTTGGTTCATCTGCCTATAGGCTAACTTTCAATAAAACATGTTAAGAGCTCAAGGTCATACATTCCATAAAAGCACTTTTAAAGGTACCGTTACGTACATTTTACTGATATGTACATCTTTATTGTTATGTATTTTTAAACGTACCTTCAGGCTCACTGAAGCTTACACTGTCTTCTAAACAGAACTGCCTTCCCACTTGAGAATATCTACTACTGTGATCTTGTGAGTCTTCTTTCATCAAACAATCTAATTGCTGGGCTCACTGTGGTCTGAGAAAATGCTTTGTTCCTTAAGCACTTCTGTACCACTTTCTTTTCTTGCTTTACTCCCATCAGGCTTGCCATGCATACAAAATTCTCAATTATTGAATGCTAATTTCCTAACAGTTTCTTGCAGTTCATGCGTTCAAACTAGCTTGTCAATTAAGACCGAGCAGCTTGGAAAGGATTTGAAGAAGTTGAGTGTAGAGCAATTTTCTGCTCAATAAAGTATAGATCTAGTTATCGTATCATCCTTACCAGTAAAGTATCAGGGCTGGCAAATTTACACACTCATTCTTGATGCATTTTTTGCACTAGATTAAAAAGACCAATTGCCATCTCAACACAACTTTTGAAACAGAAGAAAAGTATGTTGGATTTTAATCAGAACAAACTCTCTAAAAGGGCCAGAATTTCTACTTCTCTTATTTTCCATATGATTGCTCCATAATTGGCAAAGAAACAGTACACAAGTTAGAAAAATTGGACTGACATTACTTTTCATTATTACAGGGTAAATTCGACCTAATTCAAGAATCTCCCCATCAAGACCCAGGTGTTAGGACTCTGCTATGTTTTCATGTGAAGCCACTCCAGCATAAAGAACTGCTGGAGTGGAATATAAATTCTATACACAGACAGAATCTGGGCACATTTCTTTTGCATTGCCTGAAGCAGCAGGATGATAAGCAAATTAATGAAGTTTTACACATTGATAAAATTGAATATACTTTACAGACTACACTATATTTTAAATGTCTAGCCCTTCTAAAGCATTTAAAATGAGATTTCCCTTGTCATTTGTATATGAATCCATTACACTGATTGGATTATATATGCTCCCTCTGGTGGTTTACTTAATCCATACAAATGTCTCATTTTTTAATTTTGTAATTCAATGGCTAAGATACTGTGGCCAATTTTGTAATAACAGCATACCACTGTCAGTTAAACAGTGTTGGGATAAAAACAGCCTGAGTATAAAGCAGCAGGTCTTCATCCCATCTTTTAATTTGGAATTGAAATATGTAATGTGCCTAAAGCAAACAAACAAGGAAGATTAAACCTTCAAATAGTTAAAACCAAGAATTATTTAAAAGCAAGCATTTGAACAAACCTAATAGCCTTTTATGATTGAGTGACTCCATCAGCGGAGAAGGGAAGAGCTACAGATGTCATCTGTCTGGACTTCTGTAAGGCCTTTGACATGGTCCCTCACAACATCCTTCGCTCTAAATTGAAGAGACACGGATTTGATGGGTGAACTGTTCAGTAGATGAGTAATTGGCTAGATGGTCGCATCCAGAGGGTAGTGGTCAATGGCCCAATGTCCAGATAGAGATTGGTGACAAAGGGTGTCCCTCATGGGTCTGTACTGGGACCAGCACTATTTAATATCTTCGTCAATGACAGAGACATTGAGACTAAGTGCACCCTCAGCAAATTTGCAGATTACACCAAGCTCGATGGTGCATGAGGAGTTTTATGTAGTCAGATAGTATGATTTCTTTTTTTTTTACTTTGGAATTCTTATGGGTGATACTTTGCCCAGCTGATAAATATTTTAGATTACAAAAGACTGTTATATTACAATATTTCACTCAACATATTTTTTTAATAAAAATAGGTCTTGTCAGGTGGGACATACATAACAGGAAACAAACAGAAAACCTAACCCTTTTCCTCTTCCTGATATTAAAAATTTCTAGACATAAACTCAGATTTGAAAGTTAACTAAATATGTTTCCAAATTCTTTCTAAAGGAAGAATAAACAAACGAGACATTTCAAGCTTTCCCAGAAGTTCAGAAGACAAATAATAGGCAACCATTTTTTATTTCAATTACCGTAAGGGCATTGTGGAAAACTGTCATTTCGTATTTCTACTGTAAAACGTTTTCTTAAGAACTGCAAGTGCCTAAAGATTTTTCCCTTCCCCCTCTTTCTAGCTAATCAGCATGGAATGTAAAACAACTTCTTTCTTTATTACCTGCTTAGATGGGAACAGTGATTATCATAATAAAAGATTAGAAGTATCAAGACTTAAATCTCATTATTGCTGCTATTCCTAGACACATTTCTGATTTTTCACTTTGCTCAGAACACATTCCATAAAACCAGACATAACCTTTTCTTTTACACAACGAGTGCTGTTGCTGGCATGAGGGATTAAGCATTGAAGTGAAATGTATCACAAATGGGATTCTTCCATCTTTATAGCTCAGGATTGTCCTAAGAGTACTAGAAGCTTTGGGAGTTCTGCACAAACACAAGGACAGAATAACTCTATCTAGAGTGCTTGGAGTGACCTGGTTCATCACTGCACACAGAAAGTTCAACACTTGAATTCGTGCAGCCTGTTCCAGGTCACTTTTCAAACTGGGAGCTTACACTCAATATCATAAACTGGCATGATCTCAAACCAGATTGTTCAATGCATAGTCTGGAAAATAGAGACTTTCAAGAATAAAACTGCATTTAAGCACTTAACATGAGCGAGACCTTTTTGTGAACTGGGACTGACAAAGTTTAACCTCTCTTCCTTTGCAGGCCTGCCTGGAGAGCAGTGGCAGGAGCTGACCCTGAGTCTCTAGGCAGCCACTGCCTGAGGGTAGCAGAGCTGCTCTGAGCTGGAGCCATGCAAGGGTGTATGAGTGTCATTGCTCAAGTTTAAGCACCTTGACATCTAATGGATCACCCTTTGGGGTGACTTGGGTTCAGAGGACCCGTGATCACTTATCTCCTGTGTCTTAGGGGATTCTCTGATTGTTATGAGGCTGTTGTTGTGTGAAGGGCAGTGTTATACATAATGAGCAGAGCTGATCCATGGGGCTCAGGGACTTCCCTGCTGAGCCCTGCTTGGACTCAGGCAGCTGTAGGTGTTTCCTCAGATAAAGTGCCCAAGAGACCTTTCTGTTCTTAGACACTTAAGTTCAGAGTTTAGTGAGAAAGTACTTTTAGTACTGCTTTTGTATTCTGCATAACTTCCCTTGAAAAACTAAGTAAACCAGGAAAACACTCTTGTGGATGTAACTGTTAGGTTTTTGGGTGCCCTTTGGATAAGGCCACCAGTTTTGAGGACTTAAAATTTGAATAGAGGTACCAACAGTGACAGCTGAATAAAACTATCATCTAAACTGTTCACAACTCTTGCCCTTAGTCTTTCAGTACTCCAGTTCCCTATCTCCAGTGGGATCAAGCTGGAACACAAGAGGTTCCACTTAAATTTGAGAAAAAACTTCTCAGTGAGGGTGACAGAACACTGGAACAGGCTGCCCAGGGAGGTTGTGGAGTCTCCTTCTCTGGAGACCTTCAAAACCCACCTGGACATGTTCCTGTGCGACCTCACCTAGGCGTTCCTGCTCCAGCAGGGGGATTGGACTAAATGATCTTTTGAGGTTCCTTCCAATCCCAAACATACTGTGATACTGTGATACTGTGATTTAAGTATAATATTTCCATTCTATTATATTTCAGTGCCAACTCTTCTAAGGTAAATAAACACAATTTATTTCTTAGGCAATTAACTTCAAGTATTTCCAAAGGAACTTACTATTTCAGTAACATGAGAAAGTTGCACAAATTGAACCTATAATGTAACAGCAAAGTTGCCTTAAAGCTTCCAAAACCTTTCCTGGAAAATGACATCTCTAACATGCAGGCTATACCAAATGTCCAGAGTATATAGACACTTGCAAAAGCATGAAAAGATAATACAAACAGATCTAACATTAATGAATTCTCCCAATTTTTACATGCTGGGCAATCAGAGATAATGAAGAGAAAACCCAAATTTCAGACACCGGTGACTATTAAAAGGCGGATGATAAGTGTTTCTGACATTTTGCAGACATAGATCCTTGTGCAGGAAAAAGCTAGTATACCATCTTAGCTTACATACTTGTAGTTAGTCTCATTTACTTATGCAACTGTTCTTATGGAACAATTATGGAACATATATAGTTAAAAAACAAAACGAAACAACAAACAAAGAAACAAAACAAAACCTCCTAGGGAGATTTGCCATCTGCTGAAGACAGAAGAAAACAATGTGTCTTTGCTTCAGTCATGATGAAACTGTATGACATACCTCGTATTGGATTTCAGAGTGAATAGCTTGTCGATCCCTTATGAAAAGAAAAACTGTGATTTAAGGTTGTAGAGAGCAACAGGAATACAGGAATCACCTACAAGAAGAATCTGACTCTCTGAGGATTACAGAGTTTGCACAGCAGCTGGGCTGAAGTTACAGGTAGGAAATAACCCACTGTTATAAAGTTATTTTCATTCCAACACATATTGCCCACATGGGGGAGTACCCTTATTCAGCAATGGCTCTGTGCTCAATTTACTTGTGCAGTTACAGGATTTAGAGACACTTTCTGTTTTTCCAAAAACTTACTATGCTGTGTAAAAGATTTAATATATGGTTTAAATTTTATGCAAGGAGAAAAAATAGAAAATATGCTGTTCTTTGTAGCAACGTTGCTCTGACTAAACGGGGTTATAACTTGTTGAGAATAAAGGGTTGTAGAATTGGTATAGAGTTTTGTCTCCTCCTGGGTACAGTTGCTTGTTGCCCACATGGAAGCCTCTCTGCTCTGGGAGATCTCACTTTTAAGTACCGAAGTGCTACTGTGGCTTCACAGGAGGAACATCACTGTCTGTTATAGCCACATCTGGCCCTCATTGCCCCCAAGAGCAAATAGTCATTCTCCATCTGCAGACATTGGAGCACTAGATCAGTCATTAGATTATTGCCACACTGGAAACCCATCACTATCAAGTTCGAAGCCTTCCTGAGACTTTTGCACCAAAGGCTATTTGCCTCCCCCACCCTGGGCTCTGCCTACAGGCAAGAGAGACAGCCTCTGGTTTCTCACCTCCCAGAACAGTGTCTCCAGTCAGCTTTGCAACCCAGAAACTCAACTCAGGCATTACTCCCAATCATCTGATTCTGCTTACTTCAAAAATTTCTCTGAGCACTCATTTGTAAGTGGACTGTAAATATTAATTTTCATTGTACTGTAGGCACTTCTGAAATGTTTAAGTTAATATTTCATATAATGCTTTGCCCTTGTTTTTCCAAGTAGATTGTATTCTGCTGAAGTAGAGTAATGTACATCAGAACAGCAGATAAAAGTCTAGGTTGATTTACAAGGCTGGTGACTGAAGAGCAGTGACACACAGAAAAAGCTGTGATGAAATAACTCACATTTTTCCATCCTTTACGATTTTTAACAGGACATTTGTGCTGTCTTGTTGAGCAAGTGCTTCTCTATCACATGCAAAAAGGACATTTTAGCAGAGCAAATTTATTTTTGTGGAGAGCAAAACCACAATGTGGTTGTAAATGATTCTGAATACTCTCCTGTGATCCAGACATCTCAATTGAGAATGGAATAAGGCTTTTTTTCATATCTCCGTAAAATGAATAAACATGCTGAGGAACAGCAGGGTAAAAGCAGAGGCACTGGACTAAAAGGCAGATGAGAGTATCCAGAACTGGTAGGGAACAGAAAATTATCAAAGTTGAGACAGGAATGAGTCCTGATCACAATGGTCCTGCAGTGTAATGTACTCTAACTAACTAAGTGCCCAGTCTTCACATTTTGGAAAGAAAGTTGCCTCTTTTCATAAAGTATGCATCCACTTATTATTTCAGATCGGTTTCTCTGTATAACTAAATTAGTTGAAATAAGCTGCTCATTTAATAGATGTGATCTGTCTTGATGTCAGCAAAGCATTTGACACAGTCTCCCACAGCACCCTTGCTGCTAAACTGAGGAAGTGTGGGACTGGATGATCGGGTAGTGAGGTGGACTGTGAACTGGCTGAAGGAAAGAAGCCAGAGAATCATGGTCAATGAGGAGTCGTCTAGTTGGAGGCCTGTATCTAGTGGAGTGCCTCAAGGGTCAGTACTGGGACCAGTATTATTCAATATACTCATCAACGACTTAGATGAGGGAATAGAGTAAACTGTCAGCAAGTTTGCTGATGACACCAAACTGGGAGAAGTAGCTGACATGCCAGAAGGCTGTGCTGCCATCCAGCGAGACCTGAACAGGCTGGAGAGTTGGGTGGGGAAAAATTTAATGAAATAGAACAAGGGCAAGTGTAGAGTCTTGCATCTGGGCAGGACCAACCCCAGGTTCCAGTATAAGCTGGGGAACGACCTGTTAGAGAGCAGCATAGGGGAAAGGAACCTTGGGATCCTGGTGGACAGCAGGATGACCATGAGCCAGCACTGTGCCCTTGTGGCCAGGAAGGCCAATGGCATCCTGGGGTGTATTAGAAGGGGGGTGGTCAGTAGGTCCAGAGGGGTTCTCCTCCTGCTCTACTCTGCCCTGGTGAGACCACATCTGGAATATTGTGTCCAGTTCTGGGCTCCTCAGTTCCAGGACAGGGAAGTGCTGGAGAGAGTCCTGTGCAGGGCAATGAAGATGATTAACGGAGTGGAGCATCTCCGTTATGAGGAAAGGCTGAGGAAGCTGGGTCTCTTTAGCCTGGAGAAGAGGAGACTGAGGGGGGACCTAATTAACATTTCTAAATATATAAAGGGTGAGTGTCACGAGGATGGAGCCAGGCTCTTCTCAGTGTCAACCAATGATAAGGCAAGGGGTAATGGGTATAAACTGGAACACAGGAGGTTCCATTTAGAATTGAGAAGAAACTTCTTCACGGTGAGAGTGGTGGAACACTGGAACAGGCTGCTCAGGGAGGCTGTGGAGTCTCCTTCTCTGGAGACATTCAAAACCCACCTGGACACATTCCTATGTAACCTCATCTAGGTGTTCCTGCTCCAGCAGGGGGATTGAACTAGATGATCTTTTGAGGTCCCTTCCAATCCCTAACATTCTGTGACTCTGTGATTTCAGAAACTGGAAGAGAATGGCCAAGAAATGAAACAGGCCACAGACATCATTGGCAAAGCCACGTTTCCAGAGAAAATAACAATATAAAAAATAAGGTGTAAAATGTAGTATAGAATGAAGAAGATATTTAGGGGACTGGATTATATCCTCAGAGTTTTTCAAGACCCAGCTGAACAAAGGCATGAACAAACTGGTCTGACCTCACAGCTGGCCCTGCTTTGAGTGGCAGGTTAGATGAGTTGGCCTCTAGTGGAACCTCCTATTCTGAACTGTTTTATGATTCTGTATACAGTTCTCCATTTGCTTAAACCAGACTGAACATCATTCATATTTGATGCAAATTGGATGGTATGACTGTTTTTAAACTACTGAAATTCCTGTGTAGCAGCATAATCTTAGCTTTATTCTCTGGATCCAGCATTTTTTTTAAGGAATTGACTCCAGTTCCTGCTTTTCCTGCTAGTCAAACAATGTCCAAACACAGTCAGCATGAAATAACAATCTCACTACTGTCAGTAATGGGCTAATTAACACCAATAAAAATGTTTAGTGTATCTGCTCCAGCTCGTGAAAGGCACAAATGTGCTGCAGCATGGAGCCAGCTGTTTTTGGGAAATAGTGTAAGAATGACTCACAGTAGGTTCACTTTTGATTGCAGTGTAATCTTCACAAGCAAAAAGCATGATTTTTTTTTTTTTTATGCAAACTTTAACTGAATAGAAATAAGTGTGTTGAGACTCTATATTTTTCTGCAGTAAATTACACTTTGCTGGTTGTGAAGGGACAGCCACAAATTCACTTAAATATATAGAAGGAAACACAGTGCAACTACACGCCTGGTGTTGCTTCCTGCTAATGATAAAGGGTAAAACTCTTTTAGTTCTTCACAGTGAGTTTGTTCCTTAGTGAGAAAAACAGATTTTCCAGCAATTCCAGAACTCAGGAAACTGAGTTCTTCAGGATCTCAAGGTTCACCTATTTGTCATAAGAGGTCCGAACTTTACAATTTCTTCAAATCTTACCTGCTAGAAGGTAGAACACTGGCCACAAACCAACAGACCTTGCTCAAACTAAAGTCAACAGATTCTCACTGCTACAACATTTATTAATGGAAGTCAAATCAAGCAATTTTTGAAATTAAGAAATGGGTTAAAGCAAGTGAGATCTCTTCATGCTTGCTTGGAGGAGTTTTCTATAAGTATCCTTACTCTTGAAGATGTTTGATATATTTTCCATGAAATGATTTAATTTAGTTCTAATTCCACTAAAGAATTTTTTTGCAAGACAAAATGACAACAGAGTGACTTCTCACATGATTTACTAAGGCAGCAGAAGCATAAGAAAACATAATAAAAGTGACCTGAAGTTCCTAACTCCGTACCATGTTCATCAGCTATTTATCAGTTCTTCAGCATGATATCAAATTATTACACCGTTTTAGACAGTGATTAAGCCAGGGATAGAGGGAGAAAATATGAATTTTATTATGATTTCTACTTGTTCTCCTTCAAAAGGATTTTAAAGTAGGGCTAAGGAAACAGGAACGAGGGCTCAAGTCCCAAAACAACCTTTTTGACCATTCTTGCCTAACTTCTCTGCTGAAGTGAAATGGAACAATGCTATGTTGCTGATGATTGCAACTGAGGTGTATGTTTGCATGAATGCATGTATATAAGATGTAAATATAACAACCTTTTGTGCTGAATAACCTATGGACAATGTTTTTTGGATATCCTTTGACCACAGCTGTATACCCATGCAAAAAAGAAAAAAAAATCTTTTCTTTACCTTTGGAGTTTGCTGCACCAGCTGCAGTTGAAACCAATCTGGGCAGTGACACAGGTACCACAGCTGGTAAACTGGAGACAAGCTGGGATGTAGATAAACAAATGCAACTTATTACATTAGTCTCACAAATAATTCTCATAAAAAGCACAGAAGAAGGATACATCTTCTGACAATACGTATTTAGGGACTCAACAAGTTCACACATGTCTCAAATAGAACACTAAACCCAGCCTATTATAAAGCATTGCCAACTGCATGCACAGAGGTACATTTTATCTGTAGGATTCTATTTGTATTCTGGTTGTAAATGTATTTCCACTTCCACATCTGTTCATCCAACTTTATTGCTAAATATTTATCTTCTTGCTTAATATTAAGTATTTCCTTAAATCTCTTTATTCACTGGCTCCAGTATTCCTTGGTGTTGCTAACATTCAGACATAAACAGATAAGACTGGCAGGAAAGTGTTCAAGAACTATAATTGGATTAGAAAAAAGAAAAACAGCTGTTTCAATTTTTTCACAGTAGTACAGCTGGCAGTTTAAACTCAGAGATTTCTAAACAACGTGGTTTTACCTTGGACAAAAGAGGCAGATGAACTGCAACATGTGTTTGGAGATATTCCTTTACAATGAGACATATAGCACACAGAAGAATTTGCGTTTGCCTTGCAAGCATGAAAACTGGGGTTTTTTTGGTTTTTTTTTTTTGTTTGTTTGTTTGTTTTGTTTGTTTTGTTTGTTTTTTTTTTCTGAAAAAAAATGATTTGGCACAGATTTCACTCAAAATCTAATGGGAGCTGCATACCTATAAACTTGAGATACATGATGATGCACTGGATAATGCATCATCCACCTGGGAATAGATTTGACAGAGGATAAATTAATCTGTCCATGATTCCAAGTCCACAAATAAACCAAAATATTTTAAATTGTGTATGTATTGCTGGGAGGGGGAAGGGAACCCTTCCCAGATCTGGCTCTTGCTCATGTTATATTTTACTTACTTGGTAGAGGTATCATTTCAACAGCTGAGAGATTGGTAATCTTTGACATCTGCAGCTCCACTCTGTGGTACTCATAAATTGTTCTTCTGCGGACATCTACCAGAAAAAGAAAAATAAATATATTTTCACCCTTTACTATATTGTAGTTTGTAGATTGTAAAAAACAGTTGATGTAATGATTGCTCACTGTTCCTTAGGTGCACGCATGACACAAATTTTCCTCAAGAATATATTTTTAACTTTAGACACCGTGAAGGAACATGTAAAAGGTATAGACAGAGAATTTTTGACTTGAGAAAACATCCGAGTTGACAGAATAGGTGCCTATTCCCAGTAAAGGATTATGAAAATGCTGAGTGTGCTCTCAAGTATCTTAAGTCATTCATTTAGGCAGAAATTCTAGGGAGTATACTGTCACACATTTCAGGCTGTCTTTCAGATGCCTGCTTTCCTAAGACATTTCTTGGCTTGCAGACCTGATTATATGTTCACTTTGTCAGTTGTTGTCAAGATGTGCAAACAAAACTGATTTCATTGCTTATAGAATTTGTTAGCAACAAGCTAGCTCACATCTAAATGTACTAGAAAATTTCTTCATATTCTAACATTGAAGAAGACAAGCCTTCCTAACCAGCCAATGCTATGCATAATCTTTAGAAAAATGCACTGCACCTAAGTTTCTCAAAGCAGTAATTCAATATAGTCAATGCACTGTTCTTATGGGTTTTGAACACACAGATGACTGTAAGACCCAAGCACAAGAGAAGTGTGAAATAATCACATAACTGTTTCTTTCCAGATGAATATCCTGTCGTGTATTCTGAATACTCCAGATTTTAAGTGCATGGCTGAAATGCAGACTGGTGAGCTTGTACGTTTGCAAATAAAAAGCACAGCCTATACTGCCAACTTGACAAAAAAATGATGATTTTCTGGTGTGCTGGATTCAAGCTTATGTCCTTTCTGAAGGTCTGTTAAACTAACTGAAATCAATACTACAACCACTGACCCTGTGGAATCATGCCAGAGAGGAATAAAGGGTTATACACCAATAGGTTATTCTGGTCAGTGGCTGGTCTGAGTCTACCTGCAACAAAAGAAAAGGAATTGCAGATAGCCACAGACTCAGTCTTAGGCAGTCTTCTGTGTTGCCAGCCCTGTGTGGGTTAGGGCACGTCTCATCGCTTGTTATGAAGGCGGTGTTTCTGCAGCTTGACATCAGCTCACATGGGCTCCCCAGCTGTTAAGCAATCACATACCATGACATCTGGAGTGGTTTTGGCCACCTCTTGTTAGAAGGGATGTTGTAGACATTTTTCAGACAGAAAACAGAACCTCAACTAAAATAAACCAAGAAATAAATACTAATTTTTAAAGGAAAAGAGAAAGTGCACTAAGGTATGCTGTGGCTAAGGCTACTGGCTATTGACTCAAGTGGACAAGGCTTTCTAAGAAAAGCAGGATGGCTAACCTCTAAAAGCACAAGAGCGGGGATCCCCTTTACGCCACACAGAAAAAAAAGCCATCAAGTTATTTATTTTAGTTGAAATAAACAGGAGAATCTCTGAGGAGGGATGGGGAGGCAGAAGCAGAGCTGTGCTGGGTGGGATAACTCTTCTGCCTCAGCCAGGGTGGCTGCATGTGAAACAGCTGCTCTGCCCTTTCTCACTGCACAGGTGCAGGTAGGCAGCATCTGGCTTTCAGACAATAATATTTCTGTTTAGCTCCAAATCAGCACCTTTGCCAAACAATTCCTCTTGTTATTTATTTGAAGCTGACTTTACTATGGCCTCACCACTCCTGAGAGTGGATTTCTCTTTTGCTGTGAAATGCACTTATAATTGAGCTAGTTTTATGTTCTACCTGCAAAGTCATCATGACTAGTTAAAAGACAGATATGGGGAAGTGCCAAATGTTTGCCACAATATATGCCACAGCAATATACTTCAAAGCCACTGGACAGAAAGGGTTTTCAAGACAAAGCTAATCTTGTGCTAGGGTGGAGGAAATCCCCTGCCAGCAGTGAGAGCTTTATGTTCCCAGGATGGCAAGTCCCATAAATGCACCTGCCAAATCAGAGTGATCAGGAAATGTGTTTGAAACTAACTCCTGTAATTGCTGAAGGCTGTAACTTGTTTCCATGGAAATCTTAATCTGTCTCAAAAAAATAAGCAAATTATTACACAAATTTAAATGGTAGGTTCCGACAATTTAATTGAACTGCATTTCATCTTATCAGTAGTGCTCGAGACTAACATGATATAATCCCACTTACTCTAAACCTTTCCTAACAGACTCCTTGCAGGGAGAAAAAAGGAGCTTCTGTCTTTCCAAAAATCCAGTAAGAATCAGTGACTCACGTCACAGACACTTTTATCTCATCCAGTCCATGAAATCTCTAAAAAATACTGATTTTAAGAGACTTAAGTTTTTACAAAAAAAAATTAAATTCTAATCATGCGTAGTTCAGCATGACTGTTGATACCTTTAAATCCCACTGCCTGGTAGACTCAGATTTGATCTTTTCTTCTTCAGGAAGAAGACTGTGTCAACCACAGATGGTAAGTTTGCATATGAGGGATCTATCTACTGTAAGAAACGTAAACACAGAGAGGTATTGACATGGTCACCTTCTAACAGCTTTGTGTATATTTGCAGGCAGGTGGCTGGAAATCCGAGTGTTCAAATTTATCTGCTTGGTCAGGTTGTAAAAAAAGTAGGTGTAGATTTTTCTGAAAGTCTGACTTGAAAGACGCCATGCTTAGCTCCTCAAAATGCACTTTTTCCTCACAATTTAGAATTCTGAGCCTGTATCTGCTTAATAAAACAGGCTAGAAAAGCTAAACTCAACAAGATAAACAGAAAAATGAATGCTCTCCCTTGACACTTTCCCCCTCAACCTCTCCACACACAGGTCTGCTCCAACCCAAGACACACACTGTCTTTCACTCACGTGGAACTTGTTCTTCTTTGACTTATGCTGTCTATTTAGCTCTTTTACAAACAAGTGCAAGTGGAGAATCACAAAAAGCTTATGAGCCCACATACTTCAGTATGCACCTTAACTTGACAAGAACTAGTGAAATATTTTGATGTAGTAATAGACAAAAATTTAAGCAGCATGTGCAGGTATTTTACTGAAAAGAGGCATAATAGCAAAGGAAGAAAAAGAAAAGGACTTTTTGCATGTATATATGCTTCTGAAGTACCATTTCTGGTTCTGAATTTCAGAAAATATGTGGATGTCCTTCTCCTAATCATGAAAATATTTTACTATTCTGTAGGTCTGAATATCTCAAACACTTTTTAACCATCTTTTTTTACATTTGGTTTAATTTACAGAATGGCCCAAATTGCACTTTTGTCTGTTTCTGTGGCATGTACAATCTTTGAATACAAGGCCAAAGGTACAGTCCCAGCAGAAAAAGATGAAAAAACCACCAGCACTTATTTGAGGTAAGTACATTTCTCAGTGACCTAGAGAAATATCGTGGTGGGTCAGAAGGCCAACTGAAAGATTCCTTTTAAGGGATTAAGCAATGGATTAGTAAATTATACATGTGCAAGGTTCTGGTGAGACAAAATTTCTATATGGTTTTATCACAGTATTTTTAAACTAAATAATGGCATATAAATATTCTATCAAGCAGAATTTCCAGAGTTAACTATATGCACTAAATAGGGAGCATGCTCTGGAGATGGAGCAGTGCCAGAAGTGCATCAATGAGTTCCTAACACACCTGAAGGGTCAGTAGCTAGTAATAAACCATTCCAAATATGTGACCAACAGATGACCAATTTCTCTGGCATTTTTCCATCACATAATCACTTTTCCTCACACAGCATTCATCAGCTAAAACCTGCAACCCAGTGAAATGTGAAAATATTGGAGAAGTCAGTGTGATTTTTTTTAAATTGTATGTTCACTCAAATAAAAAAAGTCTTTGCCAGCGGAAGATTTCTAGGGAATTGAGATCAGCCATATACCCAGCAAAAACTGCTAAACAAGGCCATATGTATTCATACAGCTGCACTTTTGCTTTTAAGTCTAGCTGATAGGAAAAACACAAATGGTAAAAGAGTGCATTTGATTATGCAGAAGTCAATTTGAAGCAAACATTTTATGAAACATATTCATTTTACACTGCAAGTAATTTGTGAAAAAATATAGGGGATACAGAACAATGTGCAAAGCTGCTGTATTATACAGCCACTGGTTTTGCCTGATAGGAACTTTGTTTAACCACACTGGCTGAATAAAATCTTCATGCAAATATACATTTTGCCAACCTGGTATGTCTGATTGCCACTACTATAAAAGGAAAGGGAATGAGAAGGTCAAAGCAACCTTTGCTCTTTGTTTTTAATGGCTTCATATTACTAAACTTATCAATATTAACTAGTTCTCAGGGCACGGACACTGGGATCACACATGTCTGTAATCAAATCACCACCACAATTGCTTTTGGCCAGGGACTATTATATGTCTGAATCTAGCTCAAAACTCAGATTGCCTAATTGTATTAATTTTATCATTCTCCTAAAAGTTACTAAAATGCTTTAAAACCTGGAAGCTGCACCTCAAAGATGTATAATCTGTGAATAAGCTAACCAGTTGAAGTAGGCTCTGAAAATAGCTGCTTTAAGAACAATGCAGAAGAACTGTTCTGCAGCAATGCTCTGTGCCTACCACACACCATTTACTTTGGAACTCTCCATGTGCTTTCAGATTTCCCCCAATTCCTGATGCCAGCTGAGCTGCTCTTAATACAGGATCTGAGTGTTAAAGACATGCTTTATCCCCTTAAGCCACCATGCACCCAACTGTCTAATTCTGAGATTGGTTGATGGCCACTTAAGGCTTTGGCTAAAATGAGAACATTTTAAACTTTGATCACCTCGTACCAGTCCCTGAAGTGCTGTTATACCACCAAAGACTGGCAGCATGCCCACCTCTTTCCCTCACTGCTCCTCAATTGGGGATGTCGTGCCAAGGAACCAGCTGCCTGGTTAATGCCTTTTGGGCCAGCAGACAAAGACGCAGGGCTGGAGGAGCTGGCACTCTGTGGAATTAGTTACACTAGTGGAAAGCGAGAATAAATACTGTGAATTTAGAGCAATAACTTTGGAGCCCACTTTGCACAGAGTGACAACATTACCAGTAAGGTAGCAGCAAATTGGACTTTGTGATTTCCCAGATGATGCTGCAACTTCACACAATAAATATCACAACATAAACTCCTAGTTTTCATTTACCCTTCAGGAAGGTAATGCTAAGGTTCTTTCAGGGGCCTCACTTCTGTAAACAAACTGAAGAGAAACCTTTAGCAAACAGTTACAACATGCAGAGTTGTCATTTAATTATAAGTTTGAGTTACACTACTTGTTGAATGTCACTAATTGCACTGAAACTGGAATATTACGAACACATAGCTCAGCTACAATTTTATTTGTGTACACAGTGTTGTGTCCAGTGTCATTAAATGTTGTGTTGTCAAGTTATGGATTTCCTAGAAGAGCTCTGCCTAATAGAGGCCAAGATCATGGACAAGTATATCTTATTGTGGAGAAAAACCTAGCCAGTATCTGTAAGCTCAAGATTAGCAATTCACTGTTTCATTCCCCTAAATCTGGCACTCTCTCATTTTACCAGTGTATTTCATGCTCGCATGCCAAAAAAAAAATAAAAGAAAAAGGCACAATCTGGTTAAGCTTGCTGGTGGGCTTTTTCATTGCTAAAATGACATAGCAGGTTGCAAAAAATGCTTTTTCATCTTCTTGCACAATAAAAAGTTAATGAAAGACAGAGAGAGCACTGAATAAAGGAGAGAAATGTGGAAATAATGAAAGAAATGAAAGATGTAAAGGAAGAAAGATGCTCATGAAATTAGAGAGGTCTTGGGAGTCTGCAGAAGGGAAAACAAACGACAACATAGGTGACTGAAAGGACTAAGAACAGAATGCCAAAGATGGCTGAGAAAATACAAGTAAGAGGGAACAGAGAAGATGATAGCAATGAGACAGGCATAAGGTTACTGATACAGTGAAGATGCTGAAGAGGGAGAAGACTTGCTGGAGGGACATGTAAAGTGATCTACCAGCTCCATCTTCACCAATAATGCCTTGTCTAACTGGAAGACTTTCATAAAATAGTGCTTTTGTTACAAAAGGGAAAATAGTTAATTTTCAGTTTGTCTGCAAAAGAAGTCAGGGTGGTCCACCTAACTTATTGGACAAATCAGAAGCAGAATTCTACATCCTGGATTACCTGGAAGAAGCCAAAACTTTTCCTCTGAAATTAATTGGTGTTAAGCAAAAATACGCTTCCCTTCACACATTATCATTCATTCCAGAGCACCTCTAGAGTATATCCAGGCATATGTATCTCAAAATAAATATGTAGAAATAAAAAATAGTGGCTGATCTGCATCAATATAATAGTATCACATATAGGCTTGAAAACAGAGACATTGTCTGTTTATAAGCAGTAGTAGCAGATCAAGGAAAAAATCAAACATAAAAAACAGGCAAAAAGCAACCTGCCAAAGATCTCCCTTCTCCATGCTCTAGCTCTTATAAGATAAGGTAAAAAAGTGTAGGTACCTGTATTCTTTTAGGGACAGATAAAAGGATTATTACTGCAAAGCTTTTAATATGTAGGAGTATATTAATAAAAATTGATATGAAATGCCCAGGTCCTCCACTTCAGAAAGTTCAGAAAATCCTTTCTTTTTGCTCTTGGCTCTTTAAGGTGATCCTTTTCAGCACTCATTAAAATGCACTTTTGAAATGAAATGGCTGATCAAAAAGCATGTTTTTCTCTCCTAAGAATGAAATAGGTTTGCCTGGCTTTAGAACTCACCTTTCAGAAGTACTAAAAAAGTTGTTAGTAATGAAACAATCTTATAAATGGGTCTAAATCTTCCAATTTTGCTTCTATAAAACTAGGGCTATTATGCTGAAATTTTAGAACAGTGAGCATACATAGTGCACCAAAGACATTCAGCATTTTTGAAAACTGAGAGGATATTTTTGTCCAAATAAGCTTGTGTTGCACTTAATGTCTCTTTCCTTTTCAAATGCAAGATGTATACACAAACAACTGACAAAACTCAAGCAGTAGAGTTGTTGTGGGTTGTAGTTTTGTTGCTGGTGCCATGAACATAAATGGAAGCTGGTCTCTGCTTGACAGAAAAGTCTTTGAACTTTGAACTTTGTAAATTTGCTTCAAAGGAGTAAATAAAACCAGCACACTCGGAAAGAGAATATACTCTAATGGCTGAACAACCTCAAAGGGTTCTGAACATAGTCCCTTAAAACAAAGCATTAAGGAAATCACACTTGATTTCCTACTCTTTGTTTGCAGTCAACCCATATAAAGTATACTTAATGACAGAGAAAATTAAATATCACCTGCATTATTGTTGCCACATACATGTAAGCCCAAGATGTTATTAATATCTCTCCTTTTCTCTCACTAAAATCTGTGTATGAATTTGAAGTTCAGAATTTAAATTATCAAGAATTTCCAGCCTGGATATTTTTGAACAGGTTGTTTCTTCCCCACTATGTATAAGGAGACATCCAGATAGAGTATCTTATGGAATAGCAAATTGTGCTGGTTGACAGTTTATTTTTACATTATTTGGCTGGCCATTTAGTTTTATTTACTTAATTTATCACCTCAAAAGAAACAATGACAGAGAAAGTCGCATTGGGAATTATCAAGCAAATAAAATTACACTTGAATTAACAAGCTGAAATGAGCTAAGTGATTTGTTGTGCAGCTAATGATCCTTGATGAAATCAGCTTATACTCATTTCTCAGCCTCCAAACCATGAGCATCACTAAAGTACTACGTACTGGGAATCTGCTGGATCCTGTGCACAACCACAAATGCATCTGAGAGTCCCACTTTCACTGGGTGATTGGTGGAACTTATCTGTGTCACAGCAACAGGAATCTGGAAGACAAAAAGAAAACATACACGAAATATTGAAGTAAAAAATTCAGACTAAAAGTAACAGCACTGTCAGAATGAACAATTAGCCAGTGTAAATTACAAGTCCAAAATAAATATATTATACAACACAGCATACAATGACTAAGGATTTATTGAAGATTGAAATTACTGTTTTTAATTTTTATTTTATTCTAGCTTGCTTTGCTTTTTATATAACTATATTCACATCAACACTTTGAGGTGGAACAATTCTTAATGATGACACAGAAAAAGGCAGTAATTTTCCATAATTAATTTCCCCCAGCTGAAGAAAATGTGGGACAATGTGCCAGTATCAGACGAGGAGGAGGCAATGCCTCTTGTTTACTATTGAAACAAACTGTGAAAGTTCAGCTTGGGATGAACATTTTAAAAACTTATGGCTCAGTTAACTTGCACTGAAGAGCTATCTGAAGAGAGCTCTGACCCAACAATGTAATGTTTAATATGTCCTGGAATAGTAGCTTTAGATAACAGAGATGCTGATGCTGGGCAACATGGTTGTATGAAATCAGGTGTCAAGTTTTATTTCATTCTTTGAGGAAGATTGCAGCTTTGGCTGATACTTGTACAGATGAAATAACTTTAGAGTTTTGTAAGGTGTTTGACTTAGTGACATGTACTCTCTATACAATATTAACATAGTTAACTAGACTGACTGATCACAAACAGCAGCCACCACTAAAGAAGCAGCTCACACTTACTGTGTATTTACAGTATATCTTGCTTCTCTAGACATCAGAGATAGTATTCTAAAATTTTGTCAAAGATGGGGAAGGAAACATAAATTTACTGTCTAGCAGTTCTGCAGATGACACTAGCAGAGTAAAAATAATGAAATGCCAGGATCAATTAGCAAAGTTAGATCTTGCAAAAATTACAAAGTTTTAACTGAGAAAACAAAGACTGGAAAGTAGAGGTTTGGAGAGGTTTGGAGAGATTTGGAGACCAGCAGTTCTGGAAGGAATCTCGAGATTGTAGCGAATAAACAACTCCAGCTGTCAGAAGAGACATTGTGGCAAGAAAACTTAACTGATGTGGTATTTTGTTACACAAACACTGGAATATAGCCTAGGACTGGGGTGGTCATTTTACTTATACCTTCACATTAGATTATTACTGAAATGCAACACAAACTTTGGGAGAGCTTGTTTCTTAAAATATGCTGAAAACTTAAGAGAAGGAAGATTAAGAGAGTCATAAAAACAGTTTGAAAACTTCTGCAGTTCTTAAACGCCATTAACAGAAGAGTAAAAGAGCTCTATCTGTTTGGGTTCTCAAAGGGAAAATGGAAAGCTGGCTGGATTACCATAAGAAAGTACTGTCATGAGGAGAAATTACTCAAGGGCTAAAGAGTTTTTTCATCTAGCACAGAAAGATAAAACCAGAAGCTGGAAGAGCAGACAGATATCTTGAAAGTAGAATAAGGCACATGTTTCTCTGACTGAATGTTACTGATCAGTGGGATAAGCTACCAAAGGAAATTATCGTTTCCTACTCATTGCTGCTTTCAAATCACAAATTGATAGCTTATTTTTCAAAGCAGACCTTCAATTAACCAGCAATTACCAGGCTGAAGACTAAAGAAACTTGATCAAGTGTAAGAAACTGAAACACAAGATTCTAGCTCAGCTAATCTAATACACTTCTCTGACTTTATCTGTGTAAAACTACCAAAACTATACTGTTGGTCTGTATTTTTCACACAGCAGAAAAAAGCCAAAGTAAAAGTGTAAACTAATGGCATGACTTCTGTTATTTGAGCATTAGCAGTTGTTCTCCTTGTTCCCAAAGTATTATTTAGCTGTGCTTTTTCCTGATTACACTGGTATTTATCTAGGGAAGGCTAAATTTGAGAATATTAACAGAAAAAGTGAGTTCTTGTCAATTAAACACTGTCATAAATTTCCATTTCTTTTACTTGATTAAGTGATTCATTTAGTTGGTGCATTCAAGGCTTCTTGCATTCATGATTTGCTTGAGTATAAGAAAAGAAATGAAGTTAAACCAACAAGAAAAACAGAAGTGGCTTGGAAATACTGCTATTAATACATCAGTTTAAATTTGGCTTATATCAGCTTAGCTCTGATGTAGTTATTGGAGACTATGACAAAAGAAGCTGAAAGCCATATTTTCAAAGTCTTTAAAATAAAAGACTCACTGAGTTCAGAAATAAGTCTGTAAACTTTTTCCAGCATGAACGTATAAAAAAAAGAAGGGATTTATTCACAATCTCGGAGTACTGTAAAGGCAAACTTATATTAACGATGAAAGAAACTGTCTTAAAAGATTTTGATGGTATTCTAGAGAAGCTATTGAAAATAAAGTTAGAAAAAGCACTGATGAGAAGGATGTAATGACTATCTTTCAAGTTACAGAGTAAACACAGCAGTTGAAAAAAAGAAATCAGAGTTTTATGGGCACAAAGTGTAGCTGGAATTGACATTGTAAGTCAGTGTGTGACCAACAAACTGTGCTGGCAAAATTTGCAGCTGAAAGCACAAATTGTGTCTGATTAATGAAAATAATGATACTCATTTTCAGATGCAAGCCAGGAGAAGTTGCACTCAGTCCTCCTTGAATAAGCCTCCTTGTTTTAATTCTAGTGCCTTTTCACCTGATTCTTGTGAGTTTGTGAATAATTGAATAATTTGCCTCTTTCCCTAAAACATGATGATAACAGCAAACTAATTTATCCCTTTTTTTTTTTTTGGGGGGGGGGAGGGGCGGCGATGGTGAGAGGAGAGCAGGAAGTAGTTGTGGGTTCTTGCAGTACAGATGCCACAAGTAGTTGTGGTCTTTGTCGTTGTTGTTATTGTTTTTGTTGGTGGTGGGTTTTTTATTTATCTATTTATTTTCAATACAACTGGCTTCAGAGCTGGAAAATCACTTTCAGTGTCACTATTTAACAAAACTTAAGAATGAATCTAATACCTGGTACTAAAATAGTAGGCTGTACACAAGTTGAATAGAAAATACAAACTTCAATTAGAAAATTTTGGAGCAGAAGTATCTCAGTAGATTTTGCCAAAATGCCTGCAGGTGTCTGCTCTCTTGTGCTGGGCATTCTAGCAAGAGTGAAGAACTTGCAGAATAATTTTCTAAAACAAATAACAAAGCTGTAGTAGGGTCCAGTCTAGTAGACTATCGGCTTCAAGAAGCAGCCAAAATTTTCAATATATGTTTTATAAACAGAGTTTAAAAACAAGTGCTTGCTTGTGTAAGGTGGGGAAACCATAAATTAGGTTAGTATAGCCAGCTCCTCAAATTGAGGTACAGCCTATGTCAAACAATTAGTCATTCCAAGAGAAATGCAGCCAAAATAGAAGGGAATCCATGACCAAGGAAAACTTTTATTATCTTCAAAAACCACAGTGTTATTAAACCTGTATTTACATAAGCATACATTTACTATTAATGTGTGGGAATATAAATAATTCTACACAGCTGAATACTTCAGTCATTCAGTGATGAGTGTACTTAGTGCCAATTTATAGGTGAAATCTTTTGAATGAAATGTCAAGATAAAATATGCTTTTCCCATATGATGGTCTATTAGGAAATATGCCCTTTTGACAGAAGGCTTGTAGTAAATGGTAAAATAATTTATTGAAAATTACAGTGAAACACAGGTAGCAAGCAGATAGCTAGTGTTCTGAATTCCTCACCTGAAGAGCAAGATATGTCATGACAGGCTGGCATATTAAATGGTTGAACAGTAAGCTAGGAATGTGCATGTGGTTGCTAATGGGTGGCAGAGGTTTTATGACCTTACATTCAGAGGACGGATTTTAACTAGAAGAATTCCAAAATCTATGTTAGCTCTACCAAGAACTCTTGTGTTGTACAAGTCACCAGCTTATGAGAAGGCTTCCCAAATGCATACTAGCCCTGGGGCCATTCATGTTGATATTTTGGATTATCCACTTCAACAATAGGGAGAAAGATACTTAGATAATCATTGGAAACTGTAATCTAGACAGTATTTTCCATCAGCGTTCTCAAATTTTACTTTTTTCAACTTTCTCTGAGGACATTTCAGAATCTTATCCTTCAGGAAAGAACAAAAAATGGCCTCTGACCTTATCTGAAGGAGAAGGTGCAGTTACTGCCCCACTTTAAAAAGAAAAAAATGCAATTAATACTCCACTTCAAAACTGAGTCAAAGATAAGAACCAGAGTATGCTGCAAAATAATAATTAGGAACACAATAGTACTTATATGGGGGTTTCATTGCCAGTTTCCTAAATAGTTCTTAATTTCTCTACAGGCTAAACTCCATGAAACTTCTACAGGCTAAACTGCATGAAACTTAAGCAGGAATTTTAAGTTGCATAAACCGATCACCTCATAAAATCAAAACTCCCCTTTCCATGTTAATATTTTTGATAATAACAAAGGTAAAGAAATACCAGACATGTATAGTGCAGGCAGAATATTCATGAAGACTACATTTATTTTTTATGGGTTTTTTTCAGTTTTCAGGAAACAGTCACAAGGTTTGGAGTCTTGTTACTGAAAATAGAATATTTTCCATCATGCATAGCAGGAGCACCAATTTTATCTAAGTGCTAGCACTTAAGCAGTTCCATTCAATTCTGCCTCCTTTCATAGTAGAAAGAAATACTACAAGTATCTTTCAGAATAATTTTCCAGCTTCACATATTGGGCAATTTGAACAAGCATTTCAACTTTAATAATGGATTCTGGATGACTATGTAAATTGTCGTTACTATTTAAATTAACAAAGAAAGCCTTCAAGACAAAGATCCCAAACCGTTAACAAAGCCTTTGGTACCTTTGCCTAATTTGTCCTGTATTAATCATGAACAGAAAAAGGAACCAAAAATTACGCTAAGGAACATTACCTATAAGCAATAATGGGAAAAGACGGTATAGAATAATTATTTTGTTCAAAAAGAAGCAAAGCTCTTAAGAACTGAAGTTCTGTGAAATTTAGAACATAAGAAATGAGTATTCACTGCTAATACATAAAAAGGTATGCCTTTGCAGAAATTTTCTTTATTACTATATTCTGATATCTAGTTTGTACTGTAATGTATTTCATACATAGTAGAGGTGCACTAGTAAAATTTTCCTACCAGCTGTTGTGTCCTGACACATTGATCATTTTCCAGAACACTAACATTTGCACTGTAAACAAAGTAAATCGGTAAAGAAATTGACTTGCTATAGAACCTTCCTATATTTCAGATGGTTTCTACGTTTTGAAAACGTGGCTTTACAGCTCCTTCTCCTACTCACTAACTATTCTGAAAGATACTCTGATGTCTCCAGATTTCACTATCCTGTTGGCTCATTTCCTTTTCTAAGTTTTTTTTTTTTTTTTTTTTAGAATCTATTCTGGGTTTTGGATAACAGTTGTGCACTTCAGACTGCTTCCTATTGGAAAAACAAGAGAATGCAGAAGATTGAGCAAAACAGCTCCTTTGATACTCAGCAAACCCCAGCCAAGATCCTGCCTTAGTGGTCAACACCAGCTTTATGAGATAGCAAACCTGATGTGGGAGCAGGAAGGAAATGAAAAAGGGAATTTCAAATGGCTTGAGTAAATAAGAAATAAAAGGTAAAATTTGCCTGAAATGCTTTAGACATCAAGGTCCCTATTTGTACCTCGCTCAAATGTATAATCGCAGTTATTTTAAAAGTGGATTCTTAAGATAAATGCCTGATATCACTAGTATGGAGCCCTGTGGGATACTTTATAAAGTTACTGGCAAACTGTCTGCTGCATTTCTTACATGGTGTTTCAGCTTGGAGACTTCTGACGAAAATGCAATGAAGACTTTGTAGATATGCCATACATCACTGTCATTTTTGATGAACTGTGATTCTTAAATGAAATGGCACCAAAAAGAAGGTACAAATCTTCTTGGGCAACTTTTATTCATGCTAGTGAGCACTCACACAAGTAACCTTACTGGATTTAATGGGGCTCCTGACAACATGACTCACCATCAAGAAAAATGGTTCCAGAAGGAAAGGCTTCCTCAGAATGCAATGGATTCAGCACTGGAAAGTAAATCAATTCCTACCCAGACTTATAGCACAAGAGTCAAATTTTAATTTGCAAATGTCTCAGGTTTTCTTTTCAGACAACTTGTGTCTGATCAGTGATTGGAAATTTTATTCATTTTTCCTCATTTAGGTGAAAAGCTGAGGTAGTTTTAATGCAGTAAGGCAAGCTGCAAATAAAGAGTGTAGTCTTCTAGAAATCACAGCCTACAAATTCTTTCCCCAAGTAATTCCCAATGGAATACAATAGTTGTGACATTCTAAGATGTTACAAATATCTTTTGGCAAAAGATTTACAGACCACTAGTAAGTTACTATTCCCACTTTTAAAGTCTCTTTCTTTAACTATGTTCAATAGTTCTAAAGGGACGTTTGGTAATTTCATTCAGGACAAGAATAACTCAGGGGATTTCAAAGATTCATCAGTGGGAAAAATTAAAATTACCCCATTTGTAAATTCCAATTATTTCCATTTCTCATTATTAATGAAACTAACATTAGTAACTCCTCCCCACAAAAGCACCGTGGTTCTGGAGGAAGCTTCCACTAGTGCGGTGAGAGCAAGGAGCCTCCACCATCCTAGCACAGAACTTGTTTATCCTCAGTTAAAATGACACAGTTGTATGCAATTACAGGAAACCTAGGTGGAATTCTAGGTGGCCCATTTCCTCCTGTCTTCCTAAAAAATAAAGTTTTATGCTGCCTGGAACTCTGCATCATCATTGTATTTATGCAAATTGAATGCAGGATACTATCAATTTAGAGCAATGGCTTCTATCACCCATATTAGATGTATTTTGCATGGGGCTGGACAGTAACAAACAGGGCAGGGCATCTCATAACTGAGAACAGCAGTCTCATGAAAATGTCACCATTTTAATGTCAGAATGTGTATATAGTTCTTCTCAAATTTATCTTAAAATTACAAGTTGAAGTAGTGTCCCTTTCCACTTCTCTGGGTCCTAAAGGCAGGAACTTTTTCTACGGTCTTCAAAAAGATTTTTTTTTTCTTTAAAAAGGTTTCACCAACAGGAGAAAAACAAAGCTTTGGTGCACACTCCTTTGATCAAGTACAGACTCCACTGTGCTAAGCAAAACTTTCATGAAGCTGGAGTCAAAAAGCAAATGAACTTCTTTTTCATAGATGAAGACTATTTGCCTGTGCATAACATTCAGAAACAGAGCCAAAGCACAACTTGCATCAGCATGCATTTTACAAAGTAAGGAAAGCCAGGTACTTGGGCACGCCAGAAGTGTATTTTGTCTACAAAACTATTCCAGTAAGAGTATCCTGCAGCAATCCTGTTTGCAAGGTACAGAAACATCTGTCTTAGGTGAAGATATGACTGCGGCTAGTAGAATAATAGAATAACCCACATCCTCACTAGCTTCCTAATGAAGGGGAGAGGAGTCCTATTATTTCTGCCTCATTCAGGTGCCTGGCTTCAATACAGGCATGAAAAATGAGCCTGGAGGATCATAACTGGTCCACAGAAAAGAGAGAAGAGAACCCAGTTTTCTCCAAGTCTGGACAATCAGTTGTATCACTGATTACACATTTTAATATGAGGAGGATAATAGAGAGACTTACATCTTAAAAAGAGAAAATCATACTTTACATGCCAAACTGAGATTAAGTAACCAAAAAAAGAAAGAGATTGTTCTTTGCTCCTAGAGTTTTGAGCTTTTCTACTGTCTGATTCTCATTTGCATGAAATTCAACCAGAGATACAGCCTCTGGACTATATCCTCTAGGACTCTAGCACACACAAACAAAATCACTTAAAGTAACAACTGAGATTCTGAAACACTTAGAGAACAGAGAAGAGCCCCACTGAGACAACAACACATTGGTACTATGAGGGCAAACCAAATGGTCTTAATCTAACCAGTGTTATCACTAATATATATATAAAATCTCACAGAGCTAGAGATACAAAACAGTAGTCTCTTATTTGAAATACATGAATTTTGAAATATGTCAGCTGCCAAGAAATGATAGCTGCAGGAAAAAGTTGCCCTTTTATACTAACCATTGATTCCAGAGTATTTTCAAACAGGCACAGATTAGGTAAACTAATTGATCAAATTAGACCCCACCTTTCAAAACCCAAGAGGAATTCATTAAACAATCAATTTACTAAACACTGAACACTTACAACCAGCCAAAAAAGGCCAGTTGAAATCCAGGAGCAGCACACTTGTGCATGTTAGTGGTTTTCAAGTCCATCACAAGAACATCACTTTTACAAGAAAATGTCATTTTCAGCAAAATAGTGATCTTATAAGCAATATAATGAAATTACTTTATATAGCTGAACTTTCAAATGTCCCT
The DNA here is from genome assembly GCF_963082525.1 of Nesoenas mayeri. NCBI lineage: Eukaryota > Metazoa > Chordata > Aves > Columbiformes > Columbidae > Nesoenas > Nesoenas mayeri. The sequence goes on along the minus strand of NC_137543.1, from coordinate 143,732,477 downwards.
CCCTCCCCCCAAATGTTGGGAAATTCCTGGCAGGTATAAAGTAATTTGTCCACTGCAATAACAGTTTTCAGACCCAACTTACTTCTTTGTAGCCGAAAATGATACGCCCATCATTGAGAAGGGTGGCCTGAAAAGTGAAACTGCCCAGGTTGTAATTATCCTGCAGATGTACATGGTCCCACTGGACAACTAGTGCTGTGCCTGTGAACCCCAGAGTGGGGTAGAGAGGCAAAGGGAAGAAAAAATGTGAGAAAAATATCAACTGACTGTAGGAAAAGTATTTAACTGCAGTTACTTGAAACAAGAACAGTGATTTGTCTCTTTTTTAGCAATTTTCAGCCCAGCATCTTGAAATGCCAAAGATACTACAAACACAAGTTGCAAATGAAATCCTCTTAAAGGCAGACAACATAGTGCCATAAATAAATGCCTCAACTACTCACACAAAAGTCTGCTGAAGTAAGAGTGGTCAGTAACTTGTTCAGAATTGCACAAGACATCAACAATCAATAAAGGTAGGATCCAGCACTCAGAGGTCAGGGGTGCTGCCACAATCCCTGGTCTGCAGTGGCTTTTTTTACACTGCACGTATATTCGTGTGTATATATACATATATATATATATATATACCGTGATGACTGAAATGAAAAGTGCTAATAGCATTACCTGTTTAGAAAAAGGTATTATTTGAGAAATTTAGATTATTCCATTAACTATGCATTAATATAAATAGCATTTTTTTTCCTGCATGGTGCAAATGGTTGTTGAGGTTCTGTAAGTTGAAAAATAGTAGGTGTTGGCAATAAACAAATGTAGTTTAAATTAAAACCATTAATAATGCATAGATGGGGTAAATTTTGAGTCTGATGTGCAGAGATATAGTTGCAAGAGGCTCCTTAATATTCATGGGAGTTCTGTAGCTGAATATCCACTCATGGCACTAAAAATGTACCCCAAGCGACTTGCATACCCTGTAAGCATGTTTTAGAGATGTTTAGAGTTATAGACACATTCAATCAGCTTGGCTGAAAGACAGTTATCACCAAAACTGTGATGAAAAATGGCTTTTTCATCTTTATATGCCTTCCTCAACGCACTTCTCTCTCTCTCACTAATGGGAGTGATGTACTTTGATTCACAGGTGGGTCAGGATGCATCCAGCTCTATGCATACTTGATATATCCTTGTAACATCTTTTGTCACAGATCTTCTGTGCTGTAACTTTCATTAACATATCCTGGCAGAAGATGTCACAAAACTATGAACAACCAAATTTTTGGTGCATACTGCATTTAAGTCCACCGTATTATTGTACACTCATTAATTGTGCATACAGTGCATTTTTCCTTCTGTGACCATATTCATTAACTGCTTTCTGAATATTTGATTGTATTAAATTTCATTTTAAAGGAATTTACAGGGAATTTTAAAAATTATCAGAGCAAAAATAGCCAGAACTTCTTATAGTCAGTCTTTGAGTATCTCAGATCTATGTGCATCTCAGAACCCCAAGCTAAATTTGAAGTCATCTGCCTCCAAAACAGTCTTCTTATTCCCAGGGCCTTTAGGAAGATTGAAGTGTACATAAGTTCCTTGCAGTTAGCTCCATGAGTGGGACTGAGATGGGTCACCACATTCTGTGCTTACTCACTCCAGATACCGCTCTAAAGCAGCACACTTATGGGGATAGACTGTAGATGAGTAAGAAACAAAGAACTGAAGATACATTTTGCTCAGTGCCTTTTTATTTGGGGTACAGATAGCAAATTCTTTGTCCTAAAGCATGAGGTCTAAAAGATCGTCATGCCTTATACATGGAGAGAGATCCAAAATCTTAAAGTAGTATTCAATCTTGTCATTAAAGCAATGTGATACAGCCTGATACACCTGGTGTGAAGACTGGAAGTCAGGAGTAGAATGAGAATTAGCCATGTCTTTCCCAGAATCCTCAGATCTTTTCAGTAAAGATGACAAATATCAGGCCGTAATGACAAATAATTTATGAAATGAAAATAATATTTGTTTCTGCTTGAAAACTCTCCATGCAAGGAATAGTCTATTTTATTGGATTTTTAACAAATAAATGCTGTAAGTAATGACGAGATTGAAAGGAAAGATTACGACTAGGTGCAGGGTTTATAGGATACATTTTGATTCTTGACCTAAAGAATAAAAATTAACACACCTAGTTGGAAATGTGATGTATTGTTTGGACATGTTTAGAATTTGTGTTTAAATTTACTATGAATATACATAAATAGAATGGCACAAGCTTATCCAGGAAGATTTAAAACAATCATACATCTTATTATATTAAGTCACAATACTAAACCCTCTACTTTTTACCTTCAGAATAAACAGTCACTGACATTGTATTTGATCACTACAGGCCCAAATGCCTTTTAATCATACAGGTTATGTTTTCAAAATATTGATTATAACTGACTTCATGAGACAAGTATCCACACATTCAAGGCCTTTGAAATATCTCACAGAGCTTCAAGTATAACCCTGTGTTGCCTTTTACCCTTTCAGTCTTTTGTACAATGGACTGTTGAGAACTCGTGGAGTAGATGAGTGCATTGGATTCCAGTCCTGGGACTCCACGTGCACTTAGTCATTGACAGGTATATTAACCTTATACCTGCCCTGGTTCTGTGTATTTTTGCTACTGCATTCCACAAACGCTATTTTTGATCTAGCTGGTGGGTAGGTGGTTCTCACTATATATATTTTGAAGTAACAGGAACTTGCACTTTTATATGAAACAGAATTTTCCTTTTAAAACTGACAAAATACATTGCTAATTTGAGTCTATGTATTTTAATATCCAGAAGATATTTGTCCAATTAGCAAAAAGGATTCATGACTCTAACTGTGTTCTAAATTGAGAACTGTTTATGGATGTCTAGCCACGTGCTTCATCCAGTCTGTGAGTTAAAACACAACAAAACAAAACAAAAACAAAACAAAACAAAAAACAAACAAAAAAAAGCAAAACTCAAACCCCAATATTTTATAAAAATCTTTAATTTTTCCTTCAAAAATAGTTATTGAAAACAAGAAGAGCCAAGGGGCACAGACACGTTCATTTATGAAGGACTACTACATACCATTATCAAAGTATCTGACTGTTGAATTTCTTGACACACTGGGGTCAAAATTTGCCATTAAGGGTGCAATATATTGTGTAGCTGTTAGCATTCGATGCACAACTTCTCCAGTATATATGAAACCTACAATAAAAAAACAAATATTGAGACCATTTCAGTAACTTCTGAAAAGATTTAAAGAATGGCAGATTGAACTAGGCATTGCCAGAGCATTAATGGGTCATCTGAGAGAAATTAATCCCACCACCAATTTTATGGTGAATTAAGTAAGCGCTAAAATTTCAGGAAAATGTCTGTCATGCCTGCAGAAGAACAAGATCCATGATGAGCAGTGGAACAATAAGCTGAAAAAGCAAGTTTTCATACAGAAATAAAAACTCAAGGAAGAATAACTCCAGTTAAGAAAAAAATGCTGATACGTGGCATTATCAAAATGAGCCTTTTACTACCATGTATATTCATAGTGCTTTTTATCCCTTCCAAAAATCTGCAATTTCTTTTGCTTTTGCAAATTGCTACCTCTTCAAAAGTTAGTCTAATTTTTTTTCATATTCTAAGGACAAAGAATAAGAGACAATTTCAGACAAGAAGAGGTGAAAACCTTCAAAAAAGGAAAAAGAAATTCAAATCAAGAGTGGAACAGACAGGATTTTTTTCACAATTTTAAGCAAAGCAGCATTTCTGCTACATTCCCTGCAGTGTCAGATCTCACTAGTTTCTCCTATTCATCCCTTAATCTACAGTACTCCTCAGATCAATAGTGGGCTTCTTCCATCAGAAGTGCTCACCCAAAACTTCTTACTGGTTTAGAACTGGAGTTCTTCCTTCAAGGAAGAACAGTAATCTATGGTGAATGCAGTAATACTATAGTTTTCTTCAAACCAAAACTTTGCATATTTTTATGGCAGGAAACCCTTGTCATTTTAAACAACAAATGCTCTACAAATAAACCTGTAGTGTTCAGATTTGCCAATTCCACTTCAGTTGACTAAATTCTTTAGATGCTCCAACCTAAAGCCTGACTTCAAAACTTCCATCTCCATAGAGTGAGTCTTTTCTTAAGTATTATTTTAGCCTTTGCCTTGCTGGTCTAAACTGACAAACTTTAAGTTGATTGGAGCTACAAGTAGATTTTAAAAGCTAAAGTTTGCATATTACTTCTCCTCTTACAGTGATTACCAGATGGTACTTTATGCTAAAGTCTTTGCTTTTTCTACTTCTATTGATTTAATGAAGTATATTTCAACAGCAAACACCCCAATAACAATAAGAATATTAGAGTTGACTGAAAATTTTCTAATAGAAAAGATTTAGAAGATGTCTCATGCAAATTCAATTCTTTACTGGCAAATTATAGTATCCACTGCAACATGTCTTATGCTGGTTTCTGTTTTCTTTTCATTTTTCAGCCATATTGATAGTCTCTCTTCCTCCACAACCCCTTTTACTGTCAAGTCCAAGAGGTCCTTTCTTCTCAAATTTAGTATCATCACAATACAACACATTATGTAGGAACATATAAATCTATCACTGAAACACAATTGTGAAGTTCTAGAACTAAACACAAACCTGAACAACTGATATTACCCTCAAGTTAGTAATACCATTTTCGAGCAAAGTTCAGTTAATATATGGTATTTAAAAGCATTAGTGTGCAACTCCACTTTCTTAATTGTAGTATCTTCATCCTAACCACTGTGAGATGAGGCAGGTTTGTTAAAGGATTGTTTGACATGATATAGGAAATCTCTGAGAGCATGAAAAAATAACAAGTTTCTGGAGTGCTTTAGGCATCCTTCTACTCCTGTTTCTTCCTGAAACATGTTGGTAAATGCTTGCTAACTGTTCATAGAACTAGTTCTGCAAGTCATATGATGCTATAATAAGCAAACAAAAAGGTGGTTCTTTGGAATAATTTTCCTGTATGACTGCTACCAGTTAAGATCAAGTACCATGAAGTCAACTCCAGTGGAGGTGATAGGAGATCTAAGAAAAAGGCAGGCCTGAGGAAAATACAGTAAAAGATTCAGATGGAAACATCTGGCATTGACAAAGGGGTGAGCTAGGAACATAGTGCTTTGCTTCATTTGAAACACACCTATTTATTCAAATGATAAAGTATTTTCATATCTGGATATCTGGAAACCTCCTAACTACTAAATTAATTCTTAGGCCTGAACTATAACTGTCTTTTTATTTTTTTTTTTTTTTTTGTAGTGGGGGGAGACTCAGTTAAATATCTAAATACCACTTTTTTACTAATTTATAGGGAGAGAGAAATACCAATTAAACAACAAAACAAAACCAGAATAAAACAAACAAAAATAAATCTACCCACACGTATTTACATGTCATGTATAGAACTTAACTTTCAGAATATACAAATGTGGGTGTAATTTTACTCTATTACCCGTAATTTCAGGATAACCAACAGTCCTGCTGAAGTACAGTCCCTGAAATGCTTTTTCATTATTTTCTATTTATTGCTGTCTGCTTCTAAAATGTCATTCCCTTGAGAAATATTCCCTCATGCTTATTTAGACATTTTAAATACATATAATTTCATAGAATATATGTGGTGCTTATTATCTCTATGGTCATGTGTACGTATATTTTAACAAAATCTTGGGTACATCTATAACCTTGAAATCATTCCTCAAAAATATTTTGAACACAATATAAACAAAACCTTTGAATCCATATGAATGTATTACAATTAGCCTTAAAACTTCACTACTTATTCATCCCTTGCACAATGGTTCTATCTTTACACAGTTTCCCTTTCAGGCTTTCATTCCATTTACAGTATAAATGTCACCATTATAACTAATAATGAGGCAGATACAATAGGAAAACAAAGAACTTAATTGTGTGGGAACACATAACTAAATAAATCAGCTCAGGTAATTAGTATCCATAGAGCGTATTTCCAAGTGTTTGCCAGATGCAGCTTTACTTTAGACAAAAATGGAAAGCAGGAGGTAGATGATAGCTGGGAAGCAGGCAGGCTTTGCATGAAGATCATTCTAATGAGAACTCCAGTCATGCATTGGAACAACTTGAAAAGCAACACAAAGTCATTTCAAATTATCCCAGAGATTCAAAGGCTGAAGCCACTGTTGAGCATGGGCATTTTATCATTGCCACTACTACTTAAAGAAAGCACCAAATGTAAAATTAACTTATTCCTGAATGGACTTCCACAGAAAATTGGCTTATACTATCTGTGACCTAATTTTCTGACAGTGGCAAATGTCCATGGTTGATTCATTTAGTCAAGGAAGAATTTTTCAGACCTGCAATTTCCTGAATCACTTAATCTCTCCTTTGTGGAAGGCGTTAGTAGAGCTCTTCCAAAACTCTTCACAAGTACTATACCTAGAAGCACAGTATGCTCCTTAACACTGGAGTGAAGACAAATAGGAAAGACTGCTCAGCACTTTGTAAGCTTTACATGTACATGTAAATCTAACTAAAACTAAGGATCAATTAATACTAAAGCCACTTGTAAATCAAATATGGTATACTCTTAGCATAAAAATGCACACTCACACACAGGGCAAAACTGTGTGTATATATATATATAGATAGATAGATAGATAGATAGATAGATAGATAGATATAAACAATTACAAGCACACTTCTTCTTGATGCAGGGCCCTGACTTGATTTAAGAATGTGTTGCACATCTGAATTTACCCATTCCAAAATATAGTCCATATTGGTTGCATTTTAACTTATTAGATTTACATGTAAGTTTTAACATACAAGATTACAACAATCTGCACTTAAGCTTTCTGTGGTTTCTTTTTGTATTCCTACCTGTGCATAAAATCAGTACCATTTAGAAAGTTTTTCAACGATGTTTCTTAAGTGTGTAGAATAATGGAATACAGGTTCTAGGAAGGATGGGCAATGAGCCCTTTGAAGTTTCTGTTGTGTGTCTGTAAAGATATGGCAGGATATGGGATATGCAAGCAACATAAAAATGAAATATCTAGGTTGATAACTGACTTCTCCCTTCTAAGACCATACATGAGCAAGTTACATAAAACTAAGTCTGGTTTTATATATGCGACATTATGATAAACTTTTTTTGCACTTCAGCATTTAACCAAATTAAAACAAAACACACTTTAGATTATACTTTCATGTGTGCTTTATTTTGAAATATCTGAAACAACTGGCCTTATCTTAAAAGTATCATACTGAATACAGGGTACAAGTGAAATAATTATACTTCTATGTGTTTGTACTGAATAGGTTCCATTTTGAGAATATATGTTTTAGTTGCTCAGTACTTCTGCAAAGCTATTATGACAGTTCATCCTTTACCTATGTGGTGGGTTGACCTTTAACAGCTGCCAGACACCTACACAGCTGCTCTCGCACTCTTCCTCCTCAACAGGACAGGGAGACAAGACGAAATAGCTTGTGGGTTTGGATATAGACAGGGAGAACACTTGCCAACTACTGTCATGGCTAAACCAGAACTCACTTGGGAAAAAATAATTTAATACATTGCCAGATAAAATAGGTTTGGATAGTGATAAACAAAGACAAATGAAAACAACACCTTGGCCACACCCCTCCCTTTTTCCCAGGCTCAATGTCACTCCTTCATTCCCAACCCTTCTACCTCCTTCTCCTCATAGAGCAGCCCAGGGGGATCAGGAATGAGGGTTGGGTTGCAGTCAGTTCACAGAATTTCATCTCAGACGTTCCTTACTCCTCATGTTTTTCCCTGCTCCAGTCTAAGTCCTGCCCACAGGCTGCAGTCCTTCAGGATAAACCTGCTCCTGTGTGGTTTCTCCATGGGCCATGATTCCTTCAGGACATGTCCACATATCCAGTGTGGTGTCCTTCACAGGCTGCAGTGAGGATATCTGCTTCAATGTGGGCTCTTCCATGGGCTGCAGGGAAATTCCTGCTTTAGCCTTGTCTCCTCCATAAATGTTTTGGCACCTGGACAACCTCCTCCCCACTCGTCTCTCACCTTGATTTTCACAGGGTTTTTTCTCATACTTTTTCCTCACTCTTGATACTGCGGTGCAACATTTTTTACCCTTTCTTACATATGTTTTCCCAGAAGTGCCAGCAGTTTGGCTGATGGGCTCAGCTGTGTACTGCAGGGGGTCCATTGGAGCCAGCTGGATGCATCTCTATCTGACACGGGACAGCCCCTCACCTCCTTCTAGAGAGGCAGATGCCCCACTACCAAAACGTTGTCATGGACCCCTAATACAAGCTAAGACTTAACCTAATATTTTACTTATTTTATATATTACATGTTTCATATTTTATTTTCTATATCAACTATTTTACCTAACATGCAGCAATAACATTATCTACCTGAATGACTGGAATTTCTAGTCTCTTATTAAGAGGGTTTTTTTAAAAATTATTTTTATATTACTGATTTTCTGCTAGAAGATAAGTGGAAATTTGCAGCTGAAACAGAGTACTTAATGTACCAGTCTTATCCTCAGCAACTGAGAGCTCTGGCCCAGGTCAGATCACTCCCACTATATAATAGCTTTTGTCTTCTAAAAATGGAAAAATGTTCTGTGAAAAAGAAAATTATCTAGAGGAAAAAAAAATCTCATTGTATCTTCTGAAAAATAAAAAACAATAATGGTGCTAAATAACAGCAATGAAATAAGTTGATGTGGAATTACTCCTTCTAATAGCCACGACATTGCTTTCATAAAAAGGGTATAAGATTTTGCTTATTCCCCAAAACAATCTTTATTGGAAATAAAGGCCTAAGCCAATACTTCTTTCAACCAAAGAACCATACCAACCAACACATTTGACAAGAATAGGAACGCTCAAAACCACTTTGTGTACCTGCCAACAAGCAGTTTGACACAGGCCTGTAATAATCTTTCCTTTCATAGTTCTGAAGAATTTGAGAGCTTGACTGAATGGCAGGTAAGTTCCACCAAAGCTCCATAAAACAACTCTACTTACCAGATGGTTTTGCTATCATAGTAAGAGTTGGCTCATGTACCTTTTGTACAGCAGCATTTGTGTTTCAGTTACAGACATCAATACAGATTTCATGATCTACAAAGCCTGATGTGTTTTAAAGGTAACTAACTGCTCCCATTCCACATGGGTTGACACTATCCAAAGTGTGTCAAGGAGTCCCCAACAAAGGCTTTTTCAGTCATACAACATGCCTGAAGATGTTGAATCATAGGGAAGTAAAAGAAGCATGATGTACATTGTTCTTGGGACACCTTGCTTAATTTGAGATCAGAGAACTGAAAAGATGACACTTGGAATTTAAAACCAAATACAGAATTGTGCATTTAAAAAAACTCCAAAAAAATGGAGTGGTAGAAGAACCTGGAGGTCAAAACAATGAACAAATCTAACCATCTCATACAAAATATTAAATGTAGAAAGAAATAAGACTGCTTTGGAAAAAAAAATAATTTCCCTATCAGGCAGCTGATGTTAAGTAAAACCATATGTTAAAACTCTTAGTAATAAAACAAGCTATGGTTGCTTAGCTGAAAAGGTAACTGCCTGCCAGCAGCAGCTGAACAATGAAAGGTTTTGCATGAGAGAGACTGTCACTGGGCAAAGGCAGATCTGCCGCTCGAGTGCACGGTTCAGTGTGGGTTTACTCAAGCACTCTTGCAGCATACAAACTAGACGGGAAATAGCAAAGCAGCTTCCAAAAAATGGAACCAGGGAAAAGCGGTTTCCCTAAGAGCGTAGGTCCCAACCCAGATGACCCAAGGGAAAGCCTTGATTACAATTTCAATATTAACATATGCAATGAGCTTTGTAGAAATGTAACAATGCACTCTCACACACCACCTGAAATGTTTTATAAAGGAATAATTTACTTCCTTTCTCCCTGTTCATTTTCTTACTTAAGCAGAGTGAGAATACATGACTTTGGCTGCTCATTTTCCTCCAAAAAACTCTGAAAACTGTTTGTGCAGCCAAGAGAGAAAGCTGCAGAGGAATTGGCAGGCACTTCCCGGCTCTCTGGCTGCTTCTCTTTTGGTCTCAGTAAAATCAAAGCCTTCTGAGAGGATCTGCCCTCGGACATATGATGGTATCTAATATGACCCCAAAGCTACCTCAATGGGTAGCAGTGCTTCAACTCCATTTTTAATATCTTAGACCCAGTGCACTATGCATTTTTTTTGGAAACCATACTTACAGTACTCTGCAGATTAAGATTTACCACAATTTTCAAAACTTTACCACCAACCCAGCAATTATATTATTGAAAGAATGGATATATCTACCTCATCTACTTCCCTATCCCTGATGAAGAAGATACTAGGAGAGAAATGGTAAGAGGTTTACCTTGGGCTTGTTTAAAAAACCCACTGTAACCAGCTGTGGGGCCAAAGAATTGTTTAATACCTGGCTTCTTTCAAGCAGAGCTGGGCGTCACCGACCATGACAAAGATAAGCTGCTCACAACTTAATGGGGGTTAAAACCCCTCAAATCCTATAATGGATTCATATACCATCTTGATGTCTGCAGATGCCAGAGATACCATCTTGCCAAAGAAAAATATTTGGGAAGTGGAACAAAAATTTTTGCTCCAGGTTCCCCAATTCGCTGACTATAATAATTGGTAATGCAAAAAGGTGCATTCACTTCTCTTGTTAAATTGTCAGGATAGCAGGAAAAATAGACCAGAGGTAGGGACTGAGAAGTAGGACATGAGTGTTTATATCAACATCCTGTTAGACTGGTGTTCTAAAAGCAATTTCAAAAATTATAATAATTATCAGATTTAGCGCATTTGAGACAATTATTATTGTGTTTAATTGTCTCCAGCAACATCTCAGCATATTTGCATGAGACTAGCTTTAAAGAACATTTCTGGATATTCCCATTTGTAAATAGAAAGCTTCAAATAAATTACATAGAAAATCAGTGTATAGAGTTTGTTGTTTTTTTTGGTTTTTTTGTAGCTAGAAAGCCCAGATTTAGGTGGTGAAATAAACTAGTGAAACGGGTCTGCACTCTCTGTAAAGATTACTGGAGCATAGCAACAGCTTTGTGAAAGGCAGGAAGGAAACCACAGCCTCTGCCCTCAGGGCCACCCCATGCTGTGTGAGCTCTTCCCTTGCTCAAATCACTCCAATACCTTAGTCCAGACGTATTAGTGAGTCCAGCTCAGTGGGCCCAGCCCACAGACATCCCACCTAAGATCTCTTCTATTTGCCAGCCACGTGCTAATATGTACCTACAAAAAGAAACACCCAAACCAAAAATCAAACCATTAAAATATTTTACTCTGTGAGCAGATATTCCTTAATGAACTTTTTCTGTAGTAAGATAGTGGCAAACACAGCTATTATTTGGGAAAGCTGTGGCCTCTCCTGCCTTCAGCACAATCAAGCTTTCCCCAGTAGGAAAGCCAGAATGTTGTTACTTAGGCACATATAACCATCAGCTGGGATCAATATAAGAGAACACAAGCATAACTCAAGAAGATATGCATTTGTATTTTCAGACTGCCAGAGAATTCCGAATTGTTATACCACTAGAAAACTCCACCTTTTAAGCAACTGGTTCTCATGCAGTCATTCACTTCTAAAAGATTTTTGTAAACAAAGCCTTACTAAAAATTAGCACCTAATAAAATCCTGACATTCTTTTATTCAATAGCCACCCAAGAAAACTCATTTCAATTGCAGCACACAAAACAACTCATTTGCAAAGACCTCTTCTCTGTTTAAACAAGAGAATAAATTATGTTTTGTGCCACATGTAAATGAGACCAGAGAAACCAGACTCCTCCTATAAAAGACTCTTCCACACACACTAACACCTATTCTTGCTCATCTCTTTCTTTTTTAATAAATATAATTGTTCTAACTGGTAGGGAAAGATTTGTCCCTTTTGTTGCAGCTACTCTTCTCCAGCGTCATAAAACATTACTACTTCAGATGCACCTTCTCATTAGGTTAGAAGACAGTTGTTTAGATTGACACGGTATAAACATGTTATTGAAATAGTTCTTACATCATCTTATTTTCACTCTTTCATTTAATTTGCCTTAGTACAATTATAACCAACATCATATAAATTAACTGAGAATAAGCAGACCAGCTCCCTAACCAGTAAAAAGGTATTTGAGCTTTATCAACTGGTTGGATTCTCTCTGTAAAGTTGCCACATTTTTTGCCATTTCAAAATATATTTTCAAAATATTTTCATCAGTTTATGATCATATCTGATACCTCAATTGGAAAAGGTCAGAGCTGCAAGTTTTGTCTCTGGTTGAAAGACCAGTAGGATGCTATTTTGTTTGCAATATTTTAATTGGAGCTGCTGAAAACAGCTTCAAAATTTTGACTTGCATTTTATTTTCAGGATGCTTCTTGTTCTCCATCTCACTGTTTCTGACATATCTCTTATTTTCTTTTTTTTTTTTTTTTTAATTTTCTATTCCTCTTCAGCAGTAACACTAAAAACCTTATGAAGCTCTTCCCATTTCTGGAATTAAACTACAAATGGACGCAAAATACACTTTTACATTTGATGGAAAAAATGGCAACATGTTTCATGGCGGAAATAAAACATATCAGGAACAGTGTTGCTCACATGTTTATTCGGTGAGACTGACAAATATTGTATAGGTGTATAAAGCATTGACCACAAAACTCTGCGCTGTGTATTTTTCAACTATGTTAAAATGTGTTTTCCCTCTGCTTTTCCTGATATTTGTCCACCAACTCTCGCATGATGAATCAAATTCAAGAATATGTTATGCTATTAAGCATATATTGGAATGCTCAATTCTAGAAACAGATAATGTAATTTACCCTCAAACACTGTCCTATATAGCCGTATTAATATTTCTTTGGTACTTGACTGAAGTAAGCTTCAAGTAATGTCATTTATCCCCAGATGGCTAATTTATTGTTATGTCTGTGGAAGAATGTTATCATCACTGTAATTGCATGAAGATTACAGTATAATTAAACAAAAGGATAACAGCAACTCCAGATCCTTCAGACAATCCATGGAAGTTAAATACCTTAATGGGCTTTCAAGATCAGTGTAAAAATGAAACAATCTCTCAGGTTATTTTATAATTTTTTTTCAGCCTTCTGAGGAAAATGAACTAGAGACAGATTATACATATTATATTTTCTGGCTTCGATTTTGCTTGACTGAATTGAATGCAACAACCCATTTCTTCTTCCAGCCTGAAAAGTGGGTTATCTGATAGCTAAGCCCCAGAAGGCATAAGTATCACACACTTTCTTAATTGCAGAATCTTACAATGACTTCTTGTGTGTTTGTGCATGAGAGAAAAAAGAAAAGCCAGCCATACTCTTGGCCGTACTTCTGTGTTATCTTATGTAGATATTCAAAAGACAGGATTAGTTTTTCACCATTATTTTTCCTGCTGTTTTGTTAGTACTAAAAACATTATCTGGAAAAATTGAGAGCATGTAATGTATGTCATTGAGTGAAGGCCAATAAGTTTCCCATCTTGCTCTAGTTTCCCTACTACTCATGGCTGTTCTGAAAAGCATATGATCTAGTGGAACGCAATCCATTCTGATGAAAATCCAATTCCATTCAGAAAAGGGATTTAGGGGATTATGTATCATGAAATGGTTCCAGTAGAGTTTTTTTTTTTTCTGACATGTCCCAAGACATTCTCTGTCAGGAGGTTTTTAGATATCACTAGAAAGTGTACAGGAGCAAGAAAAGCACTTTTAAGTAAGGACACTGTGATGGACTGCAAACAACTTGCAAATTTAATTGTAACATTTAATGACTCTAAATTGTGAATGCTCTCAAGCTCAGGAGAAACAAACCCATAGGTTTAGAGTCTAATGACTTGTATCAGTTCCTGTCTGATCAGGCACATACTTCCCTGGAGAAAATTCTTGGACAGAGGAACAAAATACACTGTCTACACAGTGAGATTCCGCCATGCGATAGCTCCCAAGTGCCTCTCAGCTCCAGCCAAACAAAGACCAGTACGGTGCCTAGACAGGCTGGAACCAGAGAAAAGAGGTTGGCTGGAGGATTATCTTGCTTGGGCTGAATATCTTAGCAGCTGTGTCGTTGCAGTAACCTTGGCGCTGCTAAATCCTAGGATAAGGCTTGAATAGAGCTGTTGGGGGGAAAACTTATTTTGCAATCCATTTCTGATATAAGGGTCTCTTCCACGGGTTAGGTAAAATATCCTCATGCCTGAACAGCTCTTGTCATCAACAAAAAAGTTGGGATGGAACTGAGGAAAATGGTCTTTTAATGTTGGAAAACTTTAAATAAAAAATGGTTCCTCTTTGAATCAAAATGTTGTAATATCAATATAGATTTTTTGTTTGTTATTTTTGCTGCTGTATCCAACAAAAATAACTATGATAATATTTTCTGCTTGCCCTGTTTATTCTCCTCTTCCTTCTAGCTTTTAAAACTATTTTTAACTGGCTAAATTTTGTAAAATATTAATTATGTGAATTACATTAATCATGTGAATTTAATGAAAAATGAAAGACTTCCAGGTAATGAGGAAATCATTATTATCCAGAGTTTAAAAAAATTAAGTATATAAAAGAATAATAAAGTTCAGAAAAATGATGAATGCTGTCAAACTGAGTTTGTCATTCATTTTTACAGAAGTTTGCAACAAGAAGAAAACAATATTGCAGAACATTATTCCTTAAAGTTTAAAAAGTCCGCTTAAAATTTCTGCATAGCAGAAAGAAACTTTGCTGAATGTCTCTTTCCTGCTATAGTAAATCAGTATTATTTGAAATATAATTTTAGGATTATTAGGTATTAGATTAATTCCACGTCCATTATATAATACTATTATATTACTTCTATTAATCTTTCCTAAACTACTAAATCTAATCCTATGTATATAACATTCACATACTTCTATCCATGTAAAACAACATCCTACAGCATGTCAGGTAATACCACAGAGGCTGGCATGCATCACTAGAGAAATTTCAGAGAAGCCATTAAACTATGTTTCAGATTTATACTTATAAACTAACTAAGAAATAGCATGTAATGAACATGTTTTTCATGCTAGCAGGAATTTTTCAGAAGGGCATTTAGCTCTGTGTTCTTCTATTGCCAACATCCTGCCATAGTTATGTGCTCTCCAGTTCCTTCTTTGCCCATCATGTTTGTTTGTGTTGGCCACAGAATTCAGAGGGAAAGCAGTACGGGTTTGCCTCCAGCAGGACTAGTCAGCTCGAAACAACACAAGAGAAGCTGGTAGATGTTCATGTGAAACTTGGACTTCAGGGGAGCAAGGTCATGTGTGTCTGTTCAGAAAGAGGTTCTTGTTCACATGTGTTTCTCAGTTAAAGGTTGGGCATACATAAGCATTTTACCCCGGTCTCTAGTTCAACTCTGCACCCTGCCAAGAGGACTCCTCTAATGGAGCCATTGTAACAGAAAAGTAGATGGTTTCTGCCCCTTTCTGTGACTTCACCCTAATGACCAGAACTGGAAACTCCAGTCCTCAGGCCTCACAGGACAATTTATTTCTCTGGTTTGTGAACTACTGGGGGGTAATGCTTTGGATGATGAACCTCTACTCTGGGTCAAACAAAAAATAAGACTCAACCCAAACATTTTTGACCAATATAAACTTGCTGGTCTAACTCTTACTGAGCTAGACAAAGGTTGTGTGGGCAGGGGGGGTGAGGGTGGGCATCTGGTGAGCTGACAAGGACTGGATAGCAAACAGGGAAATAAATACTCAACCAGAATTGTAGCAGAAATACCATATCCTGAAGTTGAAGCCACCAATTTGGGGCTCGTCCTTTCTTTGCCTCCTTTCTCCACTCATTGCTTCACTATCACTTTGGGCTACGCTCTTCGGCTGTGGAGTGGATTTATGAAAACATCTGGCTTAGAACAACTAAAACAGCAGAAAATTGAGAACAGGCAAAAATCTAGGTGGGGGGAAAGACTAGAATATATTAGTCTCAGTGTTTAGAGTTTGGAAATTAGGTCTCATTAGCTCTGGTATCATCAGTAATTCCCTTGTGTTTCCTCTCTTTTGCTGCATTAGTTTACATTAAAGCGAATTACATTACATGAAAGCACTGTATTCATCTGTACTTCAAAGCACACAAACAAAACTTCTGCAAACAGGTGGGAAAATGGACTGACTTCCCTTTGATAAAGTCAACTATTGCCTGGATAAAGTGTTCCTTTATTATGTTTAGGTTTTTACATAATTTCAATACTAAACCCCTTCCTGAGAAAAGCAAAATAGCTTTCTTAGTGTCAGTTAGTACAGGAAAATATTCAATCAGATCCAGAAATATGAAATTTTCTCTAAGAAAGTACCTTAACAAAGGTCTCATAAAGGTGTCATGAAAACCTGTAATGTCAAATTCGGTAATTATGCTCTCCCTTCAGATTAATTCTTTTAATCAGAGAAAATGCTTTCCCGTATTTTCCTGTTAGAACAGGGACTGTTCTGTATCACAGTTCCAAGTCCAAGGTTTTAACAATCTCACCAAAAAGAATGAATGGGAAAAAAAAAAATAATCAATACCAGTTTGAACCAGCTGATGACAAATTTCTGCCCTAGAAAGCATACTAGCCTCAACTTTGAACACAAAGATTGCAGTAAAAGTAACAGCAGTATGGCTGCAGCTTTAAAAATAAAATTTGTGTGTGAATAAGGGCTCTAAAGGGGAGAGTGAGATAAGTTTTCTTATGGTTATAAAAAGAAAAAGGGAAAAATCTTTAGTTCTAATTCAAGTCATCTTTTAATATGTGGGTTGCCCCTTAAAACAAAAGAACCTTGGCAGAGGTGAGCCTATGTTGGAGTTGTGCATGCACAAAGGAATTAATCCTTCCCTCTGAAGACATCAGATGTGTAATAACCCATCCCTTCCATATAGTCAGTGTGTGGAAATAGGCCATGGCTGGGCAATTGGTGACATGTAGCTCTGCATGTCATAGGCATAAAAAGTCAACAGCAGGAAGCTGATTTGCCTGCAATCACTGCAAACCCCTTTAGTAAACACAGTTCTGCCAAGTCTCATTGCTCTTTTTTTTACTACATTTTTAACAGGCTGAAGTGTAGAGTCACCAGTGGGATGCACATGCTGTGATGGGTTGCCTGGACATTTTATCATATGCTAGCATTAACCCTGCTAGGCAGATGCCTTTAATAAGTAAATTCTACCCCAATGCCTTGAAGCACAAGTGAGCATGTACTAACACAAGCATGAAATTGGGTTTGTTTCTACACTGAAAATACAGCTGGTTCCTGTCTTTCAGACATTTGCAAATGACTAGGTCACCTTTCACAAATTCAGTATGCAATGTTACATGATCTGAAAGAAACTCTGAATGAATGACTCAGATTCTAAATGTTTTATATAAGTCTTTCAACGATCACCTGATGAGCTCAAATATGACTACTGAAGGAAGAGTCATAAGAAGTAAATGGAAAATACCTTTAGATTAAACTAGACCAAAAATTAATTTTAAAAGGGCTGAGAACTTAAGCTACAGTATTGTTCTACTTTGTGGAAGACATATAATGCAACACACACTTCAATCTGATGATAAATGTTGGTCATTTAATCATATGGTAAGTTACAAGCAGCAGTAGGATATCTGTGGTAAATACCACGTAATTACAGAGTACATAAACAGTGATCCCTGACTTCTAAACCAAAGTGCAGGTTACAACATAATTATGTTTAGACTTACTAAAAGTAATCATCACATGTGGCTGGATGGTATATGCCAAGAAAAAGCCATTTAGGTTTTGCTCAAAGAAAACATACTCATTCTTTTCAACATTAGGAGCTGGTGAAGCATAACTGTAGCTTCACGACTCATCACTCATCCAAAAGATAAAAGTTATGGCAGGAAAGCTAGAAGACTACTCTTAATGCATGAAGCCTTCAACAGACATTAGCCGTAATGAGGATAAAGGTGCTTTATCCTGCTGTGGTGGAAAACACAATAGGCTGCTCTTCCCATCAGATGACAGCTACAGAAGAGTGGTGACAGTTTTTTCCATGAGCTTTTTACCCACTTCCTTTTGAATGAATAACAAAATGGAGAGTATGGATTAAACCATCAAGAAGAAAATCTTTCCTCCCACAAAATCTCAGAGGGCAAAATATAGTCTTGTTCACATTCTGTTATTTTTTTAAGAAGTGAAGTTCCTGAAAGAGTAAATTCAGGAAGCATGCACAGGCAGATGCAGGAACAAAAAGTGCTTTCAGCTACCACCTGCACTCACAGTTGTTTTCATTGTCGGAGGTCATGAAAGGCAGGAGAGAAAAAATGGAGAACATATGATTTTTTTTTACTTCATTCACCTTGTACAAAAAAAAAAACAAACCGAACCAAAACAAAAAACAAAAATCAACCCCGCAGGTTCTAATTATTTCCATTGAAAGTATACAGACATATGGCTTAGTATCCTTCTGGCTGCTGTCATGGTTGCTGTGGCTTCATTAGGGAACTCATTATTACCTTTACTCTTGTCCAAATTTTATAGCCTAAAAGCTGCTACTTTCACAAGTTGCCATCAGTATAGCAACTCATTCAGAGCTATGGCAAAATGAACTGTCTTTCCCACATGCCACACTAAGTCAATAACAAGACAATCAGAAAATACGCCAGCTTTTCTGTCAGTTGGAGATTGAGCGAGAGGGCTGTGGACCAGATCTGAGAGATTGTAGGCCAGACAAGGAGACAGACATGAATATCACATCCAAGTAGCTCAAAACAACAGGGTGGTGCTGCACACATTGCAGCACACTCTGAGATAATGAGCAGAAAAAAGCAACAGCTTGGAGGTGCAATCCCCTGGAACTTACTTCCTCAGACTGATATTAGTAAAGCTTACAAGGAGCAAAAGAAACAATAAAAAAGCAGGATAAATTCATCCAGATACTACAACAGACTAGCAGTTCTTCATGCTTCTTGAGCATACTGCCTCTTGAGTTTACAATATCAGTTTTTGAAAAAAGATTTTCCCACACAACACATGCTACTGGGTGTCACCATTGCTCTTTCAGAAGGAAGTTTAAAAGGTTTATTTGTAATATTGTTATTTATTTGTCCTGTGCACAACAATATTGGAATATATGCTATATATACCCGTTTACAGCCATAGCTATCATCATGATAGTGAGAACTGATTTATTACATAGAGAATATTTTTAAAAAGATTACTTTTATCAAATCATTTACGGAAATTGAAGCTATATTTACTAGTATGTCACATTTCAGTGATCAAACAAAACAGTGAAACAAGTGATAGTAAAAGCTAATTACGTACATTTAAAAACATTTCTTTGATGAACAAAATTATATGTTCAGAATACATTACCTCATCAGTTAAGCTGCATATACCGTTATTTAGGGGAAAAGAAAGAATGCATTTTTCTAACACAGGATTTGATGTTCTTTGTCAAGAATTTAAGAACAAGACAGCAGGAAATGATTTCAAATGTCCACACTGAGTATGCAGTTTGGGACACTCAGAGAACAAAGAAAATTTTCAAAGCTGGACATCAGTACTAGTTATTCTTTGACAACCTGCTCACACAACTGGGTGCCCATCTTCATTGGTTTGAGGACTCAGTTGTAATGGTCAGTTCTCACCATCACATGACTCCATACTCTCGAGCAACATCTGGGATACCTGATTTTAAAAGACACAGATCACTCCCTTTCAAGGTCATTGCAGAGCATTCAGCAATTAACTCTTGGATGTTTTTGGTCTGACAGGACTGCAAAGTTTTCATTAACATGGGAAACTAATATGAGAATCATATGTAGACAGAAGTACCTAGAAATGTTCTTTTGTGCTTGAATGTCATGGGAATGGAACAGGAAGAAAAGAGGGGTGGTTTGGGCATAGATAACTAACTTTTTCAGTGAAAACTGAAACCACAGTTTTGGTCTTTGGCTACAACTTTGAGCAGGAACTCAAAAGTAAAGTTTGTAAAGTTTGTAAAGTTTGTAAACTTGTAAGCCTTTCTTGCTGGGATAGTTCTAATACACCCATACAGATTTCACTTCATCTGTTCTCTGCCTCTGTGCGTAGCAGTTACAGGATGTATTCAGTCACTTCTTATTTGGAATTTTAATTGCTTTCAGAGCATGGACATTTCATGGTAGTTTCTGAGAAAAGAGAGTTTGCCTCTTATCGTAGGGTTGATAATGAATGCACTGAAGACAATAATAAAATTGGAAAAAGTAGACACGGCTGCAAGGGAGAGCTGTCCTCTCTACACAGACAAGTGAGATGAGGAGCACACTGAAGCCATGAGTACCTGTATTAATCAACCTAAATGACAAGAGGCACAAAAGTTTTCTGCCTCTTGACAGAAACACCAGAGCCGTGAGAGTGGTGAGAATTCTGGATATTACCACAAGATACACTGAAGCAAACATTCTGCAGACAAATTTTATGATCCCAGACCTCCAGATAGCATTCTTACATTCTGGGGTAAAAATATGGAAGAAGCCCTGGTATGTCAGGAAAAACTATAGAGCAAAGGTTTGAGAGTAGCTTAAAGAGGCCTCAGAGGATGATGACTGTCAAGGGAAAGGAATCACTAAGCAGAAGGGGGATGTTAACCAGGTACCCACAGCCTCTTACACAGCTGGCTGTTCTGCAAAAGTCATTGCACTGAGTAAGCCACCACTGGACCAGGAGATTGTTGCCTCCAATGCCAGTCACACAGACCCTCAGCTCCCTTGCACCGTCATGGATAAAAGAGCTTGTGCCTCTGCATCTGTCACGGCATAGGAATGAAGAATTGCAGTGCATAATATGACCCAGCTCTATCCCCAGAAGAGTCCCTAGCCTCGGAACCCACTCATCTGGACGCAGTTATTTTACATCTTCCCTGGATACTCGTTCTGGCTTATCAGGCCAGTACTTGATGGTTACAATTTTTAAAATTCACTGTGGACGTACAAATACATAACACCAATCATAATTTGTTCTCACCATAAATGCATTTGGTAACATGAAGCAAGGAGGAACCAACTTGTACCCTCTATTAGTAATTATACCACATGTATATGTAGTGCGAGTCATAGCTAGCAGTAACCAAGATTTTGTAACTGAGTCTATGCAAAGCCCTCCCCAGCCCCCCCCACCCCGCCCTGAGATTTGATTAATCTGGAAATGTAAAGAAGGGATAGCTGATACAAAGGGTAGTGCAATCCTGAGTCTGGCTACAGCCTTCCCACCCTGGTACTATCTGTTCCCTTCTAATCACACAAACATTATATAAGGCACTTCAGAAAAACAGGATCCCGATAAGGGAGCAGACCAGGCTTCATCTGTACTCTCCTGACATAGGTCAATCAC
Source organism: Nesoenas mayeri (assembly GCF_963082525.1). Classification (NCBI taxonomy): domain Eukaryota; kingdom Metazoa; phylum Chordata; class Aves; order Columbiformes; family Columbidae; genus Nesoenas; species Nesoenas mayeri. Next base: position 143,711,011 of record NC_137543.1, on the reverse strand, counting down.
TACAGCAGTGAGTAGTGGAGTTGCCAGAGCACAGTTTTCTGAGCTCAGTGACTGCTGATGAGGAAGGTAACACCAGAAGTGATCAAGAGCAGCACAGTGACTTAACAGCACCCTGTGCATCCTGACTTTCTCATACAGTATCAGTCAGGAAGGAAGGAGTTGTGGAAGATAAAGATGCCATGCAACTTCCTACATCAATCAAAGTGACAGAAGGAAAACTTTGATTGCGATTTACACTGGCATACAATGTGATAGAATAATATTTTTTCTTGTTATAGAAGATAATGGTTGGGACATGTCTGATCAACAGGACCAACACACTGAGAAATCAAACAAGTCAAACCCACTGTGATCACCTCCGTATCTGTTATGCAGTGATAATACTGGGCTAGAGGGCTGAGGGATGTAATCTCCTGAATAACACTGGTGTTTATTGCCTATTTTGCACTAAGGTATCTGGCTCAGGGAAAGGCAGTTTCCAAATGCTCATGTCAAGTCTCTTCTCCTGTCACCAGAAACACTGCATAAGAGCCAAGGTCAACAGGGATTTTTGAGAGAACGGTCATATTTCTGTCCTTAAATTCTGTCTTCACTGCCCATATTCCTCTATTTGCAAGATGAACTTTAACTACAGCTTGTTACTCTTCAGACAAACCCTGATATTATGCAGAATGGGCAACACCTCAAAAAAATAACTACTGAGGATTTCTACCAATGTGATTGCTGTGACTCACATTGATTCTTCTATCCATGTGTGCTCAAGCAAATCATGTAAGATGCCAATTAAGAACAGTGAAGTTCTCAAAACAGGTACAGGCATACCATGAGTACAACTATGTACAGATCCATGCTGTTGCTTCTCCTGTTCCTTCTGCAGTTGCCCAAAAGGAAAGGCCAAAACAGAACTGCTCTGGCAGTGCCTAAAGTCAAATAGTTTGCAGGGCACCATGGCTGTTCCTTTCTCTGATGCTGTTTGCTGCAATGATGGCTGGTATGAGAAGTAAAAGCTTTTCCCTTCTTATGTTCTTGGCGATACTGCCTTTAAATGCCCAGTACAGAACAGGGCTGCCTTCCTTTTGCATACAGTATGGATGGCTGGCACTGGATCCCTGGATTACACCAAGATAAATGCCCAGTATGTGTTTATAACTTTGAAAGAGGTTGTCACTGACATAGCACTAATCTTCATGCCACAGCCTTTTTGCCCCCACAACTAGACTCACACATCTCAATTCAAACGCACCTTCTCAGTTCATTAGCTTAAGTTTAATGAACATACCGAGGTGATGTAAACCTACATCCCTACCCAACACACCGTCGCCAAACACTTTCCATGCTTTCACATCCCTTCTACCAAGTGACTGAAAACTAAGCCAGCAAGAAATACCACAAGAAAACCTTCATTAATCCACTGTATTGCAGTACAAGCCATTTTTCTATCATAAGGACAGTGCCCTAAAGGTAGCAGCAGGGTCAGCAGTGAGTGAACCTGCTTTGTTTGTTGGCTGTATGCCAATTCAATGTCTTTACGAACTTCCAGCCTTAGACAAGTCAGTATGACTAATGTTACTTTGAAATTTTCTAGAACTTTCAATTTCCACTTGAGACTCTTAAGTAGACTAACCTAGTACCTCTCAAACTTCTAAAATTTTTGGTCTGAATTGTATCTAGCAAAAATTTTTACTTCTGCAAGTGTAAAGTAAGTGTAAACCTGCTAGCTAGACTTTACCTTTTTTCGTCAGTTCTAAGGTGAGTGAAAGACCCCTCCTGAACTGAAATCACGTGCCTGCAGGTCTGGGACAGCTAAAAAACTCTTCTCAACAGTGACTGAAAGATGCTTCTGACAGTAGAAGAGACATGCCCTAGAGACAGATTTTCTTCTCATTTGCAAATATACAGGTTCAGTGGCAAGGCATGAGAAAGCAGTCATATAGTATGAAAATTCTGGACCTGAATGTTTAACATCAGATCAGCCACAAAATAAGCCAGTAAAAAAGAAAAAAAAAAGTTTATAACAAGATACTTAAAATCACCCAACCAGGAAACTTATGAAGGATCATAAATCTGTCTTTCATTAGATAGGTTTCTCTACGGTGGAAAAAACCCAAATTGGTTCTTCAGAAATCATAGTCCCACACTTTAGTTCAGCTTTTGAAAACTCATTAAACCCCAACAGGTTGAAACCAATGGCTTATAAATTTGATTTAAATGAGTGCCAAGCCATTTCTCAATAGAAAAAAATGCAGGCCTGTCTCTTTAATTCTAGTCACATACACAAACTGTAGAAATAGTATAAGGACGAAGCTCTATTAAAAATACCTATTGAAATAAGACTGGTGAATCCACAAGATGGAATCACAAAAAGAGGGAACTCAACTATTCAATTCATGTTAAGTATCCAAACTAAATTTTAATACAGTTTTTCATATACTGATGAAAATCATGTTTCATAAAATAAATACACATTATTTACAGTGAAGCCTATAAGCAATCCATGCATTTTATGACTAAATGTAATGCTTCAGTTATTCAGCAAAGACTGGTAACACAATAAAATGAAAACCCCTAAAGGGCTGAATATTCTACCAGTTGCAGAGATGCCTCTTCACATTTAGTAAATTATAAAAGTATTTAAGGGCTTGAGACGGCAAAGGCTTGAAGGACCATCAATACCTATTGAGTTCAATCAATATTTAAGGTGCTCACAGAGTACAAAAGGGCTAATGGTTTTGACAGCAAGTCTCTTTTTCCATTCCATTTTTCCACCTGTACTTTTTTTTTTTTTTTTTTTTAGCAAAGGATAATGCCTATCTCTACAGCTCCTGCCAATATTGCCATGGTACTCAGGAAAAGTCTATAGCTACCATTCAGTCACACATGGAATAAACTAGTGGAAACTAGATTTAAGCTTCTACAGACTTAAGTTACTACTTTAAGGGTCTGCAGGGATATCTGGGAGCACTGACTCACGGTGGCCCTGCAAGCACTAACAAGACATTCACATGTAGTCCTCTTGGCAGTCAAACATTTGCAGCACAAGTGGCTGAATGCCAGACACAGTGTTTCCCATTTTGTTCAACAGCATCAGAGAAAAGAATTCAGTCATGTCTAGGGACCTTTCTGCCTCAGGCTGCTTCCAAGCCTTTCATTCAACCACAAGAAAAAAATTGTATTGATACCTCTGGCAGATGGAAATCATATATATATCTAAGCATGGGAGAGGAAATGCTTACATACTTCGCACTGGCTGCTCTCACAGCACATTTGCAGATTGCAGAGGCAGAAGGGTCCTGCTCTAGTGAATGAATCCTATTGCACAGGTTAAGAGGCTATTCTTCCGAGAAAGCCAAAATAGGTGCTCTGAATTGGCTGTTTCGTTGCATTGACTACGTGTGGCTTAATTTGAAGAGCGCTCCATCTCTCCTGCTATGTCTCCTGTTTCATCCTTCCTTCTACCTTCAGAGAGAGAAGGAGAGTTTTTATTGTATAAAGATTATTGCTTCTTTAAAAATCACAACACCAAAAAGAATTTTTGTCTGCTATATTTAATTTAAGATCTATAAAACTCAGATAATATTAAGAAGAAAAGATGTCTTATAAAAACTTTTTTTCAGTCATGTTCATACTATTGCTAGCTAGACAACAACTTGACAATGCCACTGATATGCTCTTTCTCTTGAACTACTGAAATGAGCAAGCAGAGAACATATTTAAAAGCATCAATACAGAAAAGCCAATAAAGGTGGTGGGCTAATTTGGGCAAAGGGATGGTTCTTCCTCTCTTTCTAGAATTCAAGATGACAAATGGTTTTCCTTATTTCACCTCACCTCCTGAAGCTGGCTATTTTCTGTACAGATTGCACCAGTCAATCTGTATGTGGGTATTACAGGTCCATACATTTGCTTCTATTACCACTGGTTCAGTTCCTACTTAATTTTCTCCTTTGTTAATTGTTTTTAAAGATGGGTGCTTTTTGTGAAGATCGGAATACCAGAAGTCTACATGGACAGTAAGCAGTGGAGCACCTTTTCTACTAAAATGTGACTTATTCGCACATTTTATTTTCAGCACAACAACACACTTCCAAAGTGAGTAGAAATCTGCAGTCAAAACTATTCCTGCAGTGATGATTTGTTTTCAGCCACACTTTACCTTTTATTCAGGAATGTGTCATTTGCTTGGTTTTACACATTTCATCCTCTTATATGATACGTGAGTTGTGCCTCTTTACTTGACCTGAAAATTAATAAGCTGGGAAAACTCATACCTTATAGAACAAGCACCAATATCAGCTAGCAGGAGCTATTCTTGGATGAAGCCCAAATGAAACTGCTGTATTTATTACATTTTTTGAGTTTAGAGGACAGAATGTACCTACCATATAATGCCCATCACCCAAACTCAGCGAACACCTTCAGATCTGGTGGCTATGCCTTTTAGAGAAGCATCTATCTTGACAGAGCACACACAACTTACACTCTGATACAGCTGAAACACTATGGCTGAGCTCCCATTGAGTTACCAACGTGAAACAGAACACACAAGTTCTCCCATCACATGTTCGCAAGCAAGTTCATAATGAAGTCATGTATGAAATCATATAATGAGTTTTAATTAGTGACAAATTTAAGCAGATATCCCAGGCATAGTTTTGCTAGGCCTCTAACACACACACACAAAATAAAGCTGGAATCCCCATGGCACTTACCATTGGGAAATGACATCTTTTGATCTGAACTAGCCCATTATGATATCCATGCTTTATTTCCATGAGACTGTGGAGCAAAAATGAGCCTTTTTCGAGAATTATGTCTAAATTTCTTCTGTAAAACCAACTTCTTCATGCTGTGCTAGTAGACAAGGGCTCCTTGGAAAAATCTGCATATGCATGTACAACATTTCTTATTCAGTAGATAGTATCCACTTTTAGCAAAATGGACCGCACAGAAAGAAAATGAGGTAAAAGTAATATCTGACTTATCAAACTCATACAGTTCTTGGGTGCAACTCTTCACTGGATCTACACCCTTTAATCTTATGCATAGTCAGCCAAATGTTTTCTGAACGAGGTGCCAGGAAAGTAAGAACTCTGCTGATCTTTTGATACTTTAATAAAAGTTGGCAGGATTTACGAAAGTACTTGCTGCTTTTCCTTCCTTTTAGTGCTTATGGAGACAGGAATTTAAGACACCAGTGTTACAGATTTAGCCCTTTGCAGGGTATTGCTCACTATCCAGTCAAATATATTGAATATTTCATCTTGACTTTTCACTGCTACTAATCCATCTATGGTCAAAGATAAATTTTCCCTTTACTGTCAGTTCTCAACAAATCACAATTCAAAGTCTTTTGCTTTGCCATCCTCCTTAATCTGAGTAGGTATTTCCTGAGGTGCTTGCATTGGTCTTTTAAATACTTTAACTCTGTAATCAAGTTCTGTTTTCTTTCTCAAGGCTGCATGTTTTTGATACTTTGGGTCTTTCCCCATGAAACAGGCTTTCTGATCTCCAGGTTAGAATTGTACCGTTATCAGCACTGACTGTCCCTAAGAATTTTAATATGTTTTCTAAACTTCAGTGCTTAATTCTGACTACGCTTGTTTTAACTGAGGAATTTTTTTCAAAGAGATGGGCAAAGGATTCTGTACCTAACAGAACAACTCTCTTGATTTTAAATAATAATCTGTGTTATGCAGCCTGCATACTTCATAATATTTTTGTTAGTATCATAACACTGTGGGTTTCTTAATTTGTTTTCGACAATGTTTATTGCTTATTTCTGCCTATCAAGCATGCTACTGAAGGTAGCTAAGATAGTAGAGGACTACTAGCTCACATAAGCTGCTTTAGCTGCTGCCCCAAACGCACATCCAATTGCTGTGGATTTTTCCATCCTGATAAGTCTCCTGCTGATGACATCTTCCATCTCACACGTTTTGACACTGCACTTCAACAAAGGACTGCTCATTTTATTTATTGGAACATTTGCAGTCTTTGCTACCAGAGATCTGAAAACCTTACAGGGATGTCAGCAGGTGTAACTCTCCCCATTTCTTGGAGTGAAGGTGTGCTGGTAGTATATTCCTCCATCTCATCAGATATGATCTGCTCTTGGTTTCTCATCAACAGCCTCTTAATGGAAGTGAATTCCTATACCAGGAGCAAAATGACAATGTGCTGTAGTGCTACAATGCTCTGCTATGAAGATTTACTTCAAGCAGTGTCTCTGACTTCTGAAACAGCAGACAAATGGGAAGAAAAAATGTGTCTTGGTTGGTAAGATATCTGTTATTGAGCTGCATAAAAAACCTCCCTGTTATGTTACCATTTGACTTTACAGGGAAGGGAGTTAATGGAACATTAACAGTTCGTACTCTCCCATCAAGCACTACCCTATGTTTACCCTGTTATAAAGAGTCTCACAGAAAGCTCTCCCAGGTCTACATACTGTGTTTTGCTGAATCAAGCTTTTCTTTTATTGCATGGCTAAAGAGAATCCAATTTTAAGTAACTAATTCCTGAAGCTTTAGTTTGTTTGGAAATTATCTTTGCTCAAGGTGGCATACTATATCCTCATCTGAGAGCTAATGTTCATCAGTTAAGCACCTGCTAGCTCTGTACTCCTCCCTTTTTTTCTCTTTTCTTTACGTTAGTGCTGCACAACAAAGCCTCTATTATATATAATAATGAAAGTGATACCTTTTTCCCTATAGCAGGACTTCATATGAGGAATACTTTTCCAAATGCATTCAAACTAAATCAAACTGGACCATGTTGTGATATAGATATGTTACAAAGCTAAACTATTTTGATAAAGACATGCTCAATCAAAATCATTTGAAAAAAAAAAAAAATAAAAAATCACCAAGAATCTTGTGTAAGCACAAAGCAAACGTTCTTTTTTTCTTGAAGAAATAAAAAGGCCATTCTTCTGACCTTCTGGGACTTTTAGATCCATGAACTGTAATTTTTAGTGTTTGTAATTCTGGTGTCATAAGAGCATGTGCTATGTACACAAAATCAGTGGAAAGAGACCCATGGAATTATACAGCTAGATATACTATAATATTCTACTGCCAGTTGTTTTTTGCTCTTTGTCTCTTTTCAGAAAATTAGCTAATGCAAGTCAGATATACTATCTGCTATAGCAAGAAAGCACCAACCATTGAAGCAAACCTTTGTGAGATTCCCTCCCATCACAGCTCTGTGCAGTCAGATGTCTTTCCTTCAAGTTCTAAAACAATGAGTCTGCAGTTAGATTTATAGCATGCTGTTTACATTGAAATTTGATATTAAACCTAAATTTTCATTCTTGCTCCAAAGTCACAGTTGGTATAGCTCAAGTGGAGTAATTGATTCTATTATATACCTTTCTGAGCAAATGCAGAAGATCATGCCATAAAATTAATGCAGATTGGCAAGCTATCATTTTAAGGTTTGGTGACACCAAGTTAGAGACACATAACTCCAGTATTTGTGAGTTAATGAGTAATCTGAATATTGGCTGGAGACTTCAGACTTCATGTTTGTTTGTTTGTTTGTTTGTTTCTTATTTTTGTTTTTCTTTTTGTTTTGTTTTGTTTTTTTCTTTAAGACTATATACTAGTGGGTGGTTGGCTGGAAAGGAGCTTTGCAGAAAAAGACCTGGAAGTTCTGGTGGACACCAACTTGAACATGAGCCATTAATGGTGGGACACATCCAAACACATCCAGAGCTGTGTCCAGCTCTGGGGTCCCCAACACAAGAGAGATGTGGAGCTACTGGTAAGAGTCCAGTGAAGGAGTCTCTAGCAAGGACAGTCCAGTGAAGATTATTAAGGGGCTCTTTAACCTAGAGAACACAAGGCTCAGGGTGGATTTCATCAAGGTATATAAATACCTGAAGGGAGGGTGCAAAGAAGAGGGAGCCAGGCTCTCCTCAGTGGTGTCCAGTGACAGGGAACAGGTCATGGGCACAAAATGAAATGCAGAAGGTTGCCTCTGAACATTATGCAACACTTTTTCACTGTGAGGGTGACTGGGCACTGGCACAGCTTGTCCAGGGATGTTGTGGAGTCTCCAGCCCTGGAGATATTCAAAAGTCATCTGGACATGGTCCTGGACAACCAGATCTAGATGGCCCTGCTTGAACCAAAGACCTCTAGAGGTCCCTTCCAACCTCAGCTGCCCCTCTGTAATTCTGATTCTTTGATGTTCAAAAATTACCTTCTCTGGGACTGACTGAAGGCAAATGTATGCAAGGCTAGTATGTGTATGTTTTGTGACATATCCATTAATTTTCAGACTAATAAGAAATTCTGCCTTAAAAAGCATCATTCCATAAATAAACATTTCATGAATTTTCTTTCCAGCCTCAGCAGTGTAATGAGATCAAGCTGATATACTAGAAAACAGAATATTTAATGGAGATCAAAGTCATTAAAACACTAGCAGACCTGCTAAACTAATCCCATCGTGGTCCTTTGTATTTACTGCCTGACTATTGAAGTTGTTATCATCACCTGCCCCATGGGGCACAATAATTTCATTCTTAAATTGCACTGTTGGAGAAGCTATAGTTATAGAATAGGGCAATCTTACAGGATGAAGTTAGCGAGTCATCCATGAATAAAATTACGTGGCCAGCTGAATTACACAAACTGTCTGCAGTTTGCTGATAACTATACTGTTTTCGTACTGCTTCAAACTTTACAGGGAGGTGAGGTACTGTTGAGATCACACCGCAACCCTTTTATCGATTTTCTGCTGGATTTCCATGGAAACTTTCCCACAAAAAAACACACAGCTTGTTACAAATTCATGCATACGCTGTGTTCATTTTGTTGATGGGTTGGAGGAGTGGCCAAATCTAAAGGCTCCTTCATTTTAATCATCCAGTTAACTGATAACAATGTACCAAGTCCTATTCAGTAATTTTTCTTATGGCTATTTATTTTCTCAACCTCCTTACAAGGTTGAGAAAGTTTCAATGGATATCAATCAGCTCTTTAATGAGATTCTTTTACTGAATGTCTCTTTAAAGTTTCTCCACTCATTCATTAGAGAGGCAACATTTTATTTGTTTCTTCCCCAGGTTTATTGCTCTGAAACCACTGAGCTAGAACTCGCTTATAGGTGTTGTGACACAAAACGGGCTTTTAGGCCAGTGCTTTTAATTCATTCATTTCCTTGAGCAGGTGAAAGGAAAAATTTTCATGCAGTTATGTTTGCTTTCATGAAATCCATAAGGGAAGCAGTCAGGCTTTAATTCTTTCTACGGTACGGAGCAGTCAACATATGTTCAGAAAAACTGGTAGAAATGGTTAATGGTTAAATAATGTTAATTTTGTTTCTCTTTAGAAAAAGCAAACCAAATCACCTGAAAATTTGTGTGTTTATGAAAACAGCTTCATACAGCTGTACTCAGCTATGTAATTTTATCCAAGTATCACATAACATCTGTTTAAGATTAAAATAATGAATTAGGCTAATAACATGAAGATGACATTAACAGGTAAAAAGTTCCTGCATTCTTATGGAAATTAAGTGGAACAAACAGTAACAGAAACCTAATGAGTCCTTGTCTCCCAATGACCATGGTCTGCCCTGTTTCACCAAGTCTACAAGGGCTTTTACTCTCTGACTACAGCCAAACCAGAAGGTCAGCTGAATATTTATGAAGCAGGGATGCCTATGGGCAGACCAAAGATTGCTCATTTTGCATCACAAAATTATTTTTTTTTGTATATCAGTGTCCTAGTGAGTCTCCTTGGTCTCTGTTTTAAGTCTATTCTGTGTTTCTGCCTCCCTAATATTACTGGAAATGCTTAAAGTCTAAGCAACTAATTCCAAATTTTGTTGCAACTATAATAAAGATTTTAAATTAAATATCTATCTCCCTGGTTTGTATATTTAAATACATTGAAGGAGTAAGTATTTCAAGTGAGACTAATTTGTTAGCCCTCTGCTTGAAGCCCAGGGCTGGACACAGGAATTTCTGAAATCCCTCAATCTGAAGTGTTCAACATTTCTATGATTATTTATATGGCTGTCACATGCAGAGGTTCAGCCTTTTCTTTTTTTTTTCTTTCTTTTTTTTTTTTTTGAAAGTTTAGCATAAACATGCCATAAACAAAATTGCTCTTCCATCCAACAGCTTTCAGTCTCAGTTAATGACAAGACACAATAAGAGGATGAAGCTAAACTGCATCACAGATTGATTCTCACTCTTGTCGAAGTCAATAACAAATCTCCTAAGGATTTTGAAGAGATAATGTTGCTGCTGAAAGGTTCTGTTTCAATAACTGTTTTAAAGCTTGAGAATATGCTAAAATATAGACAGAAATTGGCTCCATATTGGTAGCATTGTTAAATAAAAACAATATACAGAAGAAACCAAAATAACAGAAAGAAGACACCAAAATAACAGCAAGAAGACAATGAAGTAGCTAGAGACAGAAAGAGAACAAATCAGGTTGAAGCTCTGAGACTGTCAACAGGACAAGAAGGCTTCATATAACCAGAGATGAATGAAATAAGAGTAAGAATGCATTAACTGATTCTTCTGTCTGAAACCGAAATGTAATGTTGTATATCTAAGAAACTAATGGAAAGAAAGCAGGGACAAGCCTGAGATACCCATGTAATTACATTCAACAGAGAAAAACATTGTTTCTGAAAAGCTGATAACTTGATCAATGCCTTTAGCTCCCACTTTGAGACACTAAAAACCACTAAACATCCGTGATCAAGTAGAAGAAAATCTCCAGGAGACATCAACAAAGAACAGAAACAGAATTACAGATATAATTAAAATTCAGTATTATTGCTGGAAATGGAATAGAAAAAAATAATCTTCTGACGGAAAATTCATAAAATTTTCATCACAGTTTTATGACACGCAACAATCTAGTAACATGACCCTTTATTCTGACTAGTCTTACATCAAAAATTGTAACGCTCTTAAAGATGGATTTATAAAGCTGACTAACATGACTTCATAGTAATTTAAACAAGTAATACACGTTTTTCATAATCCTGATGTCACATACACAAATATATATAAGGATATGCATGATCAGATGCATATTTTTTTACTTTTTCTTTCTCTCTGGCAAAAAGTTACTCAAATCAATGAAGTCATTTGTGAATTAATAATCTTACTGTGGCCCCATATGGACACATTTCAGTACTATGCTGAGTACAGAAATACCCATAAGCTATGTCTGGACACAGGCTATCTGCCTGAATCAGCTATTGCCCGCCTCACCACAAAAGGGTGGCCATTCAATGTTAAGGCCACACAGACTTTTCATGACACACAGAACCCACCTAGTTCATCACCTGTATGAACAGTGAAGGGATCTCCATTCTCTTGGTATCAACACACAAGAGATGCTAGCTGAGCTTGTTGGGGCTTTTGTGATGGATCGCCTGTGGGGAGGAGGTTCCACCAAGTTGTGCAAATTTCTGTCATGCCAAGACTCATCTCATTACTCCAAAATATGAGACCAAGGTTGCATGATAATACTTACCATAAAGAGATTTGTGAGAACATAATATTTATGTTTTGACTGACCTTTTGTTCTATGACTCAAAAGCATAATATTATGAAGTGCACCCTACCAGTTGTGTGGAAGCTAGGGCCATTAGCTTAAAGAAAGTGTAAAAAACAAAGCCAAAAACCAACCAAAAACCACCACCAAAACAAACCAAACCCATGACAAACCCCACCAAAAAAACCCCTGCCAAACATACTGAAGGTATGATGTTAGATAATTTGAAGTCAAACTATTAATAGAAGTGCTAGTGTGCCACTGAAAATAATGATGAGGTGACAAGATCTCTATAAACCTATTCAAAATGAGCTCTACTTTCTCCTACTCCTTACAGTTTTTTAACTGAAGCTTCTGCTGGTACATTGTTATCTTTGGAGACCACCTGTTTCACATTGCTGTCTAATAAGTATACTTTCAGAGCCTGGTGGCTTAAAGGACAAGTTGACTGCTTGCTAAACAGAATCTTTTTTTTCCAACTGTCTCAATTTTACATTAATGCACTGAGGTGACAAAATGATTTGCCATATTATCAAAATGCCCAGCTTATTTGTTGCAACACAACCATTTTTCTCCTCCAGAACTGCTGTTCAGTTGCAGTACAATTAATGGGCACAGCAGACAGACAGCTTAGTGAAAAATGTGCCAGTAAGCTGCCTACCAGCCCTGTGGTGGTGTTTGCTTTTACAGTAGTCAAGCTTCTGACATATCCAGGGAAGACAACTGACTGCTGAGGGCAATGCTAAAGCAGGGTTGAAGAACAAAGAGAAGTCAATGTGCTCCCAACAAAAAGCTGCATATAGTACCCTCTGACCATCCAACTACCTGTGGTACAGAGGGAATCATCAACAGGCAGAGAACTCATTTTAGAAGTTTCTTAAAGTTGATGCCAAGTTTCTGGTAGCACAGGACAGTAGCTCTGCATTTCAGAGCTGGAGGATTGCAGCCCTCAGTCCTTCATTTTGCGCCTTCAGAACTGTACTAGTTTTTCTAAAAGGGACATTTTTAATCTGTGTAAAAGAAGAACAATTTTAATATGGTTCATTGCCATCTGTGATTACTGGATTTGCAAGACCAAAAAATGTCTCTGCTAGATGGTCAATTTCATGCAGACCATGTCAACAAGACCAAATGTCCCAAGTCATTATGGATGGGACAAAAGCTACCATGTGTCCTCATTTTCAGTGATGACTCATCTAAAGGAGCAAGACTGAAAAGGCCTTTCCCATGGAATTGTTTTCTATAAGCTGCACAATGGCAAACAGCAGAACCTGAGTGACCCAAGAAGAGCTGCAAGTCGATAGTGGTGCTTACATTTCATTTTGCAAGACAACATCAAAAAAAAAAAAAAAGTTACCTGCATGTGGCATCTTGACAACATGACTTCAGGTAAAAAACCCCAAACCATAAATGTTTCAGAAAAAAAATCAGACATCTAAATAGGAAACACTGAATGAAAACCACGCCTTCATTAGTTTTCAAATCTCTGATAAGTTTAAAGTGCTTTTGTGAGTGGAGCTGACCTTTAACATCTGTACTGACTTCCAAAGTGGCTAAATTTAAAAGAAAACAACATGCCAACATTGCTATACTTCACATCAACTACATTTCAACCTCAAAATATTTGAGAACCTTCTTGACTGCCTAGCCACTACTACATTTTTGCCTGAAAGCACTTTCAACACCCTTGAAAGGAAAACATGTCATATGAGATTCATGAAAATTCTGATACTTCTCATCTCTGTAGTCTTAACAAGAACATGTGAGAGAAATAGACTAGGATTCTGTCAATAAAACATATACATGAAACTGTCTCCCAAGCAGAAACTGCCCATCACATAGATTTTAAAGTATACATTTTTAATGGATAGAGTACTCCACGGATATTTTTCTACTTTTTTATTTCACAGTAAACTAAATACATCATTTACTACAGAAAATCCACATTTTACCATTCTTCTCTGGTCTGCATAGAACATAATTAGACCTATAGGAATAACTGGATAATTATACTGGTATCATGTTTCAATGTCCCTCTTTTAAGATGGACAGATACTACTTGTGGTCCATTTGCTTTTCCAGCAAAATTGTGTTTTCTCAATAAACAACAGTGATGACAGAATAAATCTCACACAGCTAGCAGTGAAAACAGCATGTCTCAAATAATGAAATGTCCCCAAATACTCCTTCCAAATGTCTCCTTCTTGATAAGAAATACTTGAGTTACTCTTCATGTAGTGTAAAACCAGCTGTATGCCTCATAAATACCTGGCCCTGTTCCCTCTCCTCACAATGCAAATAGATGAAAAATATATTTTTAAAAATTGAAAGAAATGCACTTGCAGGGCTAGATTTTAAAGCCCTTTGAGTTCTGAGAAGTACCAGAGGATGTAAGCTGCTCCACCAAACTTTTTCGCTATTTATTGAGTAAATATATATGAAGTAATGCCAAATATTATTCCTTGGACATTTTCACAGCTGAATGCACAACCTTCTCATCTATGTGTTATCAGAAGCTCATGTTCATAGTAGAAGCTGGAATTAACAACAAAAAAAATAGTCATAAAAGCTACAGCTGAAGAAGTGTCAAAAAAAATGCTTTTAAAAACTCAAAAACTTTCCTTAAACATAAATTTTTATGTACATAATCAAGGTGCTGGCTGGCTGTTTACAGGCAATGCAAGCATGTGTCCTCCACAGTAAAAAAATGGCTTCTTTTTCACATCACTTTTTAAAAGAAGTCAATAATTTTGTAGGATGGCTGAGAACAAAACTTGTTTCAAAGAAGGCCTGAAGACCTTTTTCCTGAAATTGTGGACACAGATTTTTGTAACCAAGGTAACACTCTGACCTAACCACTTTCTGACACTTGAAGCCATGTACAGCTCAGGGCTGCTAAGGTGGAGAAAATGAAGCAGTGATCACAGGTAGGAGTGTATGATTTAGACAGGGATGCAGGTGTACAGTTCATGCAATAATTGGCCTGGTCATTAAGGAGGTCTGAAAATCTCCAGGTCTAACGGCTTACAGAAAACCTCTCAGGAAATAAATGCAGGCCATCAGTTAAGAAACACAATTTTGCCCTTAAAATACTGGTTGTAATGCATTTTGTGAGAGAGGTGGAAATTGGAGGGTAGGAATCTGAAAGTAAAATGCAGTAAAAAATAATGGGCTTATAGAAATTGATTTTGTTGCATCATTAAGTCATTGCCAAATTACATCTTGTATTTGGCTTCACTGCAACACACTACTGAGATCTATGAAATCACACATCTACTGCCATTCAGCTCAGGATATAACAATCATGCAGCTGGCTCACTCTAATTTATAAACTCTTAAATTAATAAACATTATTTCTTTTAAGAAACAATATGATAATATCTCAATCTTAGCAAGCCAGTTATGTCCTTTGATTCTTAAAACAGACACCATTCAAATTGTCTTCAATAGCCTTCAGACTCTGCTCTCAGATGTGCAGGCACGTCCCAGACTGCCACATGCAGCAGCTTGAAACCAAAAGTCACCATTTCTACTTGAGCAAATAGCTACAAAAGGATTTTTCAAGGTAAGCGGCCCCAAGCAGCAAGGGTCATGATGCAGTTTTACAAGGTCTGGCTTTCTTTTTTCAGGTTGGTTAAAAGCAGAGTTATAGGCTATACTTCAGCTCGAACAGATTTTGCAGTACAGTAACGGGTGAAGTTAAAACACTTCTAACAGGAATTGCAGGGCAGACCCTGCCTGCTAAGTTAAACCAACCTTGTTTCTGGCAACACAAGGCGGCTTTGAACTCACTAACACTTGAAGGAGGAGCAGCACTCACAGCGATGGCCCTAACCCCACGTCTACTCATCCCACGGTTTTTAAGAGCTGAGATCAGGACTGGTTGGTGAGGCAAGAGTGAGAACTGTACATGATTCTGGCTACCTTATAATTCCCTGGACACACACAACAAGCTGCTTTTCCAGACTAAACTAGGAGCCTATTTCATTGTCACTATCAAAATAACACACATAACATGTGAAATTACCACTATACTTCGGGAGAGTGGTATAGTAATAAAATAAAAGCTCTGTCTAGAATAGTCACAGCAATGTACTGGAACATGATGAATCTGTTCAAAATAAATGAAAATGAAACACATGAAGACAAATACCTAGTTTTGAGGAAAACTTTCCAAGAAAACAACAAAAACCATTTTCTATTTGTTCCATTTTTCATGATACATAGTTAAACCAATGTTTTGTCACAAAACTATCAGTTCAAGATTTAGGAAGGAAAAAGAAAAAAACTCTGACAAATTCTTTCCCAAGACTTACTTAAAAAGCAAACTATACTCCTAAATTATTCTTTTCCACTGCTCGTACCTGGAACCATCTCCTCAGGAACAAGCACATGCATGAAAAACCTTGAAGGCTGGGGATGTCAAAGCCAAATGACAACACTGACAGAAGGAAGGGGAAAGGATGTGAATAGAGACAAGGCCAAAATTGTGAGGAAAAGTGAGAAGCGAGTGAAGAAACATAGGTCCCACTTCAGTACTGACAAAGATCCATGGAAACCTATTTATTTCAGTGGCCTCCGCTTCAGAAATCAGACTGATATCAATCTGAACTATTTGCAAGGGTAATGAATTTAGCAAGGACTGGCTTGAGACAAGGTTGTTGCCAAGGAAGGAATGATGTTATAATGAAGAAGCTGGCAATGGACAAGTGATTTTTCATAATGTGACTCAGACAACAGTTGCAGGCACTCTGTTTTCCAGCTGTTGAACATGCAATTCACGTAGCAGCATTTGCTTCTCTTAAAACTTTTCTAGAGTCAGAGGAGGACAGTCATCACATTCACATTGCAGCACAGTTGAGATACTAAGAAAATCTGTATTCCTTATACTGTCTGTTAGAGATGCTAACAAAATTCCTGGTGCAGACATTTCCTCTGACATTGGCAGATCCCAAATAGGGAAATTAGAATACTTTATCTGAAGTACTAAACATAAAAAGGTTTGCATGGTTTGGTTCATGTGCTTTCCATACTCTCCAGCAGCCTTTCTTCGGACACACAGATAGAAAATGGAAATTATGACTGATCAGTAGCTTTGTACACAACAAAGCAGACTCTTAATAGCAAGAGGAAGAGAAACTATATTTATTTTTTAATAATGTTGCTGGTAACATATAAAACTGACTAAATAGCCTCTTTCTAATGGAAGGCTGTGCCATCAGTAGGATGGTTCCAGTCTTTTTTAATGCTGCCTTCTTTTAGCTCACAAAGGATATTTCATGCTTTCTCATCACTGAGTACCAGTAGTGGGTCCCTGTGGGCTGATCTGGAACCATTTTAGGATGCAGTTTACTTTGTTAATTATATTTCTCCAGCAATAATTTCAGTGTTCACTTCTAAATCCTTCATTGATTTTAATTAAGCCTGCGCAAGCTTCCAAGCCTTTCTTGCAGATAAGAGAAGCTGCTTACTGCACAACAACCAAAAACTCCACACTCACTAATGCAGCTGGAAACCAAACCTACTGGTACTTGCAAGAATTGTTTTGGATATATTGTCAGTGTCCCAACAAATTAGTAAGCTTGACATGAAATAAAAGGGGAAGAAATAAGTTTTTCTTCCAAGATATTACAAGTTGCAAATTAGGACATTGTTTCAAGGTTTTAAATTTATCTTTTTCTTTTTTTTTTATTTTTTTTTTTTTTTAATTTTTTATTAATTAGTTCTTTGGATGATGGTTCTTAGGGTTATTTATTTATTTATTGGATCAAGTCTTTATAAGCATATCTATTCCATGTACTGCTGCATCATGTTAGAGATACTAAAGCTAATGTAATGCAATGCAGAGGTATTAGATTAAGTTGCAAAAGTAATATAGCATAAGTGCTTAACTGTTGTACTAACATTGTACTAGCTTAAATACCTTGCTATACATCATCATATGAGCTGTTGAAAATACTGTTTACGGTATTAAATTGCACAGCATAAAAGTGAAGAAAGTCTCCTTCATTGCTAGAAAAAAAAATATTAACTGGATAGGAGTGTCATCTAATCAGTTTTAAAAACACCATTTAGCTGAACTGACATAGCAGTTCATGAATTCTTCCAAATATCATATTTCTAATATCCTTTCCTGACAGAATTAAAGGCACTTTATCTATACACATGCAAAAAACCTGCCCATATTACTCTCTTCTTGTACTTAATACTACTAACGTAAGTGGAAAAAAATCCCCATAGACTGACACTTTACCTTTTGATTGTTGCTCTGCTACAGCTTGTCAATATACTGAGCTATTTCAAAGAGAAGCAGGAGTGTCTGCTGGTGCCACATACCATGGCAGAACATGGTTTTAGCAAAGCAGCTACCCTGAGTTGGAGAATTGCCCTGATTTGAAATATAGGCAATTGGGGAACCATCCTGCAGCAACATGCGAAGCTTTGTATCTTGAAAGGAAGACCCACCCTGTAGGAAGACCTGGATAGACTGGAAGAGTGGGCCAACAGGAAACTTATTAAATTCAACAAGGTGGGGAAACACAATCCAAGAGTGCAGCACAGGCTGGGATCTACCCATCTGCAAAGCAGCTCTGTGGAAAGGGACTTGGGGGTCCAGGTGGACAATGTGCTCAATATGAGTGAACAGTGACCTGCCAACTTCATGCTGGGCTGCATTAGCAAGGGCATCATCAGAAAAGTCATTATCGCGCTCTACTGAGGGCTCGTCAGACCACACCTGGAATACTGTGTTCAGTTTTGCTCCCTGTTATGCAAAATAAGATGTGGACAGGCTAAAGAGGGTCCACAGAAGGGCCACAAATATGATCAAAGGACTGAGAAGCCATCATGTGAGGAAAGGCTGAGAGAACTGGGCTGTCTTCAGCCTTGAGAAAAGAAAGCTTAGGGGAGGACTCATCACCATGTTCCACTGTTTAAAAGGTGGCTACAAAGAAGGTGATGACTCCCTCCCCCTTTTATTTTGTACAGGGAGTCACATGGAAAGATGAGAGGCAATTTGTATAACTTAGTCCTGGGGAGATTCTGATTGGACAAAAGAAGGAATGTTTTCATGATGAGAACAATCAGCCATTGAAATAATCTCCTCAGGGAAGTAGTGGATTCCCCAACGCTGGACACCTTTTAAGATTCAGCTGGACAAGGTGCTGGGCCAATTTGTGTAGATCGTGCTTTTATCACGAAAGGTTAGACCAGATGATCATTGTGGTCCCTTCTAACCTGGTATTCTATGATTCTGTGATTCTATGATTTTGTTTTGATAGCAGTAGGATTAGAATATAGTTTCTGTGATCAATTATTTTAACAGTAATTTCTTAAGGAAGCCAAATGATCAGTCAGCGCAGGAGTCTGTAGATTTCAGCAGAAAGATGAGGAACAATTTGAATTTCATAAGTGTTTTAGGAATAAGAACATCAACTTGTGATCTTTACAGATATAGATGATGACATGTGAAGGAAATGAAGGCCTTAGTTACCCTGGCTGTTACAAGTAAATAGCAATGGTACATGGTGCTATGGTACCAGACAGCTGTAGCATTGCATAATGTACAGGATTCCACATCCAGAATTTTAATACTGCATTTACAGCAGCCTAATTTGAAACCTAAAACAAGTTCCCCTTAAAGATGAAAGGGAAGAGCCTTCACTGTGATGCACACGGGATCAACTTACAGAAAAGCTTTCAATAGCCCTTTGCACTTAAATTGATATCATTGGGCAGACAACACATAAAAATACAAACAAGCAAAAAAAATCCCCAAACCAAACAACACAAAACTAACAACAAAACCAAAGCAAAATAAAAAACAAACCAGTAAAAACTTACTTGATAGGCAACAAAGCTTTTGCCAAAATTAGGCATTAACTTCTTGGAAAAGGCCATGCCTTGATTATATTTGGACAGAGCAGTCCTTCTGTTTAATAATTAATAGTGACTCTGAGCTGAAATTTCAACACATTGCCTAGCCTGATTAGTCTCTAAATGCTCTATGCTTTGAAAGATTTAATTTTTAATAAATGTTTGTAAATAAACTGCCAGTATGTTTTTTTATTTTGACTTTATGAAATAGATATATACAAGTACTATTTTACAAACGTTGGAAGCTTTATGGACTGAAAACATTTCATTAGGCCCAGAACTTTCACACTAATACACATTTTTATGAAGCAGTGCCTTATAAAAACAAAAGACCTGTTTCACACTCTTTATCAGGAATTTCTTTTTTTAATTAGAAACTAAATGTATTATCAATTTTCCCCATCATCTTTCTGTTGCCTAATTTTGGTTTGGGAATGATTTTTTGTTTTTCTCAGTAAATGACTTTTCAACCGGGGTTTGCAGAGTTCAGTTATTCAAACGTTTACATTGAGATTAGGACCTAAAATTGTGGTATAAGGTAGGAAAGACAAAATAAAATGACATAAAATGTTATGAGACTGGACATACATAGCAACTTTTATAAACTCAATTGGTAGAAAGGCAGAAATGGAATGAAGTTTATTTTTTAACATGAAAGCATGCAGCAAACCAAATAAACATTATATTTTGTAGGAGGTATAGAAAATAAAGACTCGTCATCCGTTACAAATCTTTGCTATGGTGCAAAACCACAATATTATTGAAACTATGCAATGCTACTATAAAGGCTGAACACAAGATACACTCCTACTAAAAAATTCTACAATAAAAAGTGATGGATCCATCTTAGACATAGGTTATACTCAACAGCTTCCAGTGCTCAGTTTCTGGCTATTTTGAAGGCTCTTTGCCTTAACATTAAGCCACTTACTTTATTATTAAGTGTCTGATCTGCAAAATTATTTAAGTGTTTGTTTGGCATTACATGAGGAAAATGGTTTGGCTGGTTATATGTTATTGTATAAAACAGAACCTTACAGACACGTGGTCATTTTACATCCTGTTTGTTACCGTGTCAGTGCAGCTACTGCCCATAAGTCTCACAGTCAAAGTTGGCAAATGCTTTTCTATACAACAGTCAGGGTGATGTCAAGGCATACGGACTTTTTAGTTGTTTTTTTCTGTTTGTTTTTCACAAAGCTTATCATTCTTTTTGTCCTAAGTGTTTCTGATTGAATTTGTAAAGATAAAGCATAAGGGCAGGAGCAGAAAGAGCTGTGAGAGTTCACTGATGGAAGGCAAGACAAAATAAAGTTTCAAGGGAAAGCTAATAGAAGGGGGATCCAGTTACAGAAACAGGAGTTCCAGAAGGGACACTTGGCACAGGAATCATAGGAAAAGAAAGCTTTACAGGTAAAAAATAATTTTAAGAGCTGTGCAGCAACACAGGACATCAGAATGGAGGATATAAATAGAAGGCAATTGTGTGAGCTGGTATTTACCAGTCAACAGCAGACCTCTACAGTCCTTACAGATCAAGTAACCAATGGGTGATGATAAGCAAAATCCCCTGCAACTGACACAGGGTGGCTGGAGTTGCTGATTTTGGCTAGAAGCACCATGCTTGACTCTGCTTTATATCACCTTTGCCATTTAACAGATGTTGACTATAGGGTAATTTTTGTTATCAAAGAGGTATCTTCATTAAGCAATGAGTACACCTCTCTCTGGCTCCTGTGCTGAAGAGGCCAGAGCAGCAGCAACAACCAGAAAAGCCTCACTGAGGTTTCTGTCAGGACCCAAGAAGATGTTCCATGCAGGACACTGATACTCCAGAGAACAAACTTCACTCATCCACTAGTTCTGAAAATCTAAGAAAGTAAATTTATGAGATGTGGGGAAAATGCACGTGAACATAATTCTCCTCTAAGGACTGGATATCTCAAAATGTTTGAAGAGCCGAGGCTTATTCCAGGCTGAAAGTTTACAGCTACCCTCACTCTTAACAATCTCAGATCCTAACCCTGTATGGATCCTTCTCTTTCCATAGCGCTACTAAGCTAGGCAGACAGATTTCCCTCCTGCTCAGAGGTAGTGCTCTGTGTGCTAACAGAAAAAAAATAGAGCTCAGACAGTGCAACATCAGGCTTTATTCCTTTCAGCACAGCATACACTTTCTTCCTTCATTGGTCCCATTTCTCTGAAAGTCCTGAAAAATGTGATGCAAATTTACATTATGATCCTCTGTACCAGTATTTATTTTCATAATATCACTCCTGGTGTATTGAAAACAGTACAATTAAACATAACATAATCCTGTTTACATACTCATTGTCAAAAAGGGAATTCCAAATATATTATCTCTGCATAGAACTTAAACTTTTAAACAGCTAATCAGCTAGCTATCTAACCCAAGACTTTTTGTCTCCGTTACTTTCCCACAAGCTATATGCACACTAATAAAGAGTTTGACACTGGAATAAGTGTGATTCTTTCTTCTGAGAATACTAAATGACTTTAAATCAGTCATCCTGACTGGTCAGTGTTTTGAAATCTTGCCCAGCTACCTTGCAGCTGCTCATAAACACAGGTTCCATTACCATCAGGTTTCAGTGGAAAATTTATTTCAATGCCTTCAATGTCTATGATTTAATCTTGAGTCAATAGTAGATAAAACAGTTGTGGTTTTGATGAAAAGCTGTGTCTATCTTATATGCACAAAGACCTCACTCTTTAATAAGTACAAATCATCCTAAGCATATGATCTGACCTTAGGAAGTAAGATAATCATAAAAAGAGTTCTTGATTTCAGTTTTATAAAATAACCAACTTTAATTTGATGACAGTGGGATTTAATATTGATGTGCCTTTTTATTTCTTTGTTTGGTACTCCATCAACAATGGTAGAAATGCTCAGGCAGCACTGCCACCATAAGAATTATCATAGAACCGTTTAGGTTAGAAAAGATGTGGCAGTTGCACACCTCCCCTCTCCCCCCACCCCCCACTGTCCTTTGATATGGAAGGTGAAGGCACATCCCCCTCTCCCTCAACATATCTCCCCACCCTGCCTCTCCTGCAATGGGGTTACACAGCTTATTTTGTTTGATCCCAGAGCTCGTTGGCCAGGGTCTTTAAGAGAGAAGAGGAGACGGCGCAGAGGCACCAAGGAGCTGAGAAGTTTCTGGGCTCCTACAGCTAGAGTGTGGGGGGTGCTGGGAAATTTTGGGGCACCCCACAGCCAGAGTGGGGGAGCAGAGAAGCTTCTGTCAGCCAGATCTGACAAGAGTATAAAAAACGGGGCTCCTGTCGAGGCATCTTTGTGTGTGTGTCCTCTCAGAGCAGTGGGCCAAATGCAGCCAAGAGACCCTCCCCTTAGGCCAGATTGCCACCTAAGTAACCTCCAGGGGCTGGCGCTGCTTCACCGCACCATGTGAGTGAGTGATAACTTAATAACTCCATGCTAAAATAAGTAAGCGTATTTCCTCGCCAGGTAAGCGAATGTATTAAATAATTCCATGCTTAAATATAAGCATGTGTATTTTTCCTGGAGTCAGGGACGGCTCTGGTGTTGTTTTTTGTGAGCCACATGTATGCACACTGTGGATCTCTATTGTTATTATTTGCTGCACTCCAATAATTTCCTCAACTGATATTCGAACCTGTATTTATATTACTGGAGTGGTAACTGATTGCATAACCTCTGTTTCTTATCAGTTAATTTGCTGCAGCTTTTTGATGAGAATAAAAGTTTGGTTTGGACCTTGTTGTCCGCCTGAAACTAACTTCGTGGTGCCTCTGTGACAAAAGACCCTTGAGATCACCAAGGCCAACTGTTAACCTAGCACTGCCAGGTCCAACTCTAAAACATGTCCCTAAGTGTCACATGTACAGGTCTTTCAAACACCTGCAGCGACGGTGACTCAACCACTTCCCTGGGCAGCTTGTTCCAATGCTTGACAACCTTTCAGTGAAGAAATATTACCTAATATCCAATCTAAACCTCATGTCAAGCAACTTGAGACCATTTGGCTCTTGTCCTACTGCTTGTTACTTGGAAAAAGAGACCAGCACCCACCTCTCTACAACCTCCTTTCAGGTAGTTGTAGAGAGCGATAAGGTTTCCCCTCAGCCTCCTTTTCTCCAGGATAAACAGCCCCAGTTCCTTCAACTGCTTCTCATCAGACTTGAGCTCAAGACCCCTCACCAGCTTCATTGCCCTTCTCTGAACTCTCTCCACCACCTCAACATCTTTCTTGTCATGAGGGGCCCAAAACTGGAAACAGTATTTGAGGTGCAGCCTTACCAGTGCCCCATACAGAGGGGCAATCATTTCCCTAGTCCTGCTGGCCACACTATTTCTGATATAAGCCAGGATGCTGTTGGTCTTCTTGGCCAACTGGGCACACTGCTGACTCATATTCAGCCAGCTATAAAATTATTTCAAGTAGTTCCTCCATCTGCTGCTCAGGAATGTTCCTCTACTGAAGGATGAGTTATCAAATATGATATCACCAGATTTTAATACGGTCTTTACTAATTCAACTGCTTGCTCCAACTTCAGCATCACTATACGTGACTGAATCCCTATCCTCAGATAAATGCCAGAAACTCATTACAGGGTGACTGGGAGTCATTACCTCAATTGTCTTGAGCTGGAATAGCCTACAGCTCAGCTGACATATGTCAGTGCTTTGTGTCCACTGTTTGCTGTGGAAGTGTCTGACAGTTTCTCTAGTTTCCAGATCTCTGAGCAGTAAGCTACAGCAATGAGGTAATACATGGCTTGCTTTTTAAAGGCCCACCCCTACTGTGCTTCAAAACATATTGCAGATTTTTGTTGGCTTCTACTGCTGTACTCCCCATACACTCTCATCAGCCCTCTAATATTCCTCATTGTATTTGGCCAATACATGTTGTCTTTGGCATTCCAGGTTGTTTCAAATATCCCAAGTATTTTATTTTCAGTGCTATTTTTTTTTCCTACAAGACGCCATTTTAGCTATCTTTTCACTGGTTTAGCAGTTGTAAGCTTTCCTTGTAATTCTTATATAAGATTCTACATATGCAGAACATTTTTGACTCATGTTTTTTCTCTGTAATAACATCGAGTTCCATTTTTTCCTGACTTGTATTTGTGCATTTACTATTGCATGGGGTAAGTGGACACTTCTGGAGCCTTCTTCATGATAGCTGGTAAACTGTTTTAATAGTCAAGTCAGTCAGCTTCATAAATCTAAAAATGTAAACATCTGTATATGAGTTGATCACACAATTTCCTTTTTGTAGCAATATATATATATACACATTGATATATAGAGAGAATTAGACACAGGATGCAATTCATCCAACCTACTCTAAACATCTACCTTCTAGTGTTCAAAGGCTCTGCTAAATATATCGATAACATCTCTACTCACTGCATATGAGTTTAGGCTGACAAATGTGGATACAGATGTTGGCACAGTTGGATGAATTGTGTCCTTTGTAATTTTTTTTTTTTTTTTTTAACTTGTAAATTTGCTTGCAGGCTATACCCATGACTGTAGCTCATTTCAGACTCTGTGCACTTTCACTGCCCAGTGTCCCTTCCAGCAGTACCAGTGATCAACTCATCATGAATCAGCTAAGCTTTCACAAAGCAATGACCATGTTGCTCAGTCCCCTTTTGCTTTCCTTCACCAAATATTAATCTCCTGTTTCTCTGTTACTTTTTACTTCTTGATAGCATACATTTTATTCAACTTGAATTTTTCATGGGATGTCCAGGCAGCTACTGACATGTTTAGAAGGGACTGGAGCAGATAGTGATCTTTGCCTACTAGAGGTCACCAGGTGGTTGCCCTTAACTTTTTCAATTTATAATCTATCCCCCTACAATTCCGTGGTTTTCCTAGTGCAACTTTCTTACTATTAAGTATGCTGATTTAAATATTTTTCCATACAGAAGCCTGCCACAGTTATTTGCTCTGTATTCTTCTGTCATTTCCAAAGTATTCTTGTTTCACATACCTGCAGAAATGCACTCATTTCCAACATAATAAGCTGCATGTTAAAGAGAGCAGCAAAGAGGTATAACATTGAAGCTTCATCTTTTCATTCACACCTGTTTATTATTTTCTTCTTGTGCCACTCATCTGTGCTCATCAACACCAGTACAACAGCTTCCCCACTGGGACCTACTACTGAAATTGCTGACCTATTAAATGGCTATTAGTTATCTTCATAGTAGTGACCTCCAGCTTGATTCCTCCCTCCCATCCATTTGTCCTGCAGCTTTCCTTCCCTCTAGATTTTCTGGGATAATGCCACCTCCTTGCTATAATCCAGTGCTCTCTGCCAATTTTTCGTGGTTTAACCACAGTTGGCAACTAAGCCCCAGGCAAGCACTCCCTCTGCTCCCTGTGGGACGGGGTACAGAACTGGAGAATCAAAGTGAGAAATCTCATGGGTTAAGATAAGAACAGTTTAATATTTGAAATAAAATAATAATAATAACAACAATAAAAGAATACAAAAAAACCAAGTGATGCACTATGTAATTGTTCACTGCCTGCTGACTGATTACAGTTCCTGAGCAGTAGCCCCTCAGCTAACTTTTCACTAGTTTATAGACTGAGAATACACGTCATATGGTATGGACTATCCCTTTAGCCTGTTTGGATCAGCTGTCCTGCTCTGTCCCCTCACAGCTTCTTGTGCACCTCCTCGCTGGCAGAGCATGGGAAGCTGAAAAATCCATGACTTAGTATAAACACTTCTTAGGAACAACTAAAATATCAGTTTATTATCAACATTATTTTCATACTAAATCCAAGGAGCTCCTAGGAAGAAAATAAAATCTATCCCAGCTGAAATCAGGACACAGTTGAAGCCACATCCAGCTATATTCTACCTTTTCAGTGTATAAATTTCTTTCAGCTTCTTTACCTCACAGGGCTCATGGCTCCTTAATTCACCACTGCAATTCCAACAAAGAACCCCTTCCTCCAATTCATCCTGTCCCCTAATCATTGGCATCTTCTTGTCCTGGTACAGTCCACCCAGTTGGGGTCTACACATTCATCTCCTAGAGGGAACTAAGCTGCAACCTTCTAATGCCCTTCATCACTTTCTCTCCTAGATTCAGATCTTATTTTCTCCCTTTGAACTTGGAAATCGGTAGTTACCTGCCTGAGTTAAGACAGAGTGAAAAATTAACCAGAGACTTCAGGATTTAGCTGACAGACCTAATTTCCATTTTTACTTTGCTGAAAGTAATTACTCTTACATTTTGGGGACTAACATTCAAGTAGTAACAGTTTATTTCAATTCTGTAAATTTCATTTCAGTAATGATATCATAACTAACTGAAATGAATTTGCTAGCAAAACATTCACATGTACAGTCATAATCATAGAATCACAGGATCATAGAATACCAGGTTGGAAGGGAACCACAAGGATCCTCTGTTCCAGCCTTTCTTGGCAAAGTCAGCGTGGTAATACTTGCATTCACTTCTGTTTTGCAAACCAGTGATTGGCTTTGGGAATAAATCATGATGAATCGTTCAAAGTAAACAACGTCAATATCAGAAAACTCTAGCATGACAGAATTTTTTGGCTCAATCTAGAAAGATTCACCAGCAGTAGAGAAAATCTAACAGAAACAGGTTTTGCACAACAAAACAAAAATCACAATTAAATCCAAGCTGATAAGTTCCTTATAACAAAACTGTAAAATTTTTCATTGATGCACACATGGTTTCTTTATAATGACAATTCCTGAAACACTGACTAAATCAAAGGTTATATTGAGTGGCAGGGTCATCTAATCTGTTTTGGAGCTTCCAGATGTTGCTCTGCCAGAAAAAAAAAAAAAAAAAAAAGGGCAAAGGGGAAGCAAATAAACGTTCGAGTAAGGGAAAATTATTGCCATCATATACTTATGGATTCCTCAAATAGGAGTTAGCAGCAGATTAACTCCAAGTTTTACACGTGTATTTGAGGAAGAGTTTTGCTTTATTTTCAGCTGTACAAATACTTCGATAATATTCTAAACACCTTTTCTATGCATTCACTGCAATTTCCACTACTGCCTGCTTCCTGCTACAGACAAAACAATGAGAGGACAGAGGACAGAAGAAATCTCATCTCAGCCCCAGCAAACAGGTATTCTGCGCGACTGCTGTGGAGTTCACTACCTTAATGGGGTCAGACAGACTGGGGCTCCAGCAAACAAAGTGATAGTGACTGGAAGGATGAAGGGCTTGGCTTTGCTTTGCTACCTATATGGGGCTCATGCTAACATGATACGCTCCTGGTTTCCATAATCTAGTTTCCTACTGCAGTTTCCTGCACAAAGTCTGTTGAAATATTTCTGGGGCTCTCTGTCACCATAAGTTACCAGTGCCTACAGGGATGGTATTTCTCATTCTGTTGTCGCCACTGTGTATAGAAGAGGAGTTGGAGCAAGAGCCAGGACAACATTAATCTCTGTAAAAGCTGATGCACAGACTTCTACCCAGAAGCCTACAATCTGGATGTGAGTACTGCATGGGTCAAGCAAGAAGTTTTTGGCTCCTGACTTCAATCCTGTTTACCTAGGATGCCTTGTGAAGCCACCCTTGGACAAATATTGAAGAATTTCTATGTTGTCAGCCCCATACAATAACCTGATAACCAGATTTACCTGCAGTGCAAGCTCTTAGCTACATTTAGCTGGTATCTTTATCTCTGAAAACTCTACCAGTGTATTCAGTGCTAACTACTCTTACTACATGCACACTATATGGGCAAGATAACTACAATATGAATAGTAATAACTAAACTTTCCTAAAGATTTTAGGGAAAAAATACGAAAAAAAAGTGAAATAGTGTTTAACATAGATATGACTGATAGAATAATACATTCTTTTTCTGTCAACTCTAGAAAAAAACGATACCTCAATCTTGGTTGCCTAGAGGTAAATTCAAGAAGACTGTATAGGCTTATTAAAGTCAATGTGAGGATGATAAAATTATAATCAAAGATGTACCAGCAGAATGTTGCTGAACTCATCCTAGTTCAAAAGACAACAGCACAAACCACTGCAAGAAAACAGTGTAAACTTACATCAGTTCAAGATCTATCTCTGAATCTAACTTGCAATATTTATATGGTACACTACCTATAAAAATATTATTGCTATTGAAATAGAGAAAAAAAATACCTTCAAAGAAAATACATATTTAAAAAAAACCCCAAAAAACAACAAAACAAACAACAATTTGAAAATACTATGAAGGATTCCCTAATAAAATACCAGAAGTCTACCCAAGCGAAGTTGCCTGCACTGTCCAATAAAATCTGTCAGACTTAAGGTTTGCTGTTTCCCTTGCTGCTTCCAAATATCTATAGTTAAATGTGAAAATCAAATATGTTTTATCTTCCTAAGCAGCTTGGTTGTACTACATGTTCTTGATTTACAGGTGATGTAAAATCATATTCAGTTATTCCATTAAAAGAACAGAAACTGAAACTACTTTAAGACCCCTCATGTCCTCTATAATTCAAGCCATCAGGAGAAATCTAGGACCCCCATGAGAAAGGTGGTGTTGCTGCCTGGAGAGCTGTAGCACAGGGAGGGTTTTCCCAGCTCCACAGTTACCAAGCTCCAGTGGGGATACCAGCGACAGCCACCAAAACAGACTTCATGAGCTTCGCTCTCTGACATTCACAACGTGACTCACTAACTCATGAGTGGTTTATTACAGAAATAACTGCACTTGTGGCCTGGAGAGCACAAACTTTGGAAAGGTTCATAACAAAAAAAAAAAAACCCACATAAACCCTCGTCTGCTTCTTGTGTTATCTACTATTAACAAAGCTTTGAGAGCTCTCCAGAGAGTGGAAGGAGAGAGATGCCCATATCCCAAAGACCCACGAATTACTAATTAGGTTAATAATATGACAAACTGTCTTACCTCCTAGTTATGAATTGAATAGCCTGATCACATATAAGCTAAGGTCAACAGTGAATAAAGCCCTCAAACTAGTTATTTTCACTCCCTGTTCTTACTTTCCTTAGCCAAACACAATCAGATCAGCAAAACCATTTGGAAGAGGAAATAAACATTTATTAAACTGAATAAAAAGTTGACTTCTATACATCAGCGATTTCAAAGTCATGTTAAGTAACTTGGAAACCCTACCATGCCATAACACAACCTCCCTGAAGAATGGCAGAAACCATTTGTGTAGACATTTTTATTGTGACAGAGATTTAATGTGCCATTGTCCTCAACTTTCCTTTTAATAAGGTTATTTAATTTATGATTTGGAGGTAAAAACAGTTTGTAGTGTTGTCATTAGCATAATTAATCATATCCCACTCTCCAGGAAGTGGACATTTGTCATGTGGGACTCCTATACACATTAACTCTGTCATTCTTTTGATCTCGGAATAACCTTTGGAGTTGTTCCAGATCTCTAATAATAGTAATGCCATTGTAAAATCTCAGTTACTAAGAAATAGCAGACTATACAGCATAAAAAGCACTTGGAACCTGTCTCTATCCTCTGTTGCTAGGCTATAAGCCAGACTGCAGCACCAATTACTTATGGTAATAAAATTTGCAAATATAGCCAAAGCAAAATATTTATCAGAGAGTTAGGACAGAAATAGATCTTTCTTTTCCTGCTAAATGGATGTAGGAGTCTTAAAGTTGTAGAAAAGTTTGCATCTTGTCCTGGATTGACAGGTTGCCTTAAAGTTACTGGGCTTTATCAAGATAGCATTTTTATAGTGTTTAGTGACTAGATTCTACTTGTTCACGATCAATTTTCAGGTTGAAAAGTGTCACATGAAAGAAGGAAGTATGTCTGTGCTAATGTCAGTGACCTATAGTAAAAGGACTGATGTTAAAGTCCTGTTTAGCTTGAAAGTAAACCATAGATTTATTGAAAGCAATATTATTTTATTTAGTAGAAGTGGAAGAAAAAAACAAACAAACAAACAAAAACCTCCCAAAACCAAACCAGAATTATCATTCAGTATTCCACTAATAGCAAGAGAAGAGACCGCTGCAGAGCTGCAGTGATTCTTAAATCCTCACATGCTTTAGAAAACAAACAAACCAACCAAACCAAAACACCTAAATTCCCCAAATGTTCTACACCAAAATAAAAAATGTTTCCATCACAATTTACTACTACACAGCTCTCCTTAGGAGCTTAACTTTACTCACAATTCTTTGGGGTGGAGAGGGGAGACTAATGACAGCAGCATTTTACTGACAGCAGTGGTAAAAATTCAGGGCTTCCATTAAAAGTGAAGGCCCAGCAGAGTGATCACAAGAGAATTACTTAGGGAAAGAGTCAACTTTTTAAGGAATCAAGTTCAGCACTAAGAATAATGGGACATTTCCAGAATGAACACTGTCCTCACTGCGGTTGTTTTAGCTGTGCAGCATTCATCCCACCCCATTCTTTCATGCTACAGAGACCATGCACTTGATTTTGGCACCCCATCAAATGCAACTCCTAAAGTGGGGGAATACAGAACTAGGCATCAATGATCAGGCACCAAAATGAAACTAAAAGCAAAGCAGAATAGAAATTAGACAAGTCTCAAAATTTCAGTCAGTAGTTCATGGCTCATCTGATCCAAATCAGCATCAAAATATTGCTGATCAAGAAGAGAAAACCCTTGTACTGAAGTTACCCCATAATGTTGCATCTTTTATCATTCTGACTGCAAAACAACCATTTAATGTCAGCGTTTATCCAACTTTGTCCATCTCTTGTATTCTTCTGGTTTGGTAGCAAAATGTAGATCATGATGCAGAGCATGACAAAAATATCTGTTCCAGCTCTTACTCTTGTTGAGACACCTGCTACAATTTTTCCCTAATATTTTTATCACAGCCTACATATTTAGATTTCATGTGGGACATGGGCATTCCCTAATCCTGGCCAGCTGGGCAGCCGTAGCATGAGGAGGAGAAACCTTGACCGGGACAGGTCAGAATCGGTCCCTGGTGATGGTAACCCCTACTTCTGTTTCCTTGTCCTCTAGGCAGAGTACCACCAGCCAGAGTTCATGAACTTGCTGGACATATTCGAAGACCAGAGGATGCTGTGGGTGTGTTCTCTGTGATGCTGTCATCTGCCTCCCTGTTTTCATTTTGTTGACCATTACTCCTCCTCCTTCTTTTTCTCATTTATTGTCTTCTCCATAATTTCATTTTTAACTCTGTTCTCCTCTTTGTCTTTCAAGGAGATGGAGCAGAAGGGGTCAATTGGTGTTCCTAGTGCAGGAGATTTGTGCAAGGAGAAGCCAGCAGCAGTGGGAGGGAAAGCCCCAACCACAAGCCACAGCCCAGAGTTACAAGACCAGGAGCCTGAGCTATGCTGTACCCCCAAATCTCAACCCACAGAGGCAGTAAGAGGAACACCACAGTATGGTTGCAGACACTGTACCACGCCAAAGCAGCACACTACTAGGGGTTTGTCTTACAGGTGACAAGTTATGTATTTCCAGCAGCACTTCTTATCTTTGGATAGTAAATCTTCTGCCCTCATGCAGACAAACTCCAAATTTCCCTCCTTGTTTTGGCACCAGCAGTAGCTCCACAAGCGCAACTGCTCCAGATGCACACACAGACAAAAGATTTCTAGGGGAAAAATACCTAAATAGAAAATGATTAATGTTACGAAGTCATATACACTGAGAGTTTTTTATAACAGTTCAACTTGAGCAGCTGGAGGTTTTTCATCATATTGATATTTTGCAATTTTCTTTTCATGGAAAGCAAAATTTCCTATATAAATGCTGCAGTTTATCTCTTGACATATATTGGGGCGGGGGGGAGGAAGTATTTTAAATAGCTGCAAGAAACTCTTCTCGTATTACTCAACATAAATGGTTAGAAAGCCACTTACCCCCAGTTGCCACAGTAATTTCACGTAGAAAATGACCATAAAATGGAAAATCGAAGGACAGATTCACTCTCTGAAAGGAACAACACCAGAAAATAAAATCAATATTGTGCAGAAAGGTAAGAGAAAACAAAATGAACAGTCCTTCCCTTCAAACACCTGTTTCATTGTTTTTTATAGCAAGCTGGAACCTTGCTATTCTTAATTTGGAATTGCCAATAGCTAACTGAAAACAATCCTGTATAGCACTTAAACACCAGAAAGCAGTGGATCTTTGTAACTGAAGACTTTAGAAAATAAAATACATCAACAGACACTATAACTTTGTCGTAAGAATGTCATTAATAACGATTCGTAGAGCTTTTCCTAAAAAACCTCTTCTAGACTCCTCCTTAAGAGGAGCCATCAATATTTAAGGCCTTAGCAATAACTAAGTTCTATATGATGGTCACTGCCTTGGCTACAGGTGGTTTTCTCCTCTACCAAATGCTCCTTCAAATTCAAGTGCTTTCCCTGACATCCTACTGCTATCTGGGTGCTTATCTGATGAAGGCTGGTCACTGGAAGGAAGGCAATTCCCCCATCAGTTCCACCTGACATTGGTTCCCAAACCTCTCTATGCTGTTAACTAGGAGCTGAAATGTTTTGTAAAGAAATATTCAACAGAAATATTAACAAATGCTACTTAAGGTACTTACTATAAAATAAAAAAGGAAAAAAAAAAATCTTTTTCCCCTCAGTGTGAGCCTACAGGTGACTGTTGTCTATCAGCTGAATTCACAACAGAGAACTGTAATTTGGAGACTCTTCACCTCACTAAGCTCTTCATAAAGCACCATTCAAATGCAAACTCATTTTCCCTCTCTGCCCATGGTTCTCTCCCACCTATTCCACTCCTTTCCCAAAGCTCACTGATTATTGTGGCCACCCATTACCATCACCTAGCGTGCCACCTGGTTCAACTCTGAACAAATTAGTAGCCATAACACAAAGGAGTGCTGAAAACTCAGTAAGGTCTTTTCACTGTTTAAATGTAATATCCCATTAAAAACGCATCACTTCCATAATGGCTCAAAGTCCAAACAGGAACTGGGTATGCAGCTCATTATTATCTGTTATTTAGGAGGAGTTACTAGAGTAAAAATTCGTATGAAGATGGGTTGTTGGTGACTGTCCCTCAATCCTAACCTTTGATGTCTCCACTTAAGAAAAGGTCCCTACATAAAAAAAAAACCCAAACAACACAAAACAAAAAAACCCACAACAAAACTAAACTAAAAACCCCACAAAACAACAACAAAAACCAAACAAACAAAAACCAAAAGCAACAACAAAAAACCAACAAAAATATTATTTTCCCTACCATTATTTCTATCCTGGCTTTATTATTATTTTCGGATTATATCCGAGTATTTGTTCTCTCATGAAGATTCATATTTACATCCACCAGAAATGCTTAAAGAATTATTTAGCATGAAATTAACAGCTGAAGATTTACAGTAACTTTAAATTAGATTTTCTTTCCACTCAAGTGGAAGTCAGAATTTTGACAGAATTTATTAGCACTTTTTTTGTTTGTTTTTAATTAGAATGCAAAATCCATTTGCATTGTGTTAATTGGACTGAGTAGGTTCTAATGACCTTTTCTGTATATATATATAAATATGGATATACAACTGAACATTTCTAATCAAAATGGCATAAGCAAAAGACAAGTCATGAATTCACCTAAACAAATCATTTTTTTCCATGTTATGAAGTTTTCACTGCTGAGGTGTATGCTATGTTTATGTATGCTCTCCATTTAAATTAAGTCCTTGCTCTACCAAACACCGTTAAAAACATAATTTTCTGACCAAAACTTTCCTCTTTCCTTTATACACTATTGTTCATTTTACCTATTAGGTAATAACATGATAAGCATTAAACTGCTTCAAAAGACAACTATGTCACCTTAACACTCCTCTAAATTGCTATAAAATTAATACTAGTATAAAGATGTTTGCAATAGAAATGTTTGTTTCTATCCCCTCTCAAGCCAGATATACCTCTCCTATTGACTTCAATCAAAAAATGATGCCTTAAGTTCTGGCAAGGTAAAAATGTTTAATATAGACAACTGTTTAAACTAATACTGTAGTAAAGAACCAAAAGATTTAACGACTGTTTTAAAGTGTAATATTGTAACAGCCACTAGAAAGAAAAGTGTTTTTACTTCTGCCATCAGTAAGCATTTCTCCTTTTTCAGAAAGAACACCAGAATTTTCAAAACACTGGAATAATAATTATTTCTCCATGCATGAATGATAGAATGACCTGACAGGAAAGGGAATGGAGCTTCGCAAGTATGAGGTGACCCTGTATCTAATTCAGTGTTTGAGTAATGAGCTATTAGATATCCAACCTAAACACACCGAGCATCCAAGCCACACCTAAACTTTTATTATAAAAAGATGGTGATAATATACTGAAAAAAAAACCCAAACCCACAACCCACTATTAGTGATACAAATCCTGTAGTACTAGGCATTTTAATTGCTCCATTAATATTTGTGTGTTACTTTCCCCAAACAATGACTATGCTTTTTATAGAGCCAAACCATCTCATGGATCTTTATTACTTTTTCCTGTAGAAGCAAAACCAATTGGCAGCTTCTGGGAACTCTTAGGATTACATGCTTCCAAATGAAGAAAAACACACAAATTCAGCATTCAAATTTAGCATTCAAAGAATCCCAGACATAATTAGAAAAAATCATTAATACTTAGTAATTTAACTCCTTGTTCTACTGTCAAATTGGAGAATAATCTTTAGAAATTATTAGCACATAAATCATTAAGTCACTGAAAGATGTGCAAAATGCTCTTTTAAAAAGTGTAATGGCAAATATTATCTGTATGGAAGAAATTGCTGCTTAGTTACATATGATCTCCTCAGAACATAGGACTCTACAGTTGTTACACAGTTATAGAGAATACATTTTTTTTTTAAGTAACGTTTTTGCATATTACACATGGGTGTTGTTTGCTTGGACACATAAAAGAAATCAGTTATAGAGCCATAAATAAAATATAAAGCCTTACAGGATGACTTACTGGTATTTTTCATCCTTCAGATGGGACATAAAACAAATCTCTGAAACAGAGGTTTTTAAAACAGCATGTAGACATGGCTGCAGCCACTTGAGTTCACAGTCCAAGATATTTGTGTAAGTATGAAAAGAGATGGATATCAGCGTGCTAAATTGGGACCACAGCATTCTCTGACAGAACAGACAAAAAGGCAGAGTGGGCACTTGTTTTGGGGAGAAAGAGTTGAAGACCTCCTGCTGCCAAGCTCCTCTCTGCCATACTGAATGGTCCTCCACATTGACCCCACACCCAGACCAAAAGCATCATTTAATTTTAAACCTCTGGTTCAATAACTTCAAAAAAACGTCCCCCTTGGAACTGACATTTTTAAGTGTATAATCTCAGGGATCCAACTGGAAATAAAAGTGCTCAGAACAAAGGCATGGAAGGGTGCAGTCTTAACTAATCATTAAATAATAGGTTAAAATTTCTCAAAAGAACTTCACTTAACTTTTAGGTCCCAAGCCTCAAAAATTACATTTTAGGGAAAAATATTTTACCTCATATTGGTATTTTTAGTTCCTTTATTACATTTTTTGTGTGTTTCCATTCTCTCCCTCAACACAGAGCACCAGGATTCCAGATGAAGAAGGCAAGAGAGACAATACAGATTCTTACTTTTAGGTACCTTGAGGCTTTTTTCTCGTTAGAAACAAATTGTCCTAAGAAAAGAGCTGATACAGTGTTTTATTAAATCTACCCCAAAGGTATATAACTACCTGAACCCTCTGGATTTGCGTTATCCCTGGCTCCTTACAGTCTTTTTGACTATGAAGAATATATTTTATGTATTGGACTCTGTTAGTCACATGTAGTGGATTTATCACTCCATTCTGCTCTTTGTATTCTGAGCTAAATACCACAGTATTTCTTCTTGCTGCTGCTTACATTCCTCTGAGCCAGTCACCTGGCTGGTGCCAGGGAGATAACAGATAAACTGAGAGAAATGATGAAATAAACTTGGCTTTTCTCTGAGTTTTAAAACTGTTAAACACACCTGCATCTTTAAAAACTGTACAACTTTTAAATAAGGCATTAACTAAAGTTTATTTTTAAATGGGGGAAAACAATGGACATTTTGTAGGAGATAAGCCGGTGAATAGATAAAACAAGAATCTCATAAACCACAATTCTGAGTTGTAATTTTCTGTATTTTATTTGTGCTAATACTGGCTCTTCTGTGTATGCAGTTTCCAGCCACAGCAAACATCCAGGAATCTATAAATCATGCAGTATTCAATTTCACTTCTAAGTGTGTATGACCATTATTTTCATACCCATTTTACCATGCAGTATGATTACAATAAGTTGAACAACACTGGTATTTACATGATATTTCTTTGTTGACATCCACAAATTGTGATTCCCTCTATCACTTCTGTTACGTTATGACCTTCTCAGGAGTTTTATCAGTTCTCCCAAAACCAAAAAGAAGTGAGACGCATTATACAAAATGGAAGTGCAAACACAGATATGCTCCATGGGAGACTGAAACGTCAGCAACTTAATCCTGAACCCAGTTCTGTTGCTATTGAATTCAATTGTAAAATTCTCTCTGACTTCAGCAACACAACTGGTTTATTGTTTGATACCTTGTGATCCTTAAAAACAGAGGCAAATTTAATATATCTGTAAAGGCATCTCTGAAGGACTGTTATAGCAGGTGCAAAAGGGCAACTTGGAATCATTTGATAGCAACATTGTGCAAACTTTCATAGCTTAACTAAAATTCGAAGGTAAAGCTCTGTGAACAGTAATCTCAATACTTAACAATACTACTGTGTTGTTCACTGATGAAAAATATCCACATCAGTCCATGAGGAAAAAGGCAAAATAACTTACTGCTGCTTGCCGATGGGTATTGGAAAGGATCCCATGAATCTTTACTTTGTCTTTCTCCATTTGGTCTATATTGACCCACAAGTCCCGGCTGGTAGAATCATATGGGCCATATGTCCTTGAAGTATAATAATTATGATCAGTATCCTCCTAAAAGGAGAAGAAAAAAAAAAAAAAAAGATTAGCATGGAAGCCTGAGTCCTGTAGCTCCTGGGAGCAGCAGAAAAGACTATACTGCATGTCAACAATGAAGAAAAAGGCACACCTTGTAAATGCGTTGCGGAAGACAGCTCTGCTCCTAACCATACGCAGTTAGCAAGGCAGTTACCTCATGCAATCATCTTATATTATGACTATAATGTGCACTATTCTCATATCCCAATCATACCGTTCCTATAACTGCATCAGTAAAATCCATGGCAAAACGTTTGATGGCTTTCAAGGCAAGATGGCTAGTAAGCTCCTGTAACAACAGCCATGCTCTAACAAAGTCATAAGCAGCACTCATAGATAAAACATTTAAAAAAATGTATTTTTAACACTTCTAAACATCATGTACTAGAATACCCTATATACAGATGTCCAAAGAATCCCTAATAGCTTTAGGCTTAAAATGCTATTTCATTTTATAACTCCAAAATATTGGTTTATGGTACATTTGCCACTCAGATAGAGACAAATACACATATATTTGTGGAAGAAATCTTCCTAGTTCTTGTGGTCTTTAAAATTACAGTAGTTGCTATCATGCTCACATCACAGCAAATTCAGAGGTAAAATACATGAGCCCTACATGTGCTGTGGGAGATTGTGCTAGTGGTCCATCAAGCTTGCACACATCCAATTCCACAAGGAAGTCCATGGTTCAGAAGACAAAGTCTTGGTAATGATGTCTATTTATTTCAATGTCAGACTCATTGCATGCCACTCAACCTCACTGCAATTAGTTTATACTTAAAATCATATACATTTAGCACAGTAAAATTTTGAAATCTCATTATGCAAAGTTTAGTAAATGTTTAAAAACCTAAGTATAAGAAATTCCAAAATTTCTGTTGATGTCAGTAGCTTTGATGATCTGTACCTTCGTAAAACATATTTAAGACAGTGAAAGGAAACAAAAAGTGTATGGCGTGAGATGAGATATGAAACACATCCCGGATTCCCAGTCTTCCTTAACTCTTTCCAAGCTATTGTAATCATAAAAGATTTAAATCAACAGCATTGACAACATTCTGCTGAATAACTACAAATAATACTTTTAAAGAAGTATGTGCTGTATTTCTCATTTTTTTCCTCTGTTCCTTCTCCTCTGCATAAAACAAAAAATCAACAAAGCCTCAATGGTAATGTTTTAAAATTAGAATAAACTTAGAAAATAAACAGTGGCATACAAAATAGAAAGGGAGATTTAGAATTATCTCCAATGATGGAGAAGCTCCTCTCCTGCAGCACCTCCTGTATCCAGCAAGCAGGGTGGGACCACCCCCGCATCACACTGTGCTGCCATGCAGACCTGACACCCCCTCCACATGGTGCACTCCCTAGAACGTATGAAACCCATTTCTACTGACATGGTCCTGAGCTGAAGATACAGTTGGCAAGAGCTTATATGCTGGATTAAACTGTTCATGTTCTAGGTTAAATATATTGACCATAAATCCTGTTTCAGCTGGTTTTCATCCTACATTAACACCATTACTGATGTTTTACTTAAGCTGTTGCAGATACAATCAGGTTATTTTCTCCTTGACATTTTCTATATCTTCTGCTGTACTTTATATGCCAGGATGTACTTGCCCAGTAAATCTCAGTGACACTTTTGAAGCAACTTCTAGCAACTTCAGCAGCTCTATTTTAGTCACACAAGCAAACATAATTTAAAGTATATTGTCAGGAAGATGACAAAAGCCAGCCTTACCAATTTTTTTGCTTCTTTAATGGTCAAAAGAAACAATTACTGTCATGTATACAAAGGAGGTACAGTAAATCAAAAGCTTTTGACAACAAAGATGTATTGTCCTAGTCCAATTTATTATTCTGATAGAATTTCCATAGAAACTAAAAGTTGCATTTAAGGCATCACAAAGTCTAAGGGAAAGAGCTCTGAGAGACAAAGAAGAAGAAATAATTACCAAAATAGCTTGTTTCAGATAAACACACAATACTTAAAGTATAGTTAAAACTGTGCAGAGTTTTGGCATTTCCAGTTTTTCATAACTAATAAAGTTATTCCACTTAGTTACTAATAGCTAAGACACTACCTGCCCAGCTAGAAAGCTCTAACACTCAGCCTGGCTGGTTGCTCTCTAAGAATGCTTTATATGGTACATTGAGCCATGCTGGAAGCAGACTTACCATACATCTTGGAAATCATGCAGATTATAGCCTTCAGCTCAACTATTTGAGGAATCACTGATGTATAAACAACCACCAAATTTTGTGTCAAAAAAGTCTTTTTTACTGTTTATTTCAAGTTAATTAACCTCAGATACTTCTGGAAGGAAATAAATTCTTTTTTACTTGGATGATAGAAAGAAAACAGAATTGCTCTTGGAAAAGCTTAGTAACCTTCATGTAGATTAAATCTATGAATGTACCATTAATTATTTCTCTCTCACAGCCTATTTTTTTTTTTAACCCTATACATAAATTTACAATATGACTACAAAAATGAACACACAGCTAAATACTACAGTTGGTCTGAGCAGCTCGGGAGCTCTTAGTAAGGTTAGTAACATGTGTTACCATAGAAATGAAATTGTTGGAGTTTCCATAAAATATTTCTCTACAACTGAGAAATTTTTGGGTAGCAATAGACCTATGAGTTTTCGTTCTGACAGACCTCTTTATGGGCTTCGGTTGATTGCACCAACTTCATAATACATTCTATCCGTTACAAGTACTATATGCATAAGAAGATGGAAAAATGTTTCAGAAATTATGCTGAATTTGCATATAAACGAATGAATTAAGAAAATAATTGTAATATTTCCATGACATACAGATGCACACTTCTGCAGATAGGTACAATTATCTTTCAATACAAGTATTAAGGAAACAAATTTACAGTATGTTTTAATGACTTAGAAGCATGTTACCGAATGACAGAACATGCAGAAAAAGCAGAGAACATATCCATTACTACTTCAAGAAAATTTTTATTTTTTTCTTTGTTTTCCAGGTATTTTGGAGAGATGAGTTATTTTGCATTGCTTCTCTAGATATACAATCCTGTCAAAATACTGCATATATATGAAGAAGAAAGCATCTATTTTATGTTGACAAGTAGAGCTTTTAAGCAAAGGACTTCTCCAGAGATTTTTTGGATGAGCTGTGGGGATTACAGTCGGCAACCTTTGTGAGCGTAAGGGCAATATTTATTAGAACCTTTCTCATAACTCTTCTCTATTGGGGAAATAAGTTATTTTTTACCTGAGGCACTCCTCAATGCTGAGATGTTATCTTATCATAGATTGTAAAGAAAATTAATTTCTTACAGTTTTCACAAGGGATATTGTCTGATGACACCTCGAATATATTCCCATACTTCTCCAACTACAACTGAATTTTCTCAGGAGTGCTGAACACATACACTGTTCATGAAATCTCAGCACAACCGAAGATTAAACCTTCTTTAAAGCCTTGGTGTTCAGTATTTGTGGAATTCAATGACTGAACATCCATTCCATACCTTACATATACAGATACTCTCAAATACAGTCCAAATATCACATACCCATTTCCTCAATAACAGCTGTCCCGTAACAGTTTAAGGCTTCAAATGTGCCAGGTGAGCTGCCACAGTCAAGGTAGTATGATGTAACTGTGTGTGATATTTAGAAGTAACCATTACATTGTGTCTTTGAAATGCTTTCAAATTACTAACGGGGATTCTGGCCAAAGATGTATATTAAAATACTAATGAAACAGACATTAAACAATGAAGCTTCCTCTCAACTAAATAAGACATCACGATTCATCAACGATGCCATCACATAAGTAGGCAGGGGACTTTACAGGTTTTATTGTCTTCCTGTCACGTTTTTTTCTTTAACAGAAATTGAAAGGTACTGGAAATCTCTAGGGGACAGAGGATAATATCAAACAAGATTTAGGTTAAAACTAAAAGCTTCTGTTGACTGCAACTGGATGAATATTTTGTTTTTAAATACTGGATCCAACTGGATCCAAACCACAGACCTTACTGAACAAAAATTTTGCTACATCTCTCTCTATATATATCTATATATCTGTGGGGCTGTAACTGAAACAAACTACTAACATCAACCAGAGAAAAAGCAGCTGGCATCCAGGATTGAGCTCTTCTGTTGCACAGTAGTATGCTGTAGGGAAACTCTTAGTTTCTCTGTAGTTGAAAGAAGAAAGACATTCACAAAGCAAGACATAGATCAGCCAGCCAGCCAGCCAGCCAGCCAGCCAGCAGTTACATGTCGATAGCTGAAGTTTTGGTTGCCTTCTCTCAGTCCTGGGGGACTGTGACAAGACTGATTAAAACTAACTAACCTAGTCATCCAAGGCTCCTTATCTTCAGATATCTGTAATTAATTGTCATGAATCATTGCCAGCAGCAACAGAAGACAATTAGATTGCATGTAATTTGATAACTGCTGTCCCTTCAGACATTCTATTTATTGAAGCTGCATTTTCAGACTTCCATTGAGACAACACCACAACAAACAAACTCTGAAGCCATCAAGGATATTGAGTCAGACTTCATAGATGCCTGATTTTATCACTGTAAAAGGAAGGTCTGGTATCCTGTTTTTAATAAAACATATTAACATACTGCCTAGATGTTTCTAAGGCACAGACTAGACATGTTTTAAAATTTACTGATAGTGCTGCAGGTATTTGTCTCAAAAATTAGTGTTGAGGAAATTAATCACCAAATGCTAAGTTCAGAAAGTCACCTTTAACTCTGAATATAATTTAAGCACTTATAGATGAATAGTCTATGAAATTAATCAGACAATTATGCTTTCTAAAAGCTGCATTTGTAGAATAAAAAGAAAATGCTGGCAGACGAAAGCAGGGAGTTATATATTTAAAAACAGACTATGTTTCAGGGAGAATGCAAAGATAATAATAAAATATTTCTTGGGAAATTCAGAGGAAGGAAACGAGCAAGCAATTAAAAGAATTTCCCTAATGAAGAAAAGCAGTTCTGGGAATTCATTTTGCAGAGAAAAAAACAAAACAGCACTTTTTTTTAATTAAAGTGAGCCAGCAACAAGATAGCCCTGCACAGATAAAACAAAATCAGCTTTCTCAAAACTATTTGCACTCTTACCCAGTCTCACTGAATGCTTCTTACTTTCTTACCACATCTCTGCCTCCCCCAATAGAGCTAAAATTGGCTTCTGAATTGTTTAAGATTTTTGTTAAAAAATTAGTGTCAGATTTCTGAACATCGTTCGTGCCATCCAGCTAAAAACAGCACAGGAGAGAACAGAAATGACAACATGTGCAGGAGATCAGCTGGGCTCGGCATTGCAGTTGATGGAAAACCTCTTCCAGCCAGCACGTGCTTGAGCACTGAGAAAGGGTGGGAGACACACTTGGCCATGCTCTGTGTTACCTGGGAAGAGGAAGCATGTGTGCATAGTGTTACAATTGAATCTCCTAATTTATTTACCTTTTCTTTAGGCAGGCACTGAATGAGACAGAGGTAGGTGGCAAAGACATGTAGAGAATATCCCTGGTCTAACAGCCATTAGCAGAAGAAATGAGAGAGTATGAAAAAAGATAATTTATCCTGAGATGGGGTCCTAATGGGAAGATTAAGGACAGAGAAAATGAGGAAGGAGACACTTGGCATGCTGCTGCTGTGTAACTGCACTTTAATACAGAGTACTGTAATTGTCATCATAACATAGCAATGTTATGATGGAATTTTACAGTTTTATGGGATCTGATAACCGCAGAACCCTGAGGAATGCTTAATTTGAACTGGCCTCTCAGAACATGAAAGCTCTAATTTCAGTAGATAAGCTACATGTGAACTACCACATGAAAGTGTTTCAGAGGTTATATATAGTGGATGCTATGTAGGAAGCTGAATTGTTATGAGTGGTTCTCTGATGCTCAGAAGTACTGATTTCATTTCATAAGCACTTTGTACCAAGACTAAACTCTCTTTCTTAACAAAAGAATTTTTCCTTATGAATGTCTACTGAGGAAACACACAATTTAGAAAACTGCCTTGCTGCTTTCACAATGACAAAGGTACAAGCTGTTCTCTCGTGGGGGGTTTTTTTGTTTTTGTTTTTTTTTTTTCTTCTTTATTATATATCTAATGTGGTGAGAACTTAGGAAAAATATAAATATATATGGACATACCATACTTATTCCACTCAACAAGCAGCAGAAACCTGAAGACAGGCTGCAAACATGACAGTTGATTAGACAAGCCTTAGCAAAGTCCATTTTTAACAGCCTGTATCATGTCTAATGAATGAGGGGAACCCAATCTAACATAGGCGGAAATTCTTTGTGTGCACTGAGATAAAGAACTTCATCTCACACTATATTCTTCAAGTGCTCTGCAGTGTCTGGAAAGCCCATTGTGTGTGCGTGCAGGAGTCCTCAAACTCAGGTTTTAACTATGGCCAGTATGGAAGTCACTTTGCCCAGAATCT
This sequence comes from Nesoenas mayeri, assembly GCF_963082525.1. Classification (NCBI taxonomy): domain Eukaryota; kingdom Metazoa; phylum Chordata; class Aves; order Columbiformes; family Columbidae; genus Nesoenas; species Nesoenas mayeri. The sequence continues at coordinate 143,667,069 of NC_137543.1, read as the reverse complement.
CACAGATTTACATCTGAAGGTTGTTATTGTAAACACTGAATTATGTCATTAGCTGGGATGAAACAAAAACATTTAGCTCTCAGCTTTTGCCCCTATGTACACACAAGGCTTTACTCAGCGCTACAACATCTTAAACTGCCAGGTTTTCAAAGCTCACTTTTCTGAACACCTGACAGCACCTGTAATGGGGAGTCACACACTGACAGTCTGGCAGACTGGATGCCATAAACCTGTTATTAATCCAAAAAGCCATTTAGTCTTCCCAGCTTTGTGAAAAGTCAATGTGGAGTCATTGCCTTTTTCATGATATTCAGACGCTTTTGAAAGGAAGCTTCCCTCTTGGGGACTGCTATAAAACTGTCAGCCTATTTAGGGGTCATTACAGCAGTCTTATAAAGCCCTGTGGACTGTCTTGTCATAAGAGACAAGCTTCAAAAGAGCAGAAGTCTCTGCAATGCCTTACTTAAGAGATGAAAAAAGCCAAATCACCAAGTCACTCAAAAAACCAATTACAGTAGCAAAATATTTTTAATGCAGTTTTGTTCCTAATTTGCTGGAGCAGGGATTTGAGAAATTACATTCTCAAAATAAGCATTTATTGACTGCTTTGCAGTATCCTCTCCACTAAAAGAAAACAATAGGAACCACTGCAATAAAATGACCATGAAAACAGCTAGCAGCAATTTGATTGTGGTTTAATTATGAAACATGTTATAGAGTTTATTTTCTCATTTGTAGATATGTATAAATTACTAATGTGTAATTTCTAAAAAACTAAGACTCAGGCCTAGACTACAGGCATCAGTGGTTATGACCCCACATCTGTTACCAGTCCCATTCTTGGGGGCTCTTGTGTCCAGATAATGCCACAAATAGTTACATTTTTGTCAACTTAGTTTTTAAAGATTTAGTATTTTAGCTATTTGAAGATTCACTTCTTGTGTGGAATATAACCAACAGCTGTGATCAATGGTCTGATGGGAGGCCTGTAGTTAGTGGGGTTCTCTAGGGGTCCATATTAGGTCCAGTTCTGTTCAACCTGTTCATCAATTACCTGGATGAAGACAGTGGGTGCACCCTCAGCAAGTTTGCTGATGATACCAAACTAGGACGAAGGGCTGATACACCAGAAGGCTGTGCTACCATTCTGCAAGACCTGGACAGGCTGGAGGACTGAGCAGAGAAGAACTTGATGAAATTCAACAAGGGCAAGTGTAGGGTCCTGCATCTGGGGAAGAATAACCCCATGCATCAGTACAGGTTAGGGGTTGACCTGATGGAAAGCAGCATTGCAGAGAAGGACCTGGGAGTTCTGATTTACAACAGGTTGACCATGAGTCAGCAACATGCCATGGTATCCTGGGGTGCATTAGAAAAAGTGTGACCAGTAGGTCAAGGGAGGTTATCCTTCCCCTTTACTCTGCCCTGGTGAGGCCACAACTGGAGTACTTCATCCAGTTCCGGGATCTCCAGTTTAAGAAGAACAAGGAATTACTGGAGGGAGTCCAGCAGCAGGCTACGAAGATGACTAATGGCCTAGATCACCTTTTTTATGAGGAAAGACTGAGAGAGCTAGTTCTGTTGAGCCTGAGGAAGAGAAGGCTGAGAGGGGATCTTATAAATGCTTACAAATATCTGAAGGGCATATGTCAAGAGGATGGGAGCATTAAAATAGTTTGTAGTTGATCAGGGCTTTATGTAGAACAGTGAAGGAAGCTGGTGTGTGTCATAGTTCCCAAGCAGTTAATAGTGTGACTCAGGGATCCATCAGGGCTCACAGCTGAAATCATAGGGCAATCAGTTGTAAGAACACGCACAACTGATACTGAGTTGAGACAGGCAGGAACATGATTTTATTAATGTGGTAGCTTTTTACCTGTGGGGATAAAACATAATTTGAAGCTTTTAAAGGTGTCTTATGCTCACCCCATTGAGCACCAGTCTTTGCCAGTTAAATACTCAGTTTAAACTGTTCATCTGTTCAACCAGAGCACTTTTTTGTTTAGCTCTCACATACAATACACTTGATTCTTCAGTGACTAAAAGACAGGACTGGCTGAAATACATCACCAATATGCCAACTTTCAAGATTACCATTCATGTCTGAGAGGGATAAGATAGTGATGATTGAAGTGGTTAAGCTGTAGCCCCGATTTCTATTGCTCTTTGGAAAGCTCACGCTTTGTTTTGGAAAAAGTATGCGTTTTGCTTTGTTCGCATGTTTTTCTATATACATATGTAAGTGCAGTTCAGCCAGATTATTCTGTACAAGAATACTGAATATGACGTACAATTATAACAAATTGTTCTCACTAGCTGCATTTTTTAAGGACTTGTCAGATAAATGCTTCTTTACCTGATCTTGCAGTAATGCTGAATAAAGAAATATATCCCTTGAGAGGTCTCTAATATAAGTGCCACAACTGCAAGACATCCTATTTAATTGAGATGCTTGATGAAGTACATGTTGGCTAGATAGGCACTTTCAAATCACTCCCTTTGCATAACATCAAACTCCAAACAAGCTTTCTGCAGGATCTGCACTCTTGCTTTTTTCAGTGGAGACACTCTCAGCACTTTGCAATTCCTCAGACAAGATCAACATGCTAAATATCCTTCCTCTGCTGTCTCTGAAAAGCACAACTGCTTTCAAGTTAACACGGCATCCAGTTGATCCAATATTTTCAAATATTTCAAAATTACACTAACACATTATTTTCTTTTTGATATATGTTATTTTTTCTTGTATATTATTTCCAACTCTCTGTTGCTCTTTAGAAGCAGAGTGATTCAAAGTGGGAAAGTTTTATAAATTTCTATTTCCATTTTTGGCTTTCAGCTAAATACAGGACACTAGCAGGTAAAACACAATGTGCTACAGAATTACATTTTACTTGAAGGGTATCTTTCCACAATTTCAAGCAAAAGAAGGTGATGGCAAACACATATATCTCCTCCTAACCACTGAAAAACAGAGAAAGACGAATACATGAGATTTTACTTGCATTTCTTGTTGTCAGTATATCTGTAAAGAATATCTTGGCCTTTTGACTTCAGATTTAGATAAACAAATAAGTAGCTGAACAGGGTGGTTTTCAGGTTAGACACTGCAGCTGTCTGCATAAGAGCTAGGTTTCTAAGCTCTCATTATCAGAACCACAGACCTAGTAAATGCTGTCAATGAAGGTTTGTCAGCAAGCTCAGCAAGCTTTCAGGTCCACTTTAGAGCAAAACAAATACTCCTCTTGACAGTCCTGCCTGTACTGACCACAGATGAGATGCAGAAGTTGCCTAAGCACAGGAAGACCCCATGGCCATTTGAGACTTGCAGGTATGATCCAGGGCTTACAGCAGACCCATATTCTACAGGAGGAGTAACATACCATTCAGTAAAACCACAGTGCCTAAAATTATACCAGAAACCTATAGCTATGCAATTGAATTTCACCTTAAATTTCCACCACCTATGACAGCACAGTTTACCTCACATGCAAGTGTTTACACAAACTTCATGTACTTATGTAACCAAACTGCAGAGCTGAATTTCACCTTCAAATTCAGTATTAACTGCAAGTAAAAAAGAAAACCGCCTCTACAGACTCCAGCCTTTCATAAATATCAAAACAGGCTAGTATTTTTTACAAATTCATATATATTATTAGAACAGTATACAGATGTGTGCCACCTTTAACTGAATGTTTATGTAAGAATCAAATTTATGCACTGTATTTAAGAAACTACTTTGATTTCCAAGGTGAGAGAGTAATATGTCTGACAGGTACCATGAAGATAATAATAACACAAGGAAGTCATAATTTATACAATGTTAATGACTAGATAATAGCATCAAATGTTCTATTTCCATTTTTGTTGGAAAAACACACTCAAAGCCTTTTCTCACATTAATATAACTGTAGTCCAGCTATATAGCACATGAATTACTTTTTCAACAGAATGAAATTTCTCAGAAATAACTTACAATTTCATTCAACTACATAGTCATCCATTGTACAACTCTAAGTATTGGGGTTTTGTTTTCTAAACAAATAGGGACATTTGGGGCACTTGCTTATAACTATGGAAGGAAGATGTCGCAAACATCCTTACCAATCTTGCTGTAAACCATTGTGCCAGCCAGTCAGTTATACCCCCAAAATGAGCAACCCACAAGGCTGCTGATGTATGGACATCACATTGTTGGCCCACTCCTGGCTATGGCTGAACTCAGTGGGAGCACTTTTGAGCCAGATTATGCCTATTACAGCACTGGAAGGCACTTTTCCTATCATACACTGGGAAGGAGGCATCCGCACTTTGCCTGAGGCAGGAAGAGCCCAAGAAAGCTGCTTGTTTTGCTGTCAGAACTGGAGCAAAAGGAGAATGCCTCCAAAAGACCATGGCATTTTACTGCTTCATCTGTGTGAGATCAGACAGATAGGATTTCAGTCTGCAGTTTCTCCTTCTTCCTAATTCTTTTGTTGCTAAGGCTACAGAAAGAGTACGCTAAGACAGAGATGCTTTCTTTTATTTAAATATTTTAATAGGAACTCTTGAAAACTCATGCAGCTTGATACATGCATAAGCAAACCTCCAAGTAACCCTGTCACATCTCTTCTGTTAAATGTTGTGCCCCTTAAAATTCTGGTGAATATGTGAAGCCTTGCTGTTTGTTTTTTTTTTGTTTGTTTGTTTTCTCCTTGTTGTTCACATTGCTATTTGCTGCAGACTCTCCAAAATCTCCATTGCCAATTTTGTGTTCTAGAAGTAAATATACTCTTTTCTTATTGATAGTCTGTGAAAATCTAGACATGCTGAACATGAATGCGTACAAGTGTTACAGATGAAAGAAAATGACAAAAAAAACCCCCACCCTGTTATTTTTATTCCTTATTCCTTTATTCTACAGCTATTAAAAGTGTTTCATCAGCATTTTCTTCAGCAGTGGATAGAATTTAGCTGGCACTTTTGGAAGGACAAATGGACATTTTACAAATGAAACTTTCTTAACTCTGATCCCTCTCTTGATATGAATTCTGAGCTTTGGCCCTATTTATTATTCTGTTTGAAAAATCTGTATAACTCACACAATCACGATGAAGGCATGCTGAAATCTCTCAAGTTATAATTACTAAATTTACACACAGTCAAAGGAAGTGTCTGACCAAATCTCAGATGATGTACATTCTTACACGCCAAGTTGTTACTGTTTTGGGATAACAGAAAATTGACTCTCCCATATTACACAAACATGAAAGATTTTCAGAGTGGCATGAAGTAATTCATCAATGTCAGCCAGATTCCTACAGCTTTGAAAATCTATCCCCAAGGACTGGTGTTATCCAAACTGGAATTATGTGGCTTAGCGTAACAACTTTTTACTTACCTACTGAAATTACCCTGCACTAACGACTCAGTAATATATTCATCCTCGCTCCCTGCTCCAAACCAGCTATGCACAATTTGATGTGTGCTGTTATATTAGCTAGGGCTGTTGTTTTGCATGGGTTCAAATGAGCATTGTCCTCAGCTTTTTGCATGACTGGATCAATACAAGTCTTCCTTAGAAGGGTATTCCAGGGTGCACGTGGTGAAGAGGGTCAAAATGAAAGTGACTGGAAATAAAAGACCTTCCCAGTTTTCACAGTCACACTAATATTCAGTTTTCACCAGCTGAAACTATTTTCAGCCAACTTCTGCAAGCAAGGGCTGAGGCATATATGACTGAAATAATGACTTCAGAAAGAATGTACAAGGTCTGTTGATACCGCTCGTAGCTCTTTTCAGTGATGAGTTCAGGGATTCTGGAATAATTGTAATGTGCTTTAGGAACTTGGAGATGAAGAGGGATATGGAAATGTAAAATTTTATCATAAAGAAAATTCAAAGGCAGATTCCATTAAATTCTGAATCCCCCGTCTCCTTTCTTGCTATAAAAATTCATTATCAGCAGCATATTAAATTAAATGCCTTGTGTGCCAACATAGCTAAGCATGTGGAAATGAAGTCAGGATTACCACAGAGAACTGTGAATTCCCTTACTTAGGAGTGGAAAAACTTGGTTTTACTTTCTCCTCACTCCCCCCTCCCAGGTTTAAAAGACATAGAGAATGAATCTCACCTTCAGTCTTTACCTTTTTCATCTATATTTGTGTTATTAGTAGAATCATCTCCCCTTGAGTTTAGATTAAGAATAATGGAAAAGTTGACAGGTTCATTACTACAACACTTCTTGCAGAGCTGGTAATGAATTCGGTCCAGCTGAAGATTGCAGCAAGACCCAGTACAAGTGCCAAGATTACCTCAGTTTAAGTAAGCAATGCAGTTTTGGGCACCTAATAATAAGAAAGACTTTGAGGTACTAGAGACAGTGCATAGCAGGGCAGCGAAGCTGGTGAGGGGCCTGGAGCACAAGTCTGATGAGGAGCGGTTGAGGGGGCTGGGGCTGTTTAGCCTGGAGAAAAGGAGGCTGAGAGGAGACCTTATCACCATCTACAGCTGCCTGAAAGGAGGTTGTAGTGAGCTGGGTGTTGGCCTCTTATCCCGAACAGCAAGTGATAGGAAAAGAGGAAATGGCCCCAAGTTGCATCAGGGAAGGCTTAAATTGGATATTAGAAAAAATATCTTCACAGAGAGGGTTGTCAGGCATTCGAATTGGTGGAGTCACCATCCCTGGAGGTGTTTAAAAGGCATTTAAATGAGGTTCTTAGGGACATGGTATAGTGCTAGAGTTAGGTTATGGTTGGACTTTATGATCCTGAGGATCTATTTCAACTGAAATGATTTAAAAAAAAAAAAATTAAATACAAAAAGATATGAGTCTTTTGTCTAGTTTACCATTGTGCAACTGAAAGCTTGAAAGAAAACAAGACAGTGATTGATCACTCTACTGAGCAGATAGTGTGACATCACTAGTGGAAAACTCAGCTGGAAAAGTGGAAAAAAAAGTCAGTAAATTAATGATTGTCCCAGATTCTAATTCTAGTTGCAGGTGACATACTGTTTGAAATAATTTAGTAAGAGGAGATGACTAGGATGTTTCGTGTCTGAATTGTTCTGTTTCCAGATAAATTCACTTTCGGACTCTCCTTTATCACTATTAAAAAGCAGAATAATAGTGAATTTAGCAGTAATTAACAGAAATTTGAATTTGACTTAGGATGTCATTTGAAGCAGCTTGCTTTTTGTGACAGTTCAAACACTTTCCCTAACATCATATGAAGAAGTGAGGAACATTTTTTTTTCCACTTGACACTGCTTGAAAAGAGATATGATTTTTCTGAAAATAAATTACGTTCTCCATCTCCATCATCTCCAAAGCAATGAAGTAATTTTCTGAAATAAACTCTTGAGGAGTGTGAATAAAAAACATTTTAAAATAGCAATAATAACCTTTTCAGATAAGAGAGTAATGAAAGTTGTTTAAAACTACCACAAGAAAATCCTATACATCTTAGCCTTAATTACTATATCATTTAAGAAAAATTTTAGTTCTCTTACAACAAAAGTATCACATCAAAATATTCTGCCACATACAAAAGCAAAAGATATATTCACAATGTCACACCTCCTTCAACTGTAAAACCACATTTTTTAGGCACAGTGGTTTGGGCCCTGTAAATGTCAGTAAGCTTCATCTATACTAAAGGACCAAAGGTTAATCAGAAATTGTGAAAAAATATTTGCAAGTCTACTGCAGGAGCCCAGAGTTTCCTTCCCTCTCTCAAATGAATCCTTCATACACACCAAAAATCACATAACGTATTAATAATTAACTGTGAACAAGAAAAAAAATATACTTCCTTAAAATTAAGAATAAATGCAACTTTTGTTATAGTAAAGGTCTTGCAATTAGATCAGGTGAGCTGCAGGCACGTTATTAAAATAGTTAAAGTGCATTTCTTCATTCAGCACTTAAAATTATCTTAAAACAAAATTTGCCATTTCCCTTATTTAAGCTCAGTAATACAGTCTATGATCTGTTCCCAAAGTGAATCAATGTTAGAAAATAGGCATCAAAGATAAAACCGATTGTCTCTTTTGTTTTTCAAGTGTTTGTTTTGTTTGAGTTTGTTTGTTTGTTTTGTTTTCCCACATGGCTTTTTGCAAATACAGATTTCAGAATAGCAGTACTGCTCTTTTGATCCCTAAAGAATCAGTGAACTCCAGTGACAAATCTGTGTTCTACAAAGCTTTGTTCCTCCTCAGTTGTAAGTTTTAATCTAATAAAAATTAAAAACCTAAAATCTGGTTAAACATTTGTACTGAATATGCATTGATTTGATACTTTATAATCCACTTTAAAATGTGACTATGTATTAAAAATGAGTTCTGTCATGATGCAGAGATCAATAGCATCTCTGTTTTTACGACACTGAATGAATATATCAAAATGTCATCCATGGAATTCATTCTTGCATTGCCAAGGATCTCCAAAAGAGAAAGGAAGTTATAAACACTATTTAAGCAAAATTTTTGAATGATAAATTCAAAAGATAAACAAGCCAGCAACTCTACACAGATAATTAAAGGCTCTAAGAGATGGCAAGTCAGGAAACAGAGTTTAGAAGTAAAGCATGTCTCTCTCACAGGTCGGGATGAGGAAAGAAAACAGAAATACTTGTTAAACTTACATCTTAATACATATTTTTTCTTAAATGCAGAACATTTTTCTTAGTAACTTAGAGGGACTGTGGTTTTAGAATGCAGTATAAGCAACACTGCTATTTATTCCTAAATCTTTCAAATATAACTGGCATTAAAGCATTTGGTTTAAAAAAAGAAAAGAAAAAATAAGAATAGACAGAGGCAGGCTTGGCCAAACTGACAGCTCACTGTGCGACTGCGATGTTGTTTAGTTTTGAGGCTTCAGTTATGAATGGAGAAGTTTTTCCACTTTTAATACAGTCCATTAGAGCTGTAATCGCAGGACTGCCTTATCATTTGTCCAGCTGAGTGAAATTTAATCTTAACCATTATTTTTTTTTTCCCTTGCTCAGATTTGCAGTAAGAACACAGCAGTGGACACGCTGACACTGCTGTCAGTAGACGAGAGTAATTGCTCTCGAATCCCAAGAGCTGTAAAACTCAATCCCTTCTGTTGTTTTTGCCAGTCAGAATCACACATCTTCACTTCCATGACTGACTGGGACTGATAAGGTAGAAGTCTTTTTCTGGGCAGAAACTCTGGGAGAAAATACAAAATTCAGCAGAAGATTGTTGCCAGTAGGAAATCCACCAGCAGTGTTCTGATAGGGGCAAGACGCTTCCTGGGTCTAAACTACAGGAATTGCTAAAATTTACATTTCCATCAGCATCTAGAGAAACTAAAGAAAGGACAGAAAAGGAAGAAGGGTGTCTTCAGTTAGCAACAAGTCTGTTTTGGTTAAAAGAAATACACAGCGGGAGATATCAGTGAGATCCACAGGAATAAATGAATCACTTCACTACCTAAAAAATAAATCTGTTTTGTACTGAAATAGCCACAATTTCCTATGTTCACAAGTAGTATGTTAGGAGAAGTGAAGAAAGTAAGATACAGCATGTTAGGCATGCTCAGTCAAATCAAACTTGGCTGTTTCTTGCTTGGAACAGGATCTTTTCCTGTCATACAGTTGCAATCATTCATTCTCTTCTAAAACTTTATGTGGAAAATTATGTTTTTCTCACTCTTTTCATAGGGCAAAGCAATAAAACCTTACTGTCAGCAAGGCTGCAGTCAGCTCAAGCTTGACTATGATTTAATCTATTATGTTATTGCTGGATTTCTTTTTTAATATTGGAAGTTTGTGAAAGACTGTTGTTTTGATATAGGATCTCTATACAGTGGCAACAAATTCAAAAGTAATTCATATGTCCCAAAGTTATTTTGCAAAGTTTGTCATCTTCTGCTAACACCAATACAAGCTATATATTAGAGACTGTTCCATTTCAATTTCTCTGTATTTTATTTTTCAGTGTCGTACTGTTCAGTGGGAATTAGCAGTCACAAGGATCAGGGACAGAAAATAGTGAAGCAAAGGACCAAGCAAGTTGCCTAGAAATCTTCCATAAAGCTTGCAGCTGGAGCTGCTTTACAGAAGATCTGGGATAAAGAGACAAAAATTATAAATACAAAAGCAGAGTCACCTCTGTACAGAGCTCTACATAGCCATAATCATAGGATATCACTTCAAAAACTGTTCACATGTCAAACTGTGGTAAAATTATCATTCAGCATCTACATAATGCACAATTATATACTAATGCATTATTAAGCCTTTTCCAGTGCTCAGTGGCCACGTCTACATTAGCAAGCACTGTGGCAAAATAGTATGTATTTGTGGATACCTTAGGGGTGGATACTAGGGACTTAACATTCATACTAGATTAATTTTGGAGATCAGTTTCTTCTCCAGTAAATGCAAAAGAGCAACAGGCAACAAGAACCTCTGCTACCCACGTTCATTATCTTTACATTTGCAGTGCTCCAGGGATTAACAGAAGGGTCAGTCATGCCATGACCATGAATCTGAGTTTAACAATATTAATACATGTAAAGTCATTTGCTTAATAACAGAGAATTATTATAGTGCATACATTTCTTTTATATATGTGAAGAAAGGTAGGTAGTATGTTTATCCTATTTTTCTCCTTTCTTGAAAGAAGACTTGCCCAACTAGATATATTCATTAAGATGTATTTTCATACTCATTGCTTTTTCAAGGACTTAAAGTGTTTGCAGCAACAAATTTCACCCTACACATTGCCTTTGCTAGGCTCTATTAATTCTAAATAAAAGGTGCTTCTGAATGTCCTGAGCACAATAAACAAACAATAAATGTGGGTTTTTACTGCCACAACTGCCACACCACAAAATTCCTATTCTCCAGCAACACAATGGGCCTTGGAGGTCATCTTCTCCATCCCAAGGTTCCGCTCATTTCTGAAGGTCCTGCACATCAAATAACTATAGCCACTACTTCAGTTAGTCTCTGCAATGCAGTTCAACTTCCACAGAGTCCAGTTGAAGAGAACATCTTTATTCAAAAAAACACCTGAATATGTCCATCATTTTGTATGAGTTCTGTCCCAAATCACACTGCTAAATAACTAGAGGAAGCAAAACAGCACTGCGCAGAGCAACAGCAAATGTCCTGGAGTCTCTAGTGGCTGTACCACTCCAGCTCTTGGACCAGAGAGACAGCACCTCTAAATAGAATTTGGCCATTATAATCTTCCCTATATACTGGAGCAGGTCCATCCTGGCTACTGCAAAGATGTGATTAACTGATTTACAATGCACTTTCTATGGCTGTCCATGAAGACCTGAACTTCATGTTCCACTCAAGTGGATCTTAAAATAGCCTCTGCATGATGAGAGACCCAGGATGATGCTACTGTGAAGGTACAAAACTCCCAGTAATTCCAACTGAAAAGTTTCATTAGCTGAAAATATAAAGAAAAGCCAGTGGAACTAAGCTATGCTCCACCACGCAGGTTGATTTAATTATTTTCCACATTATTATTGCATAGATGTGATAATACTGGAAATATTTAGACTGATTTTTAAATTGTGTGCAGAAATTTCTGCATACCACCTTCTCTTTTGTCCTTGTTTGTTTCTTTGGTTTCTTGGTGGTTTTTGCCTTTTTTTTTTTTTTTTTTTTTTGGTGGGGTGCTGGAGAGGTGTTTTGTTTTTTTTTTTTAAAGCTGGGTAAAAGTAGCCTCATCATTATAAAGAAGAACAGAAAATAATATCAAGTGAAAATTAAAGATATGCTCATTACTGTTAGCCTTCCAGCAAAAGACATCTTCCACATTTGCATAACAAGTCTACAAAATATTTTAGAAAGGAAAAGCATCTGCAATGGAGAAATGTTGTAATTCTGTAGTGTCATTAAATATGAGTGGCAGGTAGCACCCATTGTCTGGATTTTCTTCAACAAGAACTGCAACATGCACAGGGTTTCAAAAAATCAATACGCTCTCCAGCATCACCGCTAAGCTCCCAAGCTGCAGAAGACTTTGCGACATTTGGATTCTTTCGCTGTGAATATGTGTTGTAAGCTTTACCTCCTCTACAAAGCTGGGCATCAAGGGTTTTTTCTGTAAAATGCCTGTGTGTTGCAGTAGGGATTTACAACAGAATCCGATAACGTGTAAAACCACAACTTGGTTATCTTATTGTGCCGAGAAGAGTTTAGAAAAAGAGAGGGCCGTGACAGAACACAAAACCTGAATTCAATAAACTAAGGGTGATATATTTTTGAGGTTAAGACACCATAAGAACATTAATCAGACAGGAAAGTTGTCCCTGGAAAAACACTGTTCTACAGATGTCCATTTGCAAGCATTCATTTTTTTTCCTGAATGTTGACAGATATGAGTGTTAGAGGGGAAGCTCTGGCCCATTTTGCTTCATAAGAGCTTGCAACTCAACCAAATGGAGATACTGCATGGGGATCTACTGGTAAGCCATGGAAACATCAGCTACACAAATATGCTTGTAACATCTTCCACTTCACCTGCTAAAATAATTCGAAGAAGGATCAATCTGTGTCATGTCTTAGTGAACTGCTACAAGCATAGCCAGATGGGGAATACAGGCAGCAAAAAGACAAATAATAACATGAACATACAATGCAAAATTGTGATTTACCAACTAGCAATTTCCATGTTTACGAAAGAAGAAACATAATTAGCACTGTGCAACTGAGAATCTTAAAAAACAGCAAATGCAAAACATATCTCTCGGAAAGCATTGTTATTTTTCGACTCGTGCTGCAGAGACACCATTGTCTCTAAAGATGGGTTGTATATTGCTTTGCTTTTGTTATTGTGTAAGATAACAACTCAAAATCTGAAAACTGTTTTGTTTGTCTGAGAATGAGCTCCTCAGACCTGAAAAATAAATGGCACTGTTGCTGTGGAAGCAGAATATTTTGACTGAAAATATTAAGTGAAACTTATTCCAAGCTGTATTTTATTGGAAACCAGGATGTAGATTTTATTAATAGGAAATCCCAAACCTAATACTTAAATCAATAAAAATATAATAATTATAATATTAACACTTGCTTCCTGTGTATAAATACAAAATAAATTCTCCCTACAGTACTTGAAACTGAGAGCAACTTTATAGACAGAACTGGTGCCTACTTGGATTTACATTATGTCAATATGAGGGTAATCTGGGAGCCAAAGTTTTTTAAACAAGCAATCAAAAGTTGAATTAAGCCATAAAACAGGGAGAGAACATCCCAAGATTTCATTTAGGTAGATTTGATCCATGTTATTATTCTCTGGAAAATCAACAATCAAAATTATGGACAAATTCTTTTAATGACCAACCTGGAATTCTTTCCAGTTTCTTATGTCTCCAGGGCCATTTCATTTCCTCCTTCATATTTGGCTATCACTCTACATAAAGACCAGGAAAAATCCCACAAATTGAGAAGTTTATGCAAACTTTTAATAAATAATTAATTTTTTTTAATACTAACTCATTTCCCAGTTCTCCAGCAAGAACTTCAAAAATGCTCAACTTCCCATAACTGTTTTCCAGCAGAGATACAGACATCCTCAAGACACTCTCTTCAAAAGTCAGACAGGACAGGGTCCAGACCCTGTTTTGTGCTGGTTTCCATGTGCTGACATGATCACAAATACAGACCATGAAGTTCTCTTCCTCTGCCAATGTTCATGCACACTGAAATAAATGTCTTAATTTTTTACTAACCCTCGATCAAAGATAAAAAACTGAATTAAAAAAAATAGATAGAATTAAATTCTACCTCAATCTGGGTGGTGTTGTCATGTGCCTCTTCAAGCAGCAGGTCTGTGAAACCCCCTGGCTCAGAGGAATCCTGCCCCATGCTGGCTCTGTTGGTGTCGACTGATTTGAGAGACTCTGAGTGCCTTCTCCACCTGTGGCTGCTTACATGTGAATCCACTTGCACATTTTCCTCCACTCGAGGGAAGCTCTGAACAACGTCATAAAACACAACTGTTTGACAGGAAAAAAAAAAAAGAAGATGATAAGTGAGTGGAACTTTGAATTACTAATCATAACTGAAAACTCAAAAATAGTATTATAATATTTCAATTTTATGTTTTGAACCAATCCATAGCTCAGCCAATTATCTCTCTGATAAAGCCTCTACAGCAGCATAAGATTTTAAAAGAAGAGACAGCATATTATACTTCCACGAAATTCAAGAATTTTGACTAAGTTTTATAGACTCCTCTAAACATCCAAAATGTTTTACTGTCCTGCTTATTTTATGTATGGGAAAAGATTTCCCTGTAATCTTTGTAAGTATGCTACTTGCTTACCCATAAATGCCACTTTTCAAAATAAAAGAAATCTATGGAAAAAAAAAAGTTAATATAGCAAAACGAAGAAGAGGCAGAGAAACACTGGCAGGGGCTGAGCTTTTGCTACTGATCTTGTGTGGAAAGAGCTTGGAAGCCATGGTGCAAGGCAGCCGAATAAACATTATGAGAGGCATGAAATTCCCATAAACATCTGTTCCAGTGTAAAAATAAAGCTTCCCCATTGTGTACGTGATAAATGCAAATGACGTGTGAAGTCTGCAGACACCTACTATATCCCCTGCAGAGGGTGAGCAGTTGAGTGGTATGTTTTACATATTCTTTTTGTCTTTTATTCATGTTCATTCACAACCTTTTCACGCTAGTAAAACCATCATCAAGACAAACTCATAAACTCTTCAGGAGTTTCAATTTTGCCCAATCCAAAAGTCAGTGAAAGTATTTTTGTTAATTTATTTCAATTAACACCTTTAAGGGGGGGTAGAGTAATTTTGCAAACTTTACACTGAAAATCAGATATGCTTTTCATACTGTCTTTAGGTCTAAAAGGAGAAGTGGAGGGGTTCTCTGTGCTTTCCATATAGGGGATATTGTTCAAAAAACAGAACTGCGAGATTCCAAATGAAGTCTCAAGAGAAGTGGCCAAGTAAAATGAAAATACTGAAAGGTTAGACATCATTTTTACCAATATTTCCATTATTCTGTTTGGCAGAAACTTCTGACCAAAAGAAGGCACCACTTCTAAGCCCTTACTAAGCATTGCATACGTTGTCTAGATACACAAGAGATGGAAAAAATAGAAAAATATCTGTCAAAGGTTTAAATAAGAATTAAGATTTTACTGCACCATAGCAAGAACAGGTACAGGCATCATGGATATAGGAGAATCTGGCAGACATTGTTCTTGACAGACCAGAAAGAATTACGGTACAGAAAAAAAATCTCTAATATGATTTAGGTTCTTTGTGATTCCACTTTTCTATCAATTTCCCCCACATCTACTAAACTTATTTCCTAAGCTATTTGATCATGGTCAACTACACTGAATTTAATGTGAGCCAAAGGTGCTCTGTCATCTAGAAAAATCAGAATTTAACAAAGATGCAAAATAAACAATCTTAGGCCATAACTGTGCTCAGACCCCAAATAATCAGATTTCTTTTAATTGGTGACTTTTTGAAACCTGTTTCCTTGTGTTTCTTAAAAGCCTTAGAACACTTGTCTTCAACAAATTGCCACTGCACTCCTTCTTGTATCAGGCAATCAGCTGCCAGATGCAGAGGGACAGCTCAGCAGATGAACTGACTTATTCCTCCCTGGTCCTTATCAAAATCCATTCAAAGCTGCCCTCTCTGCTTCAGCTTGGAGGCACTCACCATGGAGTTACGGGGATAGGGCATCAGAAAGCTGACAGGCACAGCAGCCTTCTCAGATACAATTGCGGAGAGGCACTTTCTGCCTGTGATACACGATGCCTGAGGCTGGATCCATGGAGACAGTGTTTGTCCTCCCACCCAAGCCATGTCTGCAGCTCTAAGACACCTCAGCGCCTGCTGTGGGGCACGGGGAGCATCAGATACCTATAAACAGGGGTCACAGTGCAATAGCTATGTGTCTGCAGGACCTCGCTCCCTTCTTCTCAAGCATCTTCCCTTGCTGCCCTTTGTGAGGTAAAAACAGAGAGGTAAAAAACATATTTACCCTCGTTTTGCACTCCCATTGCAGCCTGCTCTTTTTCTGGTCAACAATCAACATGTTGAGGCAGGCACCAAAATTAGAAAATAGAAAATGTGAAAGTTAGGGGAGAGTCTTAAATCCTATTCACCTCAGGCTGAGCCTTCTCTCTAAAGAAAAGCAATTATACTTTTTATATATCCTGAAGAGAAACTAATGTGGTTTCTAAGCTTTAAGGTGTTGTAACATAAACTGCTTTTTAAAATAATAATAATATAGTGCTGGAGAAAAAAAGGAGATATGAACATTCAGGTATTTCTACTGGCTTGAAAATTCAAACACTTTTCTTCTTCATAATAATCTTTTATAGTATAATTGCATCACGGCATCTGCAAAATTTGGCATGGGCCATTCCCTGTTAGAGAAGCCTTTGATGTTGCCAATGCACAACTTTTATCCTGTTTCAACTGTTCTAATTATGTGATTTTTCGCTTGAAATGGAAAATGTTCTAAACCATGTTGTTACTGCCATTACACTGATAAATATTACTTTAAAGGTACAAGCTACACTGACACAAGGAAGCTTTATAAGCATCTAACTGTATTCACAATGCCTTATATCTTTCTAAATTTAATAGCAGCAAGAATTAAAAGCATGAACTGATAATGTTTTCATGTGCTGGGAAGGAGGAGATATTTCATGTGATGTTTTTCTTTTTTTACCATTATCTGTGAAAGCTTTTACCAATGTTACCACTACACTAGTTAACTGTCCTAAACTGGCAGAATACTGAAGCTTCAATGTGAGAGAAAATCTGCATGTGTTCTAAGGGAATAAAGAGAGAAATTCACTGTAGGCTTCCTCCTTCCTTAAACCTTTTCCTTAAGCTACTGGGGATGGAGAGAGAGAGATGATGGGCTTAGCCAGACCAGATCTGATCCAGTGTGGTATCTCTGGTTTATCCTAAAAGGTCTCTAATGCTGGGAAAGGGACAAACAAGGAGAGATAATTTAATTTTCAAGTTCTAAACTCAAGCAGCTCATGAAGGAAAAACATTCAGAGACATACAATTCCAATACTTTACAAGTTAGAACTATTTCATGTTTCTGGTTGAAATCCCTGTGTAGATAATAAACTACATAAAAGGCTTTTTTAGAGGAAATGTACCAAAGTATTATATTCTTATCTTCTAGATCTCTGAGCTTGCACCTAATTAACACTGAAGGAGAAGATGTCATTCAAATCAATTGGAAAGCGGCCAAATGCTGTAATATCTGATTAATAATAAAATCATAATATTGGAAAACATAAATGAGTAGTAACTTGTTCAGCCTGTATAAGCAGAGGCTCAGAACTACAAGCAGCCTTCAAATCATTTAAAATTTGAATTACAGCTTTCAGCTGATATTTTTATGTCCAAAACACAAGAGTGTTATATATAGGTCTGCCACCAGCATGCAAATACCTCAGAGTGAAGGTCTGCAGAGTGATATTGTACTGCAATATTTTGGAAGCAGTGAAAACAGACTACAGGACTTTCCAATGAATATGTAATTGAGCTGGTGTTTTGGTCTGATCTTTCAGCTCTTGTCCTTGAAGTTTTCATAAAAATTAGCAATGAAAATCATTATGTCTGCAGCTCCTTTCCCCCTTGGGTTAAGTAAAAATTTAAAATTTCAACTCTGTGTTGAATAAAGCTAGAAAGGCAGTAGGGTGGGGGTGAGGGAAACAAATCTATAAAAAGCTTTCATTCCTCTGCGATGATCTGGAGTTAATGACTGGCTGTTGGTAAGTTCAGAAACTCCGGTCTAGTTGGCCAGTTCAGCCCTTTGTTGTCAATATTATTGATCAGAATTACCACCAAATGCTTTCAGGTTATAGGGACATGATTTACACAAACTCGAAGGACCTATGCAGAATATTTAGAGAGGAAACTGGGGAAGGGGAATAGCTGAAATTTACACACAGGCTTACTTCTGCTCACATCTAAGACACGTGCTTTAAATTTCCTTCTTACATGCTCACAGCTAAAAGACATTTAAAAGATTTTGGCATCAATTGCCTAAACCACCATATACCCAGATAATATTTTTTTTTACTAACTTAGCTTGCATTTTAACTATTAGTGAAAAAGTTTTTAAACTGTATTAAGCTAACCTGATGGAGGACATACCAAAACCTGTGCCTTCTTGTACATCAACACCTGACCTTTGAAGTGACTCTTCTAGTCTAAGGTTTTTGGCAGGAAGATGTGTGTCCTGTGCTACAGAAATACACAGAACTTCTTAACAGATATCATTAACATAAATCAATGCTGAAAGTGGACAACAACTGAATACACAGAGAAGTTTGTCTACTTCAATATTCTGAATTATGCAAGCAGCTCTTACAGATTAGAAATGTGGATTGGGCTATATAAGAAAGATTTGCAGAAAGGGAAGATGCCACCTGACTATGGCAAGGGCATAGGTTCTCTGCTTTGCCAAGTCTGCACTCAAACAAAAAGAGGAAAATTCTAAGTAAATAAAATAAAATTGAAACAGCAGAGCTTGACAATTAAGACAACTTTGATTTAGTAGGGAAATCTGGTTTGCATAAAGCTTTATTTAGGATTAGGATCTAGCTCACATTTTACAAGTAAAAGAAACATTGAAATTTTTATGGACAGCAATATAATTGAAAAAGAAAGGAAGTGTATTTTGAAACAAAAAAGCCAAATAGGTAAATTATCTACCACTCATTCAACTGCGGTGGTTATTTTGTTTGTTTTGTTTGTTTGTTTTTTCCTTTTTCTATGAGGTCAAAGAGAGGTTTGTGGAATGTTTCAGCACATTAGAATTTCAGACCTGGATTTCTAAAAAACACGTGTTAATTACATTTCATGATTGCACATATTTAGGCCAACTCTGCAATTTGACTAATTTCATAACTGCATCATAATCAACAAGACTTTTTTTTGAAGTCCCAGAAATACATATTGAAACCTCCATTTAACAGATTGCTTGTGAGAGATAGTATCATCTTTCTAAATCTGCCAGAGCCCAAATACCAGCAAAATCAAATTTATTCATCAAGGAACTGAAAATGCCATGATGCTCTTTTAATTTAAGTAACTTTCTACAGCCCGTTTCACGAATCTTTATTTCTTCTATGACCATTTTATTAGTAAAGATGAGAAACCAGAAAATGTTGGTGGAAGATATGAATACTGGACCCATGAAGTGACAGATTCTTCAAAACATAAATGTTCCTTTAACGGATTCTCCAAGTAGAGTGCTCATATAATGAATGCCCAGTATCGCAGTGAAATCAATCATGCTTCTCATAAGAAGAATTTCCAGTTTAAATTATCTCTGCCTATGAACAGCTCAACACTACAGAGCCTTTATTTTCTGCTGCACGTCATTCATGGGACTAGGACCATTTCAATTTTTCTGACCTTAATTTTGGAAAGAAATAACAGATATGCTTGACTTTCAATATGCCCATGGTAATGATAGGATAAATGTCTTCGCAAACTTACAAATTACATGATTTGTAAAAACTGTCAATTAACACACATGCAGCTGTGGCAGTTTCTATCATGATTTTAAAAACAACAAAAGACCACAACCTGACAATTTCTTTTTAAAGCATGGCTGAGACTCCTAAAATAATGTTATGTGTGAGAATGATACTTATGATGATTGTATTTTCACCAAACAGGGGATGCAAATGGAGTCAGAGGTTAACAATAACAAAATACTGAGTGATAGATTATGATCACAGTTCTGAAAGTACTGCTGTTGAATTGTATGCTCAGAACAGCAAATAATGTCTAAAATGATAACACCACCTTGATAAATGTTTCTCTTGCAATTACACAACAGCTACTAAGACTCACTTCTAATGCAGAGTTAGTATCAATAATAGTAGGTACTATGGCAGGGAAGAAACATAACTGGTAATTTCCTTACATATGCATTTTATCAACAATATAAATTCAGAATTTTCCATTTGCAACCTCCTTCTGTTCAATAATTATTTTTCACTACTGTAAGTGGTCCCAAAGTGCATATTACCACACTTCCAGAAATTTATCTTTGTCACAACTACAACTGCTGGGGAGGAGGGGCTGGGGTTTATTGTCTGATTTACTTTCATTTTGAAATTATTTATGTAATTGTACTCCTAAATTAAAATTGTTAAAGTCAGGAGCCTGAGTCCACTGGTAACAATGTCATAACTTTAATTAGTGAACATCAGTACTTGGGAATTATGGTCTAATTCTTGTTTCATACATACTCTCCAGATACATAACCACAATAATTTACGTGCATGTTGAATTTATGAGCCATCTGATTTATTATGTATTATGGATTAGTTTTGCTACTCTTCCTGCTAGTTCCACTTGGGGACAAGGACTGAAGTTTATTGCAGAACAAAAAAACCCCAAACCAAACTCATGCCTCAAAGAAGGCTTGCAGCCTTGAAGATGCTGGGTAATAAGAAGGGAGAGAGTTTTGATCAGTAAACAGTGTTATCAGATATCATTATAAATCTAACTAGTATCAAGATTTTGAGGCCATTATAGTAAGAAGATTTTAAAAGAAAAAAAATGTGTTATCATTTGATGTCCTTAAATTTTTTTACACACACAATCTAGATAGACTGAAGTTGCTTTCACAACTGAGGTTTAAACAGTGACAAGAGTCTAGGTAACCTGGATGGTAACAGAAAGGGAGGGCATAGAACATTTTACACCTATTAGGCTCTTGCATGTCTCATGCACATCTGCAATCCAGAGGCAGAGACCTTTGGTATTGCTTTTGGAACAGAAAAATCACAATTATGTTTACGCTAACAATGCAGAGTATAATCCTTTATTATAACCCTCCACTTTCTGAGATAAGGAGACAAAATCACTTTGAAAAGAAACCACAGAAAAACAAGATGGAATTGATTCTAGTTTAGCCTTTCCTTACAAAAAAACCCTCTAATAGGCTTAGATACCCAGCCATGGCAAATACAATTTGAGTACTACTCAGCATCCCTATTAACAAAAAAAAAAAAGAACAGCCAGAATTCTGTAGTTCTTATTTAATTTAAAACTCCACAAATGTGCTGTTACTGATGTGATATTTTCCAGAGCTTTCAGGTGGATCAGGTCAGAGAGCTGGACCTCAAAGAACACATGAAAAAAGTCAAACTCATACTATTAGTACCTATCTAAACTCAGTACACAATGCACAACTGAAATACTTTCTCCAACTGAAAAATGGGAAAGTAAAGAGTTTTTTTTCTTGTTAAGTGTTGCTTGTCTTAGATGCTGTAACTCCAGTATAGCTTCTCTTTACATACCTTTGGTCTTTGTTATACATACGACCATTTATTAACACTGGCCTTCAACCTCTTTTTTTCAGTTGGTGATCCCTAAAAATTTCCTAGTAGGGTTGTAAATTTAAGCTTACTCAAAGGTATGCTTCCAGGTTCTTGTTTTCCTCTCCTTTCCAGGACACAATCTTGCATTTTAAAAGGGAATCCTGACTCTCCTAATCTCACCTGACTAGCAGAAAAGAGGTGCTTCCTGAGACAGTGAACAGTGCTGGGATTCTTTCTTCCAGATTTTTACCTTCAGCTCCCCATATTCAGCATGATTAACATCACTTAATGTTTGCACACTGTACAAATAGGTTTCATATCCACATTGCCAGTAGCACTTCTAACAATCATCAGCAATGCACATACCAAGTGTACTTAGGTGAATATTTATCACATACCAAGCTTCCACATAAAGCAAAGGGAAGAATATTTATAATGTTCTTATGTTCCTGGCACACAACTCAAAATGTTCATAGTTCTATTTTCTTGTGGATTATCAAACTACAGAACAGAAAAACAGGAGGTTAACATTGTTTTAAATCATCTGAGGTTTTCTGATTAACCATTGTAGCAATAGTGTCAAAATGTTCATTCATGTATAATTTATGTATCTTCTGTCCAGACTTCACTATATCACAAATTCTTGCTAAACCACAAAATTATTTGTGTAAAAAGTAGCAAAAAACCAAAGAATTCAACAAAAAATTGTCCTGCTAAGAGAAATGGTGTTCTCACCATAATATTCTATTTATATGCAAATTCATGCTTTTCCAACCTAGATTCAAAGGTTTTCCAGAGAATACTAATACCAACTGTACATTATTTAAAGGCATTGGAGAAAAGTTTAGAAAGGCTTTTTTCTAGTCAATAACTGGATTACAGTACAATTGCCAACATCAGATACTACAATCTCCAATGTTTCCACCCCACAGTTCCAATTTGAAAGCATCTTTCTTTTTCCTGAAGGACACAGCAAACCTGTGCACTAGAACAATCCAAGGATGCCAGCCCCATGGTGGGTCAGCTTCTCCTCTAGATTTAGGCTTAACCAGAACCAGCAAGCAATCCATTCCTCTAGAAGATAGGCACCAATTGTGCACAGATGTATAGATTACAAAAACAGAGTTAAAAAATTAGATGGACAATTTTGCAGTTACATTGTTAGGACTAACTTCTGTTTCTGGGCAGCAGAGAAAAGCATACAAAAATGAAATAGTAATTTATAATTTGAACTGCAGCATATGTTTGGAAGTCCTTTTGCATGACTTGTTGAGGGAGAAGAGAGCAAATATTTGGGATGTGCCAAACTGTGTTAGCTTGGCTAATCTGCACCCTTCCCAGCAGCCAATGGCAAATGAAACTGGTAGAAGGGCTATCTTCATTTTCAGCCCAAGGAAAAAACAGGGGCTGAGAGACACATAAACCCATTGCTTGAAAAACAGATCAGCACATACAGCGCTAGACTTCTTGTGGTCTGCAGAGGCAAAGAGCAGCAATTCCACGGACACCACTCTGGCCAAGACACCATCAATTAGCTCTCCACAGGCCTGTCACTCACGAGTGTTGGAGCAGTATCAGAGGGTAATTGGCTGCCTGGGTAGCCCTGTCAGGCTGACTTTGAGTCATAAGGCATAAGGATCGGTGTTAGCATTCACACCAAAGGCCACTATGCTGGATTTGGTAGCTCAAGCAAAAAGATACAGAGAAGAAAACAAAACTCACATATCAACACGACGGAACTACCTGTACATACGTGTATACACAACATCACCTTCACTGGCACAGATTAATATCTGAGCAACCCAACGCGGTGGAAATAAGAAAGGCAGCATAACACCTCATTGGGTACAACAAACACTGATAGACACACACATCAAAATTTTCTTCTCCTCCCTAATCAGGAGTGCCCAACAGACTGGAATCACCTTGTTAACAAGTTTGTCTACAAAAAGGGACAAACTCTTAAGCCCCTTACTAATTTCTGACTAATTTCTGTGTCAGTAGGCCAAAATACAGCCTAGGTAAAGAGTGCCACCACTCAGAACCCAAACTAACCTGTACACCTTCAAACTAGGAAGATCAGGCAACATAGTCCTGGCACAACTAAACCATGACACATTTTTCCTGCTGTGTCCTCAGTTCCCTCCGACCCGCTTGCAGGAGTAGAAAGGAAGTGGTTTGCGGTATTAGACGTTTCACGGAGCTCAGGATTTGGAAAACTGGAAAAAGAACAAGTAATTGCTGTTGCCCAGAAATGTGTAGCAAGGAATGCAATAGTATCTGACATTATACAAGCTGAAGAAAAAAGCTGCATGACTTTTCTTCCACTGTCCTGTACAGGAAAGTTTTCAGAGATGTCAAAGTTAAAATTTACAACTGTTTGTGGAGCCATAACTTGGGCTTTCCTTCAGCTCAGTGCTAAAATGCATGAAGTAATTTCAAACAGAACTTAAAATTTAAACCCCTTCATTTTCACTATGAATTAAAGAAGGAAATTTAATTTCTTCCTTCATTTTCTGTACATGGTTATGTGGTGGGGTTACATGTTTAGGTCAGCAATGACTGAGAATTACATTAAATATTAGTACTTTAAAATGCTCAAAATGTTTTTGACCTTATTTTCTTGGCTTTACAGAATCACTGAATTATGCTTACTGTGTTTTATTCTTGAGGCTTTTTCCATAGAGATGGGATGGTCAAGAAATTACAATGATAATTTTTTTGAAAGAAGAGCTTGAATCTTGTTTCAGTGTCTCTTCACTCTCAACTCACAATTGCTGTTCAACTTAAATTTCTCTATACATTTACGCAGTTCCATCATTTCTTCAAAAATAATAGCACAAAACTTCTAAAAAAGAAGATCTATTGCCTTTCATTGTTATCCATAGGGTATTTTCAGGGCTTTTGAAAACATAATAATGATTTTAAACAATAAGGGCTCCAACCTGGCCTGATGCAGTCAGTACTGTAGATATGGCCCTCCGTAATGTGAACCACTAGAAAAGTCAGAACCTTTCAACTTTACAGGAAGCACAAAAGAAATGGTGTAGAAATGGTGTAGAAATGGATACAATAAAAGGAAATAAAAATGTACTGTGAAAGCCTGGTTTACTTAATTTTTTATAGTATTTTTGCATAATAGTTCAATGGGTGCTTCACTTTTGCTATCTGTAAGAGGCAGATAATGATACTGGCTTTGTCTGTTAAACATATTCTGTGTTACTGATGACAAGCACTAGATAATAGCTATGTACTATTCTATTACTGAAATACCATTGTTTATTTCTTCCAGACTCTCTTACTGTGCAGGGGCGAACTATTTTCTGTCTTATCAAACAAAGATTAAATTTGTCACTGAAATTAAAATTGGTCTAAATGCCTCCAGCTCCTTTTCAGGAAAAATTCTCATTTTAGCTTCATCAGGAGATCTACTGAGGAAAAACATCATGTTTCTAGCACACTAATGGGAGGAATTTAGAGCAGAGAATGTTCTTAAGCTCTGGCACAAAAATCTGCATTGCTAGACTTGATGTTGGAACAAAAAAAATTAAATAAATGGTACATTAAGGAGGAATTGTTGTAGATATGTATTTAGGGTCAAAGAACAGCTGTATTAAACCAATCAAGAAGCAGAGACATAAAAATAAGAATTAAGCCAGTTAGAGATATGAATGATAGAAAGACATTCTTTGGCAGAAAATAAATAATCCATTTGAAAATTGGCAGAGATACTGGGGAAACAGAAGAGAAAATATTGCATCAATCTTGAAACTTGTCAAAGCAATGAAATTATCTCACAAATGTTTAATTGGACTGCCCGATATATGGAGTATTGAATACTGCCTTTCTGTTCTCCCAAAAGACAGACAAAGCAGTACTGTGGACTGTGCAGATAAAGTGCAGAAAGGACAGTTTTTAATGAACCAAGAAGACTGGAAGGACTCAACTCCTGTAAAGGGGTTTTAGCATTTACAAATAGAGTATGGGCATTTTTTGATTTATAATATATTACGTTTTACACTGTTTACATGCACTTCCATTGCCCCAAAATAAAATGAGGAAACTGCATTGGTCTCATCCACTTTTAACACATGGAACTAACACGGAACTCAGTTATTCAGTTATTTGGATAGACAAATTCTGGGAAAAGATCAAATAAATATGGTGTGGTTTTTTGTTTTTTGTTTTTTGTTTTTTTTTTTAATTACAAATCTTCCAATTCTACCACAACATTCTCAAGAAAAAACATAAACAGCATCACAGAACTCCTGCTGGGGTGGCTTTGCTTGTGTGCCGTGTATGAATGTTTCATCTGTGCATTTTCTTAATGAGGAGGCAGAGACAGATACTGCTGCACTGCAAAGCACATGGTGCCTTGGAAGCCGTGCAGGGATGAGCCAGCTTAAATTACATCATTCTACACTTAGGAAAGGACAGATTTACAACCCTCTCTGCTGTGCCTCGTGCTTTTCTAAGTGGAAGATAGGATGTTATGTAATGTGTGAAGATCATTACACATCGATCATTACATGAAGAGTATGTTATTTCACTTTTCAGAGGGTAAAAAAAAAACAGAGGCAACACACAGAACAAGATGGTTCGGTACATTTCTTAAAAAAAAAAAAAAAAACTCACCAAAAAACGCAAGTGTACTTTAATGCTTTGGAGGGGCTTATTTTCTAAATGAAGCTGAGCTTATAGGAGCTCAAACTTGATAGACTCAGTGACTTAGATGCCTGCAAATGTTGCCCAGTGCATTATGAGAGCTGAAGGGATGGCTCTGTGAGGAAGAGACCTTCACAAGGAAATCTGTTTCCTTCTTGGGTAACCATGATGGTGCAGAGCATTTACACTTCTATTCAGTAACTTGCTCCAGCTGTTGCTCAGGTTCTTTATTATCACTAGTTAGAAGGGAAAATCAAAGAAGAAAGAGGAAAAAAAATGTCTGGAAAAAAAATGTCTGGAGTATAGTGGGTTTTAAAAGGTTTTAGACACAATGACATTTGAATGTTTGCCTCTTCCTGGCTTATTCATCAAAGACAGGATTACTCCACGTACAGGAGGATTTGAGAAAACAAGTCAGCCAAAATGTGGCCTATTTGTTAGACAGAGACTGATAGATCCATAAAATATATTTGAAAAATCACCCCTGTTTCTTCCTGTTCTACCCACTACAGATTTTATTCCTAACAAGCACAGATCAACACTGTCTCAACATGCTATTTTTTTTTCCTTTCCAAAGCACAGTGCCAGCAGTCAGCTGTGATTCCCCATACCCTGTCCTTGAGATTCAATGACAGTAAAGCACTAGCCAGTTGCCCAAAAAGCCATCTTTTACAGCAGTCTCATATTTCTATGTTAATGCATCTTGCTGCCAAGGTTTTAACCCACAGACTGGCTGACAGCCCATCCAGAGCCACAGAAGCCACAGTAAGGTTTGGAAACCAACTCTTTACATCTTGCAACATGGAACTGATTCAACAACAGCTAGACTTCATTCAGTGTTATAAGAGTACAATGCAAAGATTTACCTGATTCCTGGACAGAATATGACCCTAGAAATCATACTGAAATTTCTCAATAATATATTCATAGTGCTTTTGGTTTTGTTCCTCATTAGCTCAATACAGAGAAATAGCATGGCATAAACTCTGCCTCCCTTCCACATACATTCACACTGTCAAACCACTTACATGTCATGCAAATCTCAACCTGGTGAACTTAAATGGGACTTTAATAGTCTCTAGAAGTGCTCATCTTCCACAGGGCTGTCAGTTCCACTTTACTGAGGAGTTAATCTTACATTAATCTGTTTTCTTGCTCAATAGCGATTGCCTTCCTCATCATGTACACCTAATTTAGTCACACAGAGAAACAGCTCGGTCACTACAGATATATCATTCCATGTCTAAATTATAGAGGGATAAATTACCAATTCCTGGATGCCTAGGTGTCCTGGACATGCAACTTCTAAGCTTGGAGAGGCTGGCTCTCCTTATGCAGTATGTCCCACAGACCCATCACTTCCAAACCCACTGCAGTTAACAGGCCTGATCTACGGTATTTTCTCTTCAGACAAATGAGCTACCTAGTAGTAAAGGATGGAGTGAGGCTCAGTCAGTAAAAGACTCTGGCAGACCTTGTGTTCCCACCTTACTAAGAGATAATGGCCACCTTTCTTCCCTGCCTGAGCAGCTCCCTTGCTTCTGCTTTCCAGTTTCAGAAAGCTCATGTTCACTGTGACAGAACTGTCTCTCAAAACACAGAGTAAACTCTTTTTCTTCCTCAGTCAAGGCTAGTGACAGTCACAGAATCACAGAATAGGCCCCATGGGTTTTCTGAACTGTCCATCCTGCTCCCTCTTTTTTCCTCCAACTAGTCTTCAATAATTTCCGGAACAACTTCAAAAGCAGGACACCTTGCTAGGAGATGGAAGACCTCCTCCAGGGTAAAGAGAGCCGTGAACTCTCTGTCCTGGTTCCATGGGGAAGACACCAGTACTTGGGCTTAGAAGATAAACTGAGAGCTTTTCTTGTTTCTTGCAAAGACCAGCTGCAGGTACCACTCTCAAAAATGCATTGCACATGCTGGATCAAATTAGGTCTCTTTTTGCAGCCCTTAACTGAAGAGCTAATCCCCAGAAAGATGTGGCATTTCAAATATATGATGAGCATTGTTTCTTTTTGTTTCTCTTTTTCAGGTAACGCCCAGATCCACAAACAGGTGTTTGGGATTGCAACTTAAGTGTTAACAGTAAGCACCTAACACAAGGCTTTAAATCTGCTTGGGAGTTAGAAAGCTACGATTTTTTTCATGAAAACACTGGGCTTGTAGGTGCTCAAGTCCTTTATCACATGTGTAACCTTAAGCAAATTTGGGCGGAAGAGTTTGTTAAACACTACCCAGTGCTGACAGCAAATGCCCACTTTGTTTAAAGACTAAATCTGCTTCTGAAGCCCGTGTATCACATCTGAGTTTTCCGGTTTCATGTCAGTCATATGGAAGTTTCTCATAGTTTGATACATGTGGGCACATTGTTTGGCTCTAAACGAGCCCCCAAAACCACTGACACTTCCATGAACCAGGGCCTTTCAAAGGCCTGTTATTTAACTGAACTCCATTGCATAACTCCTAGTGGCCATTGTCCCTCTCTTTTCTTCAAGGGTAAACCAAAAACTCACATCTTCTTGTGACCCAAATTAATCTCCACTTCTGCCTGTGTATGCCAAAAGTTGCAGGTTTTCCACACAGTGTATGGTTCCCTTCACATGATTTAGCTAAGCTGTTTCTAAGCATCTGTCTAGTATCATGTTTGTAAAAAAAGGATGAAGCATATATCGCTTTTTGCCCACTCCTGCAAGAGAAAAGTAATAAAAGACAGCACATTCAGCCTCCTCCTCTCACATAAATGCAGTAAGAAGGAAAAAAGCAACAACTTACTTTATTACTCCCATCAGTTTTGCTGAAGTAAAGAGGCTGAAAGCTGTGCAAGATAACTCTCAGTATCACTAATACAGCTTCTCCACAGGAAAAATGGGCTCCTCAATAGATTGTTTTTCAGCTTAAGCTTCAAATGCGAGTGATTTTACAAGCATGAGCTCAAATAATTTCTTTTAGGTCTGTAATGCACTGGTATTCAAATATATGCAAATTGAGTTTCCCTTTGATTTTTTGTTTTGTTTTGTTTTTTATACTCCTATCCTGATAATCTCTTCCCTTTTCCTCAAGCGCCTGGTCTCCCCGGATCAGCTTGTGCTGTTCCAGGCAGAGGCATGGTGTCAGACCCCACAGAATCATAGAATAGTTTTGGTTGGAAGGGACTTTCAACTGTCACCTAGTCCAACCCCCCTCCATAAGCAGGGACATCTTCAACTAGATCTGGTTGCTCAGAACCCCATCCAGCTCTTCTGTTTAGCCTAGCTGTCAGGGAGGAGGAGGCAGACCAGAGCAGAGAGGAAAAGATGATGTTGCATGCAGAGACTGTCTAGTAGCATCAGACTAAGGCTTTCGTCCCACTTGCTTGCTATCTCTTCCCAACCTTACTGTCTGAAATTAGATGTTATCCTCTCTGGTGACCTGTCGGAAGAAGATAAAACAGCAGAGAGGAGAGTAAGACTGTGTGCAGCTCCGCCCAGAGTCAGAAAATTGCTGCTCTGATAAGCAACATGACAAGCTCGAACTCTATTTTGCTACCACATATTTTCTCAGTATCACAAAAGGAATCTTATTTCTAGTTTTA
This sequence comes from Nesoenas mayeri, assembly GCF_963082525.1. Lineage (NCBI taxonomy): Eukaryota > Metazoa > Chordata > Aves > Columbiformes > Columbidae > Nesoenas > Nesoenas mayeri. The sequence continues at coordinate 143,637,481 of NC_137543.1, read as the reverse complement.
AACTTAGGACCTATCATATCTGAACTTAATATCAGAAATGTGTTACAAGTGCATAGCAACAGAACTGGGCTTATTTCACACTTCAAACCTGTGGACAATGAACTTACATGTTTTAAGTTACAGAGTAGTTTCTATGCATATTATAATTTGTTACTTGCTGTTCCATGAATAAATGTGACATACATCACTAAGAAAATCACTCAGTCAAGGCAATAGCAAAACAGCAAAGTCACTGCATGCACATAGTGACAGAAATAAATAAAATGGCTGTGCACATTGAGTCCAGTAGGATGTCTAGATTCCAGGAAAACAAATAAGGTAATTTACTGATATCTAACATACACCACCACCATAAAACTGCTAGTCATAGAACGGGCTTGTCTCATGCCTCTTATAAAACTCAGATGCTATAAAACTCAGAAAAAGACAGAATTCTAGTATTCTTCTACTGCAAGATGCACCATATGTCCAAGAAATGGGCATCTTTAAATCTTACAAAGTGATCTGGAAGCCCTACATTTTGCATTACAGTGATTAGGAGTACTTGCTGGTGGTCTGCAGAGAGCGGATTAGTCACAGCATGCTGCTTTCTCTGTATTCAGCTATTAAAACACATTTAAAAAGTTAAGCTCACATTAAACATTTAGCTGATATTTATTGTTCCATGTAAGCAATTGCTGCAATTGCCACAGGAATATTATTCTGTTGCCAGAAAGAGGATAATAATCTATGAAATGGCAAACGGGCTGGAAAGTAGGCCCAAGAGGCAACATCTTTGTTGAAACATGAATTTGTGAACAATTTGTATTACCAAACCTTTTGGCCAGCATTGCTTGACATGACTGAGTGCATTTTGCAGGTGCCTGATGGAAGCATCTTTAAGAAGCATAATTTTTGCAGGGTGACCTATTAGCACTTTCTGAACATCCAGAAACATGTCTCCACAGATATCCACCAACTTTTGATCTTCTGGTTCTTCCCATTAGTAAGTTCAGTTCCTTGTTTACATTGGCACTGTCCACACACAGTTCAAGGCTTAGAATTATGATAATTTCTTCTGGGATAAGTAAATGCAAGTATGCAACCTTCTGAAGATCTAATGTTTACAGTGGGGTTGTGGATGTTCAGAATCCCTTTGATGTCAATCCAATTCCAGGATGGCATGGTGTCTGACTGTAGGTGGAAGCCTCTCTGAAACATCCAGCTGTGGAAAATGCAGTTGAAGTCAGGTGTAACAGACTCCTGCATTTCTGGAAACAGATACTGCTACCTTCTTACAAATCTGTATGCCTCATGTAACATCAGGTGGAGGAGGATATCATTGCCCCTATTCTAAATCCTCCTGAATACTGCAGTTCTGAACTTTGGTCTAGCTCTAATGTTGCTGTGTAAGTTTTTCCCCATGGATCAAACCTTTTTGGCCTAACTAACTTGAAATCCTTTAAATCTAGAATATACTAGGTGATCAACACCACCGTTTTTCCCCTTGTATATGGAAAACACTTCAGGTTGGCTGGCTGCCTGTACCGTAATAACTTTATATGTTTTGAAAGCATTCTAAACTTTAGCCTGGTGTACAAGTAGCCTAATTTTTCTCAAATTAGAACCCACTAGCACATTGTCTGCTCGGAAATTTCCTGTCATTGCTAGGAAAGTCACCACCAGGTCACTGTCAAGCATTAGCATTTTCAATTAGGTAACTGCTATTTGTGGGGAGAAGGAGGACTTGCCAGCAAGGACAAAGTTCAAGAACAAAACATCCCACATTAGCGTAGTTCAGCTCTAGTCAAAATAGCTTTTTTATTTCCTCATTTGAAATTTAAAAGCCCCAAATAAAATCCAGATGTCTTGCATTTATGTATTTATTTTCATTTTTTAAAAGCAGAAAGTGATGTAGGAATGGTGTGAAAGAGTTTGAAAGCTCTGAGAAAAAGCCTTCATTCCTGAAGCATTGCTAAACTGTTGTAAAATGTTTTTTTCTCAACAAAAATACTAGGGAGAAGAAAAATATTCTTTTTTTTTTTTAAAAAAAAAGAAGCTAACAAACAGTTTATACTCAAACCAGCTTAAAAAAAAAATTAAAAAAATTAAGTGCTTCTAAACACTTTCTATGTATTTCTACCCTGTATTGTGATTCTAACCAAACACAGCTGCTTTCTCCTTTACTTATTGAAAACGCAATCAGCAATGAAGTTAATTTGTGTCTGACCAAGGCTCTCACAGTAACTGATTACTTACAGATGCCAAGTCTCCAAGTGAAATTTTTGCCACCTGTTTTCAATTTCAGGATTGGCAGTTTTGTATTTCCACAGCTTACTGACCTCGTGTGGGGTGATACCATCTGTTGCTGTATTCTCCATGCTTAGTCACCAGTTTCTGCAGGATATCACCAACATCAGAATAGCTCAGGAGTTTGCCTCCTTTACAAAAGGAGGCATATAAAATACTACAGCTTGGAAATATCAAAACTATCTTCCACATCAAAGAGAAATTTCAGATGAAACACTGAATCTTTTCCTGTAGTAAGTGGTTTCATTCAGGGTGTGAATATGGCTTATTTGTATGTCAAATTAATGATATCAAGATCTTTCTATTTATTGTACAGGCCAACTTTCACTGCATTTTGATTTGGATACCCATTATCTAAGATGAACATTTCGTATTGCCTTAAGTTCTTTGAGAGAGTCCCTTTGATTCACAGAAAGAATGCTATCAACATTAAATCTATGTACTAGAAAATATAACAATTTAATCAATTTTAAAAGGGTAATAAAGACACTTGGGTAATAACAGTTTGGTGATAAAACAATGAATAGAAATACAGAATAGCTCAATTTTTCCACCAATCTGCAAAGGATATGTTGCTAGTTTTGCAAAATATTTTTCTATTTCAGAATGAGACTTGTTTTCCAAAATATATCACCAATATTGTTCAAGTCATGACTCATCTTACAAACTAATTCCAACATGTATTCTTATTACAACGATTACTAGATGGTATCTGTAAGAGGAGCCAGCTATGGAAAAGGACTGTTCAATTATTCAGTCTGTAAGTTGCAACGCAAACCTCTAGGGGATGCTGTGTATACTAAATTCACACCACATTTTCACTTTTGGACTCTTTCCATTATGGAAGTCCCAGCTGATACTAACCCACATGGCCTGTGGTTGGTTTACATTATTGTTTTTTGCTTGTATGACCGTAATGGCTAAGTTCTCTCACTTAGCAAGACCCATGATGGTAGATGCCCTACAAATGCAGAAAAAATAAAGGACTGTCTCATTCTCCCTGTTGCCAAACATACTGTGATACTGTGAAGAGTTAAGTACGTGCTAAAGGTTGTGCCCTGAGATGTGCTATAAAGGATGACAGGTTCCTTGTAACATTTTAATCACATATAGCCACAAGCAATACAGGACCGAAGGCATCCTGCCTGCAAATGCAGGGTTTTCTGAACTGTTGAGCATCTTCCCGCTTCTAAGGTGGGCCAGTGGCAGAGATGGCAGCAGGGGGGGAGGTCTGAGTTGGGTGCTCTTTCCACAGCTTTGGAGTGGGATATCAGGGGTGGAAATGGTAGCCACAGGCATGAAGGGCAGAGTGGGCATGGATGGCAGACCATGGAAAATTCATTTGGGATGGGAAAAAGGGAGACTGGGCTGAGAAATACTGACCTAAGGCTGAGAATAAGGGGAAAGAGGAAAATGATGACTTTTTGCTGAGACACCAAAGCCCTTCAAATGATCGTTTCCCCATTTTAACACCAACCACAGAGATTTCAATACCATTTTCTCCCTTCTGCTGTAGGAAATGACGGGTGTTCCCATCCCCCCCTTCATGAGGCAACAGAAGAACCTCTAAACCATTCCCCTCAGGTCCAGTATTTGGTAGAGGCAAGAGACAGCACAAGACCACAAGACAAGCTCCAGCCAGCCACTGCTCTTCCAAGCCTGTCAGACTGTGGTTATGGCTCTCCTGCTGATGCTGATAGACACAGAACCCTTAATTCATCATAACAATTTGATTAACCTTCTGCCATATCATTTGCTCTCACTCCATCCCTAGAAGAGTGAGGGCAATTTTGGGATCAGTCTGAAGTCACTACAGTTTTTATGTCTTTTGCTTAAAGAACTCTGCCAGGCAAAAATTAGACAGGATTGTGGCCCACTCGCTGCAATGTCCTCTGACCTCAGTTAACACTGACATAAAACTAGAAGTATGCTGTTGACTGGAGCACAGCTATTCCCATTGTACAGAAGTGCATCTGAGGTCAGAATCTGACTCAAACTGCTTGCCAAAGACTGCAAAATATTATGAAAGAATGGCTAACAGAAGCTACCCACACCCACTGAGCTGTGGATGTTCAGCTGAGAAGCAGATGTTTTAAGGGTCAGTATTTCTGTAATAAGTAAACACATTTATTGTAATGTAGAACACTGAGCTAATAATATAAATACCAAGTAGGACACTTGAAATACCATGCAAACAACAACATACATCTGAAAAATAACTACAATAAATACTTGTTTTTCAGCAGAAAGATCACAGGATCAGCAGCTGTTTACTGCTTCAGCAGAGCAATTACAATGTAAGCTTAGCCAACGTTTCCAGTAAAGCCTGCTCCCATCCATCCCGTTTCTAATAATCTGTGACATTTTTTCCTGGGTCTGATATTCAGAGAGCTTGCTGTCCAAAATGCTAGCCGAGTTACTCTCAGAGCAAGCCAAAAGCTCACGTGCTCTGCTTTTCAGACGCAGTTAGCTAAACTAATTCACTTTGTCCTTTGCAAAGACCCCCTGTTTCTTACTCAGCAGTATAACTGTAGAACACAAATAAGGAAGTTTCTGAAGACTAAACGTTTTAATTAGAAACAAACAAAAAAAGCCCTGCGGGAAAAATAAATCTTGGCATTTACTTTTGTTTCAGTGATTTAGCTAAGTCAAATACACTGATATGATAACAGCCAAGCTTTCAGCCAAGAAGCAGCCATTCACATAGATTCAAGAACAGACTCAATATTTGGTGGGCTCTGGCTCAGCTCTCAATAAGGCAAATAAAATCTCACTTTTACAAGGGTTCTGCTTATTTTGATCCTTGTGCAAGTTCTCCATATGCTTCCACCTTTTCAGAAGGAAGCCCCAGAACCTCGCGTGGCACATTGACAGAAGCTTGAGCTGTGAGTCCAGGGCACCAAACTGGGGCAAGGACAGGTTGTCAGTCACAAGGGGGCCACCTGTGCCCATGTCCATCCCTGCCCTGGGAGTGCCTTGCTCCAGCTGCGCCCACCTGCCCACTTCCCACCTGTCCACCAGCCTTATCTGGTGGGCTGAGTACACTGGAGGGTTAGAAATGGATACAGAGCCCTGCATCACAGTCAAGGAGAGAGACTCTTGCATTTGCTGCACTATTCAGATACCTTCAAAAGTGCAAAAATTCATAAATGAGCTCATAAGTGGGAGCAACATTATCACCAGACCAATCTAACTGTTGCATCCAAATGGACATTTTATATTGTTCTAGATGTCAACTACTTTGTTTTTATTTTTCATTTTAGTCAACATGTTAAAGCAAAAGTATCATCCTTTTTTTTTTTTTTCCTTCAGGGGAGAAAAAGCCTAAAAATCATAGTGAAAATGCATATATACATGCATACTTTTGCTAACATATCTGAAGTTTCTGAAGTTTTGCAGACAGGACTCATCCATGCAATTTTCCTTTTCTAGAAGAAATTTTGAAATATCCTTTATTGTTCAAAATTTTAAAACAAAAGCCCTACCTACTGTTCCACAGAACTCTCTTTCACAAGTTTGGGTTTCCACACCAGGCAGTGAAGCTGCTGCATGAGAAGCATGTGAACCAAGCAGCCCACTCACAGCCCAGCAAATAACTCCTCATAATCCATTTCAATATACTTAAAACTGTCTTTTGACCTGCAGTTTTGCACTTACCAGCCCAAGGTGAAGGAAACCAGTTTGCCGTCTCCAATAACCAGAGAAAACTTCACACCAACTAAGGAAGAACTTGCATGTAGAACATCATCTAGAATTGTACTGGTTTATTCTTATCTTTGAATGTAGTGTCTGCCTATTTAATTATTTATTTTTTAATCAAGAACATACTCTTCTGCTTGGATAAGAATAATTTCTGTCTCAGGCTTCTGTAGCCCATTAAGATACACGTGTTTCTAATAAATTGGGGGTCCTTCCTCTGTCCCTGGAGTACGAAATGTGAACACAAATGTTGATACAGATAAACACGGGTCAGGACTAGAAAACTCAGGAGCTGAACTGAGCCATCAGATTTAGAAAGTGAATTGGGTAATGTCAGATGACTGGATGAAGGAAGAAGTTTTTCATCAGAGCATCAGCTAGCACCCTCTGGTAAATGGCATGAGAGTGGGAAGAGCTCAGGTAAATACCTCACTGCCAACTATGAATCTGGATTTTAAATCAGTTCTAAGCTATAAAACTGCTTGCAGAGTTTCATCCACGTAGTTTAAAAGCATAAATTATCTAACTGCGGGATCTAATGCTCTATATCAGTATGTGGAATAGAAAGGTGACTACACTGAAAACAGTATAGTTTGGTCTAACATGAAAGATTTAACTAATTAATATAGTCACTAATTTCAGTTGCATTTCCCTAATTCAGAGTGAGATTTATGCTATTTGCACAGCAGAGGCCTGTAGGACAAGACCGATGACTGTGACATTGGGCTTTCCCAAAACAGCTTTGTTCGTGCAGCTTCAAAAAAGCAAAGGTGGAAAGAGAGCTGGAGGGCTAATTCCTTTAATACACAAACTATCCCTGCAAAATTATACAGTGTAATAACCTTATAATAGTCCTTTAAACTTTAGATTTCAGCGAATAGATAACTTAAAATAATACACATAAACCAAGCAGCTAATTTCTGCTTCTTAAGGAGACATGGATGTAAGAACACGGTGATGTACAGTCATCTCTAAATGAAAGCTGCTGACTGGGTAGAACAGCAAATAAAGAACATTAAGTCTTTTAGATTTTATTTCAATATAAGGAAACAACAAACATATTAGAGTTATATAATAGGGTAACATAAACTCAGTTTTTTGTAAATCTCTTCATTTTATTTAACTGCTTTTTATGTACATTTTCTTCCTTGTGAAAGGTAGAGGTTCGATTGCCTCTTTAAAGTATATTGAGAATATGGAATCTAATAATCATTAATGTCTATTAGCTGAATTTTTTTTCAAGTAACATTTTGTCTGTTTTAAAATATTTTATCCCTACTTTGGTAAAGCAATTTATCTAGATTAGTATAAATTGACTGCCTGCTAAATTAGCTCAAGAATGCATGGGAAAATCTTTCAGGTTAATATCTAGTTGCTCAGCTGTGTTTTAGAAAATATTTCAAACAATATTCTCTAGGATGCAAAACCTCTTCCGCAAGCCAAGCAAGTTTTACCAGTAATTATGTTATTAATCTTCAGTGTGACTTCAGTGATTTTGTGAATTGTACAAGTGTCAAAAAGCATAATTATGTTTACACATTAGCCTCTTTAATGTTGTAAAGTACCAAAGTAGAAACAAAGGTCTGGCACAGCAGAGGAAAAACTCAGAGCATGCAGAGTATCAATGCAAGACTTACTTTCTAGAATTTCAGAGGTATAAGAAGAGATTTAATATGACAACTACCATTGCAATCTTGCAGCTCAAACGTATTCAAAATGCAGACAATCTATTAGGAGTAATATATCAAAAAGAGTAGACAAATTAATACAGCGATTTTAGTACTTTAAAAGCAAAGACAGCAAAACTCTATGAACTCCACCAAACACTTTGTTACCATTCCCAGTCTTCAAGGACATTGTTGTTCTAATTGACAGCTATATATAATCCTAAAATTACTCTAAACCCATCTTCTATCTGTTCTCAATCATCTGCTCTGCAGAGACAGACAAGTTACTGTGTGTTTTTCTTGTCTAATTTTGGGGTGGAAAACAGTCCCCTGATATGGATAACTGCCTCCTGGTCTGGTGGAAGTGTGAAGCTGTTAGGAGGCATTTTATGCCCTGAAGAATAAGGATGAAGGATACTGCAAGTCTCCAGATTATTTCCATTTTTTCCCACACAGCATGAATTTGAGCCAGCAGGAGCATAGGTACTGTAATGAAGGTGAGGCTTCTTGGACATACACTGAGACATATAGCATCTGCCATAAACAATAATTATTTCTCACATTAGAGGAGAAAAAGAGTGTAAAATTATTTTAGATAATATAAGGGAAGCATTTTATCTACACCTTGTCATCTTCTAGCTTTCAAAATAGGCTTGTGCTTCATCATATGAAAAGCAGATATGCAAATCATCAAGGGCATAACCTTTACCCTCCCATGACACATCCACAAGTCTGAATAATGAAATCACATAGTGAATTTCTGGACATGTATCAGCCCTACATGTGCTCACATGCACTGTATTCTACACAGCTACAAAATGAATTAAACCAGTGTCAAGATACAGGGCCAAACTTGCCCAAGGGCAGAATCACAACTGATTGGACGCTCCCCTGCCAAAAACAATGGACAACACTCTGCAAAAGGAAACACAACCCGAAGACAAAGTTCTCGTGAGCATGCCAACTTCCTTAACACTCCAGGGAATAAGTGGGTAAACTCTTCCTTCCCAGTATAATATTTGAAGAAACTATAGGTGTAAAAATTAATAAACACACACAAAAAGAATGGTGCTCACATATTATCCAGGTTTTATCACCCAGATTTTATTATTTTTCCAGGATATAAGTGCTGCATTTTTCTTCCTAATTTTACTTCAAGACAGTATTTTGTAAAATGTGTCAGACTGTGAAGCTCAGTCCTGCAGGTAAGCTGGCAGTGCTGTGAAGAGCTATACAAAACGCTCTGCACAGGGCTGTACATTTTAATTTCCAAATGCAACTGACTGAAGAGTGAATATGCATTGTGAGATTCAATACAGTGATTTGTTGTTAACTACTTATCAGTGATGGTTTAATAGCACAAGTATTTTCTAAAGCATCTTAGTTCCTCTGATTGCTGAAATAACGGTGTCTTTATGCACTAGATTCTAAGTCAAATAAATCCCTAGTGTGACTCAGATGTCAGGCTGCAGATTACAGACATTTTCCTATCTCTTCAAAATATCTCTAGAAGTGAAAATTAAGTAAATTTCTCACTCAAAAAGAAACCATGCTATGCTTTCAAAACAAGAATGCAGCCTTGCAAGTAGATTGCTGCCTCTCTCATTCATGCCCAAAGGATATGTTAAGAATATGAGAACTCTGCTGAGTAGCACTGCCAGCACTAATTGCTGTTTCGTGAAGACATAACAAAGAACAAACTAGGGACCAATGGAGAGAGTGATTCACTGACATTTTTTTTGCCAGGGAAAGTATTTCAAAGAAAGCCAGTGGAGTATTATCAGCTGTGATAGAAAGGGCAAAAATACACACCACTTCAATGAATTTAGTATATTCACCATGGGCACACTGACCACTGATGTAAAACAACTCTAGTTTCCAATATATGACGATCTTTGCATTAATAATTCCCAGATTTACCTTTAAAAAGTTTGCTCAGGATGGTAATCATTCTAAAATGTAAAACAGAAATGATACATGTGATTTGTAAAATCAGGAAAGTTTTCTGTCACTCCATTTGGTTTATGATTAGTTTTAATGCATTTCTAAAGATATGCAATCTTTTTCTAAGTTCAGCTAGAAAATATAATCAAAATAACACAATCTTACAGACCTATTATTAATGTTTCATTTTTCACCTGCTTGTCTTTTATTTTTTTTTTTTTAGGAACAAATTTTTCCTGTTATCTTCTACCTACGAAAGAGTCTAACTTGACCATGGCCATTTTCCTTTCTTGGCTGTATTGCTGATCAACCTGAAGGCATCTTTTAATAAATAAACTTTGAACTCATCTATTTTAGCCTTTTACATTAAAAAGCAGTGCATGGAATATAATACTACTAGTCATTCAAGAAATTAGAAAAAATAATTATCCTAATTCAAAAGTAATGGAGCCCTTTGAAAACAAACGTAGTATATTACTAACTGTGAGAGCCTATAATATTGGCTCATTAAATAGCAACTTGGCTCGCGGCAACTTCTGGATTAGACAGAAATAATCATCTCCTGTGGCCACAGAAATTTTACACATTTACTAAAACCACCTCTAAGTATGTTTGTAAGTAATCCAGAAATTTTTCAGGCTGTGAGATGATGCTTTTACTGTACCACTTCAGTTGAGATGAGCAGATCTGCTGCTGCCTTCAGCCCTGCCTTGTCTTGCTCCCCTGCCCGCAGCGGCTGTGGTCCAAACCAGACACAGGTACAGCTACAACCGGGGCTTCACTTTGGTACCCACTGCTGCATGCAGACAGAGAAGGTATTAGTACTATCCAGGACTATTCAGACACACAAAAGACAACATATTTTCCCTTCCTTCTGGTATCAGCTCTAGAGCATTACCAGAGGCAACACAGATATTAGGCACTAAGAGCACTGAGGCAGTATTATGGCCAGAATACTCTTGGCCCTAAAGATCCTGTGTCCAGCTGCTGGGAGAGAAGAGGGGCGTGGGTTGCACAGACATCTGTAATGCTGGTATGCTGCAGCATTTTATTTTAACATCCTGTTTATCCTGGCCTCAATTTTAGCTCATTGCTGGGTAATGATGCAAGAGATCATCTGATGAAGCAAGAACTCTGAACACGCAACCGAATTTCCAGGCAAAGCAGGTTTTCCATTTTCTTCTTGCAGCTGAAGAGCCCCTTCTGCTTTGACCTGGTAATCACACACCACAAGATGAAGAATATTATAGCACAGACAGATGACCTTCTACTGCAGTTTTTACTCCAGGATCTCCCAGCAAGTTCTTATTTTCTATTGCCAACACAACCACAAATAATAGAAGACCTTGACTTCTTCAGACTATATATCAAAGTACCTAATATCGCATCTTTATTGTATTGTTTTTTCTTTAGTATAAATCACATAATACATTTTTACTCACTAAAAAGTTGAGCAGAAAGAGGAGCAGAGCTGGAGAAAGTTTCAGAACTCATGACTACAGAGGTAAAACTCACAATTTCCTTTTAAGCAAGTTGGAGAGAAGACTTTTCTCTTGCTTCCTCTCCTCTTTTCTCTTGTAGAAAAATAATGTGTTTGCAGGATGCAAGCATCTCTTCTCTTTTCATTAAATTAAAGTTGGTTTGCGGAGTTGAAGGACTTTGCAACTAAAAAGTGCCAGAGGCTGCAACACAAATCATGTTTAACCCAGGAGAACTAATAACAGGCTACCCTGAGCTGGACAGAGCGACAAAGGAGCAGAACTGCCACTGGGATTGTCAAGTCTGCAGACAGCTGCGGGCATGCAATGGCCCAGAGGCAGTGAGGCTCAGCACTGCAGATGTTGGTCCTGGTCAAGACCCCAGCCTGTTAGGATGGCTTCTCTTGCTGCTAGCAATCCTCACAGCCCTGGGAAAACAGGGGCTTATGGGAGGCAGCCAGGGCAGCCCTCCTTCCCCATTCTGCTGCAGCCTGTGTGTAACTGCAGTGCCAGTACAAGGTCACGTACAAGGGCAGGGGCAGTGCACTATAGGCTTTATGTTTGCTGAGCTGCCTGTCATTTTGACTTTTAATAAACTATTTTCCTGTTCAGTCTCTCAGAGGAGAAATGTTTGGGAATGAAGACATTTCAAACCAAAGGGCTTAATAAAGTTTCAAAATAAGAACATATAAAACTGCTTGTCTCAAATGCAAACTCATACAGCACACCAAGGCCATGCTCCAGATCCATGGTCACAACCACATTCTCAATATAGGTTTCTTCACACTAAAGATATAGGTATGCAACCCATTTTCAGATCTTCTGGACTGTGCTCAGGTAACCAAAATTGCACCTTCTGGTTATTTAAGTGTTTTATTTTCATGCCTTTGCCCTTTATCATCATAGCATGTGACGATCCCAGAAATAAAAATGTAATTGCTGGTGTCTAACAGGCTTTTGGCTTCCAGATGCAAACTTTATGATTCTGCCATCATACTGTAACTTGTACATGTATGATTAGAACTTTTCATAGAGGAACTCATAGTATTAGTGAGAGGCAGAAAGTAATAGGCAGGGTTTCCCAAAATAGCAGTCGACACTGATAGTCATTTTACTGTTGGGAAGACAGGCTGCAGTCGAAAATCCAGTGCATTACAGACTGAGGGAAGTAGCTTAACTGCACTGATGGGTTAAACTCACATCTGCTGGGATATGGAAAGAGTAGAATCTCTTCTACTTTATACTATGAAGTAATTAAATTGAAGGCATGCAGTCAAATGCAGCTCTGAGAACCATGATATATATTCCCTTATATGCCTCACCATTTCACTGGAGACAATGCAATGCCCATTTGAACAAAACAGCTCTAACACAGCTTTTTATACAGAAATTTCATACCCAGACTAGTCTAACCCAGGCACTAATTTGCCAGATTAACTCTGCTGTGAACAGCTTCTACTCCGTAAGTATATTCTAAGTGCATCTGACAGAAATCAAAGGCAGTATTATTTCTTCCTTTTTTTTTTTTTTTTCATCTCAATAAAAGTAGAGCATTCTCCAGGAGAAATTCTGTTTCTAAAACGAGCTCTGATGAAAGGTCAATGCTGACAGCAGGCTCTAGTGATGGTCATATAACTTTCTATCTAAGTACCATTATTTCTGCCAAGTCTAATGCAACAGAAGACAAATGCTGCAGCATGTACTTCACTACATCGCACACAAAGGAAAAGAACTTGGAAGGACATGTGTAACTGCACATGCAGTGACATCTGCCTTAACACTTATCTGTTGTCAATTATATAACATAATAAATCAGACATAAAACAACATCTGTGATGGCTACAACAGAAATCCAGCATTTGGGAAGTCTTAAGGACTTTGTCTTACTTTCTCTGATGTCAGCAGTAATTTTGTTATTGACATTAGCAGACATGCAACTGAGGACAAAAGCTTATTTCAGACCTCAAAATAGTTGCTGACTGAGGTGAAAGAGATTAATTGTTTGAAGAGACCTTCATTGTAATGCTGGGGCATTTTTTTGAGGTCATTAACCAGAGTGTAATAGGCATAAATGGAGTAAGATAACACAGCTTACTATATGATTACATACACAGATGATTTAGTTTAGTGTGAAGTATTTTAGTTGCACGATGTTGCTTTTCAAGATCAGAGCATAAGAGGTTCTGCTGCTTCTTCAGTTAACCAGAACGTTACCTGACTAGTATAGCAGGCTATCCTGTATCAATGTCCCTCCAGAGTTTGAATGCTATAGTAGATATATCTATCCCCTTGAATTTTACAGGGATTCCTTACATTACAAAATAGATTTAAATCTGTTTAGGACCAGAGGGAATGGCAGGAAGCTATGGCAGGGGAGGTTTAGGTTGGACATTAGGAAAAAGTTCTTCCCCCAAAGGGTGCTGGAGCACTGGAACAGGCTCCCCAGGGAGGTGTCACAGCTCCAAGCCTGACAGTGTTCAACAAGAGACTGGACAACACCCTCAAACACATGGTGTCAGCTGTGGGGTTGTCACATGCAGGGACAGGACCTTAACTTGATGATCCTTGTGGATCCCTTCCAACTCAAGACATTCTATGATTCTATGAAATCTGTATGCAATTTACAGATACAAATTTGGATCTGCAACTGCTGGTCCATTGACAATTTACTCTGAAATGCCATACACGGGTTTCATTGAAGTTAATGAGAATTTTCCATTAAATTAATAATAATTAATTAATTAATAATTAATTAATTTGTCTTCCATGTATTCTTCTAACCTAATGAAGCAACTATATTAACAATCTGAATGTCCCAAGATATCACCTAGTATACTTGCTTGGAAAGATGAGGGTGAACAGACATTTTGGGGACTAATTTGTGACTGGTTTGTACCACTTTGGGAAAACAGTGTAATTCCTCTTGCTTCAAAGATGTTCTCCTTAGCCAAACAGAAGATAAGTTCTTGAGTAGGTTGTTTTTTGAAAATAAAACAAAACTCCAAACTTTCACTTATTTCATGTTTTGAGTCAGGCTTGTAATGCTGCTTAAACACTGTCTGCAAAGCAACCAAAGTTTCAATTATCACTTTTTTTTTTTTTCTCTGAGTTGATTTGCTTCTGCACACATTGCTAAGCCTTGCCCAAACGACTTTATCCGGAGACTCACAGAATTTCACATTAAAGGAAATGTGGTAACTTGTCTGATTTTATTCTATTCTACTTTTAAAAAACAGGAACCAGAAACTACAAAATAAGAGAGAATCTCACCTCACATCTAGCGGATTTTCATCTCTTGACATTTTTGACCACTTTGAATTATTTTCTCCAAATTCCAGTGGAGAGGGCATTTCTGGTTTGACAGTATTAGAAATTAAAGTGCCTTTTACTGAAGGGAAGAGCAGCAGAAAAGCAAGTTTACCTACCAAAATATCTTAGAGATCGGAGATGTAGAAGTAGAAGATAATTCAATTTACATCCATTTGATTTTTGGCAACTTAACAGAGTAAGCTAAAAAGGGTGACAATAAGTATCAGTTACAGCGTAAGTTTTGCCAAGCCAAATCAAAACAATTGCAGTTATATCCACAATACACCAAATATAAAACCAATGAACAGACAGTTAATGAAACACCATCACTTCAGCTTATGCTGACTCTGGTCAGATTTGGACAGAATGATTCATATTTTAAGAAGAGAGTTAGCATTTTTTTCCAGTCTGCCCCTCAGTTAATTTCATTCAATGAGTATTATATTTCCCTAGTGCTATCAAAATTACTGTTTTAAGTACCGGCACTTAACTCTAAGTCTAACCTTGCATACTCCCAGAAGATATGCAGATGCTGTTGCAGTTAGACATGCAGATGCCTTTGAGCTCAGGATGAAGCTGCTGCCAGCTGTACTATTTAACCTGGGACATTAGAGAGGAATTAGCATCCTTCATGAAACCTTGTGTGTTATTAAATCTTTATAATAATGGTGACTACTACAGTTCACTAATACTTGGATTTTTCCTAACACGACATCAATTTGTTTCAACCTGCCTTTTTGAAAATTAATTCTAAGGCTGCTGTCGTAAACTAAACATGACTGTGGAATATATGCCCAAAATGTACAGAAACCAGGAATGACCTTTGCAGTTGTGATAGTCTGAAACAGTGTGCTCATGATCAGCTTACTCTTCTGAAATTTGTTTTTAAGTACTGTCACTATTATTTAAAAAAAAAATGGTTGAGTCAAGTGTGGGATTTAAGCATATACCTGCCTCTTACTGTGCCATGTTTTTCTGTACTGCCTTCTGAATGTCACATGTCCTACCACCAATGCTGCCTAGGAGGGAGTTCTCTGTCTCAACAAATAATCTTTTGGACTTAGCAATATAGGCATTTAGTATTTATGATTTGCGCAGCACTGCAATGCACAGCAACAGGAAACTATGCACTCTCAAGAGGCTACATTTGTTGTGAATGCAAACACTGCATTTTCTCAACAATCTGGATTACTGCAAACACCTTCTTTTAGACTATAGTTACAAAAGACAACACAGAACTAAGCTATTTATAAACATATAATTAAAAAAACCCAAAACACATTCAGAAGTTTACAAGCACTAATCCTTTCATAACGCTGATTCTTTGTAAAATATCATGTCAGACTGATTTTATTCTTTGTCTTTAAGGATCTCAGTGAGAAATTTGCTAAGTTATCTACATATCAAATGAGACAGATGACCAGCTTGATTTTCAATGCTCAATTCCAGCTGATTGAAATGAAAGGCTTACAAAAATGCTCCTGAAAGTCTCAGTATGCCGACTGGCATCCTCTGACAGTTCTACCTTTGAAAACATGACCGCTAATGATTGCTGGAGTATCTAAAACCTTTCCTCAGGCACTCTTTTCAGGAATGTAGTCAGGATGCTCCTCACTCCTCTGTCCTATAACTTAATCAGAACACGGACCTCAATATAAGAATACAGGATGAAAATCTGTTTAATTTCAGCACCTCCACAACACATGCTATGAGAAGGTCCATTTGTTCAGCATGTCTTCCCCACATATTTTTGTGGGCCTGCATGTGTGTGTGTGTGCAACACAGCCCTTTTTCCTAAGAGTATGAGAAAAAGAGAAAGAATAATTTGTATGACACATTATAATCATATTGGTCAACATGTTGCTGAAAGCCACTTGGATACCATAAGAAGAGGCACAGAATAAAAACAGAAAGGTGGCCTTAATGTATACAACAGACTCATATTATGAACTACAGAGTTTAGACCTGAGGTAAAGTAAACCTGTGGAAATTCTGATGGAACAGCAAACTCTTATAGAAAACATCTCAAGCCTAATATATCCAGTTGAGTGGATAATAAAAATAAAGGTGGCTCAAGGGGCCACATTCTGTCTCTTTATCTTGTTCATTAATGTAGAAAACTTAATAATTCCATGAATCATAAGTTCCTTAATAAACTGATCATATTGACAGTCAGTTGGTAGCTTGGTCTTACTAACCTAGGAGAAAGCTATCCAGAAAGTCTTATACATTTCTCCTAAACTCTGACTTAAATGTATTCATAAGTAGTATATATGTATTTATTGTTGTGCCGATATTATTCTTCATCTTAAACAGGTCTTCTCCTTCATGTTATTTACCCTGGTAATCATGGACGAATATCAAGCAGCTCAGCCTTCCTGTACCAGATGGGTGATTTCTATGGCAAGGGTCTGTCACTTAAGCAGTTTATGGACATTTTTTCTCTTCCTGAAATGATACTGTTCTCTTCAGTTATTGATTACTTCATAACTCATGACATTGAGTTTGACCAGGTGTATCTTTTCAAGGATATATCTGATGTTATTAGAGATGTACATATGAAAGGAGTGATGTACAAATTAATTGAAAAAGATCTGGAACAGTATATTCTACATCAGGAACAAATCTGTTCTGCATTAAACCAGCTGGTGAACCATAAGAAGAAACTCTCCCTCATTACTCACAAACAAGACTGGGCTTTGTATTCCAGTGAGATGGCATTGCTATGTTTTCAAGTCAAGTCAAGAATAAGAAAAGAAAAAAAGTCAAACAAATGATGCAAAACACAAAATAAATTTTTCCAGGGAACCTGTATGCCAGGCTCTGAAAGCTCTTATAATCTGGCAGTCACTGAATTTCTTCTCAGAATAGAGGAAAACACATTTTACTTTAAATGCCATAACACACTATGGTGAACTGTCTTATAATGGCTCTGAACACAAGCTACCATAATTTCTCAGGCTGTCCATTAGATTTGCTTAAGACTTTCTTAATTTTTGAGATATTCAAATAATCAATGATATATACCTTCAACTTCAGATGACAAGAAATAAAAAGCTTGAACATCACCTAGTAGATCTAGTCCTTTGAGCAATCCATCTGGCTAATTAGAAATAAATTTGCTTTTAATTTACCTGTACTAGAAGAAGACAGGACATATCAGAATGTATTACAACTTTCAGTACTATCTGGCAGCATTGTTCAGTCCCAAAAGGACTGAAGTATTTAAAATGGGAGGATTATTCAAAGAGATTATATGTTATATTCCTACATGTTGAATAATTAATCAGCATCAATTCTACATATATTAACAGCTTTTTTCTCCTTTGCACAAGTCCCAAAGATCAGTTTATAAGAATATGAAGTGACTCAGATATCCTTACCATATTTTTCACCTGGTTTTGTTTTTGTTTGTTTGTTTGGAGGTTTTTGGTTGTTGTTTGTTTGGGTGTGATTTTGTTTGTTTTGTTTGCTTTTTTAAACACCACCTTCAGACTTACTGTAAAAATGGGACTATGTATGGCAACACAAAAAAACTATCAGTGGTAAGGGTTAATAGCAGTCTACTTGCTCAAGTGATAGGGCTTTATGTTGGACAAATCCTGATTTCTTGGATGTTCAAAGTCTATCTTTGCAAAAAAAAAAAAAAAAAAAAAGGCCACAAATCATTTTTATTGCTGCCTTCTTCTTCAAGAAAACAAGTTATCAACATAATTCACTCCACAAGAATAGTTTAATACACTAAAAAAAGCAAAGCACTACATTTCTCAGATGGTTGGAACTAAGCCAAAGCAAAGAAAACACGAATTGTTCAAAAGCACTATTAGATTAGCAGGGCTGATATAGGAAACTAGCCGTGCTGACAGGTTTGTCTTATGTAATATTTCCCGAACAAAGTGCAGTGCTCTTATTCTTTGATGATTCCTGAACACTGTGCTTAAGCTTTTAAACTAAGCTAAAAACCGTTTGGGACAAAGAAAACCTTTAATATTTATGAACAGTCTTGTTCAACATCTTACATGTTGGACAGCTGAAATCAAGCAGGCTCAAGTGATAGGTTCTTCTAGTAAATGCCACCTGACTTTGTCCTGTCTCTCTCAAGACATGACCACTCTCCAGAAAACTGTCTCTTTCTAGAGATGATCAGCATGGTCCTTCTGCAGTTCACTCCTCTGTAAAGTCATAACACACTCTGTTCACTATGTCACAACTTTAATTTAGATCCCTTCACTATCTACCTATCACATATGTCAGTTGGTAGGCCTGGACTTTTCTACCTCACTCTGACATAAAATCACTTATGATCTGATTCTTCTTGGCCTAGAACAGGAAAAATTCCTGTTTACTACTCCTGGGAATAAGACAGGCCCCATAGATACTTTTCTTGAAAAAAGCTTCTCTCTGGAAGATTTTTAAAGATACTGAAAGTGTTTTGCCAAAATACCATATTAGATATTTGCTCAGTGAGGATTATGAAAGTGTCTTATGCAGTTTGGTACAGAACCTCAGAAATATTCAGAAGATTCAGTGTTTAGCATCCTTAACTCCCACTTAAATGAAGAATGCATTTAATGAGTCAGGCTGTAAGTTCTTATTTAAATATTGTCCTTTCCTTGCAAGTGTAGCTGAGCTAAAGTCAGAGTCAAACAATCATAACCCTGCTGCGACAGTTTTTCAGCAATTTGTCAGAGAAACATTTCCAGCAGATTTAGCTGGCTCTCTTTCCTCCTGGGTTAACAGGCACTTTTAAGCTTTCCCTTTCAATCCTAAACCTTATGATCCTGTTAGGCCACCTGGATTGAGGTTGACATTTCCCCTTTATTAGCACTCCTACCGCTCTCACAGGACCTCCTGTTTCTCATGGAGACATTTTGTCTCTGAAATTGTTCTCTTTCCTGTTTTCATCCTAACAACTTTGTCAGCAAATCCAACTGACCCTGCTGAATATTATCAAGCAGGTAAAGTAATACTAAATATCAGCTATACAAGAACAGCAACAAAAACATATATATTTTATTCAATATGTGTTGCTTAAAACAAACATGACCTCTGTTTCCTCCAATTTCTGAGACTGCAGCCAAGAGAGATGGCAGCATGTCAAACTAAGAACAGAAGAATATGTTAAAAGTAGAGTTCCCAATTTTGATATGAAATTAGGATAAAAACACTTATGTCAAACTCTTGGCAGGGTTGATCTCACTGTCCTTCTGTCACTGCATTTGCTGAAATTTAGTCCCTATGCCAATTATTCCATTGCTGACTTGCTACATACAAATATAACTGATTTCTGAATTTTTCTTTTTGATAAACTTAATTAAATAAAAATAATCATTCTGTGTTGCTAACATCAAAATGTAGATACAAGACATAGATACGTATGATTGATTCATGGAAACATAGATGTGAATAAAAGTAGTCACCCTTTCCTCCTTCAGAAAAAGACTTGATTTAGCTGTGACTTGAATTCAGTCATGCTTACATGTAAACAGCCTGGTCCACCTCATCCTCCAGTGAAGCCTCTGACCAAAGTGGATTGATAGCCTCTGCCCACCGTTTATATAGCACAACTCCTGCCATGTTTTCTTTCATCCACCTTCCTCCCTATTTTGCAGCCTATTCTTTATTTTCTATGTCTTCTCGTTTTCTCCTTCTCAATTTTTTCCCCGTCTCACTATTTTTTTTCTAGTATTTGTATGCCTTGCGTTAATTTTCGCCACTAAGGAGCAAAGATGCTTCTTGGCATGTTGCCCTCCTGATGACTTCAACAAGCCACACTGGAAACTTTTTTGGAACTTAAAACTGAGTGTTCCTGGTGGAAAAATATGTTCAAAAAAGAAGTACTGGTCTTGCTGCTTCTTTTACTTCTTCAAGAAAAGAAGTAGCTCTTTCTGTGCTCAGCTGGAATAAAAAGCCACTGGTAAAGGACAATGCAGGTCTAAGTTGTGACAATTATTGTGGCAACTAAAACAAAAAAAAGGCAATGGATTAATGTGAAAAAAGATTACATAGGATAAAGCAACTTAATCTTCAAACTCTTATCCACTCTGAAACAGTTTATACCTCAACAGAGGCGAGTGATTTGCATAAAAGTAAAGATCTATCATCATTTCATTTTCATCATATCACTTCTTCACATTTTGGGAAGAATCAAAACTCTCAGATATTAGATATACTGCAAACATGCTCATGTGCACACACAGACACCCACACACACTGAGGAGTACCTCAGGCTGTGGAGCGGTGATGCTCCCACTCTCAACAACACTCTGTCTTTACCTGAGAAAGTACGACATACTCTGCGCACACCTTAGGCGAAACTTTGATTTAGCTTGTCATACACCATTAGACAAGCTTTTATTAGCTATAAGGTATGTAAAGTCAATTAAAAATATGTAGAAAAACACTGAAAAAATAAAGAAGAATAACTATTGTAGCAGGTTCTGGAAAGAAGCCTTGACCATTTTCCCTCCACCCCTGACAGCGAAAGAAACATGAAAAAGAAATTAGAACATTTACTGCCAGCAAAAACCACTCAATGAGCAAAGATTAAAGCTGTACTCATCGTTATGCCCTTAAACCCACTTATTTTTTCTCCTGATAACACTTAAAATTTTTTGACAGTGCATGAGTGCAGAATAGTCTCAAAAATTCCAGTATGTGTTCTTTGTGCTAAAAAATGCAGACCAGTGATGTTAAAAGCTTTGTAATATACAGTTGATAAAATATTTATACAGTGCATGCTTAGAACCAAACTATTAAGTGTCCTAATCTCATTTTACAAGGTGTATAAACCATGGCACAGATCTGATTAAATGCTGTACAGGTTCTCTGATCAAATATAGATAAGAAACGCATTCTGATTTTGCAATACATATTGTTGATCCACTTAATGTAATAATTCTAAAAGCACTGGTGAATAAGTTTAAACAACCTCTTTGCCTAGAGGAGTAAGCAACAAGTCAGCAAACTCTTCTGAACTGAGAAAGAGAGGTTAACTTTATCAGAATTTGTTGCTGACAGCTGCTCACCACTGTTAAATTAACTACTAAGGATGCCAAGGTGTGAAAGGTCCTGCTCCATACACCTAAATAGCATCTGCCACCAAGAATCCAGGCTGCTTCTCGAGTGTAAATGTGGCCCTAGGTTTTGCTGATCTTGTTAAATGACTTTGTTCATGGAGTGTAGCCTTGATGTAAAACTTTGGAGCTTGATAATTATAGAGATAACAGTAAGCTTGACTTGTGACAGTGAATCGTAAAAAACCCTTGTGAATCTTGCTGTCAACCACAGCCTCAGCAGTATGGTATAATACATAAATATCATAACATTCCTATTGCAATCCTCAGATAATTTGAGTAGAGGTAAGTAAAAAGTTTTTTTTAGGGGAATATGCTGTGTTTTTTCTGCCATCAGAAACTAAAGTAAATACATAAAGTTAATATCTGTAAAATAATCAACAAAATATAACATGGACAGTAAACAGTTAAAATACTTCTATGTATTCTGAAGTCTTCAGAAAAATGTGGGTCGGATTTAGACATACCAGATGTAAAAAAATATTTTATGTAACACAATTTTTCAGATTTCAGCTTTATATAAGGAGAGAAGGAGAGAGAGGGTGGGAAGAAGAGGAAGAGGTGGAGGTACAGGGTGAGAGAATCTTTGTATCCAGATCAGCTCTGAGTAGAAGATGTTTTTATTCTGATTTTTGAAATATGAGAAGTTTGACAAGGAATGGAAGCAACCTTTCTTTGAAATTTCCAGGATAAATTAATTAGCTAGATTAGGAAATCAGGAAACATAAGTATATGTCCCACTGGCACAAAGGTTTCTTGTTACTACATTAGAGAATGTGAAAATAGGATCTCTGTAATGCTACCATGTTTAACAAGACTCATGGATCATCTGTGATTAAATGCAGGTCACATAAAACAACACCTGTAATGCTGCCAACTTCAGTGAAGCTCAAGCATGACAGTGATTAAATGCTGGTCACATAAAATAACCTCTGGATTCTATAAAACACAGAACAGATTTGCATTTCAAGTACACACACACAAATACATACACATATTCAGATTATAACTGCTGTAGATTAACTAGCAGGAAATTCTTATGTTCTTTAAGAAGGCTTAGAAGGCTGTAAAGCAAGCATAAATGTGATCAGAAATGTCTTATGAAATCAGGACCTTTACTAACATGTTGGAGCAGTGGTGTTGCTCCTCACACGCAGGAGTGCTGCTGGAGGAAGCTCTGAAGTTCACCCCACAGCACTCGTAATTAAAGATATTCCCACACTTCAACAGCACATGTCCTCTAAACTTCACACTGTCTTTATTGAACATTTGGGGAATTTGTAAGAAAATAAATAAGAAGACCATTTCCCTCTCCTCTTTTTTTTCAATCACTTGGAGTGCTGTCAGTAAGTAAAAATAAGCAGGGGAGAGCACTGCTACATAACCTGAACTTGCTGAGGGATGGTGAGGCAGAGGAATAACTGCTTCCTGAGGCACACACGAAGCAGAGTCGGGTGCCAAAAATACAGCTCCTTGCATCAGCTGCTACTGCCTTTTGATCCAAGAGCTGAGAAAGACACATTCATTCACATGGGTGGGCTGAGAATGAAACATTATTAACTTTTGTTAGTGCTGTTTCACAATAGTTAGTTGTAGTATATTACTAAAAAAATGACATTTTCAGAAATAGAATAAAATAAAAACAATAGAATGAAATAAAATTAAAGCTCCATTATATTTCCTGCATTTTAAAAAATAATCTGCTTCAAAGTACTCACAGCTCAAGCTACTTTTTCGAACATTTAGAATGCCAGGTGCCACAACAAGATATCAGCAAGTTTGTAAAATCCTATTTGTCTATAAACAAACATCACTTTTGTATCAGTTTAAGAGCTAAAGATGCTTTTTTATTTTTATTTTTTATAACGTCCTGCTGACATAGCGAACACATATATCCCATAGTCTTTTTCAGCCCAATAATGGCAGTCCATCTAGTTGATCCTTACCTGAGGTTTTTCATTTACACTAAACCACTGATGTCTTTTCTTCTGTATTCTTATTTTTCTTTCTGACCTACTTTTTAAACATGAGGCTCTGGGAATACTATTACACTTACATTGGCCTGCTGGATGTCTGCTAAAGTGATCTGTTCATTCCAACCCCAACATACGTGCCTGTTTTCAGAAGAGTAATAAACTAGCATGGTAGATAATTCACTACCAGCATGGAAAAGCTACACTTAAATATTTCAGGACAATACCACAAATGAATACATTTGCTGAAGGTTTCTTAAAACAGATGACTTTTTCAGAAGCTGAATTTTGACTTATAAGTTGAGCAGGTTTGCTAGGCATACTAGCAAGCATTTTGTCAAAACATGTAATTCTGTCACCTGTCATCAATTTAGTCCTTTGACCTTTGAAATCTAATGGGAAATCTAGCAAAATGCACTACGTTACTGAATTTATTTGAATAGGAAATACAATACAAATAACCTGCCAATTAGTTTGGCATCCAGCCCTACCTTGAACTTGAATTTCCACAGCCATTTGGTACTGGGACTTTGGGTACCGAAATTATAGATTTAAAAGAAAAAAAACAAAACCTCTTTCTCTTTCCTGTTAACAGGTTTAGAAGTTGAATAAGTGGTTTTATAAAAGCACAAATATTCTACTTCTTTACTCTCATATTTCCTTAAGTTCTCCCTAGTTCATAGCCCAGATGTTAAATGAATGAAGCAAAATCTTCAGTCACTTGAAGTGCTTAACGTACATCATCTCTTAAAAAAAAAAAAAAAAAAAAGAAACTGTAAATTAATACTAAAAACAAGACTAGCTAATAATTAAAAGAGAAACCTTATGCTCCAAGGACTAGTCTTTGCAAAGACTGTGCACAGGTGCTTTGCTTTGCACATGAAATACAACTCATTAAAATTAATGGGGCAATTCACTGTATGTCAGAGTGTACAGATTTAAATAAAAATGTTTGGAATCATCAAATTTAATCAGGAGTTAAATCAGTAAGCAGAAGAGCTTGACTTAATTCTTTTAGTTTAATCTTGGCTTTCATTTGTAGAGTTTTTTTCTTTAAAGATAAGTTGAATCTTTCTGGCTGGTAAAATATTTCATCTTGTTTTGCTGCCAATGAACATTAAACACCATATACCCATAAACTGTGACCTATGTAATTGTGTCTCTCAGTAAAAATTTATTCTTATCTTTTTATTTTATTAAATATTAATATGGTGAATAGAGTATTTCTTACTAAGTGGATAATGGTTAAACCATATTATTGTACTTAGTCTATGCATATAGGTAGAAAATTGTATCTCAGCTTAAGTAAACAACAACAACAACAAATTGAACTACTTTAGTCAGGGAGTAATCTTACTTAACTTCATCCATCTAAAAGTTAAGCACCTAGTCTCAGCCAGTAACTGAGGCTCTGTTGTGGTCAGTGGAGATAAGATGACATTTCAGTGAGGATGAGACGATTTGCCACCTGTAATGGCTGTCTTATCCCACTGACTAAAAAGGGAAACCAAACTTTTTGCTTGGAATTCAACAGCTAATGCTAGGTGTAATGATTCTCACTCATATCATTTAATATAAACACTGAAGAGCATGAGAAACATAAGAGAAAAAAAAAAGCTACCAAAACATACACTATTAAATAAATTAAATAATTTCAAATGCAAAGGATGCACTATCTATATTTTGCAATTTAAATAGATTGATTTTGGTTAGCCTAGTCTTTAAAATTTTAGAACTAGTAACTAGTACCTGTCTATCATATTGTATTTTAACCATAGACTAAAAGTTTAAAATAATATCAACTTTCAAGCTTTTCTAATTTCAAATTGACTCTTAGCTTGTAGAGAATAAATCACCAAACAGAACTCACTGAATAAACTTAAAATACTTCTGACAAAGATTAGGATATTTCTTTCAGAAGCTGATTTTGCACTTCAGCAAATATATGTTTCAGGTGATTGCCCAATGACTTCCAGCGATTCACTCAGATACCTTTTGAAAAGGTGTCTACCACAAACACAGTATGTTAAATATCCTTTTGTTGTTAGGGTTTTGTTGGAGGGGGTGGTGCTTTTTTGTTTGTTTTCATTTTGTTTTGCTTTGGTGGAGGGGGTGTGTGGGGGTTTGTTTGTTTGCTTGCTTTCAGGGAATTTGCTCTAGGAGAAACAGATGTTCAGAAAGTACTTGTGCATTGGATCATATCAGCTCATAATAATTGTGGTTCTTCGCTATAAGAATGTAAGTCTGAGTTAAAATAAGCATTTTACAACCATCACTGTATAATCTTTCATCTAGATAGCACATATTTCTTCAAAATTTTACATGTTTTTCAAGGACAGAATTATTAAAGAAAAACAAAAACAACAGCAATGAATTAGTAGATTGCTTGTACCTATCCAAAGAAAGAAAAAAACTAAAGCATGTCTTTCACCTCTATTTCAGAACATTAAAACAAACAATTAAAGCAATGTGTGTTAGTAATTGCTTATTACATTTCCCATGCCTGATGAAAATACTATAGGAGGAAAAAAAATTAAAAAGAGATTGAGAATTCTGCCTGCTGGTGCTTCTATTAAGTAGAAAATCACAACTCCCCTGCCCCTGGGGTGTTCTGCTAACAATATCCTGCTATAGGCAATAAAACACTGCTTGGATGCTTGTTCTTTTCACAGCAGATTTACCGCTGAAAGGAAACCCAGACCTATTAAAAGCACACACCACCACCACCACAACTACCCACCCCAGACCTCTGTCTACAACTGAGTTGTGCAAAGACAGAAATATCCTACTTGAGCAGGATAGGGCTGTGATAACATGTTTAGGATAAAGTAAAATTGATGTACAGTACCTGAAATTGTGAATACTTCAGTTGAGAAGCTGCTGCAGAAGTTATTTATTGTCAGTTCTATCTAGACAACACATGAGGAAGAATTTCTATCATAAAATTAGTGTGTCACAATACCAGTTAGAAAATAACCTCTTTCTTGGCTTTGAGGTAGTACATTTTGATCTATTATCCTGTTGTAGACATTGCGATAACACTAGAAAATGAAAATATAATAAGGAGCATAATGACCTTGGATTATCCTTGGTGCCTTGCTCTGAACTTTTTCCAGTTCTACCATACCCTTTTTGGAACAGGGAGACCAGGACAGCACACAGTATTCAATATGCAAGAGCCTCATATAATGTAACAATTGCACAACGATGCTGTGATGTTTAATTTTCTGTTACTTTCCTGATAAGCCCTACATTTCTATTTGGTTTTGGACCATTCCTGTATATTTATCTGAAGCTTTCACAGAAATATCTGCCATAACCCTTACATCTTGTTTTTCAGCAGTAATGGTCAACAGCTTAAGGGCCATAATTCTATTTGTGAAGTTAGCATTGGGGATTTTGCGCATAAGCATCACTTAATAAATAAATATTTCTAGTGAATTTCATCTACGTCTCTGGTCTCTGCATGATGAGACACATCAAGACTGTAGTTGCCTACATGTACCTAAGAGCCTGTTATAAAAACCTGCACCACATTTGCTTCCTTCCAGTCTTCAGACTCCAAGGCACAGTTTTAAGCAAGAGGGTAGGTACTCTCAGTGTACTCACCCATGAGTTCTGAGAGAAATCTTTTCTGAACTCTCTCTCATCCTTAAGACTTGCTACTTTTTGTGAATTTGTTCCATAACATCTTCTTCCATCTTTTTATTTTTAACTGATGCTCCACCATGTCCTCCACAAAGAAAGCCACCAGATTTCATTCTTCTTCCGTCACCGGATTTTCATAGTGAAAATCGCTACAGCTCCTTTTTTTACAGTGCACATCAACACAAAGACATGATTTAGCTTTTCTGTTATGTTCTATGTTCTTCATCTCTTCCTCTGTAAAAATTCTACTAGATCTGCAGGTACTCTTGCAGACTTGGTGCTTTTAGTGCGTTTGAGGAAATCCTTACTATAATTTAGATTTTCTTTACTAATTGCTCCCCCAAAATCATAGGAAACAATGTCTACAAGAAATTAACATATCAGTGTTTTCAAGAAGTCCAGTGGAAAAAGCTTGTGAACGATTCAGTACAGTATGAATAGGAGTCATTTCACCTGGCTAGAAATATGCCAGAGTTAAAATTCTAAGCATAAGTTAGTAATCTAGATTTCTACTATAATAAAATCAGTGTCCATGGCAAGGAAACCTCCACAAAGGCTATCCCAGTTGTTTCAGAGTGGAATACATTGCTTCTGGAGCTACCTCAATATCTCTATTCATTATGGAATACAGGCAAACATATTTTACACACAAAGCTGTGTATAAAAATTACTAAAAAGCTCAAAGGAACTTTCAATTACTCACAGACAACATGAATTCACTAGGTAGTTGAAGGTTACTGTTGGAGAGATGTTCAGTAAACTAAAATTTTAGAGCAAAATTTGTTTGAGCAGAAAGAAAGCATTTGTGAAAGCCTTAAGATTAATGTCTGTATTTACCATGGAAGAAACCTTGGCCCCTTATTCTTAAATTACGTGAAACCTGATTTCTAAAGTGATGCTCAATTGCCCTTCATTTGCAGTAGCTTATGAATATTAAGTTTATTCCAGCAGTACTGTCAGGTTTCTGTACATATGTGAACACTGTGAAGTCTGGACATAGAAGATATTCAGAGCTACTAACTTTTCAAATGCTATAATCTTTTTAACACTGAAGTAACAAAGAGACATATCACTATGTTTCTATACAACTGCACTTGAGAGTAGCTACTGCCATTACTCAGGGGATTTTAAGTACAGCAGTGCACAAAAAACAATGCTTGAATTAAGAGAACACCATTAAATTGATTGCACCCATAGTGGCTTCAACTGTGAAACCATTTAAGTGTAAGCATTGAACAGTCAATGGGTAACTTCATAAATGGAAATCGGTAGACATGCCTGTTACAGACACTGTGTCTCTTCTAATTATCAGCACATGACAATTTCAGGAAACTTTCCAAAGGAAGATAAACCAAAACCCCTTGTGCAGAATGAAAACTGGATGCTGTCACATGCGAAATATCTCATGTAAGAGGCAGTGCTAACCAGGCAGTTCCTAGAAAATCACTAGATCAAGAGGAACCTCTTTGTTCCTTAATCTCCTTTAAGCAACCTGTGTAAGCTCTGAACTACTTTTTTGCATGCTCCTCTTCTGTAAATCAGTGAAGGAAGTTGTGGGGCAGTGAAACAGCAAAAGGAAGAAGGGGAACTCCATGGCTAGAGTCTCTCATCTACATTCCTACTGCTCTCATCTATCAGTTACATAAATGCCTCTTAAAAACAATGTTTCCCCTTTCATTTCCAGGTAGGAGCTGCTGCAGCAGAATGGAAAGTAATTTTCCTTAGCCTATAACTTTTTTTTTTTTCTTTCCCCCTAAAGAATTTATTCTTTGGAGGGAGCAAATAGCAAACTCTTTGTCCTGCATCGGAACTGCCACCTTTGACAATTTAACCAAATTAGAGGATGTGAACAATGTGTGCCAGGTACCCGCAAAGATCTCGATGTGGTTTCAGGCACTGGAAGTGACACCTCCATTAGGAAAGCACACTTCGAAGCTACAGGCTGGGATCACCAAGTACCAGGTACACCTGTCTGTCACTAGCTGATGACACATCCCATCCTAATGCAAGTATCTGAAGTAAGGAATGGCTCGCTCCCCACTACCTTAAGACAGAGCCTCCCTCATTAATACAAACTTAAGCTGTTATCAAATAAACGCAATAATCATTTTGCATTTTACCATGATTATTTCAAGAAACAGATTGGTTCAAGAAACAGTCTCCATCAACAAAGGCAAAAGAGATTAAAAAAATTTTAATCCAAAAGATGAATGAATGTTTGAAATGTTGAAAGGTAATAAGAACATCCTAAATGCAACTTAGAAAAAAATAGCAGAGGAAGAAGTATAGCTATACAAGATTGTCTGCCACATACATCTCAGCATGGATACAGTATTTTTATAATACAAAGGTGATGTTTAAACAAACATGCCACCCTTACTCCTTTTCTCCCTGGCTCTGTGGTTTTTTCAGTTTGAGTACTGCAATCCAAACGATATATATTTAAAAAAATCTGTTTTAAGAAATATTACTTTGCGATTTCTCAAGTAAAGCATGGCCCAGAGTATTTTTTTAAAATGTGAAATATATAACTGCCTTTATTAAGAAGATTCTAAAACCTGTCACCCTTTAAGGTTGAAATTTTATTAAACTTGAATTTAAAGACCAGAATCACCATTTTGATGCCTAGGGGTAAGCTCTGATTTCTCTAACACATCGGTTTAAAAGTATTTTGTTCAAGAATCTATGTTATCTTCTTCATTTCTAGATCTATCCTCAAAAACGCCGGAAATTGTATTTCTGGTACCGATTTGAATGCTTTCACACTGCTATTTTGTATTAAGGAGGAAAACCTATTTGGTGTCCAAAAATGCTTGTGAGTCATATTAATGATACGTGATGATGTGAGCCAAGTTAATGATAAAGGTTGTTTTATAATAATACTAATAATGGTAACAATAATAGATAGGAAAATATTGCATCTGAATGACTTTCCCTGTGTATCGGTTAATGGTGCATGTGAGCTGACCTGGGTAAAATGTCTACCCAGAACATAAATCCTGAGCATGAAGATTCTTGTCTACAGTTGTGGAACATGATTGCTTTAATCCAGCCAGCCTGGTTGCCAAGGACAAGGTAGCTACAGAGGTGTGCTTGGGATCGAAGCATTCTTGGATCAGAAAGCATTTGCTGCACTTCTGCTGGCAGGAGATTAAATTAAAGTTGTGCATGCCAATGCCTAGGACAGTCATCTTCATCTTCTGTGTGGACATATTCAAAGAATAATGCAAGGGGTTTAGGTGATGTATTATGTTAGGCAATTCATTTCAGCCACATGTAAATAACATAGCAGGGAGGATTCAAATACAAAAGATAAGTAGAAGTTACTTAATGTATGTTAGAAAAATGTTGTGGAACTTACTATATGCAAAACAATGCAAAATACTCAGAGGAATATGTATAGACATTAGAGGTTATTAATCATCGCACACTTTGCTTCCCCAGGGAACGGAATATATATTAACAAAATTCCTTTATTATTAAATCAGAAGACAGATTTTGAACAGAACATGCACATCATGAGGGACTGTGTGTTGACAATGTGCTAAGAACAATGGCCAGCAGGTCAGGCGCTTAGCCTCTTCTGCCACGATGCAAAACATCATCTATCAAAATATTTACCAAGGTTGCAGTTTTATGAAGAATAGATTTTTGCTTGCAATGCAAAGTAAGTGGTACCAAATCTCTAGCATATTGCAAACAACAAACACGCCACATAAAAGACTTAAGAATACAGCCACCTCATGTTGTCCAACACCCCACGCAAAGCCACAAATTAAATAAAAATCACCTTTATTTAAAAAATGAGGAATAGAAAGAAAGAGAACTAATCAACAAATTATTTTTCTGATAACAGGATAAAAAGCTTGCACTAAGCTTTCATCAGGGAATAAAATAATGTTCATATGACATGTCCACCTCAGGATGAGACTGCAGATCTCCAAGGGTGGCAATGAGACAGTTTTGTTTTGTTTTGGTTTGGTTTGGTTTTTTACCCCAAGACTGGAATGCATTAGAAATGTTGTTCTGAACAGACTGTTCAATTCCATAACTGGCATTGCCATTTTTGCAACAGGCTCCTCATCAAGCTGAGCAAGTATGACAACTTGAATCAGGAGTTCACATTCTTTTTAACAAGCACCTACATGCAAGATAATGTGGTTTTAACAATCCAATGCCAGTGAACAGAATTGACATGAGAACAGCAGTGTCTATCACTAGATACTCCTCTGCCTCCAGCACTAACCTTGAGGAAAAGAAAACCAACAGATTTGGTTTTATAACCAGTCATTCTAGAAAAGACAAAGCATAAGAGCTCTGCCTGAGTAAAGATGCTTTAAATCAGGTAAATTTTTGGAAATTTTGTATTTTATTCTGTGTTGAGAAGGAAACAGAGAGATTTTTCTATAAACCTAACAGTCACCTCCAAGAAGCCTATAAACATTTAAGCAATCTTTAAAAAGTACAGAAAAATAAAATATTTTTGTACCTTGACTAATTTTCTCTTTCAAACCCTTCTCCTGTATTTTGCTTTTCTTCTCCAGATTAATTTTGCCAACTATCTTTGCTGTCTTCATAAATTTTTTAAATGTTGCCCTGATCTTCTCCATGATTCACCTGTTGTGACACAGGGCAGATCTGATGCTGAAGTAGGATGATATCTTACTAATTTATTTTTAGTGGCTTGTATTATTCCTTCCTACAGAGGATTAAGTATAGTAGAGTACTTTCTAAATCATGTATCTTGCCTAGGAAGTAAAGAGTGTCCAGAGCTAAAGAAATGTAAACCAATAAATCAGTAAATCAATACAGTGTAATTTCAGTGTCCAAAAATGCTTCTCAGCGTAGCAATTTGCCAGTAGGAATGTTTGCTCTTTAACTCTTAAATCTCATTCAACTGAAATTAACAACAAAACTCTTGGGTAATTCTGGAGTGCCAAACTGACCTAAAAATCTGTTCTATAAACCACACAAATATAGCAGTATTTTAATTCCCTGAATCAGAAAATATTGCTTATAGTGATAGTAGTAACATTTTTCCTTAACATTAAGAGGCAAAATCAATGAGAGGTTAAACCACATTTCAACCACATTGACTTTAGTAAGGTTCCTTGGGAATAATCATGACCAAATTTCATGTCATCATAACAAATTTGTGTATCAATTCACCTTGTCCTTGAATCATAGAGGGAAGGATTGCCCAACATCAGTGGGGAAGCCAGGAAAACATGAAACAGACCAGCCATCTTATCATCCCCAAGAGCCCCACAAGGGGAACCTTTTCCTTATGAAGCAAAACAATTTTCTGAAGTGTAAACCAGCTAAAAATGAAAATTATGAGCCTTCTGTTAAGTCACAACTTAGTGCCACAGGGCAGTGAAATGGAGCTGCAGGCAATCTGCAGGCTCCTTGCTACATTTAGCTTAGAGGCTGCAGGTTCTTTTGATCAGGACTGAAAAGGAGATGAACATGAAAGCACCAAACAAGGATGTGAAAGACCTATGCTGATCTCCACATAGCAGGTTATCTGGTATTAAATCTCTTGTTTCTGATCTTTCCAACTTGAAAGAAACAAAGGTGCAACACCTGAACTCCTGACAATTAAAAAGAATCCCATACTTGGAAGCATCCATTGTCATTTCACTTTAAGATTTAAAAAAATAAAATAAATTAAAACAAATCAATTTTTTAAATAGCCACCTTCTCTGATGGATTAATTGTCTAGCTTACAAGCTCTTCAAGTTAAATACTACAACTCACATGTTTGTATATTGGCTGAAGTAGAAAGATTGTCAGCTCATTTGAAGCTGCTGTATGTATTAATTTATATATCAAAATAAGAGAAATGCCTAAAATCTCCTGGGATTGTAAGAGTTAGGAGAGTAAGAATGTCAATTTTAATGTTTTATAACTGTTCTCTTTCAAATATTTATCTGCTCTTTTATAACATATGCCATTTTTGTTCTCATTTCTTTATTTTTCCATTTCTTATTTCTTTCTGGTATCATTCCTTATCTGTTCTTGCAGTTGCTTTTAGAAATGGAAGCTGGAGAAAACTCCTGCTGAAAGATAACAGCTCTGTTTGCAGATTAAATAGGCCATGAGGAGATTTAACACATGCAGGGGAGCCGATTCTGCTTGGTGCTAAGGACCATCAGTCACACTCTGAGCATCAACAATCACAGCTAGCTTCAGTTGGCTTAAAAGTGGCAGCATTTTACTGGATTCAACCTTGTCAAAGAAGACAGAAATAAAAGCAGAAAGAAAAATAAGGCCATGGCTTAAATG
Organism: Nesoenas mayeri; assembly: GCF_963082525.1. Classification (NCBI taxonomy): domain Eukaryota; kingdom Metazoa; phylum Chordata; class Aves; order Columbiformes; family Columbidae; genus Nesoenas; species Nesoenas mayeri. The sequence continues at coordinate 143,604,110 of NC_137543.1, read as the reverse complement.
TGAGTGAAGGAAAATGTTGCAATCTAGATGTAATGTAACAGGAATTTTTTGTACATCCTGAAGTCAGAATTACCAACCCTCATTTATATCAAGCATCAGATATCAAATACCATATGTACTGAAAACCTCACTCTTGTACAGCCTCTAGAACAGCACAAAAATCTGAAGACAGCTTAAGAGAGTTCCTGAAACTTAAGAGAAATGTATGTCATACTACAGTGACAGGCAATCATTAAGGAAAATATTTGTATGCTGTAATACTCTTCTCAAAGCCAAAGAAATTAATCACAGAACATGTTTAGAAGTATGCTAAAATTTGAAGCAAAACCAGATATTACTAGATTTTCTGTGATTCAGCCTCCCAAAATGTTCCCTGGTCTCTGAAAAATGACATACAGCCTGAGGCAGTAATCCAGCATTTCCCTATGGGATATCCTACTTAGAATTGCCTAAGATCAAAGAAAAACAATAGCAATATACCATGAATGAGAAAGGTTTTCTAAGTTTTGGAGAATCTGGCATACTGAATTATACACTTATTAAGCTGAACCAACCACAAGAAATCATCTTTTCTCTACCTTCCTAACACTCTGTGAGTATTTGTGCATGACTAAAGCTAAGACATAGAGTTGCTCAGAATTTACAGTGGTTGAAGGTCTGAAAATAGTGTTAAGTCTCAGTCACTGATATAAGCACTTCACAGTTTCTAGTGTTTTTATTTTCACAGTATCCATCAAGTGCTCTGACCATATACAAAGGAGAACAAAAAGAGCTGGAGATTCATTTCAATTAACTTCAGCAGCTCAAAGTTACTAGTCTTATTTAGTCTGAATTAGATGCCTCAGCCCCTACAATGTTGAAAGACAACATATCAGCACATCCAGAAGTTCATTTGTCCCAGCATTTCACACATTAGTCTGGGCTGAATCAAACCTGGTGGTACTTACACCTCCCCACTGGTTACAAATGGATCCTAGCTGATTAACCGATCGAGCTCAGGCTAACCCAGTTCCATAGGCAGCTGCAGTTCATGGAACAGTTTCCAAAAAGTAAGTCAGAGTAACACCTAGCAATAAATTCATGCACCTAGGTAATACATACTTTCTGATCTTGACCACAGTAATCTGGTAAACATAATACAAGGAAAAAGCAACAGAGAAAATCTCAAGGGTTATATCAAGCCCTTGTTTAGTATTTTACTCAGGGGATCATCTTGACTCTTGGAGTTGCACATATTTTTAAATAAGGCATATGAGGATGCCTTCTTATTTTCACAGGACTACAAGGCACGTACTCAGTAGGAGTGCAGCTGACATGATTATCAAAGTGGAACTGTTTGGTTTCACATTAATGAAATAACAAATTTGCTCTGCTTAGGAAGATTAACCTCACCTTTTTTTTGTTCTTTTTTTCTTTCTTCCCCCCCCCCCCCCGCCTAGTATTTTTAAAACCACTTTTAAGCCTGAAATCAAGTTCTCAGTTTTTTATGCAGTAAAAAATAGGATACAGATCTATAGCCAACATACAAGTAAATATAGGATTAGAACACACTTTGGAGGTATGTAGAGAACTTCAGAAAGAGAGGTTTGATTATTATTACTAACCCTCTTAACCTGCATTTCATATTAATTTAGGTGCTGTAAACTCAGTACAAGATCCAGTGTTACTTTTGTTGAACTTGTACAAAAAAAGTACCTTGCTAGGGATCCACAGCACCGAGACAGCCAGGTGTGCCTCCTGATATGCAGTACAGATGATGCTGCATGGCAACCCTTCTTCCTGCCCACCTCTCCCCTCCAGCTCTCCTTATTCAGCAAAACAGTTCAGAGACAGCTCTTTTTCTTGAACTCCACAGGCTTAAACTTGGTTTTAAAATCACTGACACACTACTTTGCTGACTTAGAAAAATCCAGCAGCCTTGGATTCAACAATATAGACGAAAGAAGCTGGACAGGTGACTAAGAGCACATGAAAGTGTCCCAGGTTTGACTCTTAAGAGGCAGACGTCTGCATGTTTAAACCACTCATGCAGTTAAAGCTATATCATCCAGTTATTACTTTTTTTAATGAATACATGTTTCTGAATGCTGCAGGAAAGCTGTTGATTTCAGATACATTCATTAAGGGAGCATCATGCTGAATACATCTTCTACTTAAAATGCTGTTATAAATGTCTTATGTGCAAATGAATGCGGTCTGTCTGTCAGCAGTGGTTTTTACTATGTTTCAGGGAAAAGCACAGGCAATCAAACAATACCAGGGGGAGAAGTACAAGTTCTGTTTTTCAGTCTGTTGTGCCTTCCACGAGGGAATGAACACCTCACTATTCTTACTGAGCATGTGCGGCAAGAAGGAGGCAGAATTCCTTTCATAAAATTTATAGGGAAATAAGAAAAAGTGGTGGGAGTAGAAGGAAGCAAAAAAACCAGAGATGACTGTAATTTCATTGTGCACAGTGTGTCTGGCCATTGATGAATAAAACAAAGACAGTGTGGTTCATTAAATGGAGACTGCCAGTGTGTAAACATAGACTGCAGGCTATTGATTTAACTGAGTAAATTCCACCTATACTGGGATGTTGTAGGGATGCACTAAGCTTTTTATATCACTTTGAGCAATTTGGCATATTTCTCCATGTCATATGTTTAGCTCTCATTAGCAAGTGTTCATTTAATCTAATAGCACTTGGACTGGGAGTACTGAATGTGTGCAAATTCCTGTAACCTCTATTAATAAATAGGCTTCCAGCTCAGTGATACAAGACTCAGTTCCAATAAGCAATAAGGATGGTCAGATGCCTTTAGCAAGAAGCAAGCCTGACAATGCTCATCTTCATATTTTGCTGTGGTGAGACTGTAATTGGAAACAATTTCTCGAAGCTAGGCTAGACCCTGAATCTATCAAAACATTCAATGGACGTGAGAACTGCAAGATATTGGTTACCAGAGCCTAAAATTAAAATGTCATGATGTCCCATCTTGGAATTAGCAAAAATTCAGTGCCTGAAACTGCATTTGAGATAATCATTTCCCCACAGAAAAGAAAAAGCATGTAAGCAGAACAAGACCAACACCTTTTCAGTTGCATCTAAATTAAGTATGAAATTTGGAAGAGCTGCTCTATTGCAGTATTACAAATAGAGCAAAAGAGAACAAGCCAGGAGGAAAGAGAGGTTTCATTTAGTCCAGCTGTTATCATTTGGAGATCAATTCATATGAAGTTATGCTCCATTGAGTGCCTCACTTCCTCTATTTGGAAAAGTGTATATTTCCATGGAGCACCTTGTCTGCTTTTCAGCACATTCCCAGAGATTGCTCAGCACTACAGTATGCCCTAGGAAAGTACACCTTACTTCTTATTCCACAGAAGTTCTCATTCATCATCTCTTATTAAGTCTCAAGGTAAAAAAATTCATCTGTTTACTTCAATTGTTGAAACAAAGCAATCCATCACAGTTCATTCATTCTGCATGAATTACTGGCACCAGACATAACAGATTTACTGTGGTCTCTGCCCAATGGATCAAAACGTAAAATCTCAAACAATTGTAAAAATTACTGAAAATTCCAGTGTAGAAATGATTTAATGTAAATTCTCATCTGCTTCCTAAATGTAAACTGACTTTTCCTGGTATTAGACGTCTCTGTGTGTTTTGGTTTTTTTTTTTTTTCTTTTTCTGTTTTTTCCTTTTCCTTTCTTCCCCATCCTCAGCCCTGCCAAGGCCTGAATGCATTCATAACAAACCACTATTAAAAATAAATAAATAAATAAATAAATAATGCTTGAAATCAGTGATTTATATAGCACAGGAAAAAAAATCTATCATGTACCAGGTGAATGTGAAAAATGACGGGAATTTTGATATTGTAGAATTGGAGATTTGCAGATTCTATAAAGATTTTACTTATGTCCCATGCAGAATGAATGGAAAACTACAAATCCTACAGACATGAAAAAATACTCTCAATTTTAGGAAAATGGAAGTCATGGTCATGCAAATAACAATCTCCTAAGCACCTCTGACACTTTGAAAGCAATGGCCAATGGAATGGACCATGTTTAGGCATATTCCGTGATCTGGGATAATCGAAAAAATCCCATATGTTGGTGCTTTGTTTTCTTCCCAAACAATAACCCAACTTTGTTTCTTGCCAGCTACAACAGAGAAATCTGAGCAATCACTGGCAAGAAACTCTATGCCAGACATGATAGTGATCCTTGCTTCAACAGTGACAAACTTTAAAACATCTCAGCTTCCATGTGCTATTTCTTACAGCCAAGAAATCTAATTATTTCCTTCCATAGCAAGACTGCTATAGCTACAGACAGACGAAGAGTTTATCACAACTGAGTAAAGCTCAGTTACACAGAAGACAATTTTCAGACCAGAACAACGTTGTGTGGGAGCTGAAAACCTCACCATCTTGGTTTTTTCCAGGTGCAATAGGCACTCCTTTGATTTTGCTAACACAGTATTTTATAGCACATGTATGATGTACACATACTTTACAAAACCTCCTTAAAACTACAGCAATGTTGTTTAAGCAATCTCCCATCTGGAGAAAGGAAAAAAAAGAATGAACCCCATATGACAAACCTCAGTCAAGCTGCTTAGTGTGTTTCTGTAACACAGTGAAAACTCCCTGATAATGGGAGTAGCAAAAATATAAACAGAGCAAGCAGATAGGGGAGAGGATAAATTATTTAAAGAGAAATATGGCAAACATGCCTATCTTTGTAAAGGACTAACAATACTCAATACATAGGTACCCACAAGTAGTCTGTATAGAAAGTGATAAATATATATTACAGAACTGAAACCAGAGTTCATAGGCATTTCTTAAAATAAATAATATAATGCAGGGTGTTAAAATTCAAATGAAAGATTTATAAAAACCCAGGACATCACCTTTCGGTGTTGGGTAAATGAAAGTATCCCCAGCAGACACAGCAAGGTCACCCCCATTTAAACAAGATGAAAACTACACTATTGTAGTCAGTTGATTTGGACTTATTAAGAGAGCACTTGCCAGCTCATCAAAGTGTGTTCTTGTTCCTGTTAAGCTCTTCTCATCCAGCATCTTTCCTCTTGATTATTAAGGTATTCATTCAGGTACAAATGCACTGCTGCTAAACTAACTGCAAGTCACCTGCTATACATCTGTTTGGAAGTTTGATTGTGTGGTCAGAGGACTCTGACAGGGTGTTTGTACATTAAACATACACATCACACCTACATGTAAATTTGTTTTGCCTCTTGAGTCTCCCAATGCATCTCATCCTCTCTGTCTCTCTGGACTATGACTCTCTGAAACCAGAACTGGATTGGTATTTGTGTCTGACACAGTGTCAGAGTTTAACAAATAAGAATTAGTAGCAATATTCCAGGGGGTGTTGTGCAGCAGCAGAGGAAAGCTGTTGCGAGATCACATGTCAGCGGTGTCTGCTCATTGCCAGCGGGCTTTAAAGGGTTTCAAGAAGAACCCCTGCAGAATACTGAGCAGGAGAACCCCTGCGGAGTCATTCATCCAAACCCTGCATCCTGCCACCAGAAATAACACCCTGGGGAATCAGGTTGGGGAAAGCAAAAAAGGCAAGGAAAAATAAAATAAGCAATAAACTAGAGACATACATACAGCTGAACTGCTTGGAAGTGAAAACTCAGCAGGGACATAAATGTTGCCACATAAGTCTGAGACCATATATGACACCAACAGTCTTGAAGACCCTCCAATTTCCACGCAGTTTAATTGTGAGTTCTTCCCTCCTTTAGGAATTAAATCAGAGAGAACCATATAACTTGAAGTGGCTTGTTATGGGCTCTATCTCCCACAATCAGCGCCTAGTTTCATTTTTTCATGAATGCTGCTTCTGTTATTGCAAGCGTTACTTCTCTGCTCCTGTATAACCAGATTGCAGAAAAAGGTGTGTGGGAATTTTCAGATAGAAAAGTCTGCCGAATTTGAATGAGACAGCTCCACTCTCTCACTTCAAATCATGCCAAAGGGTAGATGCAGAGGCTGTAAATGACATGCAACTAAGGGCTCAACAAGGCATCCATAAAAAAGATTGAAATGTAAACTGAATGGTCCAAATAAAATAAGCCTTGCCTATATTTTTTTAATTAAAATCCCCTACTTGAATGCATTATAAGTTAAAATGGGTAAATGAATGATCTTGAGAATATTTGCAGAACAAAGCTGAACATTACATTTTTCTGTGACTGAAAGAGACAGGGTGAAAGTCAATCAGAACAAATATGTAGCTTTCTTTCTTCTTATTATACATTTACTAATTCAATTACTGAATTATTTGAGACTCTCCTCCCCTACCGTTTCTACCCTGCCCACAGAATGAAATGTTTCACCTCGACATTACCTTTTAAACCAAAACCTTTTCTGCATTATGGCCGGTGTGGAATTAGCAGCTGCAGAAAATGGCATTCACTCCCAATTCATTGCACAGGAAGAATAGGGACAGCAGAAAATTTATTTGCAGAAAAGAAATTTCTTTCCCAGCCCATGTATGAAGACGATACTTTTAATGCCAATTTGGATGCACATTTTTGTAACAGCCAGTGAGTATACGGGTTGCAATTTACACATTCAAATAATATTTATAGGTCTACAATGGCAACCTGCCAGGATCATGACAGTTGCTACCAACTTCAGTCAAGCATCAGATCAAACTCTATCAGGTTAACTTCACATTTCATTCACTCAGCACTTCTTGGTGTTTTTAGTGTTTGGTAACATCCAGGTGCAGGTGTCCCACCACTCCTTTTATTGTCACAGGAAGAAAGTTATACAACTCAAAGTGACCTGCTATTACTTCCAAAAGTTTTAGACCAGAGTAATTTTTGACATCACTTCTGGTGATTCCAGAAGGGTGAATGTTTCCTACACCAAGTGCGAGAAAGATACAACAAAACACTGCACCAAAGGATAAAAAAAAAGGACCTCCATATTAGGGCAGCTATTCACCTTGAGAGATGCATCCCAGTGTGCTTCTAAGCCACATGCACACATTTCCAAGCTTTCATCCCTCCACAGCCAGCCCTCCTTCCACATTTCATGCAGATTCTACAGCAATACTTACAATTGAGTGTCACGCATACACATAACAGTGAAATATCCTTTAAGAATGAATGAGAATGAAAATGGCATTTTATGCTTCCTCGAACAGAATGTAATTAAAATGAAAACAGCGCTGTGCTTCATTCATTCACTGATATTCTCTGACAATTAGTAGACATAATCTCTTACAGCATTTGCTGTTAGTAAAGAGAACAAAAAGTGCTAGAAATCATCTTCTCGGGGCAAGATGGAGCTGTGATGTGGATGGGCAAAAGAACAGAAAGGAAAGGAGGGGATTGCACAGGTAAATACATGCTCACATGTTGGTGCCTGGGGAGCTCCTGCTCTGTTCAGCAGGTTACAGGATCTGCGTGACACGGCAGCCTCAGCCACTGCTTACATGTGACGGCAGCTCCTGTCCGGCCCTGGGACAGGCACTGCACAGTCCTGCTGATCCACCGTGTGAAATGGGACTGTGCACCGTGCTCTCTTGTTTTAATGGGGCACTAATGCACCCTGAGGGCTCCCCATAAGCAGGCTGGGCCTGAGGCCACTTCTTTCTGGAAGGCTACAACAAACAGATGAGAACTACTGTCTCTGCAAATCACCTTTCAGATATCACTCACCATGCAGGCTCTCTCTCCATTTTTGGTGACTGAACATAAACCGCTCAGATTCACACTTAAATAGATCCAGAAGTGCCTACCCACTCCTTAGTGGGTAGTTTGTCCCTGTCACCAAGTTTCAGCATGGTTTGCCATCACCCTGTCCTCATGTCAGAGAACTGTAGCTGGGAGGCCTTGATTTTTCCTGATTCTAAGTTCTCCATTAAATTTCAAGATACAAAAGTGCTCAGATGCAGGGATGGATGTTCTGGATACTGGGAGAGACTGGCGGAGGCCCAGGTTTAGCTCAGTGTGCAGACACACATCTCTCTGAATTCAGTACATAACATTCTGTTCTCTACAACGCAGCTTTCAGAAAGACATGCAAAAAACTCTATTTAAAGATTGTACATGTAGGAGAATCTGCTGAATACCTGTGCAAGCTGTTCTTGGGGTTAATTATCCTAGCTATGTTAAAATCATGTATCTTTTCAAGTCTTAATTAGATTGAAGCCTTCAGTCATCAGAACACTTTACAACTTTCTCCTAAATTGGGTGGTTCTCTATTAGAAATGTCACCCGTCTTCTCTCCAATTGATAAGCCAAACAGATCAAGCTTCTCACTGGGAAAAAAGGTCACTTTCGTCAGTCTTTTCAAGATTATCAGTATTATTTCTGAAGAAACAGCATGACGACCTCTAACAATGCATAGGATTTCTAGTCCCTCTTAGCTGGTTTATACATCTGCAGGTGATGGCTGGTCTCAACATTCCCTCACCATACTGGAAATGATGTTCGCTGGTCACCATCAAAGCTCTAAGCTAACCTAAAGTTACTGCTTTTGAAAACACCTTGTTTTGTACAAAGGTTACTTTTGTGTAACTCTGTTTTTAGTGGTATTGAGTGGGGTGTTTAAAAAATAAAAAAGATGTATTTCAGATTTCAATTCATCATAATGTCATTTTTTTCTTATGTATTCAGTGCTGAAGTTGCAGGGACTGAGGATAAAGAAGTCTGTGCATGGGGGTAGGAAAAAAAAAAGCTCTATTTGCAAATGGGCAAAATTACCTTTCTGAATTGCCAGGAAATACCGTTATAGATGGCCCATTTATAGTTTGCCCATATGTACCAGTATGTATTAGATCATTATCCCTCATTTGAAATATTATAATGCAGTCTGTAACTTTGATCATGTAATCATTTTTTTAAACACTACAAATATTCCTATTTGTTTTCAGCATAAGCATGATGTGAAATTTCTGACGGAACTATCTCTGTTAAAAACTTCAGAAGAATGAAGATTAAGCTGAAGCTCACTTTCATTATATTTCACCAGTCATGTCAGGGCAGTGATCCTTTGAACAAGCATTTCCAACTTCAGACAGAAAAAAAAATGAATAAAATGTTAAAAGCAATCAGAAAAGGGTTGGCTGTGGATGTTACAATGCACAGTCCTGATGCAATGGAAGAGTACAATTCAAAATGTAATAACTGCGGTGTTACATTCATTTCTGCAGTACTGCAACCAATTTACAAATAACAAGGACACCATCTGTTCTCTGAAGAACCATGGGAAAAAATGCCTGCTAGCAATTAAGAGGTTGTACACGAAACACAATTTCTGCAGATTTCACTTCTCCTTTTTTCTATTTAGTTTTGTTTGATTGTTCTGGAAAGTGTGTCGTCACAAATACCAGCGGATGGTCTTACCAGTGGTGTTTTTTCTGTTCTAGCCTACTTAGCTTACACATGTACTTTTTTAATCAGTGTATTTGGTATTCATGACTAATGTGAATTTGTAGAGAGGAGATCTGAGAGAATTATGTGGATTTAGGTTTAGAGCTTTTCCCATCCTGGCAGACTGACATTAGTTGAACATTTATTCTGCTCTGGCTAATGTATTCTCTGTCTCTGGCCTCTCAATTATTCTTAGTTTTCCCTTTCTCTTTTTAATAGTTACGGTAGATTAGTGTAAGTACTGTTTCTTTGGGGTTATGCTATTATTGAGACTTTGCTAACATGTGGACAGCAATGCTGTCACAACTAATTTCACTGTTACAGATTTCCACCATCCTAGGGGGTTTAAATTTAAGAGAGACTATAGATTTGTTAATGCATTTTACAATTTGATTTTGCTAATGTGCTCAGATCTTCAGAACAAGTCTGTGTCCTTTGAATTCTATTTGTGTTTGATTCTTATGCACACAATAACATTCTGGCACATGATACAATTGTTGTCCAAATAAGTCAATAAAGACATAACAAAATGCAAAATAAAGTCATGCAGGAGAAGTAAATGACATAGGCTGCAATATTACTTGCTGTCATATGTTCTCTTTGGCCAAAAAAAGCTTTCCCTAAGTGGTTCCAGTTCACTACTACTATAATGCCTTGTATAGTTAGCTGAGTTTTGGTAGCAGAGCTGCAATGATTATTTTGGTTTCTGTTTACAAATTAGCTGCAGTAGGTCTAAACAACACCAAATACTTTCTTTTAATGTGTCCCCACCCTTGAAAATCACATAATCCTCCTGTAAATAGAGCAGTGTAAGGATTAGGACGAGTAGGAATTCAGCTGTAATTTTAAGCTACATGAACACCTGGGCTCCTGCAAAAATCTATCCTTGTTGCAAAAAAAGCTTGCACAGACACTGTTCTAAATCAATCCTCTGTGCCAAACTCCTCAAAAGCCTATATAAGTGTGACTAGTAAGATATGATTGCATTTGTCAGTCACACTAAAAACAGGATTATTGCTTTTAATAGAGAAGGTCAAGACCAGTCCCTTAGGACAGAAGATAAAGCAGGCCAGCATCTTCAAAACATCTACACAGAACAATCCTGACTTACACGACACAGAGGAAGCCAAAGGGCACTTTGGCCACACTGGTATTAAAAAAGAGAAACTTGCAATATCATTAGTTCCTCTTAGCTGCTAAGAGATGTGTTTCAAGACTGATATAACCTGAGCATGTGTAAATTCAGAACTACACAGAGAACATATAAAGAGACTTCACATTCATTTACTGAATTATTTTAACAGCAAAGAATTTAACAGCAGGATTTAAAAGCAGAGCATTTTACAGCAGCAATAAAATTGCCTCCATACAACTGAGCATGGGCTCGGATTTCCTGGAACTGAACCTTAATTTTGAGGGTATCTTGCTCCTGCTGATGTCTGGTAACAGCCAGCATTACACTGCAATAGACAGTACTGGACTTTGATCAATGAGAAAAATTCAATGGTAAGCAGCAATTAAGTGGAACTGAGATGAATGCAATAGATGTATTTTCAGCATTGAGCAAACCAGCCACACGGGTTGCATTAATGGGAGTTATGCTTTTAAATTTGATTTGTACCATATGCTGGAAATCCTATTCTGTTCAACTGATCTACATGATCACTATACCTAAAAATGGAAATGAAGAATGATTATCCTCTTTCACTTTTGGCTAATGTGAGTGACTGACAATTCAAATACAAATGGCAAGTCCTGACTTATCACAGAAAGTAATACTTTACATAAAGAGGAATCTCTGCTCATAGAAAACAGAGGGGAGTGAGCAGGCACACTTCTAGCCTGGACCTCAGAGCACATCAGGGGCCAGGGAAAGCACAAGCCCAGGCGCTTTGGCACAACCAGTGCCACAGGGGACATGAGGTGATGGCAGAGACCAGCAGTGCTCATCTCCCTCAGTGGTGGGCAGGCAGTGTGTGTGAGGATGGGACACAAGCTCGGACTCGCTCTGGTCAGATGTTTTATGGTACAGGTACCGGCAGAGATGTACACAGGCAGCACTGGCTGCTCCCTCTGGGCTTCAGAAGCACGTTTTGAATTTTGTTAGCCAACAGAGCTTTCAGAGGCAACCACAGGTCAGAAATCATAGGATTTTTATTTACATTTGAGAAACAATTTGTAGCATGTTTGTGAAAATGTGCCTGTAAACATAGGGCATAGGAAAGCTCAAACATGTCCGGATATTTTGTTGCCACTCCTTGTTTGTGTGGAAATGAGCCTTAGTGATTGCATCAGAGCAGAGATTATCTAAGAGAAAAAGCATAACTACTCACTAATACTTTGCTTTATGGTGCTTTGCGGCAACAGGCTATTCATACTGCTGTAGCTAGAGAGAGATTATATAGGCTAGGAAAGCTAAGGTTAGCCACACTGGCTGAATTTGCATGGATGGTCTGTATATGTCTGTACATTATGAAATATTTCTCTGTTCCATCTGTCTGTCCGGTTTATCTCAAAAGAAATGGTGCTGAAATGCACAAAAATCTTATTTTTCAAAACAATATGTATGGCAGGACTACTGCGTATGTCAGTACCCTGCCTGCCCACAGGATCAGAAGGGCAAAGTACCTTCTTCATAGATACAAATGAAGAATACCCTCAAAACACCACTCTGCTGCTGTTCGGTCTTCCATTCACCAGAAGAGGCCATTTAATGAAGTTTACTGAGTTTTGTCTTATCCCTCCTTCACTTCTCCCACCATAATTTCACTCTTAAGAAAGGAGAAGGGTGTATTTTTTTATATCAAATAGATTACATTTTGAAACTGCCATCCGTGAGTAATTCCTGTAAGCTGGTATTGTTCTCACTGCCATTTAACTCTCCAGTTTCAGAAGTTCATATATTTTTCAAAGTGAAAAAATGGTTCATTTTGGTACTCGACAATTTGGCCTGGGAGAAAAATAGTGACAGCACTGAAAAATCATTCTTGCAGTGATCAAGCTGCAAAAATAAAGAGATGACTAGGTAAGGCGGAAAATATATTTTCACAAATTGATCTTTCTAACAGCAACTCATTTCTACTATCAATTTTAGTTTGGTAATACAGGCAAAGATTCTCATTTGCACCTGTGGCATCAACTTAAACCTCTATTTTTTGTATCTCTATTTAATAACCCATGCCTTGCTCCTAAGGGAATAAAATAAGCATGCAAGCACCAGGCTCAGTATTACAAGTCTACAGGTCAGATACTGACACAGCAAAGATAAAGCACCTCCACTGTAAGGATAAATGTGGTTTCTAGACAAGAAACCTTCTCAGAGTCTGATCGAAGGCAGCATAAATGACCACCACAACCCTTATTGCTACCTGCTGCATGCACAGGGCACATTTCTGTGGCTTTGTCCTTTTTCCACACGGGCCTCTACAATCTGTTTAGAGAGGCAAGATGCTATCATAACAAAGTCTTCATGACAAAAAAGCCCTATGAAAACAAGGTAGCTCACTGCAGACACATGGGCGCTTTCCCCTTGGAATCTGATGAGGGGATAAACATACAAAAACATATTCTATTTCATATGGCCCAATAGCAATGGTACTAGACTTTACGGAGTACAGAAAAGCTGCACCGCAAGTCCAAACACTGATGTAAACAGGAACCATTCTAACAGCCATGACTCGAACTCTGCACCAGCAGGCTTCTCCTGTGACTAGAGCCAGGTTTAGCCTCCAACCCTGCCCCACTCACCGCCATGTTCTTCAGGCTCCAACCCTCTACTTTTTTCTAGGACTTGAGCAGAGTCGCAGGCCACCAGCTACTGCCCTGGAGGACTAAATAGCTAAGGCAGACAGCATAATCTTGTACACAAGCATTAGGCTTTTCCCAGTGAACAGCAAAGAAGGTGGCCTGCTCAGGAAACTGCTCAATCACAATAAACCATCTGACACTTCTGCAAAAAAACTCAAGAAAGGAATGTGGCATTTGCTACAGGTTCCAGACTTGTCCCATAGAAGTCAAATACGGTTTTACTATTGATTTGTTTGAAACACTTTACCCTCTGTGCCTGGTTTAAATGAGAATGTTGTCCTCTATGCTCCCTTCCTTGATGAGGACATTCCTGATAGACTAATGAGGAAGAAAGAAGCAGCTACTCATTTCACAGCTAATGAGTCTTGTTTCTTTCTGAAGTGTATCGTTCAAAACAGCTGGTGACACTTTTAATGAATCTCTATCAAATATTTATCACTCTGACTACAGCCAGGATTTAATTTGAACTCTATCGATGATGATCTCAAGCAAAACTCTTAAACAATCACTAGAACCCAGAAAAAGACAAATCTGATTGTAACTCCTGTTTGTAATATGCCATGCAGCCATCATCATTTGTCAAAGTATAGCAAAACTGGTGAGTTTATTAACATACTATAAAAGTTCTTCCCTACCTCTCAAGTAGCTGTTTGGTTGTGGTAGTAAATACTCTATATTTACATCATAGATTCAGTACAAACCACAGCATGCAAATTTCAAAACAAGCTACATAGCTTTTGTATTCTGTTTCATGAAAAAGGAAGAGGTTAAAAAAAGAAAAGAAGGAAAGGAAAGAGAAAAAAAAAAAAAGGGGAAAAAAAGGAAAAGCAAGCAAAGGAAAAGGTAGTAGTAACTGACTTACTGATTTAGACTTTAATTAATGATCAAATAATTTGTTGAACATCAACAAGGTTTTAACACTGCCCTGAAGGACTATCTGGAAGTTCAATATTGTGTTAAGACTATAGCATGCTTCAGTGACCAAGATAAATCAATTGTTAACAAATCAGGAGTCTGCATTTGAAAAATGGAAATCTGCTGTTTTCTGCTAAATGCTGGATTAATCAGGTATCGTCAGCCAATATTTTTGCCATTTTCAATACCACAAAAACCAGCCCATTACTCACTTGTTATTCCTTCCCTTTTTTACTTGCAAAGCTGTTAACCCCCCCAAAGATGCTAGTCAGTTGAGAAAACCAGGAAGGAACAACAGCAAATGGAACAAAAGATCATTTCATTTGCTTGACTAGGCACATTAATGAATTCCACTTAGACTGAAAAAAACCAGTGAGCACCACAGCATCATATACTGCTTTAGCTTGAGTGATTCAGAGTGTGTGCCATTAAAATGTACAGTAAACTGTAATTAAGCAATTAAACATGAAAGAGCATAGGCTGGACGGAAATCATGTTAGACCCCAAATGCCTTGTCTGTCTTATGCCTTCAGCAGATTCACCTTTAGCTCTGTTTCAAAATGACATATGCCCTGGCAGAGCTGTCTAACTGCAGTTATAAAAGGCCACCTCTTTTTCTTTCCTACCACAAAACAATTCTTTAATTATTTTCTTCTTACACTTTTGTGTAAGCCCTTTCAATTCCTGTTAACCCTTTTGCTGCTCACAGCAGCTGCCTTCCAGACAGTGTGATGATGGCTAAGAGGCAGGGAATGAAAAGCAGAGATAGGCAGGCTTTCTTGACCACTAATAGAAATAATCATCTAATCTACAGGATAGTTTTAATATAATGTAAAATGGGAGCCAACATTAACAAATATTTTAAGTATAGGCAATTGTAAAACTTTACTGGAAGAATGTAGATTCTCCGCACCTCTCAGATCAGAATGCAAAATATATAAGTAGGAAACTCATATGAAGGACATAAAGACAGACAAGGTGATCTACACTGTAAGGGACAGTTATGACTCTGTCTCATTTGTACAGATTTTCATATAACTTCAGTATGTAAAAAAAATCCAGGTCTCACAAAGACTCAATGCTGAAGTCTACCCTATATGGAGCAGCACAGTGAAAAAGGGAATACATTGCAGTAAAATAGAGATCAATACAGAAATGTTATAACATTCTGTAACATTCTTCATAAATTATAGCAGTGTTTTGAATGGTCTGGAACATGATCATTTGTCATATCCATTTTTTAAACATATGTTTTGGTGATCTTAGCTTGTTCCATGCCAGCATGTCAATGTTTTGGTATTAGAACTTGTAAATATTCATTCTGACCACTGCATGGCTTCATTCAGAGTCTCATAAAGCAGAGATGACACTTGCTGAAAGCATTATGAAAAGATTAGAAAAAAATAACTGTAATTACACAGCAAGTGTTTTGCTGAGAAGAGTTTAAAAACAAATCAAAAAATCCTACTGAGTTTAGGAAAAAGCATAGCTATACTTAACCTATCATAGTGGGATCTTTAAGCATTAGGTTTCACATTTTCAGATGTGTATTAACTTATTTTTAGAATGTTATGTTTATCCCAAAGCATATTTCTTTTGGTAGAAATAGGAAGGAAAAATTGTAGTAATTATTATTGCGTAACAGCCACTAGCCAGCAAGGTATGCTTCCTTTTTTCTTTCCAAGATAACAAAGACGTATACTAGATCTATAGGGTTTATTTTTCCCTCTTCCCTCTTTCCCTCTTTCCCTTTTTTTTTTTAAAACAAATAATATGTATTTGAACCACTAAAATAAAATATTAAAAGTATTAAACCCTTAGAAAGTAGATGAGATGTGATTTAGGAAAATAATTAAAAAAACAAACAAACAAAAAACCACAAACAAAAAACAAAAACAAAAAATCAAACCAAACCAACCAAACAAACAAACAAAAAAACCCCCACCAAAACTCATCAACTTTTTCAATTAGAAAAAAATCAGGTATGTAAGGTGTAAGGTATATTATAATGGGTTTCACATCTTAGTCTGAAGCAGCTGCTGCTGAACATCAAAGGGATCACTCTAGCGAGATTGAACACCAGCCTGATTCAGTGCCACAAATGTTATTATACAAGGCCTTCTTCGTTTCCAGAGCTGACTCTTGATCCCAGGCAGCATAAGACTTTCCTCCACTCTCAGACAACACAGGGAGTTCGTGTTCAGCAAAAGCAAACAGTGTTTGTGAGGTATCAAACCCTCTCTCCTCTCTGCATAGCAGGAAAAACAGCTGTGCAGAGTCCAAGGCAGAACTTGGCTCCAAAAATAAAGGAACAATCATGAAAATCACGTTCATCTCAAAAAGACCTTCCTAGCCCTTTTTTAACACACAAACACACACACTTATTTCTTAAAATATTAATAGCTTATTCATTAGTCTATAGAGAGTCTGTCACAGCACTCCTAGCCTCTGGGCAGAGTCATCTGCAAAAGAACAACAGTGAAAAAATTGAAGAGAATTGTGAGATCATGCTGTGTTTTGGAGACAGTCAACTAACTACTTTTTTTTTCTACCACAGTGACTGTCTAGTCATATTCCTGCCAAAACTTTGTTTTTCTGTGTTTTCTGTTTTGTTTTGTCTTTTTTTTTTTTTTTTAAATTAAGATTACATTTAAGTTCGAAGATTTAAAATAGCTGAGTTTTCAGGTTTGCATTGAGAATAGTCAATTCCCCATTTGAAGTCTCAAAATCAATTTTACTTATTTTCTCCAAAACCTTTGTCATATTTATTCCAAATAATTTTGTGAACTGAGCCATATTGCAACTATATATTTAATTAGGCTGTAAATATTTAACAAAAAAATAAGATGGCAGTATTGAATACTTTACATTCTGATTTTAGAATATATAAGTCTCTCAGCAACAACACAAACTTCATTTTGCTGATGTCTTTGCAAAATAAATAAGATCAATTTAAAGGTTACGAAATGGCTTGGCTTGGCAGACTTGCAGATTCATGTCCTCTGTTTTTCAGGACAGGAGGAATGTGGATAGTGGCCAGGACATCTGTCAAACTCCATCAATAGCCATAACTCAGTGAGCCAGACGTGTGCAATCTAATAATCCTGGCAAATCAATGTTATGTAACACTGAAGTTGGTGGACTTGCAGAAGAGAAGAATTTAGCTGCAACTAATTATTATGATCAATTTATAGTGTGAGAAGACGCAATTATAAGATCGGTACTCCAGGCCAAACCAAGCTTTTTTTTCTTTCCCCCTTTTATTTATTTATTTTTTAAAAGACAAATACAAACCCCCAAACTAGCAGAAACAATAAGAGACAAAAAGTATTATATCTCAAAACCAAACAAAAAATAATCAACTTGATTTATCAGAGAGATGTAATGGGTCATAAATATAGGATATAACATACCAAAACACCCTTAAAATAATTATTCAGAGATTAATTATGTCGGGGGGTGATGTGGTTCAATCCCTTACTCAAAGCATGACTGACATTGTGATTTTTCTTTTCCTTAAAATCTAACTAGATTTCTTTTGTTGCAACTTGTGTCCATTGCTACTTGTCCTACCACCTCCCATTTTTAGCTGCAGACAGCAGTGAAGTTCCCCCCTCTCCCTTTTTTCTTAGGGCTTAACAGTCCCAGGCCCCTCAGCCTCTCCTCGTCTTTCCCTTGCTCTTTTTCTTCAAAATATGCTCTGTGACAATAAACCTTGACAAAGAACAGTTCTTGAAAGGTAGAAAAAGCCAATGTAAACTTACTTAATTCCTGTGTATGTTTTATGGTGGCATTTCTGAATACACAGTTACACTATTTTCTTCACAAAGTTTCCAAATCATCCACAATGCAACTCATCTTCAGTGAGTGCATAGAGCTGGTACATTATTCAATGTAGGACCTCTCCTCCATTGCTTCCACAGCTAGATAGCCAGTTAAGACTGAGGGAGCAGATACTTCCTTACCAAGCTGCAAAGAATTTTTGTTGGATTCTTGTCTGATTTAAAGTGTCAAATCAGCTGACACAAGCCAATGCACCAGAGGGACTGTGGCCAGGGACCCAGATTTGGGGACAAGCAGTGGTGAAAAGGAAAGCACACAGTCCTTTTGGTGTGCCACCATGTCAGCTCCTCTGGCTCACCTAACCCTGTGTTAAAATAGGTTAACAGCTACACAGGAGAGTACGTTGTCCTTCCCTCAGGCATATATTCCCCATACCAATGATGGATGGTATCCTGTTAACAGAAATGTTCCTGAATGGAGGACTTCCTGGCTGCACAATTACTGGCATTCATGTTCCAGTTTTCAGACATCCTAAATCTTCTTGCGTTCTCATGCAAAATCTGTGCAGTGCAGGTCTGTGTTTTACACTGGAACAAAACACACGGGCACTTGCTCAGGATGGGCAGCAAGTGAAGTGTTTCTAGCTGCTGCCAAACTCAACTCAGCACAACACTCACCAAAGGCAGGAAATTTTAACAAAATGTAACTTAGCTAAATCTACACAGAGCTGGGGAAAGGGGCAGGGAATCTTTGTAATATGGAACCTGTTACTGAAAGATTTCAAAGACAAGTAGAAACCTAAAGACATCAGAATTTCTCAAAAACACAATCTGACATACTGCATATACATAGTTAAACCAGGGAAGTAAGTAATTGCTTTAATAGTAAGTTATTACTGCTCTTTGCATGTAAAAAAAACACCATAAAATAAAATATCCCCCAATCCTGTTTTGACTGGAGAGATTATCTTGCACATGAAATTAATAGACTATATGTAAGCCTATCTCCCATGGATCTCTAGTAATAGTGCATATGATAAGCTCCCATATGAGTCAAGTACAGCCTATGTTTTGGGTAGAAAATGAAAGACAAGAACATTTGAGAGCCACAGAATCATACTGCCATGACTTTGGCTAAAGAAGGAGAAACATCTCCCTTCCACCCAGGTCATAAGTGTCAGGATCTCAGTTTTACAGCGTGCAGGGGAAGCAGTCAGTGACGAGATCTGCGTGCAAAGTGGGAAGAGAAAACAATGGAAGAAAACAATGTTCAATTACACATATAACTAAATACATCTCCAGAGGCATTCTGACTCCTAGGCTGTGTTCAAAGCCAACTATTTTCCCCCTCCTTAAAGCCCAGCCTGCATTTCCTAGAAACAAGGGAGAGGAAAAATAAAGTCATAAATTTTTTAAGAGGCATTGCAGTAACCTGAGCTACATATTAGTTGCAGATTTGGTGCCACCCCTCGTTGTAGTGTTCCCACAATAGGGTTAGGGACAGCCCAAGGCTTCTTCACAACAAAAGCAAAACTCGGCTTTGCCACACCAGTAATAAAGAGGCTGTTGCTGAAGTCACAGGGCTCAACTGGGGTGCCCGGGAGAAACGGAAACAATCATGGGGAGCTGGGCTTTCTGCTCCCACTGCACATGATGGTGCAGCAGACCTGCAGGTCCTCCTTGCCTGTGGGATGGACAAAGCAGAAGGCACAGCCATGCCGCGGGAATGCTCCTGGCACTTGGCTGCCCTGGCTTTGTCCATGCCCAGAGCAAACCCTGCTATAACAAACTGCCAGGCTTTTCTCTCATTAGCATGGAAGATGCAATGATGTTCACCATTTCATCTATTGAAACTGCTACTTTCTCAGTAGTAGATGATATTTTGTATGCATTTTATCACATTTTATACATTTCAGTTAAAGTGATAAGATTCATTTGTGCTGCCTTATGGCAGTTCCTGAACTGTATTGTCACTCTGAGAAGCCTACGAACAGCCTAAAACAGAGAAGCAACCTGCTCCCACCTTTAAATGTATTGCCATATCCCGCTTGCTTTTCTTAGGCAGAAAGAGGAAAAAGCATGTAATCCCCAGCAGGCAAGCGGTGATAACTGCTATAAACGAAGTTGTACTTATATATGCAAAGAGCATGGGAATTTTACCATTTGGTCTATTACAGGTGTGCTCATCCTTGCCCAGGTTTATTTCTTTAGCAATTTTTTAACAATTACTTCCTAATGCCACTTATTAAATCTCCTTTTATTTTAAAGAAAGGACTGAATAAACATTTAGGCGAGATTTTAATCTTTAAGTCACATACATTGCTTGATAAATGCAGATTGTCACATGATCATAGAAGCATAGAGCTGGTAAAAATTAAATACAAGTTTTTGAGTTTACAATCACATTGTTCTGTAATAGGAACATTAAATTTTAAAGCTATTTTGTATCCAGCAGTACCTACATGACAGTCCCAGACGAAAAGGACTGCTCAACTCCCCATGTCACTCTGTGTGCTGGGAGCAAAAGCAGTTTATTCCCTTATTCTAAGAGAAAGGCAGCTCAGACTGAAAATATAAACTTGTCAATAAACAAACAAACCAACCAACCAACCCACAAAAACCCCACAACACACCAAACCAGAGATTACCAGTGTGTTAAAAGCAAAATTTCAGCCAATCCTGTTGAAAACTTCATGCTGGATTTTAATGACTTAGTAGTTCAACAAACCATATTCTCTTTAGCTCAAAACCAATATAATAAAATATTTGAAATTTCTATTAATATCATCCTACCTTGCAAACTAATAAAGAATGTCTCTGCAAAACATGATAATGCTGTTTAGTTTCCTAAGATAACTACACAAACACACGTAGACTGGATATAATAACACAGCCTTAAACAATCTTAAATTATTCCAGAGAAAATCTGATAAGATTTACTATTATATTATGAATATTATGTTGTGTTATCTCTCTCATAATAAAGTACTATGGACCAAGCTCCATGTAAATAATTTATGTTAGTTCTGACTAAGCTAATTAACTGAATTCACAGTATTTAACTTGTGGTTTATGGGTCTGAAGCTCTATGAACTCCATCCAAGTTGTTCTCAATAGGTAATTAACAAAAGCAAACCCAGTTTCAGTAAAATAAGATTAGTGGCACAAGCGGTCAGAAGTCACTTGAAAAACATAGAAGCCTATAAATGTACAGTGTTAAAAGTCTCTGCCTTACTGGTTTTTAATTGTCTAGTGCATTAGATAGAAGAGTAACATTATTAAAAACATAAAGCAGAAAATATATGGCAGAGAAAAGCAAGTTACCTGTCTTTACTGAATTGCTTTTAAAGACACACTGATCTCCACCTCACTGTCTCCTACTGCAATATGACAAGCCATCAAAGTTTTGACATTTGCTACAATGCAGAGTGGCATCTTGGGCAAGGACTTGAAGACATCCACGTAGCAGCATTTTTACTCAACCTTTCAGCATCTTCAGAGAATTTGAAACTTCTTCAAATAAAAAAATGTAAAAATCAATGCTACTGCAAATAAAGAGGAGATAAATTAAAGCAAGATTATGAAATTCTAGCAATTTCTTTTGTCAGTAAATCAGAACCATCTCCGACTACCAATAATATATAACCACAAATAGCCCTGAAGTTAAAACAGAGAAAACAAGACTGCTTTCTTCCAACATAGACAAAAAAAAAAAAAAATTTCTTCATTTTTTAATGGGAAGGTTTTCCTACACTTATCGCAACTGGATCCATAAAATTTCACACTGTGACCAATCACACACTGTACATTCTTAATTATATTCTGAAGGTCTGGAATTACTAAATTCTTTAATTAAATGTTCTCCTACTGGCTTTAACATATCACTAAACAGGTAGTATGCTGATAGCTCAAATACATCTCTCTGAGAGATCTGAACTATCTCTATTCCTAAATGAATTGTCATATAATTATAAAAGCCACAACTAAGACTATCAATCATCCCATTTATTTACTGATGAACTGTGAGTGACACAATTCCACAGAGAGCAATATTGAAAGAAGAAGCTAAGTGCCAGCCAGCCAGACGCGAGTGCAAACCAGGAACTTTTAATTTGTATCTGGACTTGTTATTGTCAACAGATTACACTGATTCACAACTTCCATCCAGCCAAAGCAATCAGTGAATTGACCAAGAACAGACAGGATGCAGTAACATGACTCCTGCACCATGCTGAAGAAAGCCAAAGGCCAGTTTTGCTTTTCCTCATTGATTAACATCTTGATGCAATCCTTTCAATTTAGAGAAGGCTTTAACTAATGTTTGGTAACATTAAGTATCACTTTAGGAAACTCTAAAAAGGTAAAAAGGGTAAAGCAAGTAACAGAAGCCAGGACACTGTCTTGCCTACTTGCAATGGAGGAGTTTCACAGCGATGCTAAGGACAACTGTCAGAGTAAGTTCATGCGGAACACATTGTGCATTATTAACACTTGGCAATTGCAAGTCTGATTAAGAGCTCATCACTACAAATGCTTATTCACAGAAATAATTGCTATTCAGATAAGAAAGCCTACTGAAAAAAATTGGTCTGCTACAATGCTCACAAGGACTGAAGTCAGGGTAAAACTGTTCTACAAATGAGAAGCTAAAAGCAATCTAAAGCAGCCTAGTCTATTCTCTGTCTTCAAAAAGAGTCACGTGTTCTTGAAGGAAGAAAGCAGGGCCTCAGTTTTAGGGTCAGGTGTTTCCTTGGCTAATCTTATTCTATGCTGTGCTGTGCAAGAAATACCCATGATTTAGCTAAGCTGTGGATGGACAATAGTCTCACACAGATTTAGCAATTTCTACCAAACACTCTAGCTAATTACACAATAATAAAATGCACTATTTTTATCTCAATTTCACATTGAAATTACTCTGATTGCAAAATGTGATAGTAACCTTTAAAAAAACACTTCGTCCTATTTTATACAACACAACAATGAGAAATGAGATAGAAAAATAAGGCATGCCATGGGATTAAAATGCTACTGTCCTTTCACATTTTGCAATACTGGAAATGAGAATTCATATTGCAATGCTTCCGACTCTCACTGTTATTTCAACAAGTGCTTTAACAGAGCACACAGCAAAGACTATTAACTTGTGGCTTCCAAACCAAACACTTCTCTTGCGCTGATCAAGAAGCTGGTCCCTTCCTGGAATATGGTTGGCATTACAAGCAATCCAGCACAAAAGCAACTGACAATATGAAAAGGGAGCTGCTGAGATCAGGCTTGCTGGGTTACACAAAGCACAGCTGCACACCCAAAGCAGCCTAGTCCCCAGCCCACCATGATGCAGTATGAGCCTTGCCATATAACTGCTTCTTGCCTTTGAGATACATACATACTTTCCCATCCTCTTGCCTTCCTGAATTAAGTGCTGTGCAACTTGTGGACACATAAAGGTTCCCTTGTATATCATAAGATGAAAAGCAATCTGAAGTATATCTAACATTGGGACAGAGAATGATACTTTTGTAAAACTCTTTTGCCATTAAAATTCTGTTTGTGGACACATACGTCTTTGTCTGCAGGTCAAGATGGGTGATGAGTGTTAACTTTAAAATGAAAAGTTTTCAAAAATATAATAGGTTGCATAATTTAGCCAGTAAAATTCTGGCATAGTCTTCCCCAGACTCACAGGCATAATTTCCATTAATGTCAATAAGAACAAAGTATACAGAGAAAGGTAAATGAAAAAAGCAATCATTTATTATATTATTCTGAATATGTTAATGTAGATTTCACACAGCAGACACACATTTTCATTTTCACAGTCTATGTCATATTAATATCCATATTTTTCTGCCTCTATGTTTACCACTTGGCAATAAGCCATTAGATAAACCACGAAGTACAAAGAAAAATGCAAAACAAAATCATGCTCAAACAGAGTCTCTACAATCAGCAGTGCAGACTTTGCCACACAGAGCAGATGATGTGGTCAACAAAGATGCAGAAGGTGAAAGAATTAACCTAAAGGAATTAACAGGATACCTGACACCAGTCTGCTCCCCAAAATCTTTTGTGTTGGCTTCAACTGTCTGTGCAGTCCACTGCACATGGTGAGCACGCACAAACTGTGTGTGCCTTTCTCTGCTGTTACTGAATTTAGTGATTGTTTTTACTGTGCTCATCTCATTTCTTTTCCATTACGCGGTTTGGCCAAGAAGCCTGCACTCCAAACACTTTGAATTGTAAATTACAGCCGCTAAAAAATTAACCTCTAACATTGTTTCTTGTGCATTTTCCACATTGTTGCCAAGGTAATAAAAAAGGCCCTTTCTTGAGCACTCCTATGCCTTCTTCCCATCTCCAGCATAGTATGCTTGCCTGGTGCATCTGCAGTTATTTCTGGGTTTTCCATGTTTATAGCTGTCTACTATTCCCCACACAATACTGTGGCTGCATCTTTTCATATTCTTTCCAGATGTGTATTTTTTTTCAATTTATCCTACTTAGCACAATGAAGATGCAAAGGAAGAAGGACATAAGCCAGGATGACAACAGTTTTTTTCAATAGAGACTTCAGTGCCTCCTGGAACATTATACCTTTGAGATGTGGGATAACACTATTCAGTTAAAAACTTTGGAAGAATTGGATATAAAGGTCTACTTCCTACAGCAAGGGTTGATTTGGGGGTGCCTTATACTACAACTACAGTCTCAGATTTTCTGCATAAAATATAGAACAAAGAAATAAGTATCTTTGTGTAAAAAAATTTAGAGGTAATAATTCCAAAATGATGGAAGTTAACTTCCATTCCTACAAGGTATGCATGTGTTTGTGAGTACATGCATGAAGGGAAAAGGAAAACCTTGTAATCATTTTGCTATTATTTAGAAGGTTCACACTTGCTCCCTGAGGTTTCCTTTACTTATTTTTAACTTTCCTCCAAGTCTTTCCTCTTAAAACTGCTGTGAAGCTCCTCAGTGAGCCTGTGACCACTGTGCAGTGGGGCACAGATCAGAGACTCCAAGCAGGTCCCTGCCTGGGCACGTGCTACTGCAAGCAGTATCATTACATCGAGGTGATGTCACAGGTGACCTAATAAGGGCCATCTCTGAACTACTGGCTCAGGTTCTAACCACTGCTCTCACTGGGCCTCACTGCAGGGAGAGGCTAGCAAGGCTTATTACCTGGTTTAACGATGCATTGCCATTTCACCAGAATTACCTGTGAATACTGCTGCACTGTGTAACCTAAAACGCCTGAGGGAACCAGCATGGCTTCCCACAGAATGGGGCAGCCTGTTCAGACAACACATCCTTTGGGACTCTCCCACGCTCCAAATTTGTTCACCCTGTTGCTCCCACATTTCTAGGAACTTACCCCTCTTCTCTGTATCTCTGGCCATGATCTCACCTAAACTGAAAAAACTACGGATCGTATTCTAGTCAGAAATATCCTTCAATGGACAAGGACAACATAGTACCTCTCCTTTCCCAAACTCTCTGCAATAGGAAATCATTAATCTTTTCTTCAAAACATCCCAACAGTCCCACAAATGTGGCAGGATATATAGGTTGAAGATTTATCAAAGGAATTTAGTTTTTCCAGCTTTTTTCTAACTCCTGGTGAGGTGAATTCAGTGAAAATGAAACTTTTTTTAAAAAAGAAGATATTGGGAATCTATCTGATTCAACAGTTGATGTTTTTATCCCTTTCCATAGCCTCTAAATATTATTTGTACTTTTAATCTTGTGCTAAGACGTTTGCCTCACTGCCAGGAAGAAACCTACAAGCAAAATATATCCTTTAAATTTTACTCTTTCCCTGCTGTCACATGCTGGTAGCCGTTGATCAAGAAATCAACAACAGCAACGTATTCTGCCTTTTGTAACTTTTTCTGTACTGCATACAGAAGTGACAAATGCACATAAAAAAAACCTAAAGAATCATCTTTTGCCTCATCTTCTCCTTTGTACATTTGCTGGCCTACTGAATAACCAAACTTTGCAGAAATGCTGACTAATACACCTTATGTTTACAATTTCTGCTTTCTTAGCTAGCTTTAAGTCCAAAAGTAGCCTCAACAATTATTTGTTGCCTTGGAAATATGTGAGCTACGCATTCATGCCTTTCTAAATGTACATGCTTTTATTTTCTATAATGCTCTGACAGAGATCTACCAAAGCCTGAATTTTATCAGCTAAGCATTACCTTCTACAATTAAATTATTTATCAACCACTGATGACCATTTGACTTTAAACAAGGTGCAGATGACTTTTGCTAACTCCATCTCTGACCAGTGTCACTAAAATATTTCCCAAATAATGTTTTGGGTTTTTTTTGTGATTTGTTGTTCTTGTCTTTGTTTTCCAGCAAAAATAATAAATATAAATGTTGCCCTCTATTATAAAAGAAAAAGTTTGCTGGCAGTTACAATTTATCATTTTCATATCCAGAGTTTTCTTTGGCTTGGCAAACTAAGCCAACTGCTGGCTTTTAAAGATAGTATCTTGGACGCCGTTCCTAAACCAACTCTTCATACTTTTTTCCATATACATTAAAAGTCTTTACATGCCCTACAGTGTATTTAGGAATTTATTAGCAAAAACAAGTAAACTTTCTTTTACATTACATCCACATTAATCATACCACAGTAACTACATGAATATCAATCAAAATCATCGGTGTCAGAACAACCAAACCTCACAAGCATCTCATGTTATCAAAATAACTTTACCATCTAGTCTAAATACATTCCTACCCACCAAATGAGTATGGGGATGTATTTGCCTTATTAGACAATTAATAATAAACAACTGTCTGCTTTCTAAATTAAAGGTGAGTGATTAAACATACCAACCAAGTCTCAGTTCTATTACACAGCCCAACAATGCTCTCAATAAGCGAATCCTCTAGGCAGTCTACATTTGTTTTTGCTTTTCGCTTGCTACAGTAGTTAGAAACAGAAATGTAGCCAACATAATTTTCAAATGCCCTTTTCAAAGGTGTGCTTACAGCCCATTTTCTAGAAGGCAGACACCTATATTGCAGCCAGGCAAGCCCTGCTCCACTGAGAGCCTGGGGACAGACGCCAGCGGGAGATGAGCAGCTTCAGGGCACTCACTGAAGCTGGCACCTGCACAAAGTGAATTGCACAAAAGGGGGTAAAAGTTCCCTGCAAAGCATTTTGTGGAAATTGGGCCAAGATTTCTATAATACCTCGACCTCCCAGCAGGTGTTATGTTGCTTAAAAATGTGAAGAACCGAAGTCCTAATTAGATTTGTAACACTGTGTTCAGATTTCCCAAGTATAAGCAATTAGGCAGGAACTATATAACAAAACTTGAAAAGCAATAGACTGCCATTTTACTTCTGCTCTACAGCTGTTTTCTCAGAACATGGTATTAAACTAACAGCAGCAATACCTAAAGTTTCAGAAAATCTTTTTTTTTTGTAATCATAATGTTTTTCATTAATGGTATTTATTACTGTGAGTGAAACACATAGTCAAATAAAGACCTTGAAGGATATGGACACTACGACTGAGATGTACAAATAGGTCCAGCAGTCAAGCCTCAAGTTCACATACTAATGAAAAGACCCAGTATACCTATGATTATATTAAAATGGAAAAAGCTTTGATATATGCACAACATAAAATCCTTGCTTTACTTCTCTGCCCATTATTCATCTAGATTTCCAAAGGTACTTTATGGGAAATTATTCTAAACTGCAGGTGATTCTGTACCCTATACTGGGAAAGAAGAAGAAAGCAATTTCCCAACAGTTCCCAGCCATCAATCCTCTTGAAAAATAAGCCTGACCGTAAGCTTAAGGCACCACCAGCCTGAGCTGGAAAATCCCCAAAGGACATTCCAAGCTATGCTGGAGCAACTGACATTTCTTATGTGAAATGTAACTTCTAAAAACTTTCTAGTTGAAAACGTTTTTTAGTACACTAAGATTTACTGAATGTGTACACAGTGAAAGGCAAAAAGAAATAACAGGTACTTGCATTTTCATTAGCTAATGCTTCACAGACTTTAATTAGAAGGAACTTTCTCATTAGTTTATTTTCAGGAAAAATTCCCACTCCTCTAAATGAGATCTAACGATATTTTCTCTGCACTAGAAGTTTTTTGATGATCAGTTATGACAATAATTTATGTTGATTTGTGAAGAACTTGACAACATGGCAAAAAGATAAAACATTGACCTTTCAGAGATTACTATTGTACTTTGTTACATACTTTCTGATGCATATTGATGAGCTCATTGCCTACTTAAGAAAAGATAATTTAAGTTGAGCAATGCAGTAGCCATTCTTCACAGCTTGGGATTCTCTGTGGCAAACAGTGCCCACAGTTGACATCAACATTATTAATATAAAAAGAAATTACAGAAACCAAGCACAGAAGGCTGTCCTCCAGTTTGTTCTGTCTTTCTTTCTGGACAAAACCTGCTGCTAACCTCAGAGAATTCAAGGAAAAGTTAATGTTTAAGAATGCAAAACAGATTGGTGTGTTGAATACATAACCTTTTAGCTAGATAAATCTGTCTGAGCTGGAGCTACAGAGGTGCCATATTCCAGATAAAACAGTCTCATTATTTTTGCACAGATGCACAACTCATTCTTATAGGCACCTCAGATAACTCAGAAACCTCTGCTTTTGTCCAGATCACTTCACAGATCAGATAAACCTGTGAAGGCATTTTAGGAGAACCCTAGAGACCTACAATTAAAGAAAAAGAAACTGAAACCAAGGAAGACTGATGGATTAGTCATAAAGAAAAAAAGGATTCTGTCTATGATCTAGTAAATTAAAGAAAAATTTCCAAGTCTTTACAAGCAAAAATAATACCCACACCTTTATTTTGGAGTTTTTGCTTAACCACTAGGACTTACTGAATGTATATTCCCCAGCTTTTGCTAAGGCAACACTCATTAATGAAGTAGTCAGTAAAGTCTAGTCAGTAAAGCCTCTCAAAATAATTCTTACCTGCTTGTAATTATCTAGCTCTCTTCCTCCTATCATTTCTACTACCCTCATTGCTAATTTTTTTCTTTAATTAAAATCAAGGGACACCTCAAGAAGAATGATTTCCTTTGCCTGTCAGTTCCTTTTTCCCTTCCCTTTCATTAGCCCTCACTAAAGCCTGCTGCACCAACATGCTTCCAGCACAAATATCTCAGAGGTCCCAGCTGACATTTCTTAAAAATGAAGTGTTTAAAATCCTTACAACATTTTTCTGACCACTTTAAAACTTTTACTTATAATTTATTATATTTTATTTATTTTTTAATATATATAGTCTTAAAGTTTTTTTTTATACAGCACCAAAATCTGAATTATAATTTTTCTGTTAAAACCTACATTTCAATAACTTTGTAGGAATGTATTTGCATATATACCAATAAATGGAAAACCTCTTGCCTTCCTTTTTGATTAAACAGCACCTATAGCAGCACAGTTTGATAATACACAAATCTATTACCATAAGAAAACAGTTTTAAACTAAAGGAGGGTAGATTCAGACTAGATGTAAGGAAGAAATTTTTTACAATGAGGAAGTGAAACAGTGGCCCAAGTTGCCCAGAGAAGTGGTAGATGCCCCATCCCTGGAAATATTCAAGGCCAGGCTGGATGGGGCTCTGAGCAACTTGATCTAGTTGAAGATGTCCCTGTTCATTGCAGGGGGATTGGACTAGATGACCTTTGAAGGTCCCTTCCAACCCAAACTATTATATGACTTTCTGATTCTATACTGTTTAGCCTCTGTAACTTTTCCTCAGCTGTATTAGAAAAATAGTGTTCCGGCAGTATAGGCAGAGACAGGATATACTTGCAACATACTGTTACTTCACTAGCTCATTTTCTAAGGAAAATGACAGCACAATTTAATTTTGCTTCAGTTGTTAAATGCCTTCTCATAATTGAAACAAAGAGAATATTGACAACTAGTCAACACTAGAATGTTGCTTGTTTTAGGTGACTGGTGTAAAGCTTTCATTTGCTTTTAAATGAAACTAGATATTAGGAACATTTCTTTACCAAGAGGGGGGTCAAACACTGGAACAGGCTCCCTAGAGAGGTGGTCAATGCCCCAAAACTGTCAGTGTTTAAGAGTCATTTGGACAATGCCCTTAAAAACATGCTTTAACTTTTGATGAGCCCTGAATTGGTCAGGCAGTTGGAAAAGTTGGTTATTGTAGGTCCCTCCTAATTGGGACTAGTCTAGTCTATTCTGTTCTAAATAAATTGTAAAATAGATAAATAAATAAGAGAGAGAAAAAGTCATAAACTGCCACTCCCAGGGAAGTGTAAGGCACCCAGCAATGTGCATCAGGGCTGCCACATTCATTGTGGGTAGATGGAAGGTATCAGAGCATTGGCTCATGTCTATTATCAGCCTAAGGAATTTCAAGTACTGTAAGTCTTTCTCTCCCTTCTGAATTACTGTCACTTTACTGCTAAGGGGCCTTCCAACCTCTGCATTACATCACCCAATAGAGCACTGACACCTAAAAGAGGGAGACCTGGATGAATTTGTGAGAAAATACTCTCACTGTGTCAAAAGATGGCAATGCTCAGCATTTTGTTCGTAATTACCTTGCTTTAAAATAACCAACAAACAAACTTAATTCAGTGAAATAAGATCACTGTGAATGCTTTAATTTTGAGATCTGTACAACATTTCATTATCAAACATTATCAGATAAAGCCCTGTTTTGATTACTGCACGTTTATGATACATAATTGGCTAGTTTTCAAGCCCATCACCTGTAAAACAGACATATCCTATAGCTATCTTTCACATTGTCTTTACGTTGCCAAATTCAGACATGCAATTCAGACATGCAATATGATTTTTAAAAGCCAATAAAAACCAAACTCAAAATGTGGAATGCATTTAGTTGTTTAACTACGCATTTAAGAGACAGACCTTTTACCTTACCTTGAATGAATGAACAGGTAAAAGTAATCTTAACAGAATGATACATACATCATCAAAAGTGCATCTGAAGAACTTTTAAAAATTGTTTTAAAAATGTCATTCATAACAAATATATACATAACCTATAAATGCACTACTATCTAACAGCTGTGTATCTCATCCTGAGCTTTGAAAACTGAACACAAACATATTGGCTTGTTATACTTTAAAAGGCACTGATGGACACTTCCTTCCTCTGTTTCATCTGTCAAGCATTAATCACTGCCTTAGTTGGAAATGAAACTTTTATTGGGCAATTATCATCTATGTCTATATAAAATCCTTGCCCTTCACTCCATGTATTAGGTAAACATGCCATTGCCTTAGGAATACAGCAATAATACATTATAAAATTTGAAATCTAATGAAACAGGTGCTCTGTTTCTTGTAACATCAAATTCCTGGATTTGACTAGTATATAGAGCAGAAATGCCTGATGTCTCCCTGACAACTCCCAACATTACATCAGCAAAAACAGAATGTTCTCCTGGCATTGCAATATGTGCACAAAACCCAAACAGCATTTCTTAATCTTTTTCAGTTGAGAGAAGAAAATGAAACAAAACAAAACAAGAACCACAAAACAAAACACACAGGTCTCCTTCCCTCTTTCTCTTCCCCAAAAACCTATGACCCCTCTTGTATCCTACTTTTCAAAACTGAGAAGAAGGAGTAACGAAGCAATTATGAAAATAAAATGTTATTGCTTTAAAAACTGTAATTTTACCCTTATAATTGAAAGTGAAAGAAACATCGGCGATTAGTATGCTGCTGATTATGCCTGTTGACATAGTCTGAGAAGACAGAACCTATACTAACATTAGACAACTATTATATTACCTTTATTTTCACCCATTGTTTGTTCATATGCACAGGGATGTTACGGTGTTTCTACACCTCTTTAAAATTTGTACAGATTCCTGATATTTTTATCTTAAGAAAGAGCACAGTGAGTGAGAAAACCATGCTAAATAATTAATGAGGAGTCAGTTACACTCAGGCTGTCTAGAACATTTGGCCAAATCTTTCAGTCTTTACTACATGGAATGCAATTTCTGTCCAACTCAGCTGTCTATACACAATAGGCAGAAAGGGAAAAATGTGAGGTGTACGCCAGCCTCTCCAGTCTCGCAGTAAGAGGATGTCAACTGGCAGCTGTTTCTGTAAAAAGTCCCTCAACTAAGTGTTCTTTTGAACTAGGATCTATGCAGATGTTTATGTCAATACAACTTTAGTACAAACATCTAACAGAGGATGAAACAAGAACATTCAAAATAAATAATTTATGGTAGCCCCTGGGACAACAAATGGAAAGCCAAGGGGAAAAAAATAAGCAAACAAAACACCGAAATAAACCCGAACAAACACACAAAAACCCCAACAATTCTTTTAACAATGCAACTTACAGAACTTCTGTATTTTTTTCCATTTTTCCTCAGAGGGTATTCAAAACGTAAATGCAACATGGATATGAAGCATCTCATCAGCTTAAGCAACTTTAGCTACAGCTCTTCCTGCCGACCTTTACAATGGGAAGAATCCACCACACTCCAAGATGTTTTCTCTATGCTCAAAACAGGCAGGAAATTAGAAATTTTTTATAGGTTCAAATAAACAAAAAGCAAGTAGCAATACAGATTAAGTAGGAAGACTTAGCAGTTAGGCATCAGTTACTCAACCCAGTTCACTTCTTTAATAACCAAAGCCCAAATGTGAAAAAAAAAATGATTAAATAAAATACAAAAGAAATGGCAGAAAGATTTTTCAGTGAAAACGTAAGATGTTTTGACTACATTCTTTCATTTTATTCTCTACTTACAGTCATGTGCTTTTTTTTTCCTCCCCATAAAGATTGCTTTCAAACAATTAAATTGAAACAGTATCAAGATTGGCATATAATGCAATTGGGATTAATAACAGCAAAATGCTTCAGATGTCTAAGGTTGAGATGCATAATTTTCTTCATAGCGTACTCCTATTGAAAAAAAAAATAGATTCTCTCTTTTTTGATCTTTTGTTTTCTCTTATGATGGGTTCACCACTTACAAATTCAAGTGTTACAATAATGACCTAGATGAGTGGAAGCTTATGAATTCTCCTATTTCTTTTTTAAAACTTGCTACTTGAGTTTTACTACACTGCCCATTGGAGCTTTCCTAGAAGTAGACTTCCACAGCAGAAGACACACAAAACTTATCCACAATTAGCGGCTCTGAACTGAGTATGTAAAGGACACAGCAGACCTTTACATACATGTGAAAGTTTAACCTTATGTGATCCTCACTCTTGTCTTCACTCAGACAAATCCAGAAAAAAACAGGAGTTCTATGACAGGCCAAATGTAAGACAGATTACCATTTTAAGAAAACTCTTTACTAAGTAGTAAATCAATACTGAGAGAAGTCAAAATTACAGGTAAGAAAATGATATTTTCCTTTTCCTTGTGTTACATCCACTGTTGTGGACAGAAGTATTAATTCATGGGAAGTAGCAAAGAATGACCATCATCCATCAACTGCAAAGAAATGGTAATGAAAGAGTAAAATACCCTCCCAACACAGAACTCTAAAACTCAAAACACTATGGGAACAGAGAGAAAACTGCAACAAAACCTCCAATCAAATCAGTGAGGCTTTTAGAAGATAGAATTACCTTTAGGTCTTTATATGAGTTTAAGACCATTAAATGATTTTAAAACATGAGATTTCTGCTTCTATGTAGAACAGAAGAAACAGGAGACAGGAAGCAATTTCTGCTGTGAAGTAGCAATGATGTCCAAATCCTAAGCACAAGCTATAGTGTTTTCTGGCCTGATTTCAAGATCTTTCACTAAGTTAAATTTGTGAAAGATGTGTTCTTTTCTGTATGCATAAAAAGCATATATTTTTCAATTTATAGCATTAATTTCTGAGTAAATATTAAAATTCTAGGAAGAGGAAGATACACAGGTGAATTTTAGACAGCTTTTTACATAGACTTCCATTTTCATGCACAAAGTAGACAAACTGTGTGTCTGTAGCTTGGTTTGTACTGGTACTACGAATCTTCCTTTGAATGGTGTTTCTGAGCAGACTGGATTATTTGCTGTCTATTTAAACAAAGTTCTGGAAGAAAACTGATGTTCCATCCAGAAGCATCATACCTTCTTGTAATCAAACATCTGGCAAAACTGGAATCTAAAAGAATGTTTGCAGATTACCAGCTTTCCTGCCTGAAAAAAAATGGAGACATTTTACCTAGCAAATTATGTCACAGAATTATACGGCTTTTACATGAAACTGTCATGCACCACAGACGAAAATTCATTCCATCAGAATGAGAGAAAAAAATAAGGAAAATAATTGGATGCTTTAGGTTGAAATCACCCACTTGCTGGAAAGGTCTAAGCACTTACGTGCAATGTTTTTAGTATATCAAATCAGTAATACTGGTTAGTAAGCAAGAAAAGACCTCTGTTAGTGTAACACGCCTCAGCACATGGTCCCTGTCTGGTCTGACAAAATTATATTAATGAACAGCGCAATGAGAAGATACCACAGTGTGAGGATGAGGCACAGTTAGACTTGCTAGAGGTGGTGGGTTCATTAACTCAGGCTTTCAGAAGCCACATCCTGTTCAAGCATTCTCATGCCCTCCTTCTGAAAAAAAGTTTACTCTAAGTTCTCCCACAAAGGCAATTCACATCCTAATATCTTCATTAAGTGTCGCACTAACTACTAGGCAAGACAGTCCTTGAATGTTAAAGATGCTGTTCATTAAGTTCTCAGACATATAAACACAGTGCAGAGATTTTGCTATATTCCTTACTCCTGCTAGCTTGAATAGTGATACATAAAAATTCTGTCGAGATTTTAGTTTTGCTTGGGAAGCACTCAGATTCTGATTCATTTTCAAAATATGTACATACTGACATAATTAAGCATCAGTCTCTGGAGAAGGGAAAATTGTTGGGTTTTTTGTATTTGGTTTTCTTTCTTTTGTGTTCAAAAGGCCTTAATAAACTACAGAAAGAAAAAGAGTTCAAAGGAGTATTAAAGATGAAAAATGAAACAATGCATTCATAATACATTTACAAGACACCTGGAAAAGCTTTAATTGAAGACTTTAGTACCATCAAAGTGCAAACAAAAAACCTGCACTATAACTATTGCAGGAATAGTAACTAAGCAAATAAGCTAAATGCATCTGTAAAGAAACATAATTGCTTCATCTCTTTTAGCTTTGGGATAGACCTACCAAATGCTGAATCAGCCGGCTCCGCAAAAATAATAATAAAAAAAAAAAAATTAACTCTACTAATGCATGGAATATTAGAGTTTTCTTAAATTCTCAAGAAACCAAATACTATTGAATCTAGAAGATACACATGTAGTGATCTGCAGCTGCTGTGTCCTGTTTCCTAGTCCCTGCAAACGCTTGTTTTCTGAAGGAGTATGTTTGCCAGGTAAAGGTTGGGAGCCAGGGCAGCTGCCTGAATTCAGAGCCAGAGGTGGTGCTGAATAATACAGCACAAAATGTGAGTCCAACCAAAAACATTTTAGTTTATACAAGCCACCACACTCACTAAATAAAAGGTGAATTATTTTATTTGTTATTTAAAGTGCTTAATGCTTCAGGATTGGCCAAGGAACAAAAGCAACAAAATTCTTGTTCAACAAGACAACAATTATCCCAGAAGAGTAATTGCAATATGTGCTTTAATTCTCAAGCTTGAAACTCAGGGTGATTACACAACCTGGAATTCAGAGCATCTGAAGGACACTCAAAAACACATCCATTATTTACTCTTCTAAGGAAAAGGCATGAACATGTCTGACAGCTTTGAACGTTTGAGTTCCAGCACTAGATTATATCACAATTAAGCACACAGCATTTGCCACTAGTCTAGCCAGCTCTCAGAAGCCCATTCATATAACACTGCTCCAGTTCTGATTTATTTCTTTTTATTTCAAGAAAAATTCCCATGAGTCTCAGGTTTCATGAAGTCCCTGGACTTCATCTACCATTCTGAAGGCAAGAATACAAATAAAGATCCCACTATGATATGAGGAGAAAAAGAGAAGACTGGAGACAAAGTCTTGACCTTATGCAAGACACTGGCAAAGTTTCCTGACTCAGGAGAATCCAAACTTCAGCCTAAGGTCTTTCTGTCAGCATATATGGATATAGACAGTCATAGATGACAATTTAAAACAGAATGAAAAGCAAACACAGTGACAACTGAAGGGTAATAGCAATGAATCTCCACAAGTTTTCCTAACTGTTGTTGTGCTAATTTCTTCTGGAAGGAAATACTGTTCTGTTACGGTTTCCTCTGGTTGTGGTGATTGTATTTCTGTCATTCAGTACAGATAGAATGACTGACATCTTGTCAACATTTTAGTATGTTAATCTTATAAAGCCTGTCCATAATAAACCAGCAATAAAACTTTTTTTTTTTTCTGAAACAGATAAAAGCTGTTGCTCAGTTCTGTCTCAAAATATTCTACCAGTGAAAGCCCATACTTTACTCCTAGCTGTCAAAATATCAACTCAAATGCAACTTTTCTAACTAATCTTTGCTTTGGGTCTGTTAAGATGATTTCCAGGGTGACTACACAGATGCCTGTGCCTCAGTCACAGGGTCCATCTAAGGAACCACAGTCAAGATTTGGCCAGCAGTAGTTATTCAGCACTAGAATCAGCCAAAATGCCTTGAACTAAAATGGTTCAGGAAACATAAATGACTCTCTAGAGAAAGACAAAGTGAATATCTTTTTATGTATTTCACAGAGAGCATACAAAATTGAGCAAGAGGAAATCTATCACATCCCTCTGCATGGAAGCAGGCTCAATTATACCTCAGATATTCCTGCCAGACATTTGTCTAATACATTCTCAAGTACCTCTACCAGTGGAGATTTTCCATGTCATTAGGCAATTTACTATAGAGCTTAGCTGCTCATACAGTCACAAGGGTTTTCGTAACCCCCTACTCTCGTTTACCTTGCTGCCATCTAAGCTCAGCACTGCTCATCCCATCCACAATGGACAGGGAGAGCAAACTGTTGTCCTCTTTGCAACTCCTTTTTAAGCACCTGAAAACCACTTTTGTGTTCCACTTCAGTCTGCTGCCTGTTTTACTAACCAAGCCCCTTTTATGTTTTTCTACACCTTCCAGATATGTAAGTCACATTTCCTACATCTTCTTTGTCATCTCCTTTGGTCTAGTTAGCTGGCTTGCATCCTTCCCAAACTGAAACATGCAAGCCTGGATGCAACATTTCTGTTGAGACTTTACGAGCTCAGAAGGTAACAGCCAGCCTTACTTCTTCAGACCTGTTCTCGCTTTAAAACTTCTATTATGAGTGTTTTGTCGCACCCATCTTTTCTCATTCCTGTAATGGTGCAGACACTATCCTGAGGAACAGATTCTTGCACATTTACACGTAGAATTGGCTTCTGTTTCTTTCAGAATGCTGCTCTCATTTGTCATGATCATCCTGAATCCAAGCCTCCAACGTACTTTTAATCCTCTCACCTTTGCTTCATCTGCAAATTCAGTAAGTATTTCTCAGTTGATTTTTCAAAGCTGACAGCCTATTAGTAA
This sequence comes from Nesoenas mayeri, assembly GCF_963082525.1. Taxonomy (NCBI): domain Eukaryota; kingdom Metazoa; phylum Chordata; class Aves; order Columbiformes; family Columbidae; genus Nesoenas; species Nesoenas mayeri. The sequence goes on along the minus strand of NC_137543.1, from coordinate 143,566,604 downwards.
ACGTGTCTAGCATGTGCAATAGCATCCGAGTTCTCAGATGAGAGCACAAAATTGCTGATTTCTTTAGTTTCTTTTCAATATTATAGAATCCATAGCTATAGAACAAAATATGCCTATTTCCCTTCCATTATATCCTGAAGTCTTTTTTTTTTTTTTTTTTTTTTTTTCCCCCCTCCCAGGTATACTGTCACCCAAGAGTAATTTGCCTGTTCTTTATAATTGTGTTATACAGTGTGTACTAAGCCTCTCATTGCTGAAAGAATGTTAGGGTAGTGTTTATCTCTGCTACTGTTGCTTGCTGTTGTGCAACTTATGATTATATTTACTTTTTAAAACCTAAAATGTTTCCTGTTTTGTAGCCATTACTCTTTGCAGATAATCTGCTTGATATGCAGCTGTTCATATGAGTTACACAACGGATTCCAAAAAAAAAAAGCCTACTATTTTTTTTTGGCTTTAAAGTTAACACATGTATAGTATAAAGCTCTTTGTGACACACTTTTTAGGCAAAGCTAGGCATATTTCTTAGACAAAGTCCCTAATCTATTAGGCTGCACTGCCTAGTATCACAGTGTACATAGTACCTAAGTCTCCATTTTCCATGTGCCTATGGGGAAATCATGTCACATTGAGGCCCACTGAAGTCTTAAACTTCATGCAAACAAAACTCATTGCTTCAACTGATACTTCTTGTAGCAAAGGCTTGGAGGATGGGCTCAGGTCAACAGTCACTAATTTAACGAACAAATTCTACTCCAGTGTGAACACTCTTAGTTGAGCTGTGGAGGGAGGCTAAAGACGTTTCAGATGGGAGGTTCTGTGAAATAGGGGATGTAATTTGGGGATGTTTCAGGATGATGGAAAGGGTGTTTTCCATCAGCACCATCTCCATCATTTGAAGCTGTCCACTGATCTTTGCAGAAAGGAGTTTCTGAAAAACAGGAATGTGGAACACAGCTATTATTACTGTCAATGAAGTATGACACATAGGTAAGAAACAAAAATTATCCCTCCATCAGTTAGAAAACCACAGCTCTGGCTAATAAAAGCTCTACATTTCATCTCTGGTCTTTACTACAGAATTCTTTAAAACTATTAGCAGCATCTTCTGTTTTCTCAGAATGAAAGCTGATAAATTAGCAACAGAGCGAAGAGCTCCTAAACTAGACAGTTCACTTGGAGTCGTTATATAAATGGCCTTTCTGAAACGTGTCCAAGACTTAAATTATTCTGATTAGTTGATGGCTGTGGGACTGGCAACAAGCCTTTTCACTGTTGCTCTCACAGTAATTATTATTCTTGTTTCACTGCATATTTCACTAGCATTTCTCAAGTATCTAGTTAAAAATCTCTTAAAAGCCTGAGGACAGTTGAATCAGTAGAGGTAAAATAAGAACAGATCCAAGCTGTTATGATTCTTGCTTTTCCTGTATGACTATTTTTGAAGTTGAAAACAACCTGGAATTGATCAGAATGCACTTCAAAGAGGAATTGGAATGCCCTAAAGCCTACCCATTTTATTTATATATCACAAAAGGATATATAATTTGAAACAAGAAAGTTATGAGTTACTGCACAGTTTGCTTCTTTTTGTTCAACTAACTTGTTAAAAAAGGAAGCTAACTATAAAAATGGAATTTCTAATATTCATTTCCACAACACATTTTTCCTTGTAGATAACAGCTCTCTGCAGATTCACGAAAGCTCTAAAAGATCTCATTTATCTAATCTATCAGAACCAATTAATTTTACCAGAAAAATATTCCTCTCGTATCCTCAAACATCAGACCTTTCGTGTTCCCATAATTCATCTCTCCAAACTATCAACTCTGTAATTGAAGTTTGTGTCTCTTTGTTCCCACAGTTCTTTCAAATACCACTTCAAGTGCCATCATTTCTCATTAACTAGTAACTTCTGTAACTCTCTTTGATAGAAGAGTCAAATCCCCCAAGTCAAAACTTTATAAATTAGCATTCATTATTCCATGTTTCACCCTACTCTCTATTATCTGCCACTGAATCAGGAATAGAAACTGCTGTCTTGGTTACTAACATGTTAAATAACTTTAGAAAAGTGCTCTTTCATTGCCCTCTCTACAGATCATTCCTTTGACCCCTGTACTGTCTAAGAGTGATATAATCCACAAGATATTCCTCTAACAATATGGTGTGACATGCCATCGAAAATCAGCTGTGAAGTATTCTCTGACAGATGCTGTAAGACATTTTCAATGCTGTATGATGACAGTCGATGCAAGCAACCTTTTAATTACTTACACCACATTTCAGCTCTCAGCTTACTTTCCTTCTTGATCTCCCACATCCAAATGGGTAAAGGGCTTAATTCTGCTATTTTCAAAAGAGTCAGCTGAAGTAATCTTAAATGAAATATATATTTATACCAAAACAAAATTTAAAAAAAGATTAAACATGCATCAGTACAGCAGCTGAGTTTCCATTTCAGTTTGTTCAATATGAAAATAGATAGCTGGCAATTGCCAAAGATTCCAACCATCATTTCATCATTTTTGGTGAAGTAGGCTCCACAAAACTTTCTTATTCCACTAATACCTTTTTTTCTGTTCAATAGTACAGAACAAAATGGCCAGACAATAACTATTTCCATACACATGAATACCATGAATACCACCAAAAAAGGCAAGAAGAAAAATGTACTTCATTACCAATATACTTCATTACCAATAAGTTAGACTAATAACTGAAAATATCTCTATGTGAATACAAGATGATAGCAAAGGAAAACAGTGAGTGGGCTGAGGCACTCAGGAAGCAAAGCAGAGAGTTATCAGTACAGACAGACTTTCCCTGGACAGAAGATTATAAATGTGCAAGGGAACTCTTTGTAAACTGAAAATTCATACGGCTGATTAGGTAGAAACAATTTTTCCTTAGGATCTTAGCAGTGTTTTGTTTTGTTTTCTCATCTGACAGTACTTTCAGTTATTGAGACAGAATGACAAAAGAGCATATGTGCTCAATGATCAGAGGACCAGCACCATCAAATTGGGCATCTGCTGCTCATTTCTGAAGCATGCTGCAAGTGAGACTTGAGTGAAAACCAGAATACTGAATAGTGCTGAGTTGGCCAGCTGGAGCAGGACCAAGAAATGGGGCTATTTGGAGAAGAATTTAACACAAGTGTTCTATAGAAAGTAATTTGTACCTGGGAATGGACCCTGTAATTGTTTCATTGTATTCAATCATCTACGTTCCAGAAATGACTTAGGCATACATATGGTCAATGACAGACCAAAGAGAGGTGCAAAGGCAACTTGATTTCAATAAAATATCCTTGGCTTTGGTCCTGAAGGGAGTCAAACTGTATTGCCATGACCCAGCCATTAGTCTGCAAAAATATGACTAGATCTGAAGGTACTGTACCCTTGAACAGGATGCATCACAGAAATAATCACCTAATTTATGAAGCTGAAGAGTATCCTCTGACTTGATTTCATTCTAATCTGGCTTGCACCTGCCCCATGCTGTCCTGAATTGCTTACCCATTTTTTAAAATGTTATGGCTACCTAACACATTCACCAGCTGTAACACCAACTGTTACTTTTGTTGCCCTTTTTTCCACCAAAAAAAGTTCTTTTTCCTTCCATCTTTTCCCATAACCTGACAGCCTGGTAAAACACATTTTGCAAACAAAATTCTGAAGCATTTCACAAATGGGAAGTTCAATGAATGCATTGCATAACAGATGCTCAGTGACAGAATCAATAGGGATGCAATGTTACTTATAACTCCTTTCTATTGACTGCACAGCATTTAGAGGACAGTTGCTCTTACTTCAATTAATTTTTGTTTCAATAAGTCTTACAAATATTTTTTTTTTTCTTCTTGCATTGCTTCAGATAAATCCCTCACTAACCTTCTTAATAATTCAGTAAGAGCACATTTTCTTACATTGTATGGAGACAGTAACTGTTTATAAATGTATGTTGTATAACACAGCTTCTCCTGGAAACCTTTGTAATCTCACCACATTGTGGGAAAGAGGAGAGGGAGAGAACTCCTTTTAATTGAAAGTATGGTTAGGAGTGAGTTTCTTCAAAATGGTAAATGGAATCATGGAATCACAGAATAACTGAGGTCAGAAGGGACTTCCAGGATCATCTAGTCCAACACCTGCTCAGAGCAAATGTGTTTAAATCAGGCTACTCAAGCCCATGTCCAAGCAAGTCTTGAGAACCTCCAAGGACAGAGACACCACAACTTCTCTGTGGATCTCATTCCAGTATTTGATTATGTTCAAGGTAAAAGAAAAATCATAATATCTAATCAGAATATCCTCTGTTAATATAATTTGTTACCCAAGCTTTTAAAATACATGATTGATTAAAAGTCACACTAATTACAAATCACCTCCATATTTATAGGTTTTGGCCCCTCAATCCCACTAATGCAAAGTTTGATTTCCATTCAATATCTGAGTGGCAAATGAAAGTATGTAAATAAAATCTGTACAGGAATTCTGTACAGATGTAGGGGAAAAAAGGGATCCAGAACAGAGAATAGCTTCACAGTTGTCTAATAAGCTATTATTAGCAAAAAAAAAAAAAAAAAAAAAAAAGAAAAAAAGAAAAAAAGAAAAAAAGAAGAGCCTTTACCCAGTCTCCTACTACTCCAATACAAAGAGCTGAAAGGTAGACACCACAACTCCCATTTATTTCATTATAATAGAAAGCTCTTTTCAAACCGGTAGCAAATGGAGAATGAATCAAACTCTTTAAAACTTTCAAGTTGTTTAACAGATAATGCTCTGCTGAAGGATAACAGGAAAGAAGGGATATTTGTAGCCACTGAGGAAGATAAATAACAGCATTTAAGAATTATATATATATCACAGCCCTAAGAATGGTGCCTGCTCCTCAAGCACATTTTTAATAACTGTGTTGGAGATGTTCACATTAGCCTTGTAAGTGACTTTTTTTGAAATTCAGCAGAACTCTCAGACTCCACAACTTTTGTCAGTGAGTTCTCACAGGTTGAACATGAATCACACAGAAAACCAAAACAAGACAGAAGAAATCACAGCTTTTGTTTTCTTTATCTTTTTTATTTGTTCTCTTCAGTTTTACTGGATATGCCTTTCCAATAGCATGAGAAGAGCATTTGGTTTGTATGCTCCATCTTTGTTAGTTTTTCCATCTTTCCTCAATTGTTGCCTTTCAGAACTAAAGAGTCTAAAACAAAGAGATATCATCCATCTGAAAGGCCTTTTAAACCCCAATTATTTTCTAGCTCACTTCTGAACCCCTTGTCTTTTCATTTTATATAGGATGACCTTTACTTGAATGCTGAGTTCATTTAAGGACAGTCAGTGATATATTTTTAAAGAACAACAGAGGGAAAAAAGCAAAAGGAATGTCATACACAGAACAGATGCAATGAGACAAGCTGGGTGGCTACCTGGGTTAAACAAAGACAAGAATGATTTTTTCTAAAAACTGACAACATGCAATCTCAAAGACACTGAAAAAGCAACAACATCAAGAGGTACCTTTACAGAAAGCCCTAGAACGGCACAAAATGAAATGGCGTGTTCTCCCATTCTCATCATTAGAATGACTGGGAATAACATAGAAGGAAGAAACAAACATGCAATCTGCTTGCACCTCAAGGCATTCATCAGTTCACAGAATCACAGAATGTTAGGGATTGGAAGGGACCTCGAAAGATCATCTAGTCCAATCCCCCTGCTGAAGCAGGAACACCTAGATGAGGTTACAAAGGAAGATGTCCAGGCAGGTTTTGAATGTCTCCAGAGTAGGAGACTCCACAACCTCCTTGGGCAGCCTGTTCCAGTGTTCCGTTACCCTCACTGTGAAAAAGTTTCTTCTCATATTTAAGTGGAACCTCCTGTCTTACAGTTTGTACCTACTGCCCCTTGTGCTATCACTGGTTGTCACTGAGAAGAGCCTGGCTCCATCCTCAGGGCACTCACCCTTTACATATTTATAAACATTAATGAGGTTTTCCGTAACTACTGCAGCTAGTGCTCCAGGAGGCCTGATAAACATTTCCAGTCTTGGGCACTGCTAATTCAGCAGTGCTCAAAGCATTACAATGGCTGAAACGAGTATACATAACCATAAACAAAGATTGCTCAAGATTTTCTTGGTTCTTTTCCATAAAAAAGCTCCCATATAGATAGGAATAAATGGACCTATGATAGCAAGAAAAGATGGCAAAAATATTTCTTAAGTCATGTTAAATCCTATTTTTGCTCATTCTGTTTTCCACACTTTAAATAATATGACCAATAGTAGTAAAATTTGCCTTTTGCAGTAATAGCAAGAGATTTTTCTGCTGCCCCTGGCTACTGCCAGAAGCCTTGAATTTTATAATACTTGGAGAATTATAGTGGCAAAATGTTATACCACTCTCTTAATCATTTTATTTTATGGAGTCTCAGACTAAAGTGATTTAGTAGTTTATATTTGCAGAGGACACAGTCACTCTGAATGACATTACTCTACTTACAAAGTAAATATGAGCACATGCTTCTACACTACCCCAGAAGACTTCACCTGAAACACAGAAGGTCTGTCCTCAGCTGGAGGAGGCTGAGCATAGGTGAGTTTGTAAAATGTTATCTGGGTTATCTGGATCTATTTCAACATTCACCTTCACTTTGAAAGATGGAATAGTCAGGTGGCGGATTTGTGAGTGTACAAATCATCCCTTAACAAAAACTCTTAGGAATTTCTTAACATCTCTCTTGAAGGCAACAGAACAACTTCAGTCTCCAGTGCTGGTTTCACTGCCTTGTTAGCTGCTAATGTAAAGCTAATTGTAGAGCAAGTCACATTCACGCCACTGGAAAAAAAAATCAGTTACTTTTATGGTGCATGACCAAGCCCTAAAAGGAAATAATAAAACCATTAATTAAACCCATTTAAGAGGAAAAACAACAACCAGTAAACACAATCCAGCCGTAGTAATTTAGAATTATGTGTAATTTTTCTAACCCGTTACTTTCCCAGGTAAGCACAGGGGCCATTGCTTTGTTAAGCTTTATGAAAAACAAACCACAGAGCACCTCCTGTTTTCACACACTGCCACACTTGGCTTGGCCTTTGTAATCACAGTATTTGGACTGGAATTTGCAGACATCTACTGGTACTTTCAGTTAACACCTCTTATCCATTCCTTCTCTTCCTCAACAACACGGAAGATGTCTATGATACATCAGGCCTGAGAACTGAAGCAATGCTTCCTCTGGGTGCCATGTAAAAAGTCTATTTTCATCAGAAGGTAAACATGTTGCTGTTTTCCATAAAACAGTGAATTCAAAACATTAAATAATGATCACATTTCAGAGAATATGAGTGCACTCTAGCCAAAAATACTGGCTGCAGAATACAGCATCTTCATTTTACATCTGTGATAATGCAGACTCAAAACATCCTCTCCTTTACTTATTTATGTGCAACAACAATAAAGACTCTCTTCCAGGCAGCAGCAGGCATATAAAAAAAATAGAGTTCAGCCTCCACTGTTATTCTGTGCCTCAGGACTGAGAAGACAGAAATCCCAGCAGCATGGCACAAGATAATTAAAACATAATAAACTATAGCTCAGCCTTATAAGTAAAGTAATCTGTACAAGAGTGACAGGATGCCAAAGCTTTGGCACCTGCAATGCATAAATAGACAACATACCATGTCCAGACTGGGCAGAGCACAGTATCTGCTGTTCACTATGCTATACGAAATGCTTACTGAGACCTTGGATTAAGTTTACCTAGTGCATTCCTTCTGTTTATCCACCATGAGGCTCAGTAAAGTAAACAGGCTGTGAAATCAATAGCTTCCCATTTGTTCACCTTTTCAGAGAGGAACAACACTTTTTTTTATATATAAAAGAGCCTGAACTACCAACATGTCAATGAATCTGAACAGACTTACCAGCCAATGACCCAAGAAGGTAATCAGCACACACCAGTGCTTCCCCACAAGCGAGACAGTTTCATAATGATGACGTAACCTTTAACTTCTGGGTCATCAGATATAACATATTACTGTCCAGTAACTATTCAGTGACCCAAATAACAAGAAGAGTTGGCAATCACAGTCCTTTTTTTCGGATTTGTGATGAGCAATTTCTGGCTAGACAAGTAGTTCTCTACAGTGCCAGGCTAAAGGATGCCAAGTCTACTCTGTTCCAGCCAAAGAGTCACACAGGTATTTCAATGGGATTACCCAAGATCTTGACAATTGAGTTTGGAGGTTATGTTGGACTGGCACCAAAGTGCTCAGCACTAAGTCAAGTCTCTCTTGATTAATTTCTCTGTATACACATGTATTGGGAAAAAAAAAAAAAAAAAAAAAGAGAGAGAGAGAGAGAAAGACCTAGATCCTGAACAGTATTTAGACACTAAAATCCCATTGTTCCATTGTTGTAACATGCTTAAATATATCTGAACATATGATCCAAAGTCACCCTCTACACTTCTAGTTACTTTGTTGGGAGCCTTAGTGAAAAGGCTAGTGACAGCACAAGCATACAGACAGGCAAATCACAAGTGGCAACCTGACATGCTAGAGAAAGTCATCATGGTTCACTGTACCATAGCTTAGACTCTTTCGTAACTATACAAGTTTCTGCTTCTCTCATTTCACAGTCATCTGTCAGCACTGAAGACTCCTCAAAACAAAAAAGAAAATGCTTCCAATTCTACAACAGTCCTACAATAGTAGCCACAGTTTAATCACAGCTACAAAACAACCAGTATATTACACCGAGTCATATGCAGCCATTTCCCTAATCTGTATCAGGGAAATATCCACTTTATTTATGAAGACTCATTTCAACAGCTTATCTAAAACTCTTATAACTGGATGCTAAAAGAAAGAAGCCATACTAGCTTTAAATGGTAGCCACATAGCACATTCAGTTGTGGTGCATGTTTTCTCTGTAATTTCCTTTCTCTGAGCATGCAGGCTTTGAGATGCAGAAGAATGGACAGCACTTGTCAAACTATGATTACTTCAGAAATTGAAATACATAAAATAATAACTGATGCAATCAAATGTACATCCAACTATCATTTGCCTGGAATGTAGACAAGCAGATAGCAAATAATTCAATTTATAATTAATTCACAAAAAGGAGGAGTTGAAAAAAAGATATAAAAATACATTCTTCAGAACCTGGCAGAAAATAATGACTGAACAAGCATCTCAAAAGGAAAATTAATGAATGACAACAAGAGCAGCACATGTGTAATGTAGAGATAGACTGTAAGAAAATTAAACAGGTTGCTTATGGAAAACAGCCACCTTCTCCATTTTTTCCTACATGGTTCCTAATTGAATTCAAGACTATTATTCCATCAGAAGCTTCTCATGAAGACAGAAACTGTGAAAGTACGCTTCTGAAAGCAGAGCCCCAGGAGATAATTGAAGCCTTAGAAGCACAGTGGTGATTTTCTTGAACACTTATCCCCTGGCTATCTAAAATAAAATCCATCGGACATGAAGATACAAATGCAGCAACATAAAGGTTACAGTGAGTGAGATGTAAATAAAGGAAGCAGAAGAAAATAAAATGTATAAACAATCTTTTGGGAAAACTATGTGTGAGTACTTGCACATGAATGCACGTAAAGTCAACTTTAGTATATAAAACAAATACCTGAAAAAACCTCACATTTTAAGAAATCCTAATTCCCCTTTGAAGGTCTGTCCAGAGTCTTCACATACCTTTGTAGTGTTTTAAGACACTTGCCATATCTGCAGTTTCAGAACTTAATGACAGTTTTCAAAATAATACTCAGGTTTTCTAATGGAAACACTGGATAAGAGGGACATGGCTGTGTATAAACACCCCAGATGTCATAGCAGTGCCAAATGAATAACCACATCCTCTGGCTTCAAACTGATTGAGATTTAAATGCAAGTCAGACTTACAAGGCAGATCACAGCCTTACAATTCACACATTATAACTGCCTCACTAAGAGCAAAAAACATTTTTATGGAAGTCGTAGAGAGGGAAATAAGGGTCTTATTGAATTAAAAATTGAGATCATAAATCCTATAATGCCACAGGATGGAGAGAGAGGAAAAGAGAACAACTTTTTTCTTCCCAGGATCAGTACTGAAATTAGATCTGTGGTCTTCTCAGACATGAAGCCAGCTCTCAAGGACATTCAGTGCTAAATTAAAATGTTAGAGGAGCCTCATATTCCTCATACGAGGAGTAGATCCCACTCTGTGTTCCCATTCCACACGTCAGCAGATAATGGTGTGCTAACCTTATTGTTTGCCTTCAAAGTTCCCTCTCCACCAAATGTCACCACTGCTCTGAAGTTAGGGTCAGAGAACAGCTGGAATAAAGATCTGTTTGCACCATTTGCCATTTGGTACTACATATAACCAGTGTACTCGTTAAAGTCAAATGCCAACGATGTGTAAATTGTAAATTCCATCATCCAAGTCCAGCAGCCACAAAAGCTGATTAATTTTTTTGCCTACATGAGAAAATTTAGCCATTCTTCAGTCCCAAGGTAGACAGAATGCACACCACACATCATACAGGGATGCAAAACCATCTCTCAGCACAGCAAGGTGCAGCACCAGCAAGGAAGACTTAAAGGACTATCAGCCTAGGGTACAGCAACACAAGCTGGCACTGTCTAATTAATGGGCCAACAAGTATGTACCTTCAAATAGGGAAGAAAGACAAACTACTTGGAGTACCTAAGACCTAGTGGGCAAAGCTGGCCAATGAATGGCAAGATATTAAATAAGCTTAATATACTACTTGGGTCTCACACATAAAGTACCATTAGCTCACACATACTCCATCTTCTAAAAAATGGATTACAGAAGTCCTGCCACTGTTTAATGATTGAAGCTTTTACTCTTTGGCATCTACAGGAAAAAAAAAAAAAAAGAAAAAGTCTGCACAACTCAGAAATTACAGAAGAAACAAACAAGCCAATATTATTATTTCCTAACAAATCCCATGATTTCTGGAGACTCGTGACATTTAATTTTGCAGTCAGTTGCATGGTAAAGCTTGATTCATGAAGGCAGGGGTACAAGTCTGTTATCATCAGTATTGGAAAGTCTGAACACTGTCCCAGTGTGAATCTATTGATTGTTCAATCTATATACTGGAGTAGGAAATATATATTCCAACATCACTGAAGAAATTCTAAAATTTCACATTCTTATTTTCTCTAATTACACTGATAAAAATAACTTTAAAGGATATAGTAAACTAGCGTCAGGCAAAACATTGCAGCACTTGCTCCTCATAAACAGAAGGTTTCTAGTCAGAGCAAAATCTGGCTGCTACAGTAATGTCATTATTAGTATTATGTTTTTCTGACATCTGCTGCCCTATAATCAGTGCTTGGATGCTAATAATGACATGGGCTATGATACTATAATCAGTGCTTCAGCAAACAAAAGACCAAGTCAAAAGAAAAAGAAAAAATCAAATATCAAACTAACATGGAATGGAAGTTTTGGTTCTCAGGTGTTCCCATTACCTGATACATTTTTGATATGTAGTAAAAAAATCCCAACTTTATACTAAATTATGTACTACCAAAATTCAATTCCTAAATCATAATTGTATTTCAAACAATTTCTGCAATGCATGCCTTTTCTGGAACTCCTGAGGGAAGAGGTGCTCCTAGAGCTTCTCTTCACATGATGCAGAAATGTGTGCAATTGGTGTTGATGGGGCAGGGTACAAAGCCCCCTTAGCCATCCTTCCCTTTCTCGCTGAAGTCTTTGGACAGGGGTCTTTATTTGTGTGTGGAGAAGCACATGCAATATAAATACCAGCTTGCATGAATCCTGGAGCCGAAACAACACAGTTGTGATTTCACTCTCCCTGTGATTTACATGCAAATGTATTAAAAATTATCACCACCCTCAAAGACAAGTCATAAAGAAGGAAACACTGTTCTCAAAACTGCTGGTGACTAGGCACAGAAACTGATTTTCAGTTAGGTCCTTTGACACAGAGAAGATAAGCTCTTGAAAGAACCAGGATTGAAACTGGATCTCTTGAAAATTGGTTTGGTGACTATCCTACAACTGTAGGATGAAATTATATATTGCAGTCTTCATTACTTGAAGTCTTTAAGTGAGACTTCTTTTAAAATACACATATACCCAGGCCTTAACAATACAACATCGAAGTTGCAAACTCCCACGGAGCCCTGGGAACTGACACTCTCTTACTCCCCACCACAGAGATTTTGAGGTTAGTTTGATAATGGGTAGACATGCAGACATTCCTACCAGCCTTGGATACTCTGAAGAAAGATTATGAGACATGGGGCAATGGAAGAGCGGTTAAGTGCTTTGTCCCCTCTGAACAGTTTTGCAAGACTGAAACAAGCTCCAAGAAGACAAAAGCAAGAGAACATATCATCAGCATCTCCAACAGCACAGTTACTTTGTTAGACTGACCAGCCAGCTTCTCAAACTTACCACACTAGCAAGCATTCAGAGCTACGTTTGGTCATTCTCTCTGAAACAGCTCTTCTGGCCACCAGTTCTACACTTCTTCAAGATTCTCTTTGCTACTGAATTTTCTTTCTTTCAAGCATTTCTGGTTTCTTTTGACTAAATAGCACCTCCGAAAAGGAAAAAATGGTACAGAGTAAGGAGCTGGGATCCTCTCACTATGTTTCCAAACTTCAAATGCCAGAGCCCTGCTCATTCGTCCTTTCAAAGATTGCTTCCTCTTCTCCTGTCAGTAGGTGCTAGGATACACACATTCCCCCCCACACACACACTTTTTTAAAAAAATATCTTTAGATTTTTCTTAATTATGTTAAATTTCTGGATTAGCTTTAAACTGCTTTTGCTAGTTAAAAGCCTAATGCATAATGACAAAATTTTACTAATCGTAATCACACCAACTTTGTAATGACACATGTATTAGTCACATAACTGAAATTACCTTCAGGAGCCAACATGTTCTAAACATGGTACTTGAGCATAACTTAATTAGAAGATTAGGGAATGGGCTGCCTGATGTGCGTGACATGCCTGTATCCCTTCAGGGGAATGTTTGAAGGGCCCAAACACAGTGCTATGATGCTTCATTTTCAATCCTCCACTACAGAAGGGCCACAGTGGTTTTAAAAACAAATGACCATGCTGCAAGGTTTGGACAGACTGCAAAAGAGTTTAGCAGGATCATGTAAGTGCCTATGACAGTGTCATTATAGAAAAACCCGGAGTGAAATCTGTAGTTAAACAGCCATGCCATAAAGGCTGTGCAGAAGCCAGCAGGTTAGTTACACAATTGTGATGCTAAAACTCCCACTCTTGTTGGGACAGCTAGAGCAGAAACAGCAAAGTTATGATATAATCTGTGCCCACAGACAGCACTGCCGGTGACACTGCAAGCCAAGACTCCTGGACAAAGCCCTGTTGGGATGCTCTCCAGGCAGCAGAAGCTGTGGCATTTGTTTCAGAGTCTAGCACACACAATTTAAGTGTCTTTTGGGTTCGTGGCAGAAAAGGAATTGCAAGGCCAGAACATGCCAAAAAAGTAGATTGCCTCTGAACATGTTTACTTCTGTTACATTTCCACCAAAGACTTTGGACAACACCCCTCCCTTGCACTGTTCCTGCAGGTGTTTATCTGTGGAAGATTGACTGAGCAGTGTTGGGAGGCTCATTCATCACCTCCTGAAATGGACTAAATGCTTTCCTTCCACAGTATTTACAACAAGACCTGAAAGGAACAGTTTAAGTCATGCAGTGGTTACACTGGAGTTGGGAATCCAGCACCCTACAGCCACATATATCTGCTATATAATGCTTCATAAATCTTAGGTACACACTCTTAGGAAAGCTTTTTGACTTTGAAAGGGAAGCACAACTGCTTTATTGGTTACTGATCTTTGTATTTACAGTGTAAATTTATTCATGGCCAATGCATAACTTTTTGTTCTTTATCTCAAATATATCTTCTCTGCTTTTTTCTCCCTAAATATATTTATAGAAAACTATTACTTCTTCTTCAAGACTTTATTTTCTGAGACTAATAGGCTTCC